>NC_058154.1:12243537-12864756 GCF_011075055.1 Mangifera indica
TGTCTTTCCTCTTCTCTAACATTTAAAGTTTCTCTTCTCTTTGCTATATTAAAACTCATCTCGGTCCCCATCTCTAGCTTCTCAAATTATCAACGAACACTCAAAAAATTTATTTAATCAGATTTAATATTTATTTGATTGTCGGTTGACAGACTACGATAGTTGAGTGCATACCTTATTGTTGATAAAAGGTTGCTATATTTTTTAAAGAAATATAGGTCGTTTTTGCGTTTTTGTATCCGTGGTACATAGGTTACAAGTTTCGGGAGAAAATGACAGAAAGGTGTTGTTTTTGTAGGGGTAAAAACAAGAAAAGTTAACCATGGGAGCCTGCAATTTTGCGAACCTGAGCAGCCATGCGAGCCCATTTGTTACCAAGCTGAGCGTGCAATTCGACAACAAGTCTTTCTTCTTCAGGAGAGAAAGCGCCTTTCTTCAAATTTGGCCTCAAATGGTTAGCCCAACGGAGCCTGCAACTTTTGCCACAACGGGCCAATCCGCTGTTCCTCTGCACGGCATTCCAGTTACCCTCGCCGTGTCTCCTTACATACTCCGTTAAAATACTATCCTCCGCCGCCGTCCACGGCCCCTTCTTCAACTGAACTCCTCCATCTCTTCCTCCCTCTACATTCATTCCCGAGGATCCATTTTCAAGTTGTTGTTGCTGATCATTACTTTTGTCATCGATCAACATCTTTGCAAATACGAAAACAAAAAAAATGGATCCTCGAGAATGTGTTTTGTTTTTCAAGGGCTAGAAGATTGTTGCCATTGTCAACACTTTAATGTGAGCAATTATACAAATAAAAGAAGAGAAAGAGAAAGTGTTTTCATTGTCTATGAAGACAAAAATTAAAAGCAAAAATTTATTTAGAAGAAGAGGCCAATGGGGTTTTAGGGTTGCATGGGCAAAGCAAGAAGAAAGATCGTTGTCAACTTTTCACTCTTAATATTTGATTCTTATAAAGAATAAGCAATCTTGTTATTGTTGATGATGATTTGATGAGATGAACGGTTGAGATTTGACAAAAGAGAGAAGAGGACCCACCTAGAAGGGATGGAGGAGCTGAGAAGACGGCTTTAGTTTTTACTTTTTACAGCTTGGCTTAGTTGGTTGATTTGCTAGCAATTTTCCGTTTACCCCAAGGGTTTAGCTGTATTTTTCGAAATCTTACAGTTTAAAATACTGCAATATACCCCCTGATTTGAACCACAGCAACCATTGTAATTAATATCGTATTATAAACTATAAAATATGGGTAAAAAATTATATATATTTTATAACGTATTAAAATTTGATATAATATAGTGAATGTATCATTCAATACATATTAATCTATATCAGTTAAATTACTTATACAGATGGATACACCTTTTTAGAGAACTGATGATACAATAAAAGCATATTTAAGGAATTTCAAAACTTTATAGGTATTTATAATATTTTTCAAAATAATTATGTAGCAATTAAAAATTTATATTATTTTATTATTTTCTTTAAAGGGTGTATCTTACGGCTAGAGGTGGATTTGTACAAAGTTAAATTCAAGTTTGGATTAGTTTGAGTTTAATTTAAGTTTAACAAACTTTCTTTAAATCAGTTTGAGCCCCACTAGGTTTGAAAGAGTTGAGCTCTAATCTGACTATAATTGAACCAAAATCAATGAAAACAATATTATTTTGATACATATTAATCAAAACGATATCGTTTTAGTTGATTCAAATTGCCTTTTTTTAATACTCGTGAGCTTGATAAGCCGAACAATCTCAAGTTTAAATTTGATAATATAAAAACCTTTTGACTCAAGCTCAACTTAGCATTTGACCCACTTAAGATTAAGTTTGATGTATATTAGTCAAAACGGTTTAGTATTCAAGATTAAGTTTGATTTGTTTAATTGGTAAACAATAATGCTAAAGGTGAAATATAAATTGTCATTCATTATAGAAGAAGAATCACTGGAAAAAAAAAAGAATTGCTCAATGCAATGACATTTACAGGACATCGATCTCAAACCAAGCTTGTTCATGACTCATTTGAACTGAACAATAATTCAAACTCAATCCAACTTGAATCGTGTCACCCCTAGGCACATATAATAGGCATAGTCTTCAATTTTAGAAGTACTAGTAAGCAAACGCTCAATACTTTTCCCTATCATGGTCCAAAAAAGAAGTAATTTGAACAATGATAAATTTAAACTCGACTTAAATACAAAACAACCAATTAGAAATTGAACTCAATTCATTTGAATCATTGAAGAAGAAAAAAAAAATAACTTGTAAGGCAAACTCTGGTTTGAACCAAACCAACAATTATTCAAACTTGAAAGCTTATATCCAATCCACCCATAATCTGAATTTCATATTTTATTTTATGTCCTATTTTCAATGTTATGCATTTTTCATAAACCACCGAAAATATTATTTTCCTCCAATACAAAACACAAGTTTATGATATCTCTTAAAATACCTTACCAATATTAATATATGATTTTTTTTTTATTCAATATTACCAATTTTTCTTCATTATTATATGTTTTTTAAAAAGGGAAAATTAATTAAAATAATTTAATTTCATTTGAGCTAATGATATTAGCTAACACTGTATGGATTATATTAATTAAAATGCCAAATTTATATATATATTTTACCTTCATATCTAATATAGAGAATCGTACTCTTTCAAAATTTTTTTCGTTCAAAATTTCATATAAAATTAAGTTAAAACGGAAAAGGAATTAACAAGAAATGTATATATTTGTATATACAAAATAGGTACATATAATTTTATTGATTGACTAAATAGTTAAGTGAAACAATGATTTTGGTTAGAAAAAAGACAATTTTTCTATTGTTGAACGTAAAAATCCCTGTAAGCACGATCACAAACTGTTCATCATAGATGTCGAAATTAAATATTTTCGGTAGAACGTATTTTATTGATTATATCTATATGGTGTTGACTAATCTAGGTTTGCCGCAATAAAATTAAGTCAATTGAATTAATTTTCCTTTTTAAAACGTTTATGATCTAAAAATAAAGATTAACAAGGGTGTAAGTATGAAAATAAGAAAAACCAGAACAACCCAACAGAAAATTTGTTTCAAAATTGATTTTAGAAGCATATGAACACGTTAAACTAGGTCAAATTGAGGCCACAATTTGGTCCACAACTGTTTGCCTAATTTGTATGGTTTATATAAATCAAACGTGTAGCCATATTTAATTCAGAAACCAACTCTATAAATTGGGTCAAGTGGCCGCCAATCTTGACATGTTGAACCATTTTTGTTATAAATAGTGTCCAACATCAAGCAAATCAAGTCTCACTGGCTTCCAACAATATTTGAGCTTCACTTCTTGTTCAACATCAATGGCTTTTTTTCCGAACATTTTCGGCTGTTTTTCGGAGGCCTCTCCGGCCCAACGTTATGTATGCAACGGAGATGTTTGTATGCTGAAAAACGACAAGAGTTTTGAAGGAAAAGCGTCGGAAAACAAGCGAAAACATGGTTACCATATTCGGTTTTCTGGCCTTCCGTCCTGGAGGGGTTGATTCAATTCAAGCAAATGGGTCCTAAGAGCTCCCTTGTAAAGGTAGAGAAAGGAAGAAGACCGTAGTCAGGTTTACAATTTTCTGAGAAAATTTTGTACTCTTGGTAGATTTTTATGTCAATTATATGTATAAAATTTTAGCCGATCAAGCTTGTATGTAGGCCATGGAAACGGTCTTTTTGTGAAATTTATACACGATTTTATATACAAACTGAGAATAACTTATGATAGATTGATATAAGTATTTATTTTTTTCTAAATTCATAACCGTTAAATCAAATATTATCATATCAGATTATATATAAAAGATTGTACAACTTTTTTATATAATATTACTCAAAGGTATATGAGATGTTAGAACTCAAACTCTTTGCCTATTTTTTTTTTTAAAAAATAAAATTATATATACAAATAAATGATATAAACTTTATACACAAATCGATAAGACAACCTGCAATTAGATATTATGATTGCTTATCTTTTTCTGTTTTTTCAAAACCATCGAATCGAATATTATTACCTCAATTTATATCAATAAATTTATATAATTTATTTATACAAATAGTATTATCATCCTTTTTTCTATAATTTGACACTTCTATACTATTGTTATTTTTTTTTCAATTAATTTTGATATCCAAATTTTCAAAAATTAGATGTAGGGTTAGATCCAAACCAACCCAGCTCAAGCTCAACCCGTTATTCAACTTAAATGTATCAAACTTGAGTTAAATTAACCCTAACCCAAGGTTGAGTCATCAGAAAGTCATTGACATCTTCTTCAACGAATTTTCTTCTTCTTCGTCACCTACGACCTTTCTTCTTTCGTAACAAACTCATTGCCAACCCCGAGCAAGGTAAGGGAACCCAAGTGCTTCAGCATTCAGCCAAAGTGTAGCTGAATCATCATCAATGCAATTCCGTAGAAAGGCATAAAATACAACTATAATCTAATCAATAATAACACTAGTTTACCTGTAAGCTTATTTACAAGGCAACAACTAGGTTTTACATTTGCTTAATCTAATCAAGATCAACAATTTCTAATCAATTGGGCAACAATCATTGAAACAATATCTGCTGTGGCTCAACTCTTCCAACCATTTCAGCTTAGCTCCCTGGGAATATTCAGAGATAAAAAAGTAGTGCCATTCCATTTTGCAAGTCAGTAATTCTTGTTAGGAAAAGATGAGAGAAAAAAAGAAGCTCTATGCAAAATTATCCTCCCTCAATTTCCACCCAGAATGATTCCATAATCTGCAACTTCTAAATATGGCCAAGTTGAGGAAGAAATTTGACATCCTCAACTTATTTCATCCAATCAGCTAAAACTTTTTTAGGTCTGAGTTCCGCAATAGGCCATTTCTATGTCGTATAAAGAATTGACGTTCTCACAAGTTTACATTGTTGCCAAAATTACCTTCCGAGTCTGCCCTGATTCTGCGATTGCTGAAAAGACGGCATGTATTCAGAGCTGCAAAGCCAGGTCTGGCTGCTGTGAGTCAACAAGAACACCGGAAGACTGTTTTGCCGGGGATCCTGGAGAGTGGAAACCAATATTCAAGTCGGGAGGAAGCGTTTCGGGTTTCTGTCTTTGTTGGGTATGCGGAATAAGGCCTTGCCAAGGGGTCTGAACCTGGAACCTAGATAGATCATGAGTTACTAGTTGAGGGAAAACCATGGGTCTGTTTTGCAACTGAGGTTCATTTGCTGCATGAACAGATTGTGGTACAAATGCCTGGGGTGGAAAACTGTTCTTCTCTGACTGAAACTGCACACATGTAGAATGAGGAAATTCCCCCCGAAATCGGGAAGTTTGAGTATGAAATTCACGAGTTGGGTTGTATAATGACTCTGCCGAAATATGATTTGTGAGTGGACTAGAATTTTCAGTTGGTGGTCTGAACCCTCCGGCTCCTATCGACATCCATGCTCGCGCAGCAGCAGCTGCAGCATTGTTTGAATCATCTCTTCGTACAGATGGAACTGAAGGCATTACCAGTGGAGTATTAGCTGAGGGTTGATTTGAAGAATTCTGATGCTTCTGAGTCTTCTCATTTAAGATTTTCATCAATTGAACCGGATCATTGACGCTTTGCTCCTGTCCATGGGGAAAGTATGAAGCTGCCCTGGCCATCTGAACATTATCAGAAGATGGACTTAGCACTCCAGTATTCCCAGAATTACTTGTCACTTTTCCATTGGGCAATCCTCCACTACCAACTCCATTACTAGAAAGCTGTTTTGGAGGTAAAGGGTGCATCAGATTCATGTTCCTTGCCACCATCTGATTTGGCCTAGAAGCTACCGTTTCTAATTTATTTGAAAACTGTTTTGCAGCATCACCATTATTCTGGCTTGCAGAGGGTGGCAAATTCAATTCAACTTGTTTTGAGACCTTACTCTCAGGCTCAGTAAAAGTCCTAGAAAATGAATTCTGTAGCTGATGAACACTAGCAGGGGCACTTGGTTTTGCTTTGGGAGAAGCAAAGAATGGTGGCTTTCCTTCTGACGTTGACCCATTTGGAGGACAAAACAAAGATGAATTCCCTTCTGAAATAGGCCAACTTAGAGGATGCACCTTAGTACTAACAGGGGTCTTAAAACCTGTATCATCTTTTTGCACAGCAGCAGAAGACTGGAATTTAGTAAACAGGGAAGATTCTTTCTGTGTACGGGTCTCAAGCATTAATACTGGGGTTGGCAGTGGTTCATATTCTCCAACCCATCCACGACCAAACTTATATCCTGGAGGAAGTGCTTGCTCAATCCTCTGAGAAGCAACTTTCCAAGCAATAGGACCAATAGCAGCAGCAAAACGGGCCAAGCTTCTGGCATAGGAATATTCCGCATGGAGGCCAACCTGATTCAAGAAAACAAATATAGATTGGTTGTAGAGTACAGTCAATAAAGGCCTTAGAGAAAAAAAGACATTTCTTTTACATACAGCAACCAGCTGCTTGATTTCACCCTCAAAGGTTGTGAATATTGAATCTGTCCTAACCAAGGGTTGATTGGATAAGTTATAAGTTGCACGACGGTTCTCATCAACCACAGATGGCTTCCTCCCCAATTTAGATGGGAGACCCTTCCCTGAAACATCAAAGCAATTAGCAAGGATCTGCATTCATGAGATTTTAGGACACTCTACATGGTAACATTTAAACCTAAGATCAATAACAACAGCTACAACAATGCAATGGCTTCACAAAACTTGGAAACCAACTTTAGAACCTAGTTCTAGGCATGTAACAGTGATTTCCCCTAGCCCAAAATAAATATATCCAACTCTGCAATTATAAACAATAATATGCCACAACAGAATTTTGCCGATTATGATACCTGACAATAAATCTTCCACCCTCTCTAAACTATTATCAACCAGAGAAGAATTACCCTCTACAAGCCCATCCGTATTGCTTGACCTATCACAACCACCAGCTTGGAATGTGATAGTACAATTCTGGATATCTCCAACAGTGGCAAGAGTGGCACCTGAAGAGAAGTCAGATCCAACAGGTTCCTGCAAGGCCCGGCAGAAAGGTTTCTTTGTTTGCTTCTTTGCCAAAAAGTTAGATTTGGGTCGCTGTTCAGACCTAACATCTTTCTCTAACTTGAGCTCCTTCTCTAACTTGAGCTCTTTCTCTGGCCTGGACTCTTTCTCAGAGCGTTCAATACCAACCCTCAACCTATGGAATTTTTTCCTTGCCAGCTCTTGAATGGTGCATGCCTTTGCAAAATAATTGGACAGTCAGATTATTATCACAATGAGCAAGAAACTAAAGTAACAGCAGAGAGCATTATACCTGTCTGTAATATACAGTGTCTGGTGCATTGTATTGCATTGCATTTGAGCATATTAGAAAAACATCACTCTGCATCAAGGGAAACCAGCTTTACAACACAACATATAAACAGAGTAAGAAGCATAGGAGAAAGGCTTATCTAACAAGAAACGGCACGTAAGGTAACAATAACCAAACACAATGTAAATGAATCAAATGATCAATTTCCCGAGTCAACAATGTTAAAACTTGCCACTTGTAGCAGTAAACATCTAGTTGACGGAGTAAATTGCAAACTTAAGAAGTGGTTTCTCCAACCTTCTGCCCCTGCACTACCTTCCTCATATTTATAAATTGATCTTAAAAGGCAAAACTACAATAAACAATCTGACAATCAAGGTCAGATTTAGTTGGAATTTGATCAGAATTTCCAGACAAATGTACCAAGAAATTATCACCAAACTGACTTTTGCATTGATCAGACTGCAACCAGGCATTGCTATTGTTAGACAAGATGAAACGATAACAAGAAGTTGGTTTCGTCGCTAATCAGCAAGCTGTATCCAAATAATGTTTCATATTGCTCAACTATGAGAAAAGGAAGCAGATGAACATGCAAAGGCACCCATATTGACAATTGGCATGCACCAAATGCTCTAGATGTCCCCTTGATATGAACATTTTCTTTTTAATATCAATCACTTATCTCTCCCATGTAAACAGACAAATAAACACACTAGCACAGGAAATTCGCATTTATAGACTCAAACATCCACAGGCACCTAATAGGCAAAGGTACAAAATTTTCACATCATAATGTAAGAGGGAGAGGCAACAATCATGAATATAACATAAACAAGATCAAGCATCTCTACCTCAATAAACTCTTAAGAGTGTTGGCACCCCCAATAGATATCTTCATTTCAAATCAACTGAACTCAGTGACCAATGAAAAGCAACCAGCTAAGAAGCAAATATCACTGTCTTAATTAATTGTAACCATGAACGACCTCAAATCCACAAACATGGTATGTCATTAACAAGGTCCTATTTTTTACACCAAAATAAGTATAATTCCTTAAACCAGTGTGTTACATTATCTGAAGCAAACACAAAATCAAAACATCATATAAACAAACTAATCTCCATTATGAATAGGGACATAAAAGAAATAATTTCAACTTATAAATGGGGAAACAAACTCAGCCTTGTATGATTGCTCTTTCTTCTTTCTTTTTTCACTCTTTCTGAATATAATTGCTAGCTCACTAGCTCAATAAACAGTCTATCTGTCTACTGAATTCTACCATTCTCTTAAATCAGGGGACGGTATGCTCCTCCACAAGTTCAACCATAGTGTAGAAGCATAATAAATTGAAGGTCACATTGGATGAATGATATCAAAAGAACAGAGGCGGCACATGCTAAGCACCATGATTAGATATTGCCCGAGCAACAAAATCAAAGAATGAGCTCCAGGAGTTCAATAACCCAAATGTTGTCCACTATCAAAACACAAAATTAAATCAATATTCCTCGCTCAATGGCCATCTTTACATTGAGTAACAAAAGGAGACTCTAATTCATTGACTGCATAAGCAGAAGCACCAGGAGGAATAGAAATTTAAATGAAACCAATAAAGCCCCAACAAAGCCATCATCAATTGAGCCAAAACACAAAAATGATTGTCACAGCATTCTTAATCACACCCACTGTGGCGTCATAGGCAACGCAATTCAGATCAGATCCACAAAGAAGACCCATATCCCAAGCAAAGAAACAGCTCCATGAATCAAAAAAATAATGAAACATGGATACCAACCTCAAATTGATCCAAGGTAGAATATGAGCCATTTCCGAGCTTCTTCCTCACTGTAGCAAAATCCATTGGATGCTCTATCATATCATGATAATCCGGAAGCTACAAAAACAATCAATAGCTCAAATTTGCATACAGATTAAGCTTTCCAAATGCAAACCAACATTTCAAAAAACAAATTCCACACACCTCCTCAGGATCAACCGGCTCTGCATACACACCATATATATCCTTCCTGCCACAATTTGACATATAGCAATAATAAGCAACACAACATTACTACCACCAGAAACATAGAGATAGAAGACAAACAAAGGATCACCCACTTTTGCAATTTGTCAAGAATCAACTCCAGCGACTTCTTATCGGGCATAGGAATCTCGGCTGATTGATTTGCCGGGGTCCCTAATCAAACAAAAAACCCAAATTCAAAAAAACCCACATCAAATCGACACATAATATCTCAAAACCAACCAACATTTAACAAACCTGGAGCCGAGTCCTGCCCTCTTGCCCGCAGTTTTCTCCCCCTTGCCTGTTGAAAACCCACCAAGACATAAAAAGATTAGATGACTGCATGTGCAAATGAAATAAAAAGACAGACAGAGAGACAGTGACAGCAGTTAAAGCAGGCAATATGCAAGTACAACACAATACACATACAAAGAGAGACAAAACAGCACATTTGTGTGTAAAAGAAAAATAGATAATCGTTGTAGATGGACAAATAGAGTTGGATAGAGAGAGAAAGAGAAAGAGAAAGTAAAGAGAGAGGACTGTGATCAGATTCTGCTGTTGTTAGTTTTTGACAGTTGACTCGGCTGTTATTTATCTCTCTCAAAATTCTCACACAAGTATTATTATTCGCAGTGAATGCCTCGAGAGCACGACACAATCACAAAAACCCTGGAAAAAATAACCCTCCAAGATTTCAGCTGACCCGGATTTCATTTATTTAAGGTAAGTACTGTTTTACCTCTTCATCAAAATTATTATTATCGTCTTCATCACTTTCACTCACATCACCACCGTTGATTTTCCTCTTCTTCATCGGCTTATCCTCTTCATCTTCTTCTTCCTCCTCGTCTGAACCGTGTCCACCACGAGCCTCCGAGCGCGACCGGCTCCGAGCCGGCTCAGCTGACTCGCTCCCCTGATTCAGTTTCACGACGAGCTTAAGCTTCTTCTCTCTCCTCCTTTCTTCTTCCTCGTCATCATCCTCCTCGTAGAAGTAATCCTCGTAGTAGTCTATGTCGTACCGCACATTTCTCCGCCTTACGCTCCGGCGCACCTCCGATTCCGGCGCCGGAGACGGAGAAAGCTGTCGCCGCGCCAGATCTGCCTTCGATGGCCTCCCTTTCTTCTTCCTCTTCACGATCTGGCCCATTTTTCTCTCTCTAAGAAAAACACACTCCACTCTTTCTCTCTCTCTCTAAGAAAAACACACTCCACTCTTTCTCTCTCTCTACAACCCTCAGTCTCTCTCTCTCTCTCTTTTCGGCCTTGCGTCTGGCTTGGCTTTTTCGAGTGAGGGGGGAGGGCTTTGTGAGATCCGAACGTGAGTCCGAGCCTTGTCTTGAGAGACGGAGCTGAGGCTCGTGGTTCATAATAAAGTGATTGATCTTTTTTTGTGTCCTGGTGTGCTGTAACAACGGCGTTAGTGGCTTCGAATCACGGCGTTTTCTGCTGCCCGCTGCCCCTGCAGGGTTTGCGTGTCACTTTGCCTGCTGCCCGCCCTGTCACGTCATCTCTGCATTTTTTTTATTCTTTTTATACGCTAGAAAGAGCTTTATCCAAGTCATAGCTTCGGGCGTGTATGCACGCGCCTAAATAGCAATGTAATGGTGACTGATTCTTTTTTTTTTTATTGGATGCTTTGACTACAGGATCTAAAGGCGGCATAGGGCCGAGGCTAAGGCCTGCACAACAATAGGTTTTATAGATCAGATCGGTTTGATGAAAATATGAGGTCTACAGTCCAATTCTAATGGGTTGAGCCCATGAGTTAGTCCCTTAATTTTTTTTAATTGTCAACTGTAACCGACCAGTATCGGGTTTTTTTCTCGGGTTCTAAATCGGTTCAATTGAATTGACACCTTTAATAGGATCCATGATGGAATCTCTGTTAAAAAAAACAAGTCGTGTTAAAGAAAATAAACTTTTGTCCATTCTATGTAAAAGTATCATGTACAGTATATCGTAGCATAAAATATATTTTTATAAAAATAAAATAATTTTAATTGGCATGTAATCATCGTAAAAAAAATCATAACACTTTTTAAAAATTTAAAAATTTTTATATACATCATCATTTTTTAAAAATATATATTGATCTATATCAGTAATATGTATTATATTATATCGAATAATACATTGTCTGTATCTACTGATTCGATGCATTTTAAGATTCATATCGTTTTTTACTTAAATTGTATCGTAATGTTAAATATTTAATTTTTTAAGGGAAATAAGTTTTTTGATAATTTTTTTAAGGAGTATAATATTTTTCAACAAAGATAAATAAAATAAATCAGTTTGGACTTTGAAGACAATAAAATTATGAATTAAAACCACTATGCATCAAAAGCTTAAACTTTTATTAAGTGTAATTAATCAAAGTAATTAATATGATATTGTTCAATAATTGTTGTATTAATTAAAATAATGTTTCATTTATAATAATCATAATATATACTTAAAATGTTGGGATTAATAAATGGTCAACTTAAAAAGGTTATTATGTATACTTTTTTTTTATCAAAGTTATATTGTTACAAGTTCAGAGGATTTATTACAATGGAACAACGTTTATGGCTCTTTGGGTACGCTCGTTTTCAGGGTTTAGACTTGTGTACATTTATTATAGTTGTCAGTCATCCGTTTCATTTTATCTTAGATTTATTAGGAGAGTGGTTTCAGTTTCTAATCGGTTTGTACAAAGATAAATAATCTCACGTATGGTTCCATTTTTGCACTCTTCACTTCTAGAGCAACTTTTCACCTTTAATCTTGGTATAAAATCAACAATCTTATATGTTCTTCTCATCTTGTTATCCATGTCATGGGAATTTCACATTGATTTATGACCCTATCCCTCATTCGATCGTATACATGTCTTAGTTGCACATCGCATTACAAATGTCAACTTCACAGTCACTAAAAAACTCTTTCTTCTATATTTATCACACATAAACACCTCCCAATATACGTTACCTTGTGCACATGTAACAAATGTTGTACCCCGTTTGTCCTTGATGGTTCACTTTTTCAACCATTAAAGTGATAAATATACTTGTAATAACATCTATGAACACTTTTCAATACAAGAGACTTTTTAGTAGTTTGGTACATTAAATAGGGCACACCCCATGTTTACCACCATCTTTTTATCTTTGAAAACACCTTGACACGAGCTCAAACTTTGGCACATTGGAATCGGCCATGCAATCCACTCTCTTTAATAATTATAAAAATTAAATTAAATATTTTAAAAATATGAACAAAAAAATTTAAAAAAAAAAGAAATTCATTGATGTGGGACAATGGAGAAGGTCATCCACGCTCCTTAAAGCAAGTGAAGAAAAGATTTTCGACAATGCCTCGAAGAGACCGCCGTGACTTCATGCCCAAGAGCACTAGAGTCCGAATCCTGACTTCGTCTAAACTGCCCGGTAAAAACAGCCTACTTCGCGGCTGTGGCAAGCAAAGGGTTCATTAGTAATTTTAATAAAAGTTTGGCCCTTTTGATAAAACTATTTTATCTTTCACTTTTTCTATTAAAATCATATCTGTGATGATGTTTACTTCAACAGAACCGCAGTGATTTTGAACGAATCAGACGGTGAAAGAAAGCCAAGCGTTAAAATCTTGTTTTAATTAAATTAAACTAACGGTGATTGACGCATTGGCATTTTTGATAATCCGTTATATATATATATTTTAGTAATAAGGCCAATTTATTTAAGTCAAATTATCATATTATATTAGAATAGATTATATTAAATAAATAAAAAATTTAATTTTGATAAATTAAAAGTATGATCTTTATATGTCAAGAGAGAAAACTTAAACTTATATTTTTTTATATATATAATATTCTTTTTTGCTACTCATATTTTTCGTTGGGGGTGTTATATTACAAATTAAACAACAATTTGAACTCAAATAACTTATATTGAATACAATTTTATACAAAACAATCTAATATATCTAAAAAATTAATAATAGGTGTCATATTTTTCGAATACGAACTAATATTGATCGATCGAGGGCATTTGTAGTCCCTGAAAGAGTTGAAGACCAAGAACTGAGTTATTTATTAGCCAAACATTCTTCTTACGGTGACATTTAATCTACTTGTCCCTGTGGAAAGGAAAAAGAAAAAAAAATTCACATTTTTTCTTTTGGAAAGAAAAGATTAGAAAAACCTTATTGATTGCAACTTTCTCCAAACTTCTGAGAAAAAAACATAAAGAAAAAAAGTTCGAATGGTATGATTCTTCCATTACCCAAGAATGAAAAGAAAAAAACGATCCAATTCTTGATCTTTAAAGATACATTGCTAGTTACTTTATTTTTTTCTCTCTATTAAGATTTAATCTAAACTCGTTTTTAAGAGATAATTGTTTATACATTGATAAAAGTGATATGGATTATCGGCAAAAGAGTAGTTGTGGTGGTTCCCCTGGACCCCTTGTATCCCAAATTTAATAAAAAAGCCAATAATATAAAAAAATCATATTTCTAAAATTAATGGATGTTGAATAGAGGAAAGCCATGCACATGAGTTTTACTATAAAAAATTCATTAAAATGCTATATTAATTAATTAATTAAATTATGGTTTATTATAATAGTTTTTAATTTTTTGAAAAATCGACGTACTCTTAAAATTAAAAATTAAGATTTTGATTCAAATTCTCAATCCAAATATAATAATTTATATTAAAAAATATATTTTAGATCAATAAAATAATTTTAAAATAATTTAATTTTAAATTTATTATAAATCAATTAAACTTAAATACGATTTATTCCATCTAAAATTAAATTTAATCTCGAATAATTAAGATAAAATCTAACATTATATAAAATTGAGTCCCTGTGACACTCACTCGAACGTGGGGTCGACGAAGAAGGTGAGGCGAGTGGCCCCAGCGAACGGTGTTTGCTATTTTTTTATTTTCCAAATCGGTGGGCCCAGAAGTTGGTGATGGAAATTATGATGGTTGGATGAGATGAACGGTCAGCGTAAACGTGTTTGAAGAGAAGACAAGTGTTGAGAATGGATCAATGGCCGTTGGATTCCACTCATTTGATGGGGACGGAAACCTGTGACCAATCACATAACATTTTTTTTTCTCTGAAGTGGTGCGACCGAATCAAATTTCCTTTTCTTTTTTCTACTATTTTATGACGTGATTTATTTGGCTTAAGTTTATAATCTAATTTCAATGGCTTTTTACTTGATTTCTCATTTTAATTGGCTAAAGGACTTGATCCCACCCAAGATATAATAAAATCTCAAATGACTTTTTTTAACTTTAAAAAATCTAAATGCTTATTAATAAAAAAAAATTTTGTTAAAAAATTCAGTTAAAATTAAAGATAAAATCATTATTTAACAAAAAAAATTTTAAAAACATAAAATTCATTATATTTTTTCTCTAAGTTTTAAAAAATAATAACTTCTCCCCTAGTTAAAGTTTTAAACTTTGAAAAAGTAGCATTCCTCCCCCTCCCCCAACTTAAGATTTTCTTTTTTCCCACTTGAGCCATCGGCGACAACACTTTTAACCCTAATCTGTAGAGAAAAGTTTAATCATCTCTTAATAAGCCATGACAATATCTAGATTGGGTGAACCCAAACGATTTGTCTAGATGATAAAGGCATCATCCTCTAAATGATTCGTTTGGATGTATCGTCCAAATGAAAATCGTCTAGATTTTCAAACAACAATCATCTAAATTTTTAGACAAAATTCGTTTGAATTTCTAGACAAAATTCATTTGGATTTCTAGACGATTTTTGTCCATCCATAGCCAGAGAGGGGAGAGAAAGATAAGGTCGGAGGGAGGATAGCCAACGATTGAAGACAACGAATCGTTGCTGGAGAAAAAAGGAAAAAACCTTAGAAAGAAATTATCATTTTTCAAACTTTAAAGGAAATTTTAGGGGAGAGAATTATGAAATTTTCAATTTAAAGGGGGAAAATGTGATTAAAGTTCTATTTTTTAAATTTTTTGTTAAATAACAGTTTTACCTTTAATCTTAATTGATATTTTTAATAGAAATTGTTTCATGAGTGGGTATTTGAGTTTTTAAAAGTTGTAAAATAAGACTTTAAAATTTCACTGTATCTTGGGTAGGAATAAGTCTTTTGGCCCATTTTAATTTGTAGCTTAAAATGAGAGTTGAGTCATAGTTTTACAAATCGGATTGATTAATTTGATCAATTATTGAATCAATTCAATCAGATTAGGGTTTTTAATTCGTACTTATGTTAAACGGATTCAAACCCATCGATCCATGATTTAGTTGATAGTTTCCCCATTAAACCTTCACAATGACATAAATCAATACTCTTTACAACATAAAAATATGTAAATTTTTCAATGCCAACCATTGCATAACTTAGGAAGCACCACTAGTTAAACATCATTTTCTTTTTTAATTTTATATGTGGAAAATAAAAAGTTTTACACACTAGTTAGGACACAGATTAAATTCATTTTTAATGATTATTTATGTAAAATTGTTGGTTCACCCAGATAGACCCTATTACTAGGTCAATGTATACTTCAGGTTTGGAAACATTGATATGAGTTGCACGAACTTTGGTTGAACAAGCTAGGTTTGAATCAAGGAGTACGCTAGCTTTCAAAATAAGTTGAGTTTAATCGAATTTGAATATTTGAGTTCAAACAACTTGAATCAAATATAAAATTAAATTATTTTCGAATCAAATTCAAGTTTCAAGTCATCAATTCAAACCAATTTTGAATTAATTCTTTTTTATTCGTATCGATCTCCAATTAATCATCGTTTAAACTTAGTTTATATCAAATCTAACCCTATTTTGATTACAGTTATAAATTTTATCTTGATTTCACATTATAATTTGGAGCGTAAATTAGTTTGGTTGCGGCCAATTTGATCACAAAATGATAAAAATTTATAATAAAATAAGGCTAAAGCACTATTTCCCACCCAAAGTATCCTCTAATCTCAATTTTCCATCCCTTGATTTTGAAAATCTCATTTACCTATTCATGAACGGTTAAAATTAACAGAACATTAACCCCTTAAAATTTTATTTTATTTTTCCGTCCAAAACCCTAAAAACTAACCATTTCCATTATAGGCAAAGTTTAAAAAAAATTACATTTCCCCCTAGGGTTAGTTTTCAAACCTCGACGCCATTGCTAATGGTCTTTCTCTCTCGAAGTTTTTTTTCCCTTTGGTGATCTCTCTCTTCCCAATTGGATGTTCGATCAATATCAAATCAAACCGAAGAGACAAGAGCTTCATCTTCAGGCAAAGACAAAAATCTCATCTTTAGGCAAAGACAAAAATCTCATCTTTGTCTGATAAGACGATTGTCTTTCCAAAAGAAGACATTTGAAAAGACGAAGAGCTTTGTCTTCCCTACGAAGCTCTTCATCTTTTCGGCTTAATTCAATGTTAATCAGGTGTCCAACTGAGAGAAGAAAAATTATTGGAGGGAGAGGCCATCGACAATGGCGTTGGAGTTTGAAAATTAAACCTTATGGGAGAAATATCATTTTTTAAAACTTTGCTTACGAGAAAAATGGTTAGTTTTTAAGGTTTTGGAAAAAAAAAATTAAATTTCAATTTATTTTTAATATTATAAATAAAATAACGATTTTACCTTTAAAATTAATAGACTTAACCTCTCATAGATTGGTGTTTGAGATTTTCATAGTTAAGAAGTAGAAATTTGAGATTAAAAGATACTTTGAGTAGGAATAAGTCGTTTGGCCATAAAATAACTATTCAGTTGTCGTATATTATGGAAAATATTTGATGAAATAAAAATTTGATTAAATTTATTATAGATGCATAAATACGTATCTTCGAAAATAATTGTTTTATAATTCAAACCCAAGTGTTTTAAGTATAAGATTTAATTTTAAAAAAGCTTAAAAACTTATAAATCAGTTTAAAAAAATTATCATATTTACTTCATATATTTTTAAAACAAATTATAATTTTGATAGTTTGTAATATGAAATTTATACCCCAAACTGTCTCTTGAGGTATAAATGTTATATTGTAAATGATATGAGTACAAAAGAATCAAGTCAATAACTAATTGAGCTTGAGTTTTAGTCACTCAGGTTTGCTTTTTGAATCGAACTCAAGCTTAAGATTGACCAGTTTGGTGACTTTGCAAGTTTGCGATTCGATTCGAATAAAATGTTAATAATTTTTTAACAATTTCAAAATTTGTATTTATTTATACACCTAAAAATTTGTTTTTTTAACTTTGAATATAAAAATAATTAATAAATTTAAATTATGAAATTTAAATATTATTTTGCAAATTAAGGAGTTTAACTATAATTTTTCTGGCTCAGATTGAACTATCTATTCCTATCTCGAGTTAGAATTCAAACTAAGATATTACCAATCTGACGAGCTTGAATCCCTCCTCAAAAAAATTGTGTTGAACTCAGCTTAACATTACTTAGGTTGACTTGTTTGCAACCCCTGAAAGTGGTTTGTTTGTATCAACATTATTTTAGATGTTTTTTCAAGTGGTTTCAATTACACTTATAAATTTTTACGATCAAGATTACAGATGTATTTGTGTCAAGCTAAACTAAGCTTAAACAATGGTTAATTCAAGTATGTCTTAATTCAAAGTAAAGAGTTTGAGTTTAAATTCAGTTCGAATAATAAATAATGACATCTAATAAGACAACGAAACTACGAATCATTGAAAAAGAAGAAGAATAATTATCATGAAAAATGTTGAAAAAGAAGAAAAATCATTCAAGAAGAAAAACTCTTACAAAAATCATCAACGAGTCCTCAAAATTGAATTGAATGAAAGCTTCCAAGGGTAATTATGTAAAATTAATTTTAAACTTACAAATTTATATGATGCGGTGTAGCCCGACACAATGAAGGAACAATGGACACGTTGACAGCCCATTGAGTAAACTCTCTTGCATTGGGCCATCCAATTCATGGCTAACGGCCCTTCAACACAAGGGCCAGGCTTCGTCCATTCCTTCAATTTTCTGTTTCCATCAATGTTTTCGTTATCATACCATACACCGACTTAGTAGAGAGGTCGGTTTGATTCAACCGATAGTCAAACCGGTTGATTATTTAAAAATAATATTTAATATAATTTGTTATACTTTATTATTAAATATATAATAAAAAATATTTTAGAATTAAAATAAACTTACTTTGATGCTATACGAGTTCAATTAATAATCATTTTTGTAAAAAAATAATTTTATTTTTTATGTTGACTAGATCAAATCGGGTTTTTTACTTGTTTTAACTAGATAGTTCCAATGGTTCGATTGAGTTTAAAGTGAATCAAAACCATTTTGGTTAATAAGTCCTTATTCAACCGATTGGACCAATCTATCCGATCTGATTTTCAAAACAAGGGTTTACATATCATTTATCAACTTAACAAAGTTTAGAGTCAACTTGAGTTCGTATCAAACTATAACGTCTAATTTGAGTTTGAATATATTTAAAGGTTAATAAACGGTTATCAACAAACTGTAACACTGATGAGCAAATGACTCATTCTCCAATCCAACTAAAACTTCAACTTAAAATCAACTCATTCAAATCGAATCGTAAATTTGATCTTAGCTAGTTCGGATTACAATGCTATGAGATTCAATTATTCTTATCATTTATTGAAATCAAATTGCTGAATTTCCGCATGTGACAAATTACAGAATTAGGAGCTTGAAAATGGAAAAGATGGTGGCTGCTGCAATTTGACAAATGTGGGCTAATTTATATTCATTCACAGTTCAATCCAATTTTAAATGGTTTAATTCCAAAACAGTTTTCAAGTGAAAAAAACCAATTTGATTAGTGAGTCTTGATTGAATCGGTAGAACCAACTTGTCCTATCCGATTTTTCAAAATCGGGGTTTCCATCTTATTTATTAGTTTAACATAGTTTAAAGGCAACTTAAGTTCGTATTGAACCATAACGTCCAATTCGAGTTTGAGTCTATTTGAAGGTTAATAAATGATTATCAACAAACTGTAATACTGACAAACAAACGAATCATTCTCTAGTCAAATTGAAATTGTAATTTAAAATCAACTCATTTAAATTAAACCGTAAATTTGATCTTAGCCCGTTTGATTACAATGCTATGAGATTCAATTATCATTATTATTTATTGAAATCAAATTGCGGAATTTACGCAAATTACAGGATCACAAGTTTGAAAATGGAAAACAAGATAGCTGCAATTTGACAAATGTGGACTAGTTTGATATTCCCCACAATGACATTACAATCCTGAACCCACTCATTGACTGCTGAACCACCTTAGCCATGGCCCACCGGAAGTGGACTTTCAAGGCGGTGGCGGTGCAGCAGGTGCCAGCCCGCAAACCGCTGGTTGGGTCAATGGATAGTGGGTCGTTATGGCACCAAATAAATTAAGGTCTAAGGAATTATAATTAGCTCCACTAACGTAGTTGGAATTTCAAGATGGGATAATAGCAGAGGAAGAATTTTTAAATGGGTAATAAAATATACTATTTTATGTATAAATAATAATATATTATTATATAATTAAATAATTTTAAATTAAAAATAAACTAATATTTAATTATATAATAATATATTATTATTTGTATATATAATTTTATTATTTTAAAATTACATCTCTGCAATAAATAAGTTTCACTTACCTTAATATAATTGTATTTAGAATAAATTATATTTTTCATTCAAGATTTTATTTAAAATTATATTTCACTCTTATTTTTTCAAAACTCAAAATTTGTCCGTATTTATTAGATAAATAAATCTAAAATATAACTATCAAAATCACAATTAATATATAAAATAAATTAAAATTTCACCAATATAATAGAAACCCGAACCTAAGTGATCTCCCTAATAATAATTCACCAAAATAAAGACCCCCCAAAATAACATTTTCAGGTCTATATATTCACTCTTAATTTATATAAATAATATTTTTGCCCCAAAAGCACGGGCCTTGAATGATAATTTGATTTTGAAAAAAACTCGAGAGGGTTTTAAAAAGTTGGGTTTGATTATAAAGTGTTTAAACACCCCTGTTCACCTGACTATGTCCATGTCTCATGATTCTCTTGACTCTCCTTTTTAATGTAACTTATGTTTCACTTCAGTGTTCTTTTTCAATGTACCATGGCATGTCTATCAAATCTCACATTCATAAAGTACGAGAGCGATGCTTAACATATATATAAGGATATTAAGATGTGATAAATTATAGAGTAATATTATGTGTATCTATTTTAGGTATACAAATATATACACACTCATATGTGTCATTATATGATCGGTTATTATTTTATTCTTAATTTAAAATCATCTAATCACATGATAACACATATAAATATGTATATATTTGTGTACCTAAAGTGAGTACACATAGTTTTATTGTAAATTATATTAAATGTGAGTTTCTTAAGTTGTCATAATATATTTGAGTTACAAAATTAAAAAACAAAACTATAATAAATTGTGTGTCAAAAACAGATAATATCTTAACAGTGAATTGGTTACAGATGTTACTAAAAGTATCAGAGTTATTTCGAATGTTAATTTGAATAACGGTAAGACAAATCTCAACAAGATATTTACATTTGTAAAGTATATCCCACATTACTTGGAGATATTAAAATATGATCGGTTTTACAATCTCTTATTGAAATTCTCTAATCTAACATATATAAAAAATGTATACATAAATTTACATATAAGCATATACATGTACATTTTTTTATAAAATATTATATAAAATTATATATATTTAGTTTTGAGTAATATTTGAATAATATATCATATAATTAAATAATTTTAAATTAAAAATAAAATAATATTTAATTAAATAATAATACATATTATCTGATTACTCAATTAAATACTTTTATGGAGAGACATGAAATAACGTGTGCGTGGTGATATGGGTATTTATTCTTTGTTTGCGTGTTTTGCTGAAAAAGGAGAAAATATTATAAAAAAGAAAAGCAAAAGAAAGAAATTTAAAAAACAAAACAAAAAAAAAAAAAAGTGGAGGAGAACGGGACGGTGGCCAGGAAGAAGAGGGCTGAGCTGGTATGAAATGGAAATTTGGACCATAAATAGATTTCAGTTATGCCTTTTCAAGATGTTGTCTTCACTTCTAGACCTGTCCATTTTTGAATCATCTCAATTCAATATCTTCGTCTGTCACTCTTGTAAGTTCATATTTATACACATTATTTCGAAACCAATATGAGATTCATCCGATTTAACCGGTTTGATCAAGATTTGATTGTCATTTTATATTCAATTTAAACGAAAAATTAAATCAATTTGAACTGAGTTATATTTGAATCAATTAAATTGACTTTTTCTTCAAACTAAAACTCAATCTAAATATAAAGAAATAATAATAATGTTATTATAAATAAATAAATAGAGGGAAACCTAAAGAAAAGGGTAAAACCACAGACCTCAGAATCCATACAATTGCCAAACCACAACTTTTGGTAAATCATTCACAGGATGGGAATGACTTCTTGTGATGGGTACATTTATTATTGTTTATCATCATCCTCATTACTATTACAACCAATTCTAACAAATAATTTTATTAATTAATAGGTTTTACATATATATATATATATAATTTATTAAAAAATTAATATATAAACAGAGTTCTTAAATTTTTTTTGTAATAAAAAATTTCATCTGGATCAAATTATTTTTTAGAGACAGAACTGATTATACCAAATAAATGAAACTCTGAATTCAGGAAATGGCTCTATACTTGTTAAATTAGAAAAGTAAAAAATTTGATCATAAAATGAGATTAAAGAACTCTAAACTTATAATTTTTTTATGTATGGAAATTTCTCTATTGTGACACTAAGCATCTTTTGAGAGTAACATGTTATCTATGATATGTATAAAGGCAATAAAACAAAGCAACGTGTCGCTTTCTTTTATACGTACTGTGTTACTCGACCGCCATTGAAGTTTATACTGAGACAAATGACTTGATCATGTCAAGTGTCTTCCGTTTCACACTAGGAAACCAACCCTATTTCAGTTCTCTTATCGCCTATAAAAACCACCCCTTGCTGCTTCACATTTTCAGCTCAAACTTGTCGGTAGTAAGAGCTTCGGTTTAGAGCTCTCAGCTATGGCCATGGCCTCGGCCTCCTCCAACTCCAATATTATTTTCTTCTTCTGGGTTCTGCAGGCTCTGACAAGCTTGTTGTTGAGTTTTTCGGATGCTCAAATGGTTCCCGCGGTGTTTGTGTTGGGAGACTCGTTGGTTGATGTCGGCAACAACAATCACCTTCCTCTTTCAATCGCCAAAGCAGATTTTCCTCACAACGGCGTCGATTTTCCCACCAAGAAACCCACTGGCAGGTTTAGTAATGGCAAGAATGCTGCTGATTTTCTTGGTAATAATATTTCTCCTAGTTTTATCTTCAAGCTTCATCATACATATTTCTTTTTCCTTTGTTTCTTCATTTTTGTTTTCTTACCATTGAATATGGTTAAGCTTAAGCACGACTAGCATTATGACACATTTATACATTTTACCAACTTTACCCAGTTTCATCATAAATACTTTACCAACCCTATGTATTTTACTCGGTCTCTTTTATATTAGGAATTTATGATGATCTATTTAACTAATCAAATATTTTCAGTGTTAAAGTTTGGCTTCATGTTTTCAACAGTTTAAAAGTTTATAATCTATTTAAATAATAATATGTTTTCACTTCGAAACGATATAGGGTATCAGTATATATCTAATATGCATTTCTTTCACCTTTGTTTATTTTTTTTCTTTTGTTTTTCTTGCCATTGAATATGGTTAAACATGATTAACATTAGAGGTGGATTGCAACTTAGTTGAGTTTGAGTTTTAACGTTTGGCTTGGCTTGAAAGCTCAATAAATTTCAAGTTTGTTTGTTTCAAACTTAAGCTCGGTTTATGCAAGTTTGTTTCAAACTCATTCAAACCAAATCGACAAACAAATTTGAGCCAATTTATACTGGAGTCCAGCCCTAATCGGTATACATGAATACATTTGAACATTAGGGTTAAATTTTTCGTTTTGGCCTTGGAATAATAGTTACTTTTACAAAATATTCTAGACAAAGTGGATGCTGAGATGGCATCTCAAAAAGGTTGGCTCCTGGGCTTCATGTGCGTTTCCTACAAGCATAAAGATTCTTCTGAGTCTGTAATTTTATTCCTTATCTTTCCAAAGTATTATTTGATTATGTTTTCATGCCCTTTTTTCCTTTCAACATGTAACTTCCCTCGGCTTTTCTGTTTTTAAAACCGAGTAAACTCCACTTCTTAAAGTACGCTTCACATATACGTTGGTATTGGCAACCATTTCCAGGATATGGGTCCTGTTGCTCAACCAGTAAAGTTTTTAAGCGGCATTCATATAAAATATATATATATTGTAACCCAAAACTTCTTCAATACTTATTGGCCGGATAAGATTTTGCATACTCTCTAATTTTTACGGACTTCTGTGTACATTATTTAAATAGGAGTATTTGTGTATTTTTCTGATGGGTTATGCATGAATGGGCAGCTGAGAAAGTAGGGTTGCCTACTTCACCTCCATACCTTTCCTTAAAATCCAACAAAAACAAGGCATCTTTATTCCTCACCGGTGTTAACTTTGCCTCTGGACGTGCTGGCATCTTCAATGGATCTGATCAAGCTCTCGTAAGTATGAACTTAGGCTGCAAATGCAAAAGGCCAAAATAAATTTTTTAAAAAATTAAAAATTTGCGGTGAGCGTGGATCGAACACGCGACCTTCAGATCTTCAGTCTGACGCTCTCCCAACTGAGCTATCCCCGCTTGGTGAATTTTGACTTCAGTTTTATTTTTTCTTCGACAGCATCAATCGATTCCTTTGACAGAACAGGTGAAATACTATACAACTGTGCATCAGGCTCTGGCGCAGCAGCTAGGATCTTCCAGTGTACAACAGCTCTTGGCCAGGTCTCTCTTTGCCATTGTGATTGGTAGCAATGATATCTTCGACTATTCCGGAAAATCTGAACTTCAAAAGAAGTACACGCCCCAGCAATATGTCAATCTAATGGCTACAACTCTAAAACTACAGTTAAAGGTGAGAACTAACTTAGAACTCAAACCGGCTGTTCTCATTTTTGAATTGAACTCAAACTAACTTCTCTTTATGCTCGGCTAAGCTTAAATACACCCCTCGTAGTACCTACCTTATGTGGTTTTAATATTAACTGGGAGATGGTTTCTTTCTCTTGTGCAGATACTTTACGATTATGGTGCACGTAAATTTGTGTTACCTGGACTGGGGCCAATAGGCTGCGCTCCCTCGGTAAGGATTAAGAGCCGAACGGAAGAATGCAATGAAGAGACAAGTAGCTGGGCTTCTATGTACAATGAAGTACTCAAGTCAATGTTGGCGGCATTAAAAGGAGAGCTCAAGGGCATACGTTACTCCTACTTTGACACGTACAATGTCATGCTAAACATCATTAATGACCCAACAACATATGGTATGGAGATAATAGATAAAGGGTAAATTCAAACTGAACAAAATCCAATCAAACTTGGTTCACTTGATCGGCGATAAGTTCATTGAAAAATATATCAATGATAAAGATGAAAAAGAAAAACATCACTAAAAAAAATTGAAAAAAGAAAAAAATTATTGAAAATGATAAAACTCACTAGTAACTTTTTAATGACTTGATTGAGTTAGGTTAATTTGACTCAAACTTGAGAGTTAAGAGTACTATAAACTTGAATTAGACTCATTCAATACTCAGAATCTATCTCTAAAACTATGTTAATCATCTTTTTAGCTCAACTCTTTTTTTTCTTGGATTCAACTGAACCAAGTTATCTATCTCATCAGGTTTTGCAGAGTCTAAAGCAGCCTGTTGTGGGCTTGGGAAACTGAAGGCCGAAGTCCCTTGCGTGCCCATTTCAACCTATTGCCCGAACAGAAGTGATCATGTCTTTTGGGATATTGTACATCCAACACAGGCGGTTGCTCAAATCTTTGTGGATACCCTTTTTGATGGTCCATCACAGCACACATTTCCAATGAATGTGAGGCAACTTGTATCTGTTTAAGCTTCAATAATAATATGAACTGAAGAACATACTAAGACAAAGTAGAGAGCCCACTAGAAGAAAATCAAACTAGCTGTGACAAATCATAACCTTTGATGAATTAAGAGGGAAACAATTCTTGGAAGAAGAATTTGAGATCGCCCGAATGAATATCAAATGTCAACATCTTCTCAACTGCGTCCTGCATTAATCCAAATAGTGAAAGTTCATAGATAGGTGAATAGAAAGATGGTGCATTAAAGATAATTGAAACCTTGTATTGCTGATCTCGAGCTAATATATTCTCATGTTTCGAGCGCTCAACATGCCTATTATTTTGAACCGCATCCAACACATTTGCAGCTCTCTTGATCGTTTCCTCCGGCACACCTACACTATGTGTTAAATGACTGGAATGATCATGCTCTATTAGATTGAAGGTATCTCAAAGTACCAGCAAGTAGTGCACAATGCAGTCCTACAGGATATAAACCGCTGTGAGATATCGATAAAATTTCCAGCTCAAACCTCAACATCCGTTAACATCAATAAACTCACCATAACTAAGAAGTGCATGTCCAGGAACCAGCCTGCAAAGCCAAATGCACATATTATGGTCATTAGTTATTTTTATGGATTCTAAATAGAGGTAGATATGAATCAAACCAAGTCTACACTCAAGTTTAGTTAAAATAAAAGATAAGGCATCTTAAGTTTATCGACCCAAAGTTAAAAGTATCTCGAATTTGTTCAATCCTGAAATTTGAAGTTCAAAGCTCGATTCGAGTTTATGACTTAAATTTTTGCTTAGACTTATAGTTTAATGACAAAATAATGTCGTTTTATATTAATGGTGAAAAAGATATTATTTTGATAATTATTAAACATAACTCGAATTAAACTATAAACTGACTTGAATCATCCACTCGATTTGAAAGTTCGACTGAGCCAAATTCTCTCTAGCTTGAGTTTGGCTTAATTTAAAAAATGAGTTACTCATTTGATTCGAGCTTGACTCGAATTCAACCTAAATAAATTCGAACTAAACTAAACCAAGTAGAATCAACTTTTGATATCCAGCCAACACAGTTTAGGTCCCACCCTAGTTTCAAAATCCAGATTCAAAGGTTGAAAAAGTACACAACAGAACCATCAACTTGTATGAGAACTAAGAAAATATTTACAGAACAATTCTAAATGCACGTTGCTGTGGAGCAAAGGATCAAAAGGTAACTGAAAGCAAGGTAGATCATACGAGTATAAAATACTAGACCCAGATGTTCTCTCAAGGATATTATCAACCCACCCTTACGGCCTTACCACTGTACAACAATCAATTCATTGTACATATCACAATATTGTCTTGCAATGTGCAAAAGAACCTAAAGCATACCTATATAGAAAGACGATGTCTTCAATATCTGTAGAGTTGTTTTCAGGCCTTAGCACACTCATGGTGTAAAATTTCATCTTCGCAGACTGAATTAATTGTGGGGAAACAAATTTCACTTCACTGTATTATAACTATGAAACAGTGTAACTAGGCAGCAACCTTGCAAAAATGCATACCTTTGGTAAGGAGCTTTCATTGAATAACTCGGTCAAGTGAGTACACAACAAAACCTGGAAATTAGTACAGTATTTTCCATCAGTAGTAGCCCATTATGTGTGATTATTGCTAGGAAGATTCTGCAAACCTTTGGAGGATCATCGAATGTGATAAAATGATTTATGGTCCCTCCAAGCAGACCAATGCCATCTGATTTGAACATTGAGGACAGTTATGCAATGAATACTATTTATGCTATTGCATGAATAATGTATATGACATCTGAAATCAAAGTCAAGACTAACCTTCTGTAAGAGTTCCTTTACCAAATTCATCCAAAAGACATAATGACCGAGAAGTTGCCTGCCTGTAGATCCATTGGGTTAATTTAACTTTTAATTATAAGCATCCAGCTACACAAAGTATTTTGATAATTTACAGCACAAACTCTTCTAATACATATTGAACCATGAAAACATTTGGATTTAGATAGAAAGAAGGTCCATTACATCCACGAACAAAGTCCAGAAAACAAGGATCATGGAAAGCAGACAATTAAAGCCCTCACTAAAATGCCGTAGTTTGAAAGTTCCGTATCTGAGAATACCTTAGCATCATTCCTACTTGACGAAGGTCAATCATGAATGTTGATTGTTCTGCTGTCATATGCTTGCTTCCCATTGCACAGAATATTCTGTTAAAATAAAACACTGTGGGAATCAGTACCTTATATATGACCAAGTAAAGATGTATATTCTCTAAGAAAGATGTGGGTGATATTCAGGGATACACCTATCAGTCAATCCAATCGTGGCAGCATCAGCTGGTACAAAGCTTCCTATGTGGCTAAGAAACACAATCAAAGCCACCTGGGAAAAACGGAAGAGACTTCTTTACAATAGTTGTATTTCTAATGGAGTGCTATGCTGGAAAAAGCCTCACACATGTATAGTCAATTGCCCTTTGTGCAACAGAGACACAAACACTGAAAATGGTGTTTATAGGAGTTTAAAGGTATATTTTCCGACCGACCTGCTTTATATAGATACTTTTCCCTGAATAATTAGGACCAGTGATGATATTAATCCTTCCTGAAAACAACCAGAACGTGGAAGTTATATAAAAAACTGATAGGCAGATTAACAGGAACAGGCTTTATTTTCATAAGTTAAGAAAAGGATCAGTAGCTATGACTGAATTCATATTTTTCATCTTACCATCATTATAAATCTTTGTATCGTTCGGAATAAATGTATCCACGGTCATTTCTTGCAAAAGGTGCCTGCAAATTGTCATAAAATACTTGTTAATTTTCTCATTGGTACTATATTTTTTTTTGTTAGGAAGAATTGAACCTAATATTACTTGCAACACATCCTACCCATCCCTCCACAAACAACTTTTAAAGTGCTTCAGTCCTTACAATATGATAAACAGAAACCACACAGTTCTCACCTTCCGTTTTGTATGTCAAGTGACGTTTCCTGAGTCAAAATGGGCCTCACATAATTGTTTTGATGGGCAACTAGTGCCAATGACAAAAAGCTACATAGCAATATGAACATATAATAATTAATACAAATACTTCTCAGAAAAGGGGTACGCACCGGCATGGAGACAAAGGCACATGGTGATGGAAATGCTTCTTACCAATCAAGTTCTGCCGCAAAATTGACAGCCTTAAGCAGATGAGTTGAGAAAACAAGTACATGCGACACCAAGTCTCTAGTGATTGCCCTCTCCATATCTTTCAAATTAAGAATGAAAATCATATATAAGGAAGATCCTATATCTCATAAATACAAATTAAAAATTTCATAGAAGTGACATAAATTATATCATAATTCTTTGTGTCCCTTAATCCATAACCACAAAATGATCAATCATGAATTGCATCATGCACTTGATAAACTCCAAACATCAGAAAAGAACATAAATTTCATGTTACCTAAAATTTTATGATAAATATCTCCGAGAAGATTGTCCAATTCACGTGTCTTTGGGGTACGATAGAAGCATCTTTTTGTCTCTCCATCCATATCAGAGAACTACAGATATAACATTATTTGAGCAGTATCTATGCAATATATATAATATTCACGACAAAAAATATACATTTAAACATAAAACAAGCATAAATTACCGCGAATTCGAAATCTTGAAGTTTCTCTAGGGTGATATCATCTAGTTTTTCTTCAAAAATACACATCAAGTATCCTACAATAGAAAAAAAAATAAATCAAAACAATTATTGACAAAAAATGAGAAATATTTTAATAAAGAAGATCTCCAGTATGCCACAAGTTAAGGATGGAATTATATTGAATCTAAAGAAGGCGGGCCAGCAAAACATCTTCAAGAGCTAACAAAATATATAGATCCAAAGAATTACATTCCTTCTTAAAGAAGTTAATTACTATTTTTTTTTCCTCTTTTTCCCCAAAACATAGATGTAAATCATATGTTAAGATGAAAAATAAAATTCATGTAAGTCCTATTTGATGCTGTGAATGTTATGCAGTATTTGTGCTACTACAGTAATTCAGGCCAACCTATTTGATTTATGTAAACAATACAGGGAACAAGTTTCTCTTTATACAAATGAGGAAGTTCCCCAAGCTCTAACGCTGCCACCTGCAAGGAATTGCTAAAATCAAAATAGAACTAGATATATATTTCAATTTAATTTATATTTAATTTTGAACTATTAAATCCATTTCACACGTACCTCTTCCAGAAATTCGGGCAGTCCCTCGTATATTTGCCTCAACTCATCTAACTGTATGCAAAAGAAAGAATTTGCTCAAAGTATGTAACTAAATTTCATATTTTGACCAACATACAGATCAATGATAACGAACACCTTATTGTGGGAAGGGTAAAGTTTTGCACAGGGAAAAAAATATCATCTCGATTTAAATTCAACAATCAGCTTCCATCAAACAGAGTTCATAAGGGAAATGTTCTGCTAAATCAAATATATTTTAATTTGTAACGAAGAAACTGAGGAAAGAAAAAGAGCAAGTTTTGTTCCATCAGAAGTCTAACCTCCTCACAAAAACCTTCTTTCACTAATGTTCCATATCCCTTCTCTTTACTTCTATTAACATCGATGACACCAATCACCTACAGAACATATTGCCAACCCATAAATTTGATCCATAAAAGAAGGGACTAACAAATGTTACTGCAGCGTAATTGCAAAAATTGGAAGGGACATAGGCCAGACAAAAAATATTAAAAAACAATACTTTGTGAATAAAATGCAATGGAAAGAAGAAAATGGATATGGATCAACCAATTCATGGACATAGGCCAGCTCTGTTGTGATGCATGAAGCAGCCTGCAAGTAATTAGACAATCATTAACAAAAATATTCACAACAAAGTAAACAAAGATATCTCAAAAATACATATATGATTTCACAGAAACTTCGTGTTAGATATATAGTCTGATACCTTCTCAACAATGTCTAAATTCGAAAGCCTCAGCTGCTCTTGAAGACCTTCGGAAATGCCCACCTCAAATATCTTGGTCACATGCAAGAGTGCACAAACGCTCTAGAAGAGAAGAAATAATAAAATGTCACTGTTCCGTGCAAATGATAGCACTGTTCTGGTGGGAAGAATTGAAATTGTTATTTCACTGGTGTCAAATCATCCTAAGAAACTGGGGTCTGTACAGAGTAATGTGATGCAAACATATAAGAAGATGACAGAAGAGTTGGAGAGTGCAGCTTTCAGTTAGCCAGACAAGCGAAATACAAAATATCTATGGACTGTCAGAAAGGAATTTCGATGAAGCAATTGAAGTGACACCTTCAAAAACGCTGCCCAGTCACTAGCAATACACGTGGAGCTCGGGGAATTGAATTTCTAGCAAAAACAAAAGAATGAATTGCTGAGATTCAGATTAACCTAAATGGTAAAAGAGAGATTGCAAAAATAAATTGTCACTTTACACTAAGGGATGACAATGAGAATGATCAGACTGAATTTTAATTATAAACGAACACAGAACTCACTTTTGTGACAGCAGTTCACCATTATTGCAAGGGAGAGACAAAAACAGCATCTAAAAGCTTGCTCATTTAGCATATTAAAAAGAAAAAAAAAACCATATAGCAATGTTTAAATTTATGTCAAAGAGAAAAACCGAGACTGTAGCAATCAGTTCCCAAAATTTATTTATTTATAAAATGGTTTTAATTCAACCAACTGGTTGACACATGCAGTAACTGTAACTTGAGAATAAATCTGAAAAGTTTGCTTTTCCAAATGATCAAAAGGAAAACTGAGGGAATGAATGATGGTACCTTAAGTATGTGGGGGATGTCCTTCACAGACTTCAGAGTTTCACGTAAGGAAGCCATCAGTTCTTCAGAACAAAGAAAGACTGTTATCTTTAAATTATTAAAGGATGACACTGGTTATGTTAGAGCAGAATCAACTTTGAAGATATGGAAAGAGAATTTTAAGACAGAACATGCGAGATGCATATTAACTTCATCCATTAACTCTGTTGGTTTATTATGAACCTTAACAGGCCACTCGGCTGAGTTCTATATTGGACACAGTAAAAGATGTCTTCATACAATAAGATGGAAGGATACAGCATTCAGACGACCATTTAAAATTTCGAGGTCCAGTATAGGTCTCAGGAACCAATTTCTAGAGCAAGGCAATCATTCGTCATTTCATTGGTAGGAGTGAATCTTGCAGGTAGTATCATCACAAATTTCACAACTTGAATTACCTTAAAAGTCGTCGACCCATTGGTGTCACACACTGAATGCAAGGCAAATAAATTACTCCAATAAGCAAATAAATACGGTAAAACAGAACACCGCATAGCTTCTACTACCTTATTCATCATTCCAAACAAGGAGAACCTGCATTTCTAGAAATCAGTACAGATCTTTGAACTAATCAATTTAAACAGTTACACGGCATTTACCCTTCTTTTGCTCTGCCAATGCCCATATGGCTTGGATGTTTGTCTGTTTGAAATATCTGCAATGCTTCATGAGCTGTTGCATCAAGTTTAAGAAACTTGTTTCTTTTCGGATTTGTTAAGGACAAAAATTGGAGTCTGATATTCATATAATGAACTTATATATTTGAAACTCAAACATGATGTTTAAGAATTAAATCTGTACAAAAGATACAATGAAATTTCAATTACAGAATCAATGGTTATTGATGCATTTCCACTTTCCTTTTGTTCCAGGGTATCTACGATCCTTTCATTCTCTAATATGGCCAAAAGGCCCCCACTTACACGAACTTGAACCTCACTTCCAATGTCCATCATAGAACTAAGCTGTAGTAGATGAAAGAAATAAGACGCTGGACATCAGAATATATAAATCTTATAATGCTCCAAAATGACTGTCTTCCGATCATGAGTCATGGATTTGCTAACACCATTTAACAAAACAAGTAACAAACGAAAGAAGTCTGGGGGTCATAACTTTCAAAAGTTTGACTGCTTCAAAGACAAATGATAAAAACTAATTTATAAGCTCACCATAACGGATCATAAAGACCCAATGTTGTCCTAACCAACAAACCCTGAATTGGGAAAAAGATAGATAATAACAATCCATGCTAAGTCCATTCATGGTTACATAGCATAGGCACCAAATAAAATAATGAGCCACCGACACAGTTACACAGAAGATTGGTTGAAGGATCACTTAAATAAAAATTCTCCACAACACTAAAGCACCAAAGCACATAATTTATTACTAACATATACTGAAGAATATGCCTTCAACTGGTGCTGTCATGTTAATATGCAAAAAAGTGATTCTAATGACAAACCAAGAATTCTAGTTAATAATATCTGAGTGGACATAAGGCGCTTGAGTGCGCCTGTCTTAAAACACAGAAGATATTGATCTTAAGCATGCCATGTGTTGCAAATGATCACAACATATGCAATATTTGTGAGTTGTAACTTACATAGCAAATTCTCTCCTTGATATTTAATCCGTCATCCATTCCTGTGACGCGAAGGTATATCAACCTACAAAATGCAGACAAGTAGTTGGGAAGTGAAAAAAAAAAATTAAGGAAAGTACATCCATCAATTCTCTAGTCAGAATTTTGTGATTCAACCAAGTTTAATTAACTTCAACATGCATGAAACAAGTTTCAGTACATATTTTCATTTAATAATCCTCAATACCTGTGCCATGCTTGCTCATAGCTAAATATTGAACTTTTTACAAACTTCACTTCGGGAGCCTTAGTCATCTCATCTGCATCAGTTGTCAGATTAATAAGGACCCAGAAAATGATACTTCCTAAGTCATCAATGTAAGGACAACTTACCATTTCGTTGTAAAGCGGACAAAAACGGTTCTTCACTTTTCGTGCTTGTATATATGATCAGGGGCTGAGCTTGATACTTTACTGAACCAGTTTTTCAGCCAAAAAAAAAAAAAAAGAATTAGATAATGAGCTTATACACCATGAAAGAAACAAATGAACAAAGAGGCGATGAGATAAAATATTTTAAAACACTAGGAATAAGACAGTAATTCGCATGACAACAAACCAACATGTTATGATTTCAATAATCAAGAAGCATAATGCCAAATTAAGTGTAGCAACACAGGAAAACTTCATTAATAAAGATATGAAATATATACCCAGATCAATCAAGGGAAAGCCTGAGTCATTATCTTCCCAAACTTCCAGCACATGAAGCTGGCGTATGCTGGAATCATAATAAGAAACGCCAACTCTGGAAAAGAGGTTATCTATGTTAGTTTCTTCAGCATATGTTACAAAGATTGAATCCACAAACCAAGAATACCACCTTAGGTCCTTTTACCATTGTACAAATTTTAATATTCTTCGCATTTAGGCAACTCAGATGAGATTTTAATTATATGGACTGTTCAGCCTTATCCCACTTACCCTAAAGTCAGCCCTATTCTAAGCCAGTACAAAATTTCCTAATTTGGAGTGGACAGAGTTTGAGCTAAGAATGCTGCAGTTACTTGAATTGAGTACGTATCCCAGTGGCCGAACTTCACACGCAACGATTTTGAGCATCAGCCAACAAAGTCTAACTCATCAATTTTCTTGTGATCAACACCGACTAATCAAACACTGCGACTGCCAAATTTCTTATACAAGAACTTTTTAAATTTCATCTTGACATGTAACGAGAACTGTTAAATATCGTAAACAGAAAATAGTAGTGCAAGTCAAAGCTTACCGATGACCATGTAGGATGCATGCCATATAAACCTGCGTTTGGTTTCAAATAAATAAGATTAACTCACAAGACAGGACTATTCAATATTATACTGATGATATAACGTACTTAGCTATCTTTATATATAATAATACATCAGAACATGCCTGTTTGATTCAGAATTAAGAGAAAAAAAATCTTGTTTATAGAAATAATTAACGCAAGAAAACTGCCTTGATTTTCCGTCAAATTATTATAAAAGCGCGAAAACTGACTTCATTTTCCGTAATTTTTTGTTTCAACAAAAAGTTATCCAACACTTTATACCAACTGTAGCCTTCTAAAGCTGATCTTAGCTTAAGATTGAGTTCATCAAGTCATCGTGTTTCATCGAACAGAAAAAAAGGCAAAAACGAATGATCTGCTCTTTTCTCATTTTCTTGGCATCCAAACAGAGTATTTCAAAATTTGAGAAATGAAACCTCAGATCTCCGCTCAAAGATGAATTCTGAAATAAACCTAATAGACCGTAATAAACTTATTTCAGCCTCATTTTTCGTAATCTTAAAACTGAAAAAACTAAAACGAAAACTAACTCAAATATGCGATTTCTTTTATTTTCCTCTGTTTAATTTCTCGAGAACCAGACGGAATGTAAGAAACGTTAAAAATGTACTAAAAATTAGACCTGCGGAACGTCTCCGGTCTCGTCCATTTCCTCGTCCATCATTGCGCGCTCGAATTTGAGAGAGTTTTGGTGTGAGCTTGAGAGAGAGGGAGGGAATCGGACTTGGTTTATATAACATAGTGAAGGAATGCGATTCAAATTTTCTTGATCCACGTGGCACTCATTTATTGTTTTGGTCAATTGTGACTTATAGCACCACCAAATTCCTGCCAGGAAATTTATTTAAATCTTCAAATGCCCGCGATTTATTCAAATGCCTTGTCCACGTGGGAAGTTCATAAAAAACAATTAATAAATTAGATATTTTGCTCAGTCAAGAACCATCGAAGAAGGAGATTGAGCTGTGACTCATCACAAACACAATTCACTCGGTTAAGCCCTGAGTTGATTCACTAATATATAACTGCAAATTGTATATGTTTATAATTTAATTGTTAGATCAAACCAACTTTACCGTTATGCTAACGTTAATATAACTAATATATATTTTAAAATTTTAATTACAATAAATTGATGCCACTAAATACTTTTAAAATGAAATAATTTTTACTAAATAACTTTATTTCTTATAAAAGTATTCGAGACGTCGACGGTCTGACGACTTTCATGAAGTAAATCTTCCTCAGCAAAATTTGTTGAAAAGAGAAATAATAAACTGGAAGCACACAATAGTCAATTTGAAGACTGAGGGGCATTTTATAAAAGAAATTAAAATTTCACGTTTTAAATTTGATAAAGAAAAATATTCAATTTGATTAACATAACAATTAATTAATTGAATTATTTTATTTTATTTTATTTTACTTCTGTGAGATCGTCGTCCACTTCAGCCACAATCAAACCAAAGCCTTCAATTTCGTCTCTCTGCTCCAATTCTTAGCCCATTCTCTAAGCTACGCATCCCCGGCGTACGTTATGGACACTCCTTCTTTTCTCTCCAAGGCTAGGACTGCCTTCCATTCTGCTGCGGCAAAAGCGGAGCGCGTCTTCACTGACTTCAAATCTGACCGAGGTATCCTGAATTTTCTTCCCTATTTCCACTTTTACGCTTTTCTGCTTACTTTAAATCAAGTTCTGTTGGATTTTTTTTTATGTTTTGGTTTTTTGACTTGATTGGAGAAGATTCTGATAACACATCTCCCAATTTACAAAATGGAGGCCAGTCGAAGGTATGTGTAAAGAGACTTGCTTTAGTTGTTTGTTTATTGAATTTGATTTTTTTTTTTCTATTTGGTTACTGAGAAAGGAAAAGAAAAGCAAATTTGATTTTTTTTTTTTTTTTTTTGTAGTTTGTTTTTGGATAAAACTTAAAAGAGAAAGAGATGGCTTTGTTTAGTAAAGTGTTTGTTCGAGACTGGTTAAAGATTTGTTCCTTTTTAAGAAAAGTACAAATTTTAGGCTTATGTGCTGTTTCTTGCATTTTCCTGGAAACCAAAGAGCACCGAATTGAGTTCTCAAGCTTACTTTAAAAGATTGTTAAGAGAAAGTACCTGACTTTATATGGGAAAAAAGGTCTTCTTAGGCTTCGTTTGGATTATAGTTTAACTTCAATGGCATGATGCAGGGTCACAATGAGGCCAAACATTTGTATACACAGCGGAGGCATGCTCCTCTGGGGAGAAAACATGATTGGCAAGATAGGTTGCGGAACATAAGAATAGGAAGAAGAGGAGCTGAAGAACCTGAGAAAGTTGATAGCACAACACTGGCAGCTCCATATGATGATGAAAATTTGTACATACTTAACATGAAAAATGATCTTGAAGCAAAGGCAAGAAAAACTCAACATATTTTAAGTTCTTATGGTTTATTCAATTTTTTTTTTTTTTGCTTGTTTGGTTGATAGATGAGTTGGTTGTTGTTGTTTTTATAGGGAACAGATGTTAACTCCTTGCTAGAACGTTTGACTTCCACCGATGTAAATAGAATTCCTCCAGTGTCTGTTTTGAAGCAATTGGCTGTAGCTGTTGAGTTAGTATTTCAGCTACTTATTAACTCTTATATATATTGTCTGTTGGGTTGTTGTATCTTTTACTTATGTTGTAAAGCATGCTTTCTTTTTATGAGATGATTTTTTTCCCTCAGTGGGATTTACTTTATTTTCATTCATGGATGATTTTTGATAACTGTCAAGTATCTTCTCATATATATGCCAATGATGTATCATCCTTTAGAAGCATGACTGTTTAACTTCTAAGCACTCGATAAATGGTCAGATGAGTAATCATCACTTTTTGGCATTTTATGGAGCTTAGAGTATGATTTTGTAACCGCTTGTTCAGGAGTGGAACGAATTTTAGGTCAATAAAGGATTCTTTGGCATCATCTGGGAGTTTTTCACCTGTCTTTGAAAGGGCGGGTTTGAGTCTCTCCAGTGTAAAATCATTAGTTCTTCGTGACAAAGATGATAAACTTGCATCTGACTTCTGCAACGATGAGAAAGTAATGTCGTTGATTCAGTCATTATTTGATGCAGGTAGATTAATACATTAAGTAACCTTGATATTTTCATATTTTGGGGGGAAAAGTTTTCATCTTTAAGTCTTTGGCATTATCCTGTGATGATCTTTCACTTCCATTGTAATATCTACAAGATGTTTGCAGAGGGAAACTTTCTCAGAAGGAAGATTTATTCTGATTCAATGACGTCTACTACCTTGGAAACTTTGCCCAGAGATATTCATGGTGCTCCTCCTCAAAGCTTTGTCATTAAGCTAGCTGAAGTTATTGGAAGCTTTAAAACCCTGCAAAGAATGGCATTGTTCTGGTGCATGGTAGTTTCTGAAGTAAGTGCCTTGTATGGAGCTCTAATAGTATTGTTGTCAATGCTGCTTCCATTTTTTTTTTTTAATTTTTTGCATAACAAACTAGATCTGAAAATTTTACACTTGCAGCTAAGAAGACTTTGGTCTGAGGAGCAACATATTCCTGGCATCCCCATGGATGAGATACCAGATCTAGACTCCTGCCTTTTGTATCAGCAATTGCAGGTTATCAATTGTTGTCTTTCAAGGAAAAGGCGTCGCATTATTGCCACTGAATCATTAGATTGTTTGATGAGGCAATCCAGTTCAAATGTTGAGGGTTCATCTCTTTCTATGGATACACCTCCAGCAAGCCCTGTTTTGTATGCTAGATTAAGCAATGGTGAACTTGTTCTCCGACTAGGTGCTGATCATCCAACCGATTTAACATTGTTGGAAACTGGTGAACCTGTATACTTCCCCATCACTCAGGTTTGTGTAATAATTAGTACTAAAAGGCTACCTCATAGAACCTAATAACATTTTTTTGATCTATGCCTTTCTTTGCATATATAGGAAGGGCCTTTGCTTACGGAAGATCTTATTAAAGAAACAGAGGAGTTAGTGATTCGAACAGGGAGGTCAGTATTAAATGTTGGCTAAATTTAGTGTGACTTGGACCAGCTGGTCTATTGTATTTGGATTTAAAAGTATCTTTCTCAACTGTTGAAGGTTTTAAGTTAATTAATTAGGGTTTATTTATATATTTAATTTTGTCTTACTATTTTATTTATGTTAATTTTTTGTGGGCAGTGTTGGTGCTGGATGTTCTCAGCTCCTCTCTGACATGCAGGCTTTCAAGGTGGTGCATTAATTCAAAATTTGCCAATTTTTATAGATTGTCAAGGTCGTTATGATACTTCTATGATAGTCTCTACATGCATTGTTCCTAAAGGTTATGTTTGATTGTGTTAGGCTGCAAATCCGGGTTGTATTTTAGAAGATTTTGTTAGATGGCACTCTCCCCCTGATTGGACTGCTAGTGAGCAGAGTAATGAAAATGAGTTTGATGGCTGTGATTGTTCATCTGCAAAGGGTCAACTAAGTCGTCGAATGAAAAAAGAAGGTAACTCAATGCATTTCTTGATGAATTATGCAGCCTTGTAGCCTTTCATTTCTTAGTATTATAAGAAAAGGGAAGAGAAGATGATATGTTGTATCCTGGTTAACTTTGTGTGTGGAAATGAATTTCATCTGATTTACCACCTGCCTTGTTCAATGTACAGGATTTATCAAGTTGTAAAGCAAAGCCTATTGCTATTTGTTTTATCATACATGAAAACTTGTTGTGCACTTTTAATTTGGAAACATGTTGTAGAATCACTCTGATACATGATTGGGCATAAATGTTAGGTAATTTGTGGGTTGAACTTTGGGAAACAGCTAAGCCAGTGCCAGCTGTTAAACAAGTCCCCCTCTTTGATGAGGATTTAGCAGTGTAAGTCTGGAAGTATTGCAACTGATGTTCTTACTGTTAAAATTTATGTTTGAGGCATATAATTTTCTGACAAGAACACCATGGTTTGTCTTTTCTGTAGGGAAGGAATTTTGAATAGCTTAGAGGACATCTCACCAGCTGAGCTTTTTGAACAATTGTTTGTTTCATTAGTAAGTTACTTAACCATAAAAGAAGAGTTATTCCATTGTTGTTTCTACTTCTAATGTCTTACGACCAGAAAAGTTATTGTTGGTTATTTTTTGTGGTCAGATTGCCAAATACAAATCAATCAATCAATTTTTCAGGGTATTAATATTGTCTTTTGTTCTGGAAATTTTAGCTTGGTTTGGGATTTGTATTCGCTGAGGCCAATCTCTCCACTGATGATAATTTGTCCAAGCTTTTCCATGAGTTCAAAGACTATGTTGTTGCCACTTTTCAAGGAAGTGCCTGGAGTGAGAAGATTGATGATATTTGCCAGGTACATTCTGTCAAATGATGTCTGAATGATAGCTTTAAGTACATTTATGTATATACTTTGCAAGCTGATAACAGAATAGTTGTATTCTTTACCATTTTTATCGAAAATTCCTCATACATGCATTGCACACTTATTATCAAGATCTGTGCCCAATAGGTATAAAGTATAAACGAGCTAAATTTAAGTTTAATTATGTACTAGGTTTATGAAACGGTGGAGAGAATGTTAACTCATCCCAAGGAAGTCCTGATGAATCAGGCAGAAGGAATGACCTCAACTGCAGATGAACTGAAAAACCGATTTAAGAGACTCACTCACAACTTTGTCAAGGATAGACAACAGAGGAAACTCGCCATAAAAGATCTGAAGAATTCAGATGAAAATCTGGGTTCACTGCATCAACCATTCGCAAGCTTCTTTGATGGCAAGTCGCCATTATTCTCGAAGAAGCCTCCAAAATCGGATTGCCTGGCCCCAGCTTGTGAGAAATCTGCTTGTCCAGTTGAAACTGATTGGACAATTGTTTGATCATACCTTCATTATTTTTTTAATCTTTTGCGATGAAGGAGTATGTATGGTTTTGCAAGTAACTGTAAATTATCTGATCTGTAAAAATTACAGGATATTCTTTGTTAGGCGTTTGGTCTTGTATAACAAGAAAATTTGCAGCCAAATACAGCTAAGAGCATCACAGCATTGTAATTTACAAGAAAGTGAGACTGGGGGAAAAGAATTTGACCGTAACGAAGGTGACGAACCTTGTTTGGAGAAAGACCGATATGTCACAGGACTTCGGTGGAGATGTGGCGTCGAGAACCGGTGAATAATGTGAATCAGTGACGATGCTTGGGATTGACAAAGTTGGTGTAGAAAGAGAAGATTTGAACTACCATGCAAAGGTGGTAACAAGATCAAGTGGAGGACGAAATTTGCGTGGTGGACAGTGAGATTTGGGAGTAAGACAAATGGATGACAACGATTAAATAAGATGCGTGTAATATTAATCTTATTATATATTCCTATATAAAGTGATAAAAATATTAATTAAATTAATGATTGACTTCTTCTGCATTTATATTCTGGAGTAGAAGGGGGGTCGAGACCCACATCCATATGATTCAAATTTTACATTTAATTTGGATGAATTGCATGTTCATCAAAATCAAAATTAATTCAGAATGACCAACATCCCTTCAGGTCAAAGTTTGATTCTCGTATTAATTATTAATTAATTCATCGATATACTTAATTAATCGAATATCAATCTTCTGTATTAACTTCAGTCTTCTCCATTGACATCTGCCTTAATATAATACGTTGTCGACTTGATGTTTTCCATCTGGCTAGTCTTTGTTCAGATGCCTGCAAATGGGAATATTGGCAGTGGACTTTTGCGTGTTCCAAACAAGCTAGGCTGTAGTTTAGGTTGGATTCCATTTGAATTAATTTAAGTTGGCTTTGAATAAGATCAACAATAAAATTATATATACACAATTTTGATTATATAATTGAATATCTAAATAATATATTATTATATAATTAATTAATTTTAAAATAAAAATAAATTAATTTTAATTTATATTATAATATATTATCTAAATACTTAATTAAAACACTTAAAAGGAATTGCCCGTCCGTCAAATGATAGACAAGAGGCCATGCAATGCATTTAGATAAAACTTAACTTTGCCCTAAAAAGTTGCAGCTAATAGCCATGCAAACGCAAAAAAGTTTCCATGCAAATCTAGATCAAAAGTCCCCTAAAATTCATGAATAATCCCCAGAACAAGCTCCCAATTGGTCCAAAGTGAGCAACTTTTAGGGGTTTCTTTTTCAAAGGTAACAGTTGAGTGCATTAACTATCCCAACACGGTTTATAGATGAGCCGATGAGCAAAATTTAAGACCTCAACCGTACTCTCTTCATGAATCTCTATATATAACCCGCCTTCAAGCTTCTTCTTCTCACCAGAAGTCAATCTTTTAAAGTGTTAGAAAAAGATGGCTTCTTGTTCTTCTAGGTTTCTTGTTTTCTTGATTCTCGGTGTTCTTGTGTGCAACATTAATGCGAGGAAGCTAGTTGGGGGTGAAAAGGGTGGTTTTCAGGAGGAGAAGAATTTTGTTCACCGTCCTAGACTTGGTGGTGGCGGTGGACTAGGTGGAGGGGGCGGTGGAGGATTTGGTGGTGGAGGTGGGCTAGGTGGTGGTGCTGGAGGTGGAGCTGGGTTTGGTGGGGGTGCTGGTGCTGGAGGGGGACTAGGTGGCGGAGGTGGACTTGGTGGAGGTGGTGGGGGAGGGTTTGGTGGAGGCGGCGGTGGAGGAGTGGGTGGCGGGTCTGGTTTCGGAGGTGGAGCTGGATTTGGAGGTGGTGCTGGAGCTGGTGGTGGACTAGGTGGGGGAGCTGGAGGAGGCTTTGGAGGGGGTGGCGGCGGTGGACTTGGCGGTGGTGCTGGTGCTGGTGGTGGTTTTGGAGCTGGAGGTGGCGCTGGTGGCGGCCTAGATGGTGGATATCCTTAAAACACATCACTCTTTAAGCTATTGTTACTCCTTATTACCAACATGCACTCTTTAGTTATCTTCCTTCCAAATGTTAATCGAGAAATTCAATAAGCTCTTTGAAGCAGAAATGAGTTTAATTTGTAGTTTAATTATTGTACTCGAACCAAATGTATGATAATTATTGTGGTGTTTTCACCTTCGCTAATATTAAAATTTCAATAATTTGTGCATGTTCAATAAGAGTAATTAATTTTTCTTCTCAATACAATTTGTGCGGTTGAAGATTTGGCGTGCTAACAAGTAACGGAGATCCAATTTTTATTATGGCCAAAACATTTATTACGTAATGTTTAATATATTCCTAAATAGATACCCGTTAACTCTCATTTATGAGTGATTAAATTTAATAAAATATGTTAAAGGTGGCAATATAGAGGAGTCACCCATCGTTTAAATATGGATACAATTTTTAAATTTTTAAACTTATACTCGTGGATAATAAATTTTTGCGGGTAGGGCATATATGCCTGTGAGCACCCTTTTTTTATTTATTTTCTTTTTTCATTTTAATATCAAACTTATATTATACTAAATATAAATTCTACATATTTTTCATTCTTTTGACATAAAATAAACTCAAATCTATCTTAAAATAAAATAATTTGTTGTGTAGAAAATAAATTTAAAAAATATAAGCATTAAACATTTTATTATAAATATTCATTTCATGTTTAATGTAAAATTCTTTAAATTTATAAAAACATTTTTATAATTTGAGGTAAATTTTTGTTCATTCATATAATACTTATATACTTGAAGAGAAAAATATTGAAAAAAAGGAAAAATATATATTAAAATAATAAAAACAAAAGAAAAATAGTGAAAAATTAATATTAATAGGTAACTCACGGGTTAACCCGTACGCATAAGATCGGGTATGAGTTTTAAAAATTATTATTCGTATAACTTGACTTGTTTTCGACTTGTACCCATTTTACTTGCACCCACATTGACTAGACTCGTCCATTTTCCAAGACTAAAATTTGCTAGTATTAAAGGTAAAATTGTTATTTAATCAGTATTATTAAAAAAAAAAATTTATCTCATTTTCCCTCATTGGTTTAGAAAACTAACAATTTCTCTTTATGATTAAAACTTGAAAACTCACATTTCCCTTGTAGGGTTTCAATTTTTCAATTATGTAATTAAATAAAGGGTTTTAATTTTTCAAGGACAATTTTTAACAAACGACAAACGTTCTCTCCCTCTGTCATTGTTGCTGACACTCTCTCTCAACACCATTTCGACTCTATGCCGGCTCGTTTGAGATGAAGACAAATTCAGATGAGAGAGCCGGCTTGATGGAGAAGGTAAGAGCGAGAGAAGTTGATTCGAACATAAAAGGCCATTGAAGATGACAATAGTCACTAAAAAATGATAGAGATAGAAAATTAAATTCAGGGGGAAAATGTAATTTTTTAAAACTATGGTTAGAGGGAAAATCAGATAAAGTTTTATTTTTAATATTATTGATAAAATAATCATTTATTAATTTTAATTAGTCATATCTGAGAGTTTTGAGAAAATACTAAACCTTAAGTGAGAATAAATCTTTTGACCTATTATTATTTTTAATGCAATTTTTGATAGGGATGGATAGAAAGGTGATGAGTTAGTTTGGATTTGAATTTATGTTCTAATTGAATAAGTTAAATTTGAATTGTAATTCTAACTTAGTTTAAGATTGAGGGTCTATCAACATCTATGCATTTTCTTGTCAACTATTAATTTTTTATTTTAGAAAGGTTATTTTTCTTTCTTTAACAACTTTTTTTTCTTATTTTTTCTTTATTAATAATTTAATTTCAAATTAAAACTCTAATCTACCAATCCGGTTTAATATCGATATGTTCGTTTATAAGAAGATGCTCTCTTCAACATCAACCATGCTCTCTCTTGGCCACTATGTATAAGATTTCGAACTCAGACATGTCAAAATCTTCAGTTTATCAATCAAGCTCTTTAGGCCCACTTCTAATCTCTGCTAACAGAACCCAGTTTAAAATTTAATTGATCTAAGCCGAAGCGAATGGCCCATTTTCAGAAAACGACACCGTGGCCAGTCTCTACCAACTATTTGGGAATTTCCTTCGACAGGTAAGAGGAAACCACACGCCTTTTCTTCTGACAGTTAAGTTTCAACCAATGAAGTTCATCCACCTCACGAGCTCACAAACACTGGCCGCGCCAGATTATACCAAAATATTCTCGAACTCATCTTCGCGGCGTCCCTGGCAAACAAGTCAAGAACCGAAATTACCAAATATGTAAAGTATCTGACTACCCTAACTATTTATTCGATCAACCTAGGCCTACCGTGGCTGGCTTCTGAGACTTCCTCAAAACACAACACCGTTTCTCTCTTCTAATCATCAAGGTCAAAAATCTCTCATTCTCGTTACATTTATGTATATATTATATATACTTTTACTGTATGTTTTATATTTTCTGTTTCGTCACGAGTGAAAGAGAAAGAGGAAATGAAATCGTAATTTTAAATCTGTCCGTTGTATCATTTCGCTTTTGTTGGAAGAAGCTAATAATTTGTCTTGTTTCAGCTCAGATTTGAATTTTGGAGTTTTCTGTTGTGTTTTTTTCTCGCTGCAGTTTCTCTACTACCAAACAGAGCGCACGTAAACACGTACGTAGTTACACGCGGACATTTTGATGTAGTTAACATGATTGTGAAATATAGTTATTAGTCGGATATTTTTAAATCTACATTTGGTTTTCGTTTTCTTGTTCCTTTTTTTTTTCTCGGGAAACGAACAGTCTATTCAATCGCAAAATTTTATATATAATGTAATATATGCTTACAAGATCACAATAAACCTGCTGTCAAACTTGAATCTGTCCTTTATTTCGTTTCTTTTTTGTTAGAAGAAGCTATTAATTTGTCTTGTTTCAGCTCAGATACGAATTTTGAAGTTTTCCAGTTTTGTTTTTTTCCCTGCACTTTCTCTACTACCAAACAGAATGCACATAAACACATACGTAGTTACAAGTGTACATATTCATTGGCAAAAGTTTATATAGAATGTAAACCTTCTGTTAAACTTGAATCTGTCTGTTTTTTTGTTTCTTTCTTGTTAGAAGAAGCTACTAATTTATCATGTTTCAGCTCATGTTTGAATTTTGGAGTTTCCTTGTGTTTTTTCCGTGCAATCTCTCTGCTACGAAATGGAATGCATGTAAACACATAAGTAGTGACACGTGCACGTTTTGATATACTTAAAAATTATTGTGATATATATTAAAATTTGGATATTGTTAAATCTAGGTTTGGTCTTCCTTTTCTTTTTTCTTTTTTTCCTGGCATTTTCTCAGCATTCTAACAGTCTATATAATCACAAAAGTTTATATATAATGTAATATACGCTTACAAGATTGCAATAAACCTGCTGTTGAACTTTCATAAGTTGCACTATCAAATAACTTTTTAGAAGAATTTATTTTATTCATTAATCAACCAATTTTATGAAATGCATTTGCACTATTGTTTAATATGTGATGGATGTATTGAATATATGTAAATATTTGATTTATAAACTCAAATTTTATGCACACTGAGGATAGCAACAAAATTCTGATGAAATTGAAGTGTGCCATGTGCATTGAGTGTTTTGAGAATTTCTAATAATGTGATTGGTTTTGTAAATAGCACAATGGAAAATATATGCCTGGTGTATTTTGGTCATGCCTCTATGTGTATGTTTTGAGATTATGTGAAAATTTCAATATGCATGTGTATATCTTATAGGAGATTATATCTTTGTGAATGCAGAAATATAAACCACGATGCTGGGGATTATACGGAGAAGAGTCGCCAGTGGAGGCTTGTCTGCTTCGGTGAGAACTGTTCTTTTCATGTTGTTTTGATTGGAATTGTTGTAAGTAGGAATTTTCTTTTCCATTGTTAACTTCCTGTTCTAAACTAGTGTCTTTTTTCTTTACAATCTTTCCAGGTTTTAAGGAAGACGATGCAGGCAGGTCAGCCTTCAGTGTCCGCCTCTAGAGTTTTAGGGAGGGAGGTGTGTGCTTCTTTTTCCCTAATTTTCCTTTTTTAATTTTTTTTCTACTGTCTCATCTTAGTCATGTAGGCATGTCTGGTTAAGTTTGTGAAAACTGTTTTCTGTGTACATGAAGATATACATATGAAACTTTTGCCAGTTCATGGGCATTGGAAAATTATGATCCAAACCAGATTAAATTTTATATTTGTTGTAATCTTGGTCACAAGATTTACGTTTGAAGCATGTGAACAGATACTACTCCATCCAAGAGGACTTGGGCATGTCCGGAAATTTTGTCATGTTATTTTACCAGGTAAATCTTATGAGGTCTTTGCTGTACCCTCCTCACAGTAGTTGATGCATTGGCATATCATATGGATCATCCTGAATTTAATTAAAAAAAATTTCTGGTGATTGCAGGCTCCTCAATTGGTTGTAGATCAATGAGGTTAGTAAAGATGTTTTATTATTTCACTTATCATATCATGGATTTTAATCTTAGAGTTATGCTTAAAATTACATATGACTGTTGGTGTTGTGGGCTCAGGATAGCACAATATAAACACTTAGTAGTTTTCTTTTCACCAGTTCTCTGCTCTTATTTAGAGATTAAATACCTATTGTCAAACTTGACTGGTCTGTCTAGGAATTGAACCTTTGAGCCTTTTGCTTGAGTTCTTAAGAAGTGAACTTGATACTCACTAGATTTAAGATTTTGAATGCACACATTTTAAACCTAATCATCTGATCCATACTTGCAATTATGAATTAAGTTTATGCAAATAGGCCTGCTTTTGCTTTTTCAATTTTTTATTAGTCTTCACTGTTTCTATTCATTATTAGAGTTTCATTTTTTTTTTTTACTTTTTTAAATCATGGGCCCAATTATCATTTAGTATGGTTCACTTAATTGAGAAGCAGCTGGGATTAATTATTGAGAGGCTTAGAAGAAATGGTTCTGCTTTCGCTTTCTAATTTGCTGCTTCTCATCATCTTTCGTCAATGTATTCTGTGTGGACAGGGATTCCTCTTTCAGCACCCTTAACATGCAAGCTTGGAGCAGACTATTTTCTTCAGAAAGTGGTATGACATTGTCTGGATTCTTTAAAGTGAGTTTATTTTCTGTTTCAATGTTGTAGTCTTATGGCACTTCTCATGAGAGTTAGACAGATGGACTGCTGCCATCCTGTTTACTTTAGCAACAGAGTAAAGGATTGGTTTTTTAAGGGACCTACGGTTTTTTTTAATTAAAGTTACATTGAATCTCAAAACTGTCCTGTTGTTTCCTTTTCTTTGTTTGTTGAAGGGGATTTGGTTGAAGCGGTTGTCCCCTTTATGGGTGAATCCATAACTGATGGAACTTTGGCGAAATTCTTAAAAAGTATGTCTTTTAGTATCCATTTTCCTGTACAAGTTGTTACTCTTTGTCATCCACATTGCAATTGTTTGATTGTGTGCGCTTCTGGTTTTTGAAAACAGGTCCTGGTGATACTGTGAAGGTTGATGAGCCTATTGCTCAAATTGAAACAGATAAGGTACAGTGCACCCTGCTACCTTTCCCCATGCCCAGCCCCCAATTTTCCCTTTTAGCAGTGAATATAAAACTGGGACAGTTTTTAATACTTGTAATGTTAATTTCCTGTCAGGTAACAATTGATGTTGCAAGTCCAGAAGCAGGTGTGATTAAAGAGGTAATGCATACACGTTGTTATATTATTTTTCTTGCTTATTACACAGTGGTTGCCTTTTCCCCATCTCCACTGTTGGAATTATTGGATTTTAATGTTAATGATAGCTTCTGTGTTTTAATATATATCTGGCAGTTTGTAGCCAAAGAAGGGGAGACTGTGGAACCTGGTACCAAAATTGCTATCATTTCAAAATCTGGTGAAGGTGTAGCTCATGTAGCTCCCTCAGAGAAAATAGAAGAGAAAGCTGCTCCTAAGCCGTCTCCTGCTGAAACAATGAAAGAGGAGAAGCCAAAACCTGAAGTTGAAAAAACTGCTGTCTTTGAGAAGCCTAAAGCACCCTCTCCAGCACCTCCTAAGCGCTCTGCAACTGAGCCGCAGCTTCCACCAAAGGAGAGGGAAAGACGGGTGAGTATGTAATGGTTCTTTATTTAGATCAGAAAAATAGTTATGGACTTCTATTATTCTTTTTTATAAACAATTTAAGAAAACAGCTTAGTGGAGGAGCCATTGTGATCTTAATTGTCCCTTCAATATGTTCATGATTGCAGGTTCCTATGACTAGGCTACGAAAAAGGGTTGCTACAAGATTGAAGGACTCTCAAAATACATTTGCAATGTTGACGACATTCAATGAAGTTGATATGTAAGTTAATTCTACTGTATTTCATCTGGTGCCAGTGCCACTGTTTTCATATTTATGGCACTTAGGATTATTTTTTTTCTCATTTTCTACATGTGGTGTGCTTCCGTTCTTGGCAAGAAATGGTGAATGCTGTTTTAATTGTTATCTTCATGTGATCATACTGTTCTCTTTCATCTAATCCTCCACCTTGTGATTAAATGTATCTCTTACCTTGTGTGTCTACTACTATATAAACTGACTTATGTCTTTTGAAGCTTCTGGAAGAACTTTTATCAGTATGCTTTCATTCTTTTTCCAAACTTTGAACAGAGAGCAACTCTTCACATGTCCATGTGTCTACCTGTGATTTATCTGCTTTCGGTCACAGGACATGGCTTTTTGTTGGGAGTGTTTCTGTTGCTCTGTTCAACTAATTACTTAACTGAAATTGGAACTGTATTTCTCTAAAAGCACGTGCTCTTTGTTATGTTTCTCACCATAAATGAAGTCATTATATTACATCTATTCAATTTCTTTCAAGTTTAGTTTTCTGGTTTGCAGATTACATGTTGCTTTTAGTGAATTTAAATTTTGAGTGATGTTCATTGATTTATCGAGCTGTAAATTGAAGTAGTCAGAGGAACTTCTAGTGGGCTGATTGGTTATTGCACTGTACTTAACTGCTTTGTTTCTTTCTTTGATGGACGACCTTTAAAACAGTGTCTCTGTGTTTCTTGTGATCATTCCAAGATAAATCTTTGATTTCTTTGTATTTTGCTTATTGTAGGACTAATTTGATGAAACTCCGTTCTGATTACAAGGATGCTTTCCTTGAACAGCATGGAGTCAAACTGGGATTTATGTCAGGTTTTGTGAAAGTATGTGTTATAACTTTTTTAATTGCTTATATAGAATATGGGTGAAATTTTGCCTACATCTCGTGAGGTAACATACATAATCGTTTGCTTATAAAAATTTCAGGCTGCTGTTAGTGGGCTCCAGAACCAGCCAATTATTAACGCAGTTATTGATGGGGATGATGTGATATACAGAGATTACATAGATATCAGTATAGCTGTTGGAACTCCTAAGGTTTGCAGCCATGTTTTTAATTTAGTTTGTTTGCAGTGTTTATTACAAAAAATAGAGCATTCAAACTAGGGGTGTAAACAAGGCAAGCCGCTTGTGAGTAGTTTGCGGTTAGGCTCAGCTCAGCTCAACTCATCTTGAGTTGAGCTTGAGTTTCATGTTGGGTGTTTCAGTGAGCTTGTGAGCTCACAACTCAACTTGAGTTAAATACCAATGCATCCCTGATAGTTTCAAACCTTATATTTACAGCCTTAAAATCTTGATTTCTAACTTTGAATATAGGATATAATTGATAAATATATAACTTATGAGTTTTAAAGTCAAGCCAAGCTCAAGTCATCCATTCTTGCTTAAAGCTGAAGCTTGAGCTGAGATATTATCATCTTGGCAAGCTCAAGCTTTCCCTTAAAGTAATCGAGTTGAGTTTGAGTCAAGCACTACTCAATTCGATTACACCACTAATTGAAACTCTAGAGTGCACTGCTGCTTGTTTGGGTCTCTGTTTTTCTCTGGACATTGGCACATTTCATTTTTCCCTGTATCCAGGCCATCCCAATTACATCATCAGCCTTGAAAGCATCAGTGAAAATTTTCAAATTACAATCTGTATCAAATAGATTTGTCAACGCTTGTGGTATTGATGGTGTCTATTGACTATGTTAGTGCGACAATCTTGGAAGTCTTTATGAATTGTAATGATACATATGATTTTATTATCAATTGATGCATATGCATACATACATGTGCTGTTTATCACTTTGTGTCCACATTTTTATCTTGTGCTCATGGTAAAGTGGCAGTATCCCTACATCTTAACTTCTAATTTGGATTCATTTCTCATCAGGGACTTGTGGTTCCGGTTATCCGCAATGCTGAAAAGATGAATTTTGCCGATATAGAGAAAGAGATCAACACCCTTGCAAAGAAAGCAAATGATGGATCAATCTCAATTGATGAAATGGCTGGAGGTTCATTTACAATTTCTAATGGTGGTGTTTATGGAAGTCTTTTGAGTACACCCATCATCAACCCTCCTCAGGTTCGGTTACAATGACTTTTAACCAAAAATTCATTAATTTTCATAGCCTTATCTCCTTGGCTAAGTCACCAAACTCATCCTTACAATGTTTTCAAACTTGGACTAGACATTAATTCGGTTAAGGGGTATCATAAAAATATATAAATATATATAACTAAATGTAGTCTGGTGCTGCATGACATACACTGCCACAGCTGGGCCCAAATTTCCCTACATTTTTACACTGACATCAACATGCTAATGTCATGTTTAATCGTACTGGTCTAACTGGGATAACCCGGCAGTCGAATTGGGTGGTAGCAGTGATTCAACCGTTGTTCATACCGGTTTGATAACCTAAACAGGAATTGGGGCAAGTCCAGACCAAGTTTGCTTCCAAGGTCTCGGTTAGATCAGTCCAATTGGCCGGTCTAATCTGGTTTTTAAATCCATGCATCTACATAAAAATCTTCGTAGTTTTTCCTTGTTTTCATTCTATTTTTAGCTGATCCACATATCTTGGGAAGTAGGATTTTGTTTATTCATTTGTTTTTGTGTGGCCTTTTGTGGCGATTTGTAAGATGAAATCTAACTTGATTAATTTTTTCAACAGTCGGCTATCCTTGGTATGCACTCAATTGTCTCTCGCCCGATGGTTGTCAGTGGCAACGTAGTCCCAAGGCCAATGATGTACATTGCTCTAACATATGACCACCGGCTGATTGATGGAAGAGAGGCAGTTTTCTTCTTGCGCCGCATCAAAGATGTTGTGGAGGACCCACGCAGGCTGCTCCTTGATATATAAGAAAAATGATTCTGCTGTTCCGTTTCATATCCACACTTTTCCAGTAAACCCAGGATCACATACACTTACAATTCATCGAATGAAAAATAAGTATGCTAGAGTTTGAAGTTTTGTAGGGTTTATTCATCAATTTACCCTCTTTTCATGAGTTCTTCAAATGCGGCTTGCCAAATTGAATTTGAAATGAGACTTTAAAAAATATCATTTGCCCAAATTTACCGAAATGTTTTGAGGAAAATTTCAATTTTCTGTTTAACGGCATGTATAAGACCTATGTGTATGAACTAGAGTTTATTTTTTACCAAAAAAATCATGAACGTTGAAGAAAGTTTTACTTTCGTTGACATCTTAATTTTGATCCAATGATCCAACAGTAAGCATGCTTGGCTTTGGGGTTGACTTGATTTGAGCTATTCAAGTTTAAATTCAAATTGAATTTTAGAAAAAGATTAGAGTTATTTTCATAAAAGAGTCATGTTTGAAATAATTTGGCTCAAATTTATAGTTTAGTTTGAGTTTGGACTTGTTGATTCTATTTTGATTAATTTTAGATTTGAACTGATTTCAAATTCGATTTTGTTTGAGTTTGGTATGGATCAAATCCAGTCTTGGTTGGCCTAACATTCTTGTGCAGTTCTGTTTTTGGGGGTGCTTCTGTGTTCAAACATTATGATTTGATTCTCTTATTATATCATCAAATGGCTGGTTGAAATGTATTTTCATTTTAAAAAACGGAAGAGGATGATCGAAAATTAAGTTTATATATCAAATAAATGATCATATGGGTGTACTCACGAATGAATAATTTTTCTGTACACCATTTAAAAAAAGGGTTAATTTAATTAATTATCTTAAATTATATTTCTAATTAGTCTGAATTTTAGAAGGCGAAGCCCAAGTTTTTCCATTTTTAAATAGCTTAAAAACGAAAGCTCGAAGCAAGTTTCCTTTGTTTTAAAAAAGGATCAAAGTCAGCAAAAAGAGCGTGGATTTAAACGAATTGATTTAAGATTAAATCTATGTTTCGCTCAAAAACTTGTCGATGATTCCTTATAGGAATTTTTTTATGCTGATTTTGTCATTCTTAACCATTCGAATCAATATGACTTCAAATTGAATATATTATTTTAGATTTGAATCGAATTTGAGCTCACTTTTGTTTGAACTCTGTTTAATTAGAGTCTCCCTCTGTGCTAAGACTAGGTTGAAATCTTCAAAATACATACATAAGTTACGCCAATCTAATCTCTTTTGCATTGCACTGCTATAAGGGTTGGTAATCAGAAAACTAATCAGAAAACGGAAAAATAATCACCATTTCGACGGTCGTATGGCTCCCTCTAAAACTTTTGGACTCACTGATGATGAAACTCGGTTTATTACCCTGTTGAGCGTATAAAATCATGACACTTTAGATCGGATGTTACAATGTAACAGAAATCATTGGAAAATGTTTGGTTTGTTGTGAAAAAACTTGGCAAAATTTAAGATACAATTTGAAATCTAAAGATTCAACTCTTGCAGACTCTCACTGTAATGGAAGCAATGAAATAACTTATATTATTTCATACTGAAAAAAATTACAAAAAACTTCATAAAAAACACGATTCTGACAATACTTTGTTTTACTAGACTCATTTTTTAAAGCAAACTGGTCAATCAATTCCTAACTTAAATTGGTCAATCAAGCAAAACCCAAGGGATAATTTAAATAGCAAAAAAAAAAAGGTTTTACGTAAAAGAGAGCATAGATTCAAGTTTTCTCTAGTAATATCAAAATCAAATTTTTGACTTACCTAATTTAATGGTTGTGGATCGGTCATTGGACCCAAAGTTTATCCTGTTTGGTGTAGTTGATTTTGACACAATGTGATAGCTGGGATTCCTCATTACCAAAAATATATTATTATTCATTTGTCTTTTAGTTATTTTATGTAATTAAACTGTCCATGAACTTTTCGGAAAAGAACTGTTGAATACATAGTAACAGATGATAACTATAAATATATTCTTAAAAAATTCAAATGAAATGAACTTATTTAAACCTAGATAATGAAACCAGAAAAATAACAAACTAACGATAAACGTAGAACATGCCTGGTGAAAATGACCAACTTCTGCACTCTTCTAAATTTGGTGTTTGAATTAGATCCTGACTTCTATGCCTTGGTTGAACAGGTGTTCTTTTACAGACTGAATGGGCACCTGCAATCCACAGAATTATGGAGGGTTTATACAGAGCATAATAGTCGCAGAGAAGTTGAAAGATTGTCACAGAACTAGTTCATTCTAGGTATGGAAAATGGATTGAAGGACTACACAAATGTGAAGTGGAGATGTATTTTGATAGGAACATAAGCTGGTGTTGTATTACCTCCTTCCGATGGAAAATACCGGCAGCAAGGGCAGCAGATGCAGTTGATTTCATAAACACCTCAGAGAAGTGTTCAACAACACCTGCACCGCTACTTGCGATGACAGGGATGCTCACAGCATCTGAGATCAACTTTATTAAATCTACATCAAATCCTTTCCCTTGACCTGAAAAAACAAACATAACCGCATTATATCCAGAGAACAGATGAAAGAAACAAGAAGCTGCTTTAATTATGAATCAAGCACATTTTTAGATGTAGTGATGACATTTGGATCTGACGGGTCTCTGACATTTGAGTCTCTGTTTTTAAACTAGAAAGAAGGTCACCAAAAAAGTAAATCGCATGGCAGATTAAACCGAACAACTAATTTGTTAAAACTCGCATTTCATAGTTGGAAGTCAAAGAACATAATATATGCTTGATGATATTGAACAATAACCACAAATTAGTGTCGGTGCACCATTTTTTCAGCATTAAACACCAAAGAAACTGTCACACCAATCAATATGATGAAATGGCCTCACAAAACTAGAATCAACACACATAAAACATGTCCACAGACAAAATTTAATACAAATTTTCCACACGTTTCAAATTGATGCTAAAAAAGAAAAATAATGTTAACTTTTTAAGGACCAAAAGAGCTATTTATACCATCACAATCAATGCAATTCAACAGTATCTCTCCGGCTCCCAGGTCTTCAACTGCTTTTGCAAGTTCATAAGCTCCAATTGGCCGACCTTCCCGCCCACCACTAACCTTAAAAAAAAAAAAAATCACAGGAAGCTATTTTAATGCTCAACAATATAACCCTGTGGCATCTAAACTACAGCCTTGCAATCTCCAATCAAACTAAGGAGTAGGTGATTATAATATTTTGTCCAGACTATCTTACTTATGGCAACATTTCTAACTTGGTCATCAGATCCTAAATCACATATAACAATAAAATTGCAAAAATAAAGAAAGCAAAGAAGGCTTACTGTACACTGATACCAAGCATATTCTTCTCCTTTTGGACCTGACACCATTAGAAAAATGGTTAGTCACAATTCAGGTAAGATCTGGAAAAAGCTCATGAAATGTTAAATGACTTGTATAATAAACTTGTTTGATGTGGCTTCCATCTAAACCATAATCAGACAGTCTCCTACCTACCGAGGCAGGAAGAGCTAAGTCATTTTTATTTTCAAACTGCCATATAACTCTGACAAACAACTAGAGATACTTATAATTGCCCAACAGCCATTTGAAAGAAAAAAACTGATCAAAAGGGAAACAATTTTGATTGATGAACATTTCAACAAAAGATATTTAGGATAATCAAGCTCATAAACAAGCAGTCAGAAAAAAAATCCGTGGTAAATCTAGGACTCATAGCACAGGTTGATAATCTCTGGAACACACCCCACCTAACTACTATTCTTGATGGACTTTGAACACCAGACTAGTAATATTAAAAGACCGATTTAATTATTATATTTGATTTCAATGTAAACAATGAACTGATCAAATTCAGAAAAATTGACAAATAGAATTTACGGACACTGTAATAATGCATCTTATTGGCTAGTCTAAGCTAAAACTGGATAGAAGGAATAAGAAAAAAAGATAACTGCTTCACCTGGGTTTGTCACTCTTATGGCCTTGAACTTTACATCATCAGGACTATTAAGGTATACTCTACGAGGATCAATACTAACAACCACTGCCTGCAAAATAAGCATTCAATCAACTAATGAAATGTCAAATCTCCATGCTCTCTAATAATAATCATGACTCTCTTAAGTGCAATTTGCAACTAACCACCCATTTTTTACACAAACTCTAGATATTACCTGATTCCCGTAAACTCTAGATATTTGTTCTAAGCTGCTTTTTCCAGTCTTCACCTGAAAAAAAATTAAAAACCATCAGCAGGGGCACATATTTAGATATGAACAATCAGATCAGGTCCAGAACTATCATGGAAACAGATGATCAAAAGGATTGCGTACTCCAGTTTTTATATATTCTTCAGCAACATAAACTGCATCACTTCCAATAGATATCTTGTCTGCCCCAGATCTGAAATATTCTGAGGCTACTTCCAAACTAGAATAGTACCTGGAAAAATAGCAGCTAAAAATAAGCATGACCGTGCACTTAAACAAGAAAATATCAGATTGGGAACTGCAGAATTACAACACTTCTTAAAGATAATCACTTAAGAGGAGTTGAAGACAATGATAGACAAAAACACAAAACGGTAATCCAGACAATATCACCCCATAGTATACCTGCCATTTGCATCTGTAAAATCTCTTATCCCACCTCCAACAGTTAGTGGCACAAAAACATTCTCTGACGTTAATCTTAATACCTACAAGACACAACAAGCAGGTGAAATGAATTTACAGAACTAAAAGTGTTAAACATGTAGAAATCAAATGATATATGAGGCAAAATTTCTTCAACAGTCACTTTACATACCTGCAACATTGGCAAATCACCTAATGGGAAATCACGGAAACCAGTAATATTCAAAAAGCTAATCTGAGAATCAATCAATCCAATAAACGAAACTGTGAGATCAACATCCAAATTAGCTCTATGTTCTTTTTAATAAAATCTAACTGTCAACATTTGTACTATACTAAGGAAGTATACCTCATCAGCTCCATCTTTATAATACTGTCCAGCAAGCTCAACAGGCTTGCCAAGGTTTCTCACCTGCAAAATTTTGAGACTCTATATTATAACCAAATATACATATGATAATTTAAAGGAGAGTTGGTGCCAAATTATTATAAATAATTTTTTATGAGCAACCATTTTGGCCCAAATATCGGATGCTGATATCCATACAAATCATATGAACAACATTCTAGAAATCTATGAAGTACCTCATTCTCTTTTGTGTGCTCTCTTACATCATACTGGTCTCCTTTGGTGACAACAAGATCTCCTTTATCATTTGCTCTTACATCAAGACACGCAATAACCTGTCGGAATAATAATACAGTTTAGGGCCCACACAATCAGTATGCATATATCACAACTAGCGGGGAATAATCAATACAGCAATTTTATCTCTTTATTTTCCAAAACCAATATATACTTCCAATTTCCAATTTCATAGAAGAACAAGAAAGAACTTGTAAGAGATGACAGGTTCAACAATTATTACCCTTTTTGCAAGCTTTGAGGCCTTTCCTTCAGTTGGCTTCTGTCTTCAAATGAACCATTTGATCATTAGATGAATTGACAGCAAGGTAATATATGAGATACATATAAGTCAAGTACAATGGCTACCTTTAGCATAGTTGACTTTGGATACAAGAACCTCCTCAATACTGAAAGACCAACATCTGCAACATCCATTTCATATTGACAGTATCAAGAAAGATGTCAACAAGATAATAAAAATTTTCAGAGCATTTCTTTCTCCAGATAACGAAAGTTTATCAGATGATTATTTTAGTTTTCATTTAAATTGATATCACAGATTTTAGGATTTTCCTTTAAAATCTGTCTTCATACCAATATTTTATTTCAACAAGTTCTAAAGTTGGACAACAAGAAGAGAGGAAACTGAACAATGATAAAGTTGGACAACAAGTTCTAAAATCTGTCTTCATACCAATATTTTATTAGAAGAGGATATCTTAATAGTAATTTTCCTTTGTAGTAAGATCTCCTTCTTCGAAACCTCTTTGTCTTTGATACAAATTTGATATTTGGTCGCAGAAGAACCAAAGAAAAAAAATCTATGGAATACATCTCACCTCCACTCTTCTCTGGATGAAATTGAACTGCATGCACATTTCCTCTTCTAATAGATGCTATAAAATTTTCACCATAGTTGCATGTAGATGACACCCACTCTTTGTTGTCATCTGACTACAAAAATAAATAAAAAAATAAGAAGGGGATCACTGAAACCAATTCTAAATTAAGAAAACATGTTGAGATCAAGAGACATTAGCAAGATAAAAATTTAAAGGAGACAAGGGAGGTGGAAGGATAAGCATACTGGCATGGCACGGTAAGAGTGGACAAAATAAACATGGCGGTTTCCAACATCATCCAGAATTTCAGAGTCTTTTGTGATTTGCAAAGCATTCCAACCGATATGTGGAACTCTGAAGCCATTAGATGAATTGAAACGCCCAACCACACCTGGTATCAAGCCAAGACCATTCACTGCAACACATGTAACAACAGAATTAAATTCCTCTTTATTTCCCTTACATCCTGCTAGAATAGAAACTACCATTTTGGTTCACCAGAAAACACAGTACAGATAAGCATTATCATTATCCAAGCCGTTGAAAACCAAGATTAAATGCATGTCAACAAGACATGAAACAACGTCTCAGAAAATTCAAAAACTAACCTGGCCCATTCTCCTCGCTAGACTCAAAAAGAAGTTGAAGTCCAAGACATATGCCTAAAAATGGGCGATCCTTCTCAATATATGTACATAATGCTTCTGCCATTCTGCAACATCAAAAAAAAAAAAAAAAACCCTTACACATTCACATATGATACATGCAACTAAATAATTCAATCACAGAGCAGAAAGTCGTAAACATATCAAAACCAAATGTAAGAAAAGAATTAATCAGAAGTTACACGAAAAATGTTACCCTGTCTTGTTGAGCACATCCATGGCAGCAGCAAATGCACCCACACCAGGAAATATAAGCCGGTTTGCATTTAGAATATCTTCCGGAGTTTGCACCTTCATAGAGAGAAAAAAACTTTCTGAAATTACTAACTTGTTGGGGCTAAAATTAAATTTATCAATATGGCTTTAACATTTATTATGTCAAAAATATACATTGCTGCAACACGAACACTAAGTTAAAAAACGAACAACATTACATCATGAAGAAATTCACAGAATAAAAAAATCTTACATTTTTTTTATATATTAATTTTTCAAAATAATATAAAAAATGTAGAAACTGACTTACATCTTTAATGTCAAAACCTAAAAAACGAATCGCATTTCTCACACTACGAACATTTCCAGCACCATAATCAAGCAAAGTCACGACTGTATAGAAACATATCCAATAAAACAGAAAGTATCAGTCTCTCAGAATTATTTTAATTAGAAGCTGAGCAGAGAATGAGAGAGTACCGGAGTCTGAAGAAGAGGAGGAGGCACGAAGAGACAGAGTTGAAGACGATTTGAACTTGACTCGGCTGTGTTTGTTTCTGTAGATAGCATAATTGCGAGAGAAAAGAAGAGAGGAAGAAGAAGAAGAAGAAGAGAAGGAGGAGAACGATCGAGTGTTGCTGTTCAGTTGTGAAGCTGAAACTGAAGTAAAAGGTGATGGTGGCGCCGCCTCCATTTGCGGCGGCTCTTTCTAATGTAACGGGAGCCTGTAGTTTTGTGCTGCCTCTGAGTCGATGCTATGACGCTAGCAACTGACTTTAGTCTGTAAACGAAAAGCGCCGTTTTATATTTCTGTTTTATAATATTATAGTCGGGGGATTTGCACCGAATCCGAATAATGGATAAACCCGACTCAAATTCTAATGAGTTAATTCTTTTTTAATTTTAATTTAATTTATTGGAATTAAATATATTATTCTCACCTAAAATTTTTTATTATTTTATTATGTTGTAATTTCTATATGCGTATTCCGATTTGACCCGGATCAATTTGGTACTAGATTCGGGTTTGCGCCTCTTTGTTAAATCGTTAATTATTAATTAAGTTGTTAATCACATATTATCTTTCATAATGGAAAACAATCACAGTGGCATTTTAGTCTTTTCGTTGCTTTCGTAATACCTCTGTTGCCTCCTTCAACAATATACTTTTCAGTTGCAGGAGCCAGATCTCTGCACTACACAGACACAGACTCTGAAGAGGAAAAAAAAAAAAATCTTTCTCCTCATTGCCGTCACCTCCAATTCTGGTCGCCGGTAAATTTTTTTTAATTGGAATTTATTGTTAATTTTACATAAAACGTAATTTATGAAATCATTACTATATGTGTAGAAATACGCTATGTCGTCTGCTCAAGATCCATTTTATATCGTCAGAGAGGAGATTCAAGAATCGGTAAGTTTGCGTCTTTTTTATTTTTAAATAGATTATATTTAGATCTGCTCTCCTTGAATTTATTCATATATTTTTACTAAGTAGCTATTAGGTTTTTGAAATGTTGATTTATGGATAAATTAAATTGATTTTTTGGAATTTGTTGAATAAATGATTGATATTGATAATTTTGAATTGGGTTTTTTAATTACTTCGTTTTTGTTTGATTTTTGTTGATTAGATTGATAAGCTGCAGTCTTCTTATCGTCAATGGGAAAATAGTCCTGGTGATGGTGCTGAGCATGTGCATCTCACGAAGGAGCTACTCGCCTCTTGCGAGAGCATTGAGTGGCAGGTACAGCAAATTATTCTATTTTTGTAGTTGAAGCTCGACACTTGAATCAGAAATTTAGGGTTGGATTTTATCTGAGCCGAGTTCATGATGCCCAGCTCAAGCTTTTATGGTCTTCTTTTATAGAAAAATGAGAAGAAATCTAGTGCTTGAGTTAAACAGTATTGAGTGATCTATATACAATACTTAATGAAGCTTAATATCAGTCTTGATCTAGTTGTCAACAGATCTAGCTGAGTTTCACTAGTTCAATGAAATCTTGGTGTGTTTGCAACCGAGCTGTGATCCTTGGTGGGCTTATTTTTAATATGATTTATGTACTCTCACTCCTTTTTCTGGTGGAGCTTCATTAAATTGAAGAATACTATTCTGTTTCAAAATCTTTTGGGTGGACTTTTTGATGCACCTTTGTAGCTTCTTTAGACTACTAGTTTCTCTCCTGCAAGCACTGAAACTCTTCTTTCTTGATAGGAAGGTGGATGAATTGGACAAAACAATTTCTGTTGCAAGTAGAGACCCTAGTTGGTATGGCATTGATGAAGTGGAACTTGAGAAACGAAGGAGATGGACGAGCACAGCTCGTACTCAGGTATCAATTAAATAAGTTTAGTACACAAATTTTAGTAAACTTGTAAAGATGTGTGAAATTTTATTTAATGGTAAAGATAGCATAACAAAATATGTTTTCTACCATAGCTTCTCTCAGTTCTATCTTTAGGTTTTGGACAGTGTACCGCATGATGAATCTTGGCTTTATTTTTTTCCAGTTATGGAACCCTAAAGGATTGCCGTACTTTATCAGGTTGGCAACGTGAAGAAAACAGTTGTAGTTGGACTGGATCTGAATGGTTTTGGTACTACTAGTGCAAGTGGAATGCGCCGGGAACTAATGAGGATGCCTAACAATCATCAGACAGACAGATCCAACCAGTATGCAATCCAAGATAATGATGATTTTATCCAATCGGAATCAGATAGACAGATGCTTCTCATAAAGTAAGGTCTTTTTACTTTGGCCCTTGAATATTTTTGTCTTGTTTTTTCACGTATTTCTATCTGTAAAATTGTTTCAGTTTTGAACTATGTTTGATTTGTCTCTGATGGCCTCCTAATTATTGGTTTTAGGCAACAAGATGAGGATTTGGATGAGCTTAGTGAGAGTGTGGAGAGAATCGGAGGCATTGGGATTACCATACATGATGAACTCCTTGCACAGGTCTGGATTAATGGGTTTGTGTTTCTTTTACTGCCTTCAGGTCCTCCACCACCAACCCTCTGGCAGTAGCTGGCAGAAAAAGTTCTAGTTTGTTTGTTGCATTTTGGTCAAGTTACAAACAAAAAATATGAATGGGCTATCATGGTCAACTCAAGTTGAGGGTCATTTTTGCTAACTTTAAATGTTTTGGTGCTTCAGGAGAAGATTATTGATGATCTGGGTACAGAAATGGATAGTACATCAAATCGTCTGGATTTTGTTCAGGTGATTTTCTTGATTTAGTTTGGTTCTGTGAGTCATTTGTGAATGATGAACCATCTTATCCATGATATGAAATACAGGACCATTGTATTCAGTTCCCCCAATGATAACTTATGTTGAAACAAATTGCAATCTATTAATTAATTAAATTATTTAGTGTTAAAAATCAAATTTATCTTTACTCTTCTTTGCAGAAAAAAGTAGCTATGGTCATGAAGAAGGCTAGTGCGAAGGGTCAGATAATGATGATATGCTTTCTGCTAGCTCTGTTCATCATCCTATTTGTTCTGGTCTTCTTTACCTAGGCTAAAGAGCAAAACAAAACTACGATGTTCATATATAGAGAGGGTATTTAATCTCGAGTAATACTATATACATTTATAATAAGTATCAATTTGGGTATTAATAATGATCTGTCATTATGTAATTGAGTATTATTTTAATCTTAATTCAAAATCATACAATTATATGGTGACACATCATTATTGATACCCAGAGTAATACTCATTATAAGTGTACATAGTTTTATTGTTTAACCTTTGGGAAGCGGAATACTTAAAAAATTGAATGGGTGAATTGGATGTGTTGAGCTCGAATAATTGACGGTGAGGAAATGCTCAGTTAAAGAAGAATCTGTATTCTTGAAGGTTTTTTTGTTACTTTAAACTTTACTAGAATTCTTTCAAATTTGTTGGATTAGAGTTCATATAATTGTGATGTGTTTCTCCTTTGCATGTAATGTTTGTATGTATGTTTCAAGTTCTCTTATATATAAGGATTTTGCCTTTGTCAAGATGCCTTGAGATTCTTACTATCGATGTTGTTGTGAGAGACGATTTAATAAATTGTTGCACGAAGACACAAATGAATCACAATATTAAGCAAATGAGCAGGATTACTTTTCAGCATCTCAGAGTCGCTAAGGTTCATTCAAGGCATTAATTTCAAGTTCAGGTTTTGTCGAAAGTTTTAGTTTTGAGTCTTTTGATAGACATAATGCTCAGTATGAGCGCAGATCTAAGTTGTAATGCACAATTTAAGCTTGTTAACAAGGTTAAAAGCATTGTGGGAGGGGTGAACAGTATTGCCCAAGGGATTAATAGTGTCACTAGGTAAACAAAAGTTGATTTTGAGTTGAGCTAAAGGTTCAATTTGGAATTGACTTGTTTGAACTGAGTTGTGGATTTGATTTAAGCCAACTTAGATTGAATTTATCCTTAAAAAAGGTTTTTTGTTTCTTACTTGTAGGGGTGGATTTGAGTTGATCCAAACCTAAACAGTGTTTAGTTTGAATCTATAATATATAGTTTAAGATTAAATTTGACCCATTTGAATCGTCTAAAAAAAGAAGAATCATCAGAGAAGAATCATTCGAGTCTAGAATAATCACTAAAGAAGAAAAATAAGAATTATTGACAATATGAGCTCCAGTATGAGTCGAGCCAACCAATGATTCGAGCCCAGTGAATTAGATTGAATCCACCCCAAACCTACTTGCCAAGAAATCCTGTACCTCTCAAGTCATGAAAAGTATTTAGTTCTTTAATTGTACAGTAAGATTAGAAAATGTGGTTTCCGTCTCCAAAATGTGGACCAAATTTTCCTCCCAAATTTGTCCATATAAATTTATCGCGTTTCTCAAAGTCCAAACAGAAAGTTTTCCAAGAACTCTGAAGAGATGATATATCTTTTGTTCAAAATTGTGTTGACAGAAATGAGTTTGATTCTGATCCTTCTGTTCAAAAACCCCCTAAGGAATTTGGTGGTAATGGGGGTAGATATGCTGAAGCAGGGGACAGGTCCCTTGATTGCGAGGACTGTTGCCGCAACTGTGGTGGTGGTTTTTGCCTCAACCTTGTTCTCTGCAATGGAGATTCAGCGACGTTCGAAGGAAGGTCCGATCAATCCAACCGATGAAGTTCTCATGGCAAATCTCCTTCTTCAAGCATCTCTTACAGGTAACTTGTGCTCATAGCCCGTCAAAATTAGTCCTAGGATGAATAAATTCTGAGTTCTTCACTGGGCACATGAATTTTTCATTCAACAATGGTATGTGGACACAGCTTTAACTTTTAAGTATCCAATTAGTACGAACATTATGTACCGTTACTTAAAAGTCACCAAATCATATGATAACATATTGTTTAGATATCTAATTGTATATTTAAAATTGAGTGTACATAAGTTTATTGTTTTATATATTGTATTAATCAAGTTGTCGAAAGATTTATCTTCTTCAACAACATTTCTTCTTCTCTAGTTTTTCCATGATGATTCTCTTTGTCATTATTGCAGACCCTTCTTCTTCTACAACTTTTTAAAGGAATTTATCATTAATCAAGCAAAGTGAGCTTGATCTTGTGCTGACTATTATGATTCAAAACTTATTTGGATGATATTTGCAGGATTTTCTCTATTTCTTGCATTGATGGTAGATAGACTACACTACTATATCAAAGAGGTCCTTTCATTGAGGAAGCAATTGGAACAAGCAATGAACTTCTACAAGGTTCATGAAGAGAGCAAAAAGGCCTAAGTTGAACTACCAGATTCACAACACAAAAGGTAGGCAAAGGAAAAAGTTTCTTCCAAGCAATATTGATGCAAGAATAAACCTTTGTACATAGAATGTTTCTTTCCCTTGATAATTTAGAACTTGTGTAATAAGTTATATTGAAAACAAAGATAAATTTATATGTAATGATCATCCTTTCAAACCCTAGATAAAACCAACTGTTGGATAAATTTGATAAAACCATTATATTAATGTTAACAATTATTTATTTTAGGAGAACTGAATATTAAAAGAAAAACGCTAGTCATAAAACTGTGTATGTTTGTATAATGGTAGATCGGCCATTAGGCCTAATTTATTTTATAATGAATTAATACTCAGTCAATATTTAGTTTAAGTCTAAACCCAGTAGTTAAATGAATTCAGGTCAAGTTTTATCATAAATTTAGCCAATATACCATATTAACCTAATGGTTGAATAACTTGAATTACTAACAATTTTTGGACGATCGATTCAATCAAATCATTATATTGATGTTAGCATAACTTGTTGAGACTTGAATTCGAACCCAAATCCAAACCATGCCAATGGCATATGGTCCTGTGTGTAACTAAATTAAATTCGATTACGATTAAATTTTAAAAAATTTTATAATTATTAGGATTTGAATCGAGTCCCTCTAGTAAAGCATGTGCACCCATACAAGATGGACTCGAATTACAAAGTTTGGTTGCAAATTTTGTCACCAACCCAAGTTTGGCCCCAATTTGCTCTGAAATCACAAGCAAAACAGAATGGTCAAACCAATTGCAGAAACACTTTAACTTGGTCATAATTCAACCACCAATTGTAGAATTAGGAAGAGTAGGTAATGCGAAAACATTGTTGACCCTTCACCAAATCTCCTGTGTTCACATTACCATAAAGTAGTTGACTTGTTAAACTTCTAAGTTTCTATACTTTCATTATATTAATATATGAATAAAAGTCAAAGCCTGCAAACTCTCCCACCTTCATGATGTGCTACTCTAAAGCAATGGATAGATACTATCTGTTTTGGATGCAAGTGAAATCCAAGTTTAAGACCATATACATTTGCCAGACTTTCCGTGAATATATATATATATATATAATTTTGAATATCTAATTAAATACTTAAATTATGTGTTATTATATGATGTTGTAATTCTAAATTACGAATAAAATAATATTCAATTATATAATAATATATAATCAAAATATCAAATTAAATACTTAAATTCAATGCGCTTTAACATTTTTCAAATGGCGGTCTTCTCTAGGCATTTGCATGGTCATGGCAGTGCCATTCTGACTGCTTCTAACTTGGCCAATTTTAGCCATCTAATTTGGATCATGTTCATAGACTTTCTTGGACTTGGTGTCAAAATCAAAAGTTCTCCTCTGTTCACACTTGAAAAGTCCGTGAGAAGGCTCTGTTGAGTTCAAACTCATCACAGCAACAGAGAAGAAACCAAAATCAAACCAGAAAATTGCAGTCTCAAGTAAAAATACTACAGAAAAATACAACTCAGATTGAAGCAAACATGAATCTTCATTAATATCTGTCTCAAAACATACATTTTCCAATACAGAATCATCTTTACAAGAAGTAGCACTTTCAAAAGAGGATTGCAACAACAAATCTGCATAAAAAATTGAACTTTGAACTTCTCCTGCAGAATCAAAATCAAAATCAAAATCTGATCTTGTTACAGTTGATGACTCTTGATCCTCATTGCTTCTGACTGTGATCCAATCTTCATCATCCCCCCTCCAATTTGCTGCACTTCCAAACAATTTCTGAATCTTCTCACCTAGCGAATTCAAAGAACAAACTTGATATGTAGATATTTTCAGGCCCAATGAAGAATCCCAAATGCCATGATCAAGAACTGTGCAGGGAGAAGTCATATTTTCTTCATTGAAGCAATTATGGGACTCAATCACTTCACTAACAAATGGATGTTGAAGAAGCTCTTTGGCTGTCCATCTTTCATTGGGATCTTTTCTCAAACACTTGCTCAAGAAGTCTTTCCCCTCCACCGAAATCCAACGCGGCGTCTCGGGTACCTCGCCGGAGAATCCGATCCGGTAAAGGGCGGAAACCGGGTCACTCAGCTCCGGCCACGGGTTAGTGCCAGTGGCCATTTCAATAATTGTGCACCCAACAGCCCATATATCAGCAGCAAACTCTTGTTCCTCTCGCCTTGCCACCTCCGGCGCCATGAACACCGGTGTACCGGAAAATTCTGACCTTGCAAAATCTTCATTGTCATCAAAATTTTCCCCGAATTTAGCACAACCCAGATCAGCAATCTTTGCAAAACCATCCTTGCCTATCAAAATATTCTTGCTTTTGATGTCACAATGCACTAATCCTTTCGTGTGAAGATAATTCAAGCCTTTGAGGATCTGGCTCGTGTAGAATTTGATCCTCTGCTCATTTAATCTTCCTCCGTGCCTTTGAATTTCATCGAAAAGTGAACCACCGGGCGCATAATCTATGCAAAGATTGTACATTTCTTCTGTCGCATTGAAGCCTCTGTACTTAACTATGTAAGGAGAGTTCATTTTGGACAAGAATTTTTGCTCTCTTTGTAAAAACTCAGATTTTGAAAGCTCCGTGGACTTCACCGCTATAACCTCGCCGGAAGGAACCACCGTTGCCAGCGACACCGTGGCGGTGGAGCCGCGGCCAATCAAGGGCCCTCTCCTCCACTCCATAAACGACAAAATAAATTAGAAAACACACAACGAAGAGAATTTGAAGTGAAGAACCTGCAATTCAGTTAGCATTTAAATGCGCCTGAGATGTGTCATTTGTCAACTTCCATCAAGTCCCACATACTTTAGAAACTAACAAAATCATCCCAAGGCCATCAATATATAGTCAAAGAAAGTTATAACAAAAAAAAGATTAGATATAATTATCATGAAATCTGTCAATTTTCTTTTTTACATTGTGACCACTATTGTATTAAGTTAATTTACTAGTTTTGACAGCTACGTTGATAATAATATCGACATATCATATCATAATTAATTTTTAAAAAAAAATCTAATAAGTCAAACATATAATACATGTAAACTGTTATATTTTTAAGTAAATCTCATATCGATAAAATACAAGAGAGATATTTAGTTTATAAGTTGATCCTAAATAATTTAGAGATGTTAGGATCAAATTAATTAAATAACTTATGAACTTCTTAAATTATTAATACACTTTTTGATTTCTTACATGTTCTATTACTCTGACCGTTATTGTCTCGAGATAACTTAACACGCTAATTCTACACAAATATTTTTAATAAATTTTTTTTATGGGTATGTGATTGTTTTAACGTAGACCTTGAGGGAGTGAACAGAAATATTCCATAGTTTAAAGTAACATAGTGGAAGATAGGCCACGTGGCGAAAAGGTGTGTAAAGAGCCGCGTGGGTGGCCGCCTTTAGACGGTCGGTAACTTGGGGAAGGAATCAAGCGGCACGTGAGCACGTGGCGAGTTTGCGTTGATGGCGGAAGATGAAGAGAATATTCTTTATTAAGGAAGTTGGTTTTGCGGCGGCAGTGAACAGAATGTGAAAAGAAAATAAAAAATCGAAGTAAGAAATCGCGTTACACTTTCTTCTGCGTATTGCGTATGCAAGCCGCTTATCTTGTTGCTTAAGAAATATAATATATAGTTTTTATATATATTTTCAACAAAATTATATATATATATTTTTTATACATAATATATATAGATAATATATTATCATATGATTAATAATTTTAAATTAAAAATAAAATAATATTTTATTATATAATAATATATCATTTATATACATAAATTATTTATAAAAATAAATATACGTAATATTATGTATGTAATTGGAGATTGATCCCATCCAAAGGAGTTTGATTCGATATGATCTACTTGATTTAATCTCAAATCAATTTGGTCATGAACAAAACACTAATTTGACATATCAATGACATCAACATAAAATAATTAAAAATCTAAATTAAAGTTTAGTTATGTTGGTATTATCATAATTATTAGATTAGTCTGATCTGATAGTTGAATAAAATCTTTGGGGTAGGTTCAGGTAAGGTCATTTAACTCCTTTGATTTTGAAAAATTTTTAATCTAGTATATGTAAAATATCTATGACCTTTGTTAACATTGAAAATATTTCAATTTATATATATAAAATATCAATATAATTCTTTAATGTTTACATTAGTTCTTTTAAATTTCAATTTTTTTTATTGGGTCTAATACATATTTTATTTTTATTCAACATTAACTCTGGAAATTTTTATTTTTGGGTCAATCAATATCATAATTTGATATGATTTACTTAGTTAAATATCTAATCAATTTGTTCTTACGATTAAAACGAGTTTTACTCAGGATAGAATCTAAAGCCATGAGAATTTGTCTCATGAATCTCTTAATCCTGGCATGGATGGTCTACCTTGAAAATTCCCTTTGATAATGATACTTTAATCATGTGCCATTTTACCATTTTGACCTAGGGTTAAATTAAGCAAATTACATTGTGTTAATTCAGTGAAACCATCGTACTAACGTTAACATATTGTTTCATAAATAGTATGCATCAAGTACTGTAAAATTACAATTTCATATGGTCTAATATTATTCTAATACTTATTTAAACAATTCACCAACTCAATCGTCAATCAAAACAGAGAAAAATTGGATCCCTTTGTAAGATCAATTCCCTATTCGAAATCGAAAACTTTTGTTCTAATGTGAAAGCATACTTCCTTTCTCTTCTTGTTTCATGCATGCATCAAGATTTCGAATTCAAATTCAAAATACAAAAATGGGTTCATTTAGTCGTGCAATTTAAAGTAAGTATGAGTAAGGATGAAGCAATTCCGATCCATTTGTGGAGGCTTACTTTTTGTAACAGCCATCATCTTATCCATTACCAAATAGAATTAAAATTCTATTCTTAGCTGCTTTGCCTTCTTTGGGATGAAAAAGTGGCGTCGTTTCATCTGAATCAGTGTTATCAAGACAGATGCATGCACATGTTTATCTATACTTTGAACAAAGTCGGTGCGGCACTGGCTGAGGCTGGCCGCCACTGAATCTCCTCAACTTTCCAGCCACATCCTTATCGCCTCAACAAGACACAGTTCATCTTTTTCCCATTTTCCGCTTTCATCCTCATTTGGAATAAAGTGAACACCCCACTTATAGTTTTCCTCCGTTGCTTGCTTTTTAATTTGTGGTGTTTTCAAATTTGAATTGGATATTGATCCAATGAAAGGATTAGTCTTGGTTAACCAACGGTCAAATCGATTGATCAACAATACGATAAATAATTAAGTTTAGATTTGAATCAAACTGGCTCATGTTCAAAACTCCGCCAAATTTGGTTTGACCCAATTTAAATTTAAATCGAATTCAAGTTAGAATGTTTGACTCTTATTTGAAACTTAACCAAATTTGAGCTAAAAAAAGTCTGGACTTAGTCTAACTTGCAAACAAAGTGAATTACTCAATTTAGTTTGAACTTAGATAATAACTTGATTTGAATTGTGTTAAAACAATTGTTAAAACGATATTGTTTTACTATCATTAAATAAACAACGTTGTTTTGTCAATAAGTCACAAATTTGAATAATAAATCCAAACTACAAATTTAAATCACAGATTTGAATTATAAACTTGAGTTGATCTCGAACCGAACTTAAGTCAAATTATTTTCATTTGTATTAAACTCAAACCATTTTTAAGTTTGATTCGACAAGTCAAACTATTTTCTATTCAAATCAAATTCGAGTAAAAAAGAATTTAAACATTATTCGGTTCGTATTCACTCCTAATTCGAGTCAACTCCCTTAAAAATTTGATTGCTGCCTATTTACTCACGACTAAGTTGACCCAAAAACCGCCAAATTCAAAAGAGAAATGCTGGTTTGTATTGCAAGGGAGATGAAAATCATCTTCAAATCAATTTCCCGAAGCACTTGAAACCAATTAGAAAATTCAGCAATTTCAGAGACCCACCCACTTCTTACTTGAACAACTCAAATTGTTCCTGACTTTACTTTTTCCAAGTCAAAACCCATCATCCACAAGTCTATTTGTGTTTACACATTTACCCACCTCACAACTTTAAATCAACTTCTTCCCAACCATCACTAAATGCCAATTTTTTTTTTTTTTTATAAATACTTTGAGTGATTTAAAAAAAATAAATAAATATAAGAGAAGAGTATGCACTATAGTTTTTAATATTTTATAATATATGATTCATATTCTCTAATATGATATAATATATTATAAAATGGATCGAATTAATACAATATAGTAGATATATTATACGTTATGACGTATATTTTACAATGCAGATTGATACTCTTTTTAGATAAAATAATGATGTAATAGAGTGTATATGAACAACCTTAAAATTTTAAGGATGTTTGTAATATTTTCAAATTGATAATATGTCAATTAAAATTTTGTATTATTGTTTTAGTTTTAAAAAATTGATACGATACGATATACAATTCGACTATCATACCAAGCACCATCACAAATTATCGACATTGATACTATACATATGCATCTATATAATTTCTTTTTATGCGGTTTCTTCTTCCAATCTTCTTTTTTTATTCACTTGTTGACATTTCAAAAATTATTTTTAAATCTTCTTGGTTAATTACCTTTATCCTTTTCATCATTAAAGTTAATACTAAAATTTGAATGAGAGGTGAAAAAACGTTCCTTTCTAAAGTTCAAAATGATAAAATATCACTAAGGTACATGGAATAATAATAATAATATAATAATAATAATAATAATAGTCTATGAAGAAGGTAAGATTTTTTTCAAAAGAGTTTATCGTTTTAAAATTTAATAGGTTAGGCTAAAGAAGTCCACTCAGCCTTCTTCTATGTCCATAGCCCAGGGGCCCTTGCCACTTAACATTTCAAAGGTTAAATATAATTTCTAGTTGACTGAGGCAAGTAGCAGTATAATGATTTCGAAAGTTATATAAAACTCCGTATCAGTTTTAAGTATTTAATTGAATATTTAAATATTATATTATTATATGATTGATAATTTTAAATTAATAATAAAGTTTATCTAATTATATAATGATACATTATTTGGTATCTAATTGAGTATTTTAAACTGAGTACACATAACATTGCTTATTCTCAAACTATTTACTCAACCTATTATCAAAGAGTAATACTATGTATATACACTTTTGGTATAAATTTTAGATATATAAATAATATGTCACATATGACTGGATGTTACTTTATCTTTAATTAAAAGAAAAAAAATAATTGACCATTTTAACCCTTATTAAGCAAAAATGCCCACTTTTCAAACTTTTAAGAAAAAATACTATAAATATTTTTTAAAATACCAAAACTATCATTCACCACATCTACATAAATCTCTCGCTTATATATATTTTTCTTATCATTAAAACATTCACTGTTATTCTTATTTTCATTCAATATCAATTACTACAAGTTTATTTAGAAGGAAAAAATTCGTATTTCTAAATTTGAATCGAAAAAATCAATTCATGAGAAAAAGATATTTATACGAATCTTAACTCAAAACTTAATTTTATTTGTTAAATCTAGTTTATATGTTATGTAAAAGAGACATTTGGATATTTGATAATAATTTAAGGGTTAAATAAAATGTTAAAAAATATAGGGGGCATTTTGATATTATACAATGTATGAAGGATTTAAATAAAATTTTAGGAACAGATACATGTGAAAATACCCTAAAATGTTAATAATGAAAAAATTGAATTAAAATTTGAAAACTACACATATGAAAATCTTAAAATGACAAATATTGAAAAACAAAACTGAAATTCAAAAATTATATGTTGAAATACTCTAAAATGTCAAAAACTAAAAAATCGCTTAAAAATCTAAAAAGTACAAATCGAAATACCTTAGAATGACAAAAATAAAAAAGTGACTTTGAATTTTAAAAACTAAATATTAAAATAGCTTAGAAACAAAAAAAGAAATATCATTCTGAAATTTAAAAATTAAATAAGAAAATGGGCCTAGAAAGCACATGTTAAACACTACATGTTGAAGAACCTTAAATAGGAAAAACAGACATAAAATTCAAAAACTATATGTTAAAATAGCTTAATATGACAAAAACTGAAAAATTGATCTAAAATTCAACAATTACATTGTAAAATGGGCCTAAAAAAGCATAAAAATAAATAAACAGATCTGAAATTCGAAAACTATATATCGAAAAACCTTAAAATAGAAAACACGGATATGAAATTTAAAAACTACATGTAAAAAAACCTAAAAGTGAAAAATATCAATTTGCCTCCTTATATATTTTTTACTCTCACACATGTCTTATAGTTTTCCTTTGCCCCTCATGGGTTCCCCCTCTCTCCCCTAGGTCCTAACTGTTTCAAAAATTAAATTTTCCTCCCATCCCATGTGGTGTTATTCCAACCCGTTGTCCCTTGGGTTAGATCTCTAGCTAAATTTAACCTTTTTTTTTAAACCAAAAATCATCATTTCAATCTTCAATTTCAACACAAATTAAATCTACACATCCTTTAATACAATAACCTTAAAAAAATTTAACCAAAATAATCAAGAACCAAGATATTTTATGCATTATTCAAAATCGAAATTCTAAACATTCAATGTTAAAAATCTTCATGAAATCATAATAATTCTAATAGTAAATTGATTTAAACAAGAATAAAAATGATGTACTAAACTTTTTTGCCATTTTTTATGACCAAAAAACATGAAAAAGTCGACAAAAATTTGAAGAAAATGAACAAACATAGCACTTTGTGGGGGACCCGTGATTTTTGAGTATTTTAATAGTGACAGAGTAGAAATTTGGGTAGAAGTATGCCAAATTTTTGGGTTTATATATAAGGGTATTTTGATTATTGTAGCTAAAGAGTGCATTTTTGCTTAATTTTTAACTTTTTGGGCAATTTTGCTTAAGCCCCTATTGTCTTAGCCAATTATTTTAATTTTTCATAATTAAAAATCATTCATTCATATAATAACATATCATCTATATACACAAATTATTTATCAAAAGTATGTACATATAGTTTTACAGATTATGAAATCAAAATATATTAAAAACACGTAAACCCTAATCCATACAAAGAGAAACTTTATTTTGATAAAAGTCAAAACTTCTCTTAATCTCCAATCACATGATGACATATTATTTAAGTATCTAATTGAATACTTAAAATTGAGTGCAATTAACATTTCTCATTCACAAAATAATTACTCAAACTAGAATCAAATCAAAGTATATTAAAACACACATAAACCCTAATCCATACCAAGAGGAACTTCATTTTGATAGAAGTCAAAATTTCTCCTAATTTCTTATAATCTCCAATCATTTAATAACACATTATTTAAGTATTTAATTGAGTATTCAAAACTTGGTGCAAATTTCATTTCTCATTCACAAAATAATTACTCAACCTAGAATTATATCAAAGTATATAAAGCAAATAAACCCTAATCTATGCTATGAGGAACCTTGATTTGATAGAAGTCAAAATTTCTCTTAATTTTTTTTCTACATTGAATGATTCATTGAATATTAGTTTATATAAGTTAATAATAGTTAGACATTTACCTATATATAAGCTATCCATAAATGACAATTATAGTAGCCTAATCTTTGTGTAAATTTGACCTTTAAATCAAGTTTACTTGGTTAAGCACTTTGAGTTAATTTCAAATAACATAGATTAGGTATAGGTATAGGTATAGCTTTTGAGAAAAGCCCTTCTTGCATGTTCTCTTACAAAACAACTTCAATGTCCTAAGAATAAGGTAAGACAGATAAACCCTAATTTAAATAGGCCGGCATGCAGTTGAAACTATCTTATTAATTGAACAATGAACTTCCATGGAAGTAATTTAATTTCCCACTTGAGTTAATCGCAGAAGAACATACAATATCCACCACTGATGCTTAAAAAAATTAGGGCATTTGATATTTGGTCTTTAAGTTCCACTACATGCACCGCTAACTATAGTATTAAATCAATTGTTTATGCAGTAGAGGAGATTCTAATTGTGTCTTAAAAATCTTAGAACTAAGTAAGGTAGTTCAAATTACATATATTTTTTAACATTGTTGTTGACGTGAAAAATTACACCAATGAGAAGTATACCAAATTGTAGTGTGCAATTTAGAGTAGACAATAGTGAAAAAACAAATGTTTTTGAGGTGGTTCACTAACTTTTCAAAAGCCTATGCTAACTATTATGTTATTGATGTTATTGAGTTTCTAATTTTTTTGTGTGCGTTGATGATTTCAAATTTATTGGCTCTCTTTTATAGCTATTATGAATTGATCTTGTAACAAGAGTGTTGATGTGCAAATTATTAAAGAGCAATGCTATGTGCTTTTAATTTTGAGTACTTAATTAAGTATTTAAATAATGTATTATTATGATTATATAATAATATATTATCTAAATATTTTATTAAAAACTCAAAATTAAATACACATCATTTTATTGAGTATTAAATATATTGAGATACTATTTGTCAAGTCAAGGAGTGTGGACATATCTTTAATTATATTTTAATTACTATCTACAATTGCTAGATTTTAGCTTCTTTGAATCTAAGTACTTGAGATTAATTAAAAGGCATAAGAAACACACTAGTTCTTAACATATACATATAAAAGGTATCCTCTTATATACGAAATCTCCTCTTTAATCAGTCAAACGATCTTTTAAAGATATTATATTATATATAATAAAACTATGTATAAATTTTTTTAGAATATATTATTATGTAATTGAATAATTTTAAATTAAAAAATAATATATATATATAATCACATGATAATATATTTTAATTAAATACTTAAAATTGTGTACACATGAGATAACATTGCTCAGGGTGAATTACAAGGATGTCTTCTCTAACCTACAGTGAACAAAACAAAGTGTTAGAATAAATCCTATTTATATCTCTTTTGCCTCTTCCTCTCCTACATATGTAGGAACCATGAAGATGAAGCTGCGCCCATTAATTATCATCCTTGACGAAGTCGAAGTATGAAAAAGAAGAGAGAGAGTTTTTCTCAAAGGGAAAGAAAATAACTAACCCTGAATATATATATATATATATATATATATATATATATATATATATAGTTCTCCAAGTTCAGATGTTCATGAGTCTGTCGCTGCTGTTTCTTGTAGTTGTGGAGTTGTTACCATTCTGCTGGTTTTGATGAGAATTGCTGATAATGGATGTGATGGCGGCCACTAGAGCTGCGGCGAAGCTGGGATCCGAAGTAATGGCGGCCGTTGCCGCTGTAATGGTGTCATTTGCCACATGGGCCTGCATCTGACTCTGCGGTAAATGAGGAGTTTCAACTCCCAGCGATCTGAGAAGACCGAAAAAGTTGCCTTGCTGATTATTAACCTGACCAAGAACATGTGGCATGGCGACAGCATTGAGAGGCAAGCTTTGAGAAGAGCCATGGACTTGGGTCAGCGGGCGATGAAACTGTGAAGGATTATTATTAGTGGGATTGAAATGAGTGAGGTCTAATGTTACAGTCGGAAATGGCGCTGAAGCAGAAAGAGAAGCCAAACTTGGCGAGAATGGCAGTGCATTTTTAAGATTGAAATGTGGGCTCATCATCCCATCTGAGCTCGGCATTGATCCCGATAGCAGCATCGACGCTGCGGCTGACGTAGTCGACGCCATTGACACAGCAGCCGGCGGCAGTGGGTGGTTGTGATTGCCTTCGTACGTCGTTATCAGAACACTTTGATCTTGCGCACACCGTTGAACCTATTTTCAACACAAATAATTTATAAGTTTGTACAATTTGTATCATATTCTTAGGTCTTAACGAGAATGCAGAATGCACCTGTTTGCGAACTGGGCAACCGGAGGCCATGGTGCAGCGATAGTAAGCACGAGGGCAAGGATTTCCTTTAGCCATTTTCTGCCCATATTTCCTCCATTGGCAGCCATCAGAGATCTGTAATTAACATAGATATTCACCTTTCAGCCTCAATATAAAACAAGATTGGAAAAGTATTTATACAGTGTAGTTCTTAGTCTCCTTTTTCTCTCTTTCTTGAAATTTACTTCAACAAAAGCAGGCGCAGCATTAACCTAGAATTGTGTGCAGTGTTTACATTTGTTTTTACTTTTCATATTGAAATTAAAGTCAAACTAGATGATTAATTTGATACGCACCATGGCCGCTTCTGATCGAGCTCGAACTGAGACTCGAGCTTTTCTGATGATGGAGGTCATCGTCTGTGAGGCATGCTCAACATCTCTTGAAGAATTAAACTTGGGAAGTTTGTTCGAAATCCATCCAGATTGATGAGCTCGTTCTGAGCTTTCTTCTTTGTTGTTATTATTATCCAGACGATCCACTGCAACTATTTCTTTACCGTTGGTAATCTTCCGTCCGGCCTCCATGGACTCAACTATGATATTTTCAGGCGAAATACGAAACTCCTGTGATCTTGTATTCTCTGAAGAAGATTGAGCAACTTCATGATTATCCTTTTCAGCTTGACCCAGGTCCATAAAATGCCTTGCAACAGTGACTTCTCCATTCCTCTTCGCCATCTAATCAATAAATTAGCAGCCTCCATATCAAAACTTGCTTCATAAAACTAGCTTTACAGAATCATTGATAGTGTAATTAAAATCAAATACCTCAGGAGTCTGTGAGTTTGCGGCTTTCAAAATGTGTTGGCGTTGCATAAATGTGTACAAGTGCATCTGTAAAGCACGGTAGTCACTGTTGGCTTGATTTAGCTGGCTCTTTAATCGCTGATTTTCCACATTCATTTTGTTCAAGTCAGCCCGGAGAACAGCCATCTGTGACAGGAAGAAAATTTTGAAGATAATAAATTAACATCACAAAATCAATACCCAGGAAAATCTCAAGAAACAACATATTGATCATCATAGTCGAACCTGATCCTTCTCACAGCTTGAGCTCGAGATTGAAAGATTTAAACCAGTCTGCAAATAAAAAGAAACAGATTACAAACTCTCATTAAAATCATTCGTCGTGACTATCCTTATAGTTTCCCCCTTTGAAAATATTAATTACACAAATAAAAACATTTTCCTACTTGTCAAAGTCTCCTTTTTTGTGATATTAGAGAGAAAAATACTTACATTGACATCCAGTTTGATTATTTCTTGCTCATCATCTCGATCATGAAGGAAGGCTAATTCTTTCTTGACATCAAGCAAGGAGGTAGACGTTTGTTTATGATCATCAGCAAAGAAGTTCATTTCATTGACGACTCTTTTCTGAGAATCCCCATCTGGATGTTCATCCATGGCCAAATTCTTGTTGAACCGAGAGGAAGGAGTAGAGGAGAGTGGTGGGTTTTTTGTGTTGTTATTACTGAAAGGGAAGAAAGTACGAGAAAGAAGAGTATCAAAGAAAAGTCCTAGTGGTTTGTCCATAAAAGGGATATTGCAGAGATGATTGAAGACAGATGAAAATTTAAAAAGAAAAGCAAAAGACTCGGCAAATAAGAAGGGGATTGGATTGGACTTAGACCAGGAAGGAGGAGAAAATGTGAAGTCTTGTTGTAAAGAGCATCTGTGTAAACAAGATTCTGGTTGTAAGGTGTGAGGTAAGGAAGTGCGTCAAGCGTACAGGTGGCCTTTGAGTATGAAGTCAGAGGAGAGAGAGAAAGAGAGAGATTTATTATTTGATGTCAACACAGAAGAGAGATCTCAATGTGGATTTAAGGGAAATTTTAAAAAATGGCCAAAATGCCCTCCCATTAAGCAAAAATACCCAAAATCACTATTTTCAAGCCAAAATGCCCAAAATCACTGTTCCAAAAAAAAAATGCCTATGACTTTTTTTAATACCAAAACTACCCTTCTCCTCATATTTATATAACTCTCCCACTTACTATGGGGTTTTCATGTAATTTTAGATAAATATAAGGGGTTTTTGGATATTTTACATTATAAAAGCATTTTGATATTTATTTATTTATTTCAAACTTTTTCTAAAATGTCAAAATTACCCTTCCCTTCATTTATATAACTCCCCTCACTCATTATGGGGGTTAAAATAATTTTAGATAAATATGAGGGGTTTTTGGATATTTTACATTGTAAAGGCATTTTCATTTTTTCAACTTTTAGAATTCGAATTTCAGTTCTGTTTTTTCGAATTTCACCGTTTTACGATATATCGACTCGTATTTTTGAGATTTCTGAAGGATTTTCCGTTTGTTGTCATTCTAGGGTTTTTCAACTTTTACAATTCGAATTTCAGTTCCGTTTTTTCGGATTTCATCGTTTTACGAGATATCGACTCATATTTTTCAAATTTCTGAAGGATTTTTTGATTGTTACCATTCTAGGGTTTTTCAACTTTTAGAATTCGAATTTTAGTTCAGTTTTTTCGAATTTCACCGTTTGACGAGATATCGACTCGTATTTTTCAGATTTCTGAAGGATTTTTTGTTTGTTGCCATTCTAGGGTTTTTCAACTTTTAGAATTCGAATTTCAGTTTCGTTTTTTTGGATTTCACCGTTTTACGAGATATCGACTCGTATTTTTCAGATTTTCGAAGGATTTTCCGTTTGTTGTCATTCTAGGGTTTTTCAACTTTTAGAATTCGAATTTCAGTTTCGTTTTTTCGGATTTCACCGTTTTACGAGATATCGACTCGTATTTTTCAGATTTCTGAAGGATTTTTCGATTGTTGTCATTCTAGGGTTTTTCAACTTTTAGAATTCGAATTTTAGTTCAGTTTTTTCGAATTTCACCGTTTGACGAGATATCGACTCGTATTTTTCAGATTTCCGAAGGATTTTTCGTTTGTTGCCATTCTAGGGTTTTTCAACTTTTAGAATTCGAATTTTAGTTTCGTTTTTTCGGATTTCACCGTTTTACGAGATATCGACTCGTATTTTTCAGATTTCTGAAGGATTTTTCGTTTGTTGCCATTCTAGGGTTTTTCAACTTTTAGAATTCGAATTTTAGTTTAGTTTTTTCGAATTTCACCGTTTGACGAGATATCGACTCGTATTTTTCAGATTTCTGAAGGATTTTTCGATTGTTGCCATTCTAGGGGTTTTTCAACTTTTAGAATTCGAAGTTTAGTTCAGTTTTTTCGAATTTTCCCAGCGTTCACATACAAAAGGCAAAGGAACGAGATCTTGACATGCTTATACTCAATTTTGTTTTTTATATGATTCTTCATTGTTGTACTTCAAGTGTATGTAACCGATGTATTTTTATTATTGTTTCAAACGTGTAATTGTATTGTCATTTGATGTAATAAATTTAGTGTTAATTTATTTCATTATTACTATATTTTCTCTAATTGTTTCAAGTGTGTAAATGTTTGAGTAATTATACGTTTTTATTGTTTTTTCATGACAAGATTATTTAAAAAATGAACTCAAATACACAACACATCCATATATAACCACAAATAAAGTATATCATACACATATGAACATATAATAAATATATACATCTAAACATAGGAATAACGATAAATATACATCCGTGAGCTACTCGATACAATGAAAATACAACTGCGTCGCTAATCGTCGACGCATAGAAGTAGACGACTCTCGGGGAAAAACGTAGCTCCGTGCCAACGCCAAACACTCAAAAAATCGCAACATAAAGATGCCACAGTCACCGGAGCCCAACCCCTGCTGAGGGACATCCGACGCTCGATGTAAAGTGAGGACATATCGCCTCTGCCCGGAAGTGTCTGGTCTCGTCGGGGATTCGCAGCTCGCTGTCAACCCGTCTTCTTTTGCGAGAAATATCCTGAGACAATGTAAAAAATTCGTTAGACATGAGTAAAAACAAATATGTAAACAAATGTATACGTGAAAAAAACATAAAAAGATGAAAAATACCAAATAATCAAAAAGGAAATGACAAAACTTAAAAAACAAGATTTAACTGCCTGATAACGGAATTAAAATTTGAATTCTGAAAATTGAAAAACCCTAAAATGGGAACAATCGAAAAATCTTTCGAAAATATGAAAAATACGAGTCGATATATCTAAAAACGGTGAAATCTGAAAAAATGAAATTGAAATTCGAATTCTAAAAGTTGAAAAACCCTAGAATGGAAACTATCGAAAAATCCTTCGAAAATTTGGAAAATACGAGTCTATATCTCGTAAAACGGTTAAATTCGAAAAAACAAAATTGAAATTCGAATTCTAAAAGTTGAAATACCCTAGAATGGCAACAATCGAAAAATCCTTTAAAAATCTAAAAGATAAGAGTCCATATCTCGTAAAACGGTGAAATCCGAAAAAACGGAATTGAAATTCGAATTCTAAAAGTTGAAAAATCTTAGAACGGAAACAATCGAAAAATCCTTCGAAAATCAGAAAAATACAAGTCCATATCTCGTAAAACAGTTAAATTCGAAAAAACAAAATTGAAATTTGAATTCTAAAAGTTGAAAAACTCTAGAATGGGAACAATCGTAAACCAAGAATCAAACTTTTATAATTTTTAATATTACAAGTTAAATGACGATTTTATTCCTAAAATTAACGAATTTTGATATCTTAAATAATTCACGAGTAAGTATTTAAATTTTTAAAAACTTTTTAAATTAGAGTTTGAGAATAGAATAAACCTTAGATGAGAATAAGTCTTCTAGCCTTAGGATAATAGAAATTAGGCACATACTTGGACACATGCAACATAATTAATCTTTATTTGACCAATTAAGAATAAAAATAATTTCAATAAAATTATGTACATAAATTATAATATGTTATTATATAATTAAATATTATTTTATTTTTAATTTTTAACTATCAAATCACATAATGATATATACGTTTAATATAATTAAATTAAAAATGGAAAGTATGATCTCATATAAGAAATTAAAAATAAATAATGGATAATTGACCGAATAAATAAAATAATATTTTTAAATTAGTTCAGTCTATTATCCAAATCTATACTCATTATTATTTTATTAAATTTTTTAATCAAAATTTGATAAAACAATTAAAAAATGATATAAGTCTAAAAAAATCCGATTTATCTCCCTCATTTATAATATCCATGGACAGGGTTTAATGAAAAAATTATATAGAAAATATAATTTAAGTTCTATTACATTACATCTAACATTAACAAATTCAAAAATAAAATTTACAGAGGTCAATATTGAATAAATTAAAAAATAAAATATACAAGAAAAACTTAAAATTTTAGTGATTTAACCTATATTAATATATATTTTTTTTAAAGATTGTTGTTGGTATCCAATATATAATATATCATGTATTTAAATTAAATATATTATATAAACAAGATGATATGAGCAATAATATGAGCAATAACTTGATCCAAACAAGATTACGGGAGATGTGATAACATTATTTTCTATTTTTGGTTGCCGGAAAACAAGAAAATCGGCGAAAATGACGTTCGCCGTGGGATTGCCGTGGGATGCGTTAAAAATTCGAATTTTCTTTGAATTGTACATTGAAAATTTGCTGTGTTTATATATGGGGGTATTTTCGTCATTTCACAAAACCTGGGCATTTTTGCTTAAACCTGAATTTTTTGGGTAATTTCGCTTAGACCCCTTTGATTTTGCCTAATTTTTAAAATTTCCCTAATATAAAAGCATTTGACCATTGTCTCTTTTGTTAGATAGAGTTGGATGAAGAAAACACCAGATTTCCAATGACTTTTAATTCAATCGAGCAGCTTTCTAAAAATAAAAGCTAGCCTCATAAATTCACCTGCAGAAGAAAGATACATTTGTGACAAAAATGGACAATTGTCACAGCGAAAGGAGAGTAACGAAGATAGTTGACTTTATTGGTTGGAAGTAGAGAGGACGCCTGGAATCGCATGCTACGTGGTGGAAATTTAATGGTTTGTAGCAAGCCAGTTTCGGTTTGGAAGGATTTGCACTTTTTCGTATTGTACAGTTTTAAAAAACCCACTTTAACCCCCAACTAGGACTGGCAAAAGACGCTGCCGTGGGAAAATTCGTCCTGCCGTGGGAAATTCCGTCCCCACGGCAGACTGCCGATCCATTCGGCAGCCAATTTCGGCCAATTTTTGGTCGTTTCGACCTCCGATTTTTACATAAATCAAATCTACACATTGTATAACATAAAAACCCTCAATCAATTCAACAAAAACAACCAAAAATCCAAACATTTTAAGCAATATTCAAAGCGTAAACCCTAAAATTCAAACCCAAAATTCTCAATCAAATCTCAATTATATCAGCAATAAATTGATCCAAACAAGATTACGGGAGATATACTAACCTTCTTTGTCATTTACGGTTGCCGGGAAGCTTCAAAATCAACGAAAATGACCTTCGCCGTGGGATTGACGTGGGAGGAGGAAAACTTGTGGAATTTTCGTGGAAATGCACAGTGAAAACAGAACTTGCCGTGGGAAAAAATGAAATTTTGCTGTGTTTATAAAAGGGGCAGTCTCGTAATTTCGCTTTTCCCACGACAACGTGCAAAATTTCAAAAAAACCCGACGTGGGCTAAGGATTTCCCCCACACCCCAATGTGTTAAAAAAGCCAGTTTACCCCCCCAAAACCCATTGTCCATTCAACTGCCGTGGGAGAATTCGTCTTGCCGTGGGAAACTCCGTTCCCACGGCAGACTGCCGATCCATTCAGCAGCCAATTTCGGCCAATTTTTGGTCGTTTCGACCTCCGATTTTTACATAAATCAAATCTACACATTGTATAACATAAAACCCCTCAATCAATTCAACAAAAACAACCAAAAATTGAAACATTTTAAGCATTATTCAAACCGTAAACCCTAAAATTTCAAACCCAAAATTCTCAATCAAATCTCAATAATATCAGCAATAACTTGATCCAAAAAAGATTACGGGAGATATACTAACCTTATTTGCCATTGGCGGTTACCGGAACGAAAGAAAATCGGCGGAAATGACGTTCGCCGTGGGATTGCCGTGGGAGGTGAGAAGCTTTGGAATTTTCTCTCGCTTGTACAGTGAAAATTTGCTGACTTTATATATGGGGGCAGTTTCGTCATTTCACAAAACATGGGCATTTTTGCTTAAACCTAAATTTTTTGGGTAATTTCGCTTTGACCCCTTTAATTTTGTCTATTTTTAATAATTTCCCTGGATTTAACGAAGTTCAATATTTAAGACTAATTCTGAGAGAAAGTTTAGCAACACAAGAAAGATTTTTAATAAAATGAAACTTAATTATTAAGGGTTCAAAGTTATACTATATGTAGTAATATGTACAAATAAACGGTGGTGTCGTTATCTAATTGAAAATTTTAATTGTTTTCGTATTTTTAATTCAAAATAATTTATTCATACGATGATATATTTATTTATATCCGTTAATATTTATATATTTGTATATAAAGTATTATTGTATTCATAGATTTAGAGGTCGTTTGATTTGTGTTATAGAAATATTATCTTAGTAATCTGTCTTTTATTACTTTTATTATCTTATTTAGTTTCTCAATAATAAAAAATTACAGTAATCTGATTGTTATATTTACCTTAGTTATTGATAGATTATTAAGATAATTTTGATTTTATATTTTAAAATAATTATACTTAATAATATTTAAGTAAAATAATATCTTAGTATTTTTTTATTATCTCTAACTAAACATAATCATTATTTATATCTATCAAAATTTACTAAAGTTTATCAAACATAGTAATAATTTATACCCAATAATTTTCTAGGTAATCTATCGGTAATATTTTATTTTGGTAATAAAACATTACTTAAACCAAACGTCCTTAGAGTAATGTAATATATTATTTTAAAAGTTGAAAATGTTTATTTTTTACAATAAAATTATGTATACTCAATTCTGAGTACTCGATTGTATATATTATTATATGAGTGAAAATTTTTGAATAGATAAAAAAATACTTAATTATACAATGATACATCATTTAAAGATCTGATTAGATACTCAAAAGTGATTGTAGATAATATTACTCTTATTTTTAACTATTAGATTGTAATTAGGGTTTAATTTGATTTGGATCAAACTCGATCAATGCCTAGTTTAAGATTAGTTTAAAAAAAAAAAAGCCGGTTTGAGATCATCTTTTGATCAATGAGTTGATACTCGAACTCTACTTGAAAATTATTTATTTTGGAATATCTAAATGGATTAAAACTCAAATGTTTATATTAACTTAAACTCGATCCAATTTATGTAAATGAACTCTATCCTTAACTTGGATTTGACTTATTTAATCTAAACTCAAATTTGATTTTGAAAAACTCGAATGAAACCTAACTTCGATTGTAATATGAAAGGTGTTAAAGTAAGCTTAATAGACCCACAAAACCCTTTATTGAAATGTCTTCACAGGTTCCATATCACAAATTTTTTTTTTTTGTATAAAGTATTAGATATTTAATCTAATTTCTAATTTAGAAGATATTATACATATTAATCTTATAAAATGTTATTATGAATAATAAAATATATTAAACAAAATTGATTTTCAACAAAAAATAATTGATTTTTAATTAATTTTCTAAATTAAAGAATACAAAAATTCCAATTTAATTACCCAAAAAAATAATTGAAGAGTTTTACCATCTCAATTAAACAAAGTCACATATAATAGAAAAGGGAAGAATCGTCAGTTTGACCGATTCAAAAAATGGATGGTCGTGATTGGTGGGGTGCAGCCCACGTGAGGGTTAAGAGAACAAAGTCAAAGAATTGACGGCCAGGGTTCTCTCACGTTTATCTTAAATTATGACCCACAACTACGCATAACTTTGAACGCCCACGTTTATATTCAAACACCAACCAACAAATAAAAGGATAAACAAAACAATTTTTCTTTTATTTCCTATAATAAATGTATAAAATTAAAATAAATTATTTGCACAAAGAAGTATTATAAATTATTTATGATTTTTGCAGATAATATAGTTCATTGAATCCAAAGTTAAAAAAATATTGTTGGGTCAAATTTACCTTTAACGAAATATATCAAAATTGAACTAAAACTATAAATTACTTACGTTAAAAATAACAAGATGCATAAGCTATTTGTGGAATAATTTTGACGATGGATAAAAACTCTTTCATCTGAAAGTAAGAGAATATGTGGGTTTTAATAGTTTCAGTCATTGTAAAATAATTTTTTATTTTTATCATCTATCTTTATAATTTTTTTTAATAAATAACGATTTTATTTTTAATAGTAACAGTAAAATTTAAATAGATTGATAAATATTCAAAATTTTCAAAGTTAATAAGTGGAAGTTTGGGTTTGCACTAAATCTTGGGTGGGAATAAGTCTTTTGACCTTAGTTATATACTAAAAGTGAGTAGATACGTTAGCTATATATGGGAGAATTCAGAGTGCTAATAAAAACTCTTCCATCCAAAAGTAGAGAAAAAAATGGGTCTTGAAAATTTCAGCTAATTTCCTGATCTCTTCAATAGGGCATTTTTATCGTCAATTTTTGCACTATAACCTTGCATCTCTACTCTTTATCTTTATGAGATAGTAGAAGGGTAAAAAAAAGATATTTTTGGGTATTTCATATTTTCACTCAATCGAAATCTCATCAAACAATCAATAAGACAATGATGACATAAGTTTTCAAACAATAGACCAAATTATATTAAAAATTCTTTTTTGTTCATAATTACTTACGTAGAATTGTATATTTCTTATTGGTAGAATTTTCATCGTATTTTTATCCAAAACTCATTTTTAAAATTTTTCCAACTTTAAAATGGTATCGGAAAACCCATTATTCTTAGTGTAAATACCCTAAAGTTAACTCATGACTCCAAACCCTAAAAAGAAAACAAGAAAGACTCTTTTTCTCTGTCTCTCGTAATCCTTGTGTCCATCTTCAAAGTGACGGTAGAAATATCGTCTCATAAATAAAGTCAATGGAGTACTAAAAATAAAACGAAACACTTGTCACGTTAACATTATTATCAATTTATCTTAGAGATAGATAAAGTATTTGCAGTCACCATCAATAATTTTCATACTTTCTCCCTTTTCTCATCTCATAATGATATTGTTCAAATGGATCACATCAAGCTTCATGTGTAAAAGCTCGTGAGAAAATTTCATGTGTAGTCTCCTTCTATCATTCTGTCTATTCCGCGGACACTGTGTGATGACTTTGAATTTTACACCATCTTGGATACTAATTTCCTTTGCTGTTGGCGGTATGATTATACGTAGCTTTTAATCTGTGGATCGCAAGAAAAAAATTGTCAAGCTTAATGGAGGAATTTACTTGTGGTTAGAAATTGACCGTTTCTGATTATATTTGAGTAGAATAATATTATACATATTCATTTTTTGTATATATTATATATATAAATGATATTTCATTATATGATTAAGTGTTATTTTATTTTTAATTTAAATTATCTAATCACATAATTACATATTATCTGTATATCAAAATTATTTACCAAGAGTGTATACATGTTGTTTTATTGTTATATTTTGTAATGATAAAAAAACTCACTAGGCATGCCTTTGACCACCAAACCGACAAATTTCAAAGAGACTAATCCATCGCCCGTTGGTAGAAACTCTCACTTGAATATATAGATATCAAGTAGGGATGACAATGGGAAGAGACGGAGATAAAAACTCTAATCCCTATCTTGTCTTTACAAGGGAAGCCTTTCACCGTCCATGTTCCAACCCTAGTACAAGGACGATAAGAAATATTTATCCCATTTTTGCAGAAAAGTTTGTCTCTCCTTTCTTTCCTCATCTTTATAAAAAAAAATTCTCTTTTTTTAATCTTTTTATCGCATCTCGATTAAAAAATTAAAAAATATTTATTATATGTTAAAATATATTTATAATAATTTAAAATTTTTAAAAATATTTTAATATTTAAGAATATAAGTAATATAAAAAAAAAGACAAATTAAGGTAGAAATTAATCGAAAATACATTTATTATCATTTATAAATACAGAGATTTTAGTCATCCTCTCGTCATTAGTATAACCATCGGTGAAGGAGTGAGACAGACAGAAAATCCGCTTTAATAGGGCAAATTACCATGAACGCAAGCTGCATGCTTTATTTGAACATTAATTATGATTAGCTGTAAATTACTAATTAATTTTGGATTTCGTGAGCTTTCGTTCACATGATCAACAGTGAATTTGATTGTAATGGTTGAGATTTTGATGTTTTATTATGCGGTAGAAAATAATCAACAAGAGCTAGCGATTTTACAAGTCAATCGAAAATATTTGGGGAATCCAAGAAATGTGGGGTGTGAAAACGATTTTTATATACAATATTATTTTTAGGCAAAATGACTATTTTCTACTCAAGATATTCCCCCTCGTTCACTGTGGTTAGTAAATTTTATTTAGATTTATTAACAAAAATAAATATAAAATTTTAAAAGTATGAATTTATCATTTTAGCTAGTGCAGGACTTGAACCGAATTGGTTCGGACTTAAAATTTGACTAATTCGATTCGAATTTATTTAATACGAATTTGAATTGAGTTTAAACTAGGAGATTCAAATCATTTTAAAATCAAACCAAATTCAAATTAGAGAGAGTTCAACTTAATTTGACTTGTAAGTTAGATAAATTACTCGATTTGATTCAAATTTGACGTATGACTCGATTTGATTCAAACTTGACGTATGATTCGATTCAAATTATATTAAGTAAGTGTTAAACGACGTTATTTTGTCAATGAATCACAAATTTGAACTAAGAATCAGAGCCACATATTTGAGTCATGAATTTAAATTATAAATTCAAATCAAACTTGAATTAAATCATTTTCATTCAAACCGAATTCGAATCACCTTTAATATTGACTAGACAAACTCAAATTGAACTCGAGCCAAACAATTTTACATTCGAGTTGCACTCAAACCAAGGAATGTTTAGATTTGGTTTGGTTTGTATCCACCCTTTATTCCTTGGGCCGAAAATAATTTTGTAGCTTTCTTTTTTTTTATAAGTAATGTTATATATATATATTTTTAAATATACAATTAGATACACAAATAATATATTATTATATAATATATTATTATTTTATTTTTAATTTAAAATTATTTAACTATATAATAATATATTATTTATATATTTATTTATATCCTTAAAAAATATATATATGTATACTCTTATCATCTCTACAAGCGAGCGAATGCTGTGGTTTCAAGCTATGATTGATACTAGAAGCTAGAGAGAAAGAAAACATAAATAGGGTTTAAATGAAAAGGCGTCTAATCTTACTAAAGGCATTATTTGGCTGCGATAAAATAATAGCATAAAATAAAATAATAGGCATTATTTGGCTGCGATAAGCAAGGTTCCTTCTCTACTAAAGGCAGTATTTAGTTTGACAATAAACAATGTCCTTTGTCGACTATTTTACATCATATGCATTTGACAAAATTAAGAAAAATTTAGATTCGATAATCTGCACACAAATTTGGTGTCGCTGAATAATGAATTTGACATTATGCATAACATGTTTCTTTTCTTTTTTTAAAAATGAAAAAAGGGTCTTCCGCAACGTTGCAAAGTATAATAATAATACTTTATATATTAATCGATGAGTAATTAAGGTTATTAAGAGTTGACTAATCATCATCAAATGTGTTAAACAATCAAAATTTCTCCTTAATTAAAGGCACGACAAACGAATTTTCCTCTTTAGTGATGTTCAAAAAGAGATGAAAATCTTTCTTTTTTCATTTTTTTCAACAAAGATTCGTTTATTAGAAATAGTCGTCAAGGCTTTGTCTCATTTTCAAAGGGTCACTGTCATTGGAAATGGTCGTCGGAGAGAAAAAAAGAAAATATAAGGATTTGAAGATGAAATTATCACTTTTTAAAACTTGAAAACTTATGATGGAGAAAAAATTATAAGATTTTTAAACTTGATGAGAAAAAATGTGATAAAACTTTAGTTTATTTAAATGTTTTTAGTAAATGATAATTTTATTCTTAACTATAACTGAGATTTTTAACATAAATTAGGTCATAGATAGGTATTTAGATTTTTAAAATCCTACGGATATATATTTATATTTGTATTAAAACTTGGGTAAGAAATAGTCATTTGGCCTACTTCATGTATTAAGAGATGAGTAATAAAGGTTGTTAATGAGTTGACTTATCATAAAAATGTGTTATAGAATCAAAATTTCTTCATGACTAAAGTCACGGGTGTGATTTCTTTTCTGGTTGTGACTAGTGATTATCGAGCAAGCATTGCTCCAACTTGAAAGCCCACAAGATAAGTCTCGAGCAGGTTACATTTTCTTTTAGAAGCCATATAATAAGGGTCGGGTTCTAATTTAGCCATAACTGCCACTATTCATCAAACTTTAAATAATTGTTTCCTTTTGTGAAGGAATCACTTCCCTTAGTTTCAAAAATTACAATCGAAATATAAGTACTCCTACTATATTAGGGTCACACTGACGCTCAAAGTCATTAATATAAATTTTTGAACGATGAGAAAAGGGAATAGACACACATAATTTATATTATTTTCAGTCGTATTATTCTGTAATCTATTATTACTCAAAGAATAGTGTTTCTGTGGACGGATGATAAAAAATCATTATCTACCTTTTTTTTTACTGTATCTTTCCGTATTTTTTTGCTCGAATCTATTTAGATTATAATTGATAAAGAGTATTAATCATTAGTACTCTTTAGTTTGCATTCATTAATACATGTATTATTTCTCTGTCTTTTCAATAATACTTCCCCAACATGTTACCCATGAAAAACAAGAACTTCTTAATCAAAACACTCCTAATTTGAAGCTTAACAATTCCATAAACATGTAGTTAATTTCTTGTAATCTTTGATTATATCAATCAACGAGTTAGATTGATCCATGTGATGTTCCGAGGATTAAGACTTTACAAGAGAGGCCATTTTGACATGTTTAGGATGCCTCTATATATTTCCTCTACCATAATTAATTTATAATAAAATTACATGCACTCAAATTTGAGTATCTAATAGAGGTGGATATGAATTGAATTGAGTCTGAACACTATTTGGTTCGAGTTCAGTTCGATTAAAAAATAGTATAGTTTGAGTTCATCGAGTTAATATTAAAAGTGGTTCCAATTTGATTCAAGTTTGACTCGAATTTATGATTCAAATTCATGGTTTGGATATGTGGTTTAGATTCATGGTTCGAACAAAACGACGTCGTTTAATAATTACTTAACAAAATTCGAATTGAGTCATGAGCTAAGTTTGAACCGAATGGAGACATCTATTTAACTCGCTAGTCAAACTAAGTTTAACTCTCTTTAACTAAAGTTCAGTTTGGTTTCAAAATAAGCTAAACCTCTTAACTCGATCTCAATTTATATTCGAACCGAGCCAAGTTGATTATCGAGTTCGAGTCAACTCAATTCGAATCTAAACTAATATCTAATTGAGTATTTAAATAATATGTTATTATATGATTAAATAATTTTAAATTAAAAATAAAATAATACCTATATACACGATAACAAATCCTCTTAACATTACCATCTTAGTATCCAATTAATTTCTCTATCCTGTTAAAAAGGTAATCGATCTTGTTTTCAAAGTAACATATGGTCGGTTGATTTAGTTGAAATCTAATCAAAATTTAAAGTTTGGCTGGGAGACTTATTTGGCTGCGGAGGAAAATACTAGCACAATGTCAAAACGTCAGCTAGCTCCTCTATATAATTAATTAATTCACTCATTAGATCGCTTTCCAGTTCTGTGAGAAGTCAGTTTAGGCCAAAAGAGATACCATCAATCCAAAAATGACACCTATTAAGTATTGAAATTCAAACTCTAGAGATATAGACACCAAAGGAAAGCTAATCGTCAGCTGCAAAGAAAAAGAGAACACCGCTGGATTTAGGTCACCGGAGGAGAAGGATGGGTTGAAAATGAAACTTTAAAAGAGAAAATGTGTTATTTTAATGCTGCAGTAGGAAAAGGTAGCATATATACAATAAGCAATGTAATCGCAATTTATTTAAAATGATAAGAGGTGAGTAAATTAAAATTTTTATTCTATTTTAAATAAAAGTAAAATAATTATATGATCATAATTCGATACGTTTCACCACTTTTGACTAATTAGATAAAAAAGGAATACATTCTAACAAAATGTCAAAGAATTAACTTTCCACATTAGGAGAGAATGTGGAAATTAAGTTTTACTTTTCCCATTGCCTTTAGATAAGATTTTTCTATCCGCATGTTAGAGTGATCCACGTATAGCGGATGTATTTAGTCATTATTCTTGTAATTTGTTATTTCGATCTAACTTGTTGATTTTCTTACAAGTGTTTTTCTATAAATTTGATCAAAGAAAAGTTTAAACCTAATACCTGAACAGTTGTATTCATTTGACTAAGAGGAGTGAACATTAATATCGATAGGATCAGAAAACAATAATATATAAATGTTATTTATTTAGATACGACTCTTGTTTCTTCGATTTCAAAAGCATTATTTTTCTCTGAACTGACTATTAATTATAAATATATGAAACATGTACAAAAGAACAGAAACTATTTTCGATGACTAACAGAACCCCGAATGATTTAATTTCGGGATAAATGAAAAAAAATGATAATTATGAACAAATATACGAGATGAAACCCTTAAGTGGTAGCTAGAAAAACAAAAGAGAATATTTTATATATAAAAAAATATAGTTTTAAGTATTTTCTATCGATATATCAAAATTAAACTTTTAATTTAACTGATAAAGTGGTTATGAGATTGATTATTAGACCTAGAATTTATTTTACTTAGTATCGTTAACTCTTTACTAATATATCAAAATTAAACTCTTAACTTATCTGATTAAAGAGTTGTGAGATTAGTTACTGGATCCAAGATTTGCGTTGCTTGGTGGGGTTAGCTCTAACTCGACGAGAAAATCTGATTCGAATAGAGTTCTTCGATACCATGTATATATAGTAGAGATGAAAAAATGGATTAATGTAATATATGTACAGTTAGGTTATTGTAACACAATTTTTTTACACAAATTTAGCACAAAAATTCAATGTAATCTAACATATTGGGACGAAAAAGTTAGAAGTTATTAATTTTTAATGTCGAGGGTTCATATTGAAAATTCCATAGACGAGAAGGAACGAAATTACAGATTTAATTCTATGCCTATTTTTAAGGCCTAAAGACTATTTCTAATACAAGTTTTAATGCAAAAATAAATATATATTTATAAGGTTTTAAAAATTCAAATAATTACCCATGACCCAAATTTTATTAAAAATCTCAATTAGGTTAGAGGTAAAACCATAATTTATTAAAAGAATTTAAAAGAAAATTAAAGTTTTATCACATTTTTTTCTAAAGTTTAAAAACTTACAATTTTCTCCCTTTCAAAATTTTCAAGTTTTACTCTCAAATTTGTAGTTTTTCTTTTTCCTCTCTCCGACAACGACAAAACAAAGAGTTAGTAACCATCTCTATCATCGAAGAGACAAAGATCTTCTTAACATTCCTTGTGAAATATATATATATAGCATTAAAATAGCAGTTTTCAAGAAAACAAGTCACAACATCTAAATAATTTCGATAATATTTTTCTTTTTTTTTCCCAATTAAATATATTATATTTTGAATAAAACTCTTATTATATAAATTGTTTTTTATTTATTGATATTAAAAATTACACCAATAAAAAATAAATTGAATAACTATGAAATTTATTATAAAAGATTATAAACGATAAAAAGTTTTTAATGTGGTTCAACTTGTTAGTAAAAATCATTCACTATTATGTTATTTAGTGAATGAAATTAAGACTTACTAGAAATATTATTTGAATGTTTAACTGTGGTCGAAGAAGTCTCACTCTTTTGTATAATATTCTTTTATTTAAAATGATAAAAAGTGGAAAAATTAAATTTAAATTTAATTTTAATTTTTATTCGGTTTCATATAAAAGTAAAATAATTACACGATCATGATTTGATAGGTGTCGCCACTTTTGAATAATAGGATTAAAAAGTAACACATTCTAATAAAATGTCAAAGAGTTGAGTTTTCATGTTAGGAAAGACGGTGGAAATTTGTCAAGTTTTTTTTTTCTCATCATCTTTAAGTAAGAGTTTTCTACTCACATACTAGATTGATCTGTATATTACAGATGTATTTAGTCACTATTCTTATAACTTATTATTTCAAACTAATTTATTAATTTATAAGTTTAACTGGGAAAAAGTTTAAATCTAACACCTCAACAGTTGTATTCATTTGATTAAGAGGAGTGAATATTGATATTTGCAGACTCAAAAAACAACAATATATAAATGTTATTCATTTAGATACGACTCATGTTTCTTCGATTTCAAAAGCATTGTTTTTCTCTAAACCGGCTATTAATTTTATATATATTTATATATAGATATGAAACGTGTACAAAAAAACAGAAACTATTTTCGATGAGTATTCTCAAATAGAATCTCGAATGATTTGAATTTCAGAAAAAAAAAAAGATAATTATGAACAAATCTTGAAGAGATAGCTTGATAAAGAAAGGAGAATGACAGAATATGATTTTAAATCTTTTTTATCAATATATTAAAATTAAATTCTTAATTTATCTAATTCAATAATTATAAAATCGACCATTAAATTTAAAATTTGTCTTGTTTAATTTAGTTAATTTTTTATCGATATATTAAAATTAAAATTTTAATTTATCTGATTAAATGGGTATGAAATTGATTATTTCGAACTAACTTATCAATTTTTTTATAAGTGTTATTCTATAAGTTTGACTGAGAAAAAGTTTAAATCTAACACCTTAACAGTTGTATTCATTTGACTAAGAGGAGTGAATATTAATATTTGCAGGCTCAAAAAACAACAATATATAAATGTTATTCATTTAGATATGACTCATGTTTCTTCGATTTCAAAAGCATTGTTTTTCTCTAAACCGGCTATTAATTTTATATATATTTATATATAGATATGAAACGTGTACAAAAAAACAGAAACTATTTTCGATGAGTATTCTCAAATAGAATCTCGAATGATTTGAATTTCAGAAAAAAAAAAGATAATTATGAACAAATCTTGAAGAGATAGCTTGATAAAGAAAGGAGAATGACAGAACATGATTTTAAATCTTTTTTATCAATATATTAAAATTAAATTATTAATTTATCTAATTCAATAATTATAAAATCGATCCTTAAATTTAAGATTTGTCTTGTTTAATGTTGTTAATTTTTTATCGATATATTAAAGTTAAAATTTTAATTTATTTGATTAAATGGATATGAAATTGATTATTTCGAACTAACTTATCAATTTTTTTATAAGTGTTATTCTATAAGTTTGATCGAGAAAAAGTTTAAATCTAACACCTCAACAGTTGTATTCATTTGACTAAGAGAAGTGAATATTGATATTTGCAGGCTCATAAAACAACAATATGTAAATGTTATTCATTTAGACACGACTCCTATTTTTTCGATTTCAAAAGCATTGTTTTTCTCTAAACCGGCTATTAATTTTATATATATTTGTATATAGATATGAAACGTGTACAAAAGAACAGAAACTATTTTCGATGAGTATTCTCAAATAGAACCTCGAATGATTTGAATTTCAGAAAAAAAAAATAATTATGAACAAATCTTGAAGAGATAGCTTGATAAAGAAAGGAGAATATTTTATATATGACAGAACATGATTTTAAATATTTTTTATCAATATATTAAAATTAAATTATTAATTTATCTAATTCAATAATTATAAAATCGATCATTAAATTTAAGATTTTTCTTGTTTAATGTAGTTAATTTTTTATCGATATATTAAAATTAAAATTTTAATTTATATGATTAAATGGATATGAAATTGATTATTTCGAACTAACTTATCAATTTTTTTATAAGTGTTATTCTATAAGTTTGACCGAGAAAAAGTTTAACTCTAACACCTCAACAGTTGTATTCATTTGAGTAAGAGGAGTGAATATTGATATTTACAGGCTCAGAAAACAACAATATGTAAATGTTATTTATTTAGACACGACTCTTATTTTTTCGATTTCAAAAGCATTGTTTTTCTCTAAACCGGCTATTAATTATATATATATATACTTATATATAGATATGAAACGTGTACAAAAGAGCAAAAACTATTTTTGATGACTATTCTCAAATCTTGAATAAATAGCATGATGTACAAAAGAGAATATTTTATACATAATAGAGCATGGTTTTAATTTTTTTTTATCAATATATTAAAATTAAATTCTTAATTTACTTGATTAAATGTTATAAAATCGATCATTAAATCTAGAATTTATCTTGCTTAATGTGGCTAATCTTTTACTGGTATATCGAAATTAAAATTTTAACTTACCTAATTAAATGTTTATGAAATTGATCATTGGACCAATATTTAACTTATTTGGTGGGATTAACTACAGCCCAATGAAACAATTCTATTTGAATGAGATTCCTTAACACCAACATATATATATATATATATGAGATGAAAAAAATAGAAGTCACTCCTAAAGTCCAAATTCAAAGAGTGATATAGCTTTCAACAGGTTGGCAATATTACTAAATATAACATTTAAGAACTGAAGAGTTTGACAAGGTCTAGAGGAGAATATATATAATTAATAAAATATATTTTTAGTATATAATTTAAATATATAAATGATGTATTACTATATGATTTGATGATTTTGAATTAAAGATAAAATAACGTTTAATCATATAATAACATAATATTTGTATACTCAAATTGTATACCAAAAATATATATGCATAACATTGCTTATATATATATATATATATATATATATATATATATATATATATATATATATATATATATATATATATATATTATGTTGTTCCAAAATAAAAATAAAATAATAAACAAAATTTAAGTTAATTATTTAAAAAAAAAAAGTGATCTAGGATTGGAACCCAACTAAAAGTAGATCTAAATTTAGTTGATTCAAGTTTAATTTAATGTTCGATTTGAATGAGTCAAATCTAAATTGAGTTATTCCTAGTTTGAGTTTGAGTAAATAAGTTTGAATCTAACAAGTTTTTAGTCATTAACAGATTCATATTTTCTTATGATTTTTCTTCGTCTTCGATCAAAACACTGATAACTTTTCTTTTTCATCATCTTTGACTATTCTTCTTCTTTTTCATTAGAACTTTTTGAGTCTCCGACAACTTCTTTGGTGATATCATCACCAACCCAAGCAAACTTGAGGTTAATTTGGACTTTTTGGATTCAAGCTAGCTCCTAATTGGGACCGGCTTGAATCTACACCTAAATTTGACTAATAGATGATACAATTATTATTAGCCAAATTTGTGCCGACCTTATATTGCATAGAGTTTAGTAAGGCTGGTTTGAAATTGGGGTTGGGGATTAGGTTGAAATTAAAGTTAACGCTGAAAGATGGCAGACTTTAGAAAATTTTGACAACACATGCTAGGGAACCTGGTTTCACACTGATGAGAAAGTCGGTGTTCAATTTGTATTGAAATTAGGTATAATATAGTGATATACCAATGTAAAGTTAGTTGAAATTTAATTAATATGAAGGAGACCTCCCGAATGAATAGACCTTTTAATCTCACCAATAACATCAAAATTACGAGTAGTGCTATGTGTATAATTTTTTATATAATTTTTTGTAGAAACAATGACGTGTTATCATGTGATTGAATAATTAAAAATTAAAGATAAAATAACACCCAATTACATGATGACATATCGTTGTTTATTCACAAAGTTATGCGTATAGTATTATTGTAAATACATAAGAGTAATGTTATATGTATCCAATTTTGAGTATTTGATTGAGTCTCTAGATATCATGTTATCATGTGATTAAATGTAAATTTATTTTTAATTCAAAATTATTTAATCATATGATGACATATTATCTGGATGCTCGTATAATTATACAAAACAAAATGCACATTATTTTTATTGAATATATAAATTCAAACTTTATAAATTATGACACAATTTGTGAGTTGGAATATAAGAAAAATAAATAGTGTGTCGAAATACGGGTTATAAAAGATGTTTATTCCTACAAGTTTCTTGAAGATGAAGTAGGGTTGAATTTGATTCAAACTGAATTTAAAAGAAATAGTTCGATATCATTTTAAGATTAACAAGTTAAGATTTAAAGTCAATTAAAAAACAATTTAATTTTAGATTTAATCTAAGTTGACTCTCGAATTCAAATGTTTAAATTGATTCGAACTTAGTTTGTTTTTTAAAATAAACTCAATCTTTGAATTCGAAGATGTAAGTACGGTTGAATTCGATTCAGACCCAATTTAAAAGAAATAATTTAATATCGATTTAAGATTATAAGTTAAAACTCAAAGTCAATTAAAAAATAATTTAATTTTGGATTTTCTCTAAGTTGACTCTCGAATTCGAATGTTTGAATTGACTCGAACTTACTTTGATTTTAAAAATAAACCAATATTTGAATCAAACTCAGCTCATTTATAAAAAGAAGTGTAATTCTTGGCTTGAACTTAACTTATTCAATTCAAATTTAAAGTTGAACTTGAACAATCTAGATCAAATCTAACCTAAATGTAAGATTCGAGGAAAGCTTCAGCTTCAGAAACAAATTTATAAAGCAAGTTGGTAATGGAAGACATGATAACCAAATAATTCCTCTAACAGCCTAAGTTAGTAAACATTCAATGAAGAGACCTGCTCTCACTAATCATAATTAATATTCTAAATCCTAATTAACTTGTATTATACGTTAATCTCGTATATTTATACATGCTCTCAACTCCAGGAACTTGACCATCAGGAAAAAAATCTGTTTGTTGCAAAGTTAAGATCAAAGCCAAACTAAGCTACTAGAGTTTAACATTAAACAAAAATTTCTCATCAAAGTTCAAACCTTTGTTTGGTAACAAGAAATCTCATCCGAATCAAATTATTGGATAAGACAATTCTGGATCCAATAACTAACCCTATAACTACTGAATCAGATAAGTTAAGAGTTTGATCTTGATATATCATCAAAAGAAATTTGAACTCATGTTTGAAACTGTTTTTTTTTTTTTTTGCTAATTTGGAAGTAATTCAAATCTATTTCCTCACGTAATAATAACTTAAAACTTAATTAGCCTCTCTTAATTTGGCCATTGATTAAATAACAGGCCTACAATGCAATTAATGGCGCTAACTAATAATAATAGATATGGTCCTCTTCGTCCTAATATCGTAATTATTTATAAATAAGATTACCCTTGCCCACTACTCTTGATATGTTGCCTTGCTTGTACGGTTGTTTCTCGTTCTTTTCTTCAAAATGTAAGATTTTCTTTACCATGTAAGTGCTCAAAGTCATGGTTCAAAAAGAGACTGCTTTTAAATTAACATTTATATTTGTTAAGAGTCGAGTTGATCCCATTATACAAAAGAATTATGACGAATGAGTTAGTCTGACCTTGTGTGTTATAAAACATGGTCTGACTAGGAACTTGTGAAAAATCTAATTCAGAGTCATGGTTAAAACCCATTTAATCATCGGATTATACTGATTTAAAATTAAATTGAGTAAATAATACCAAGATGCAATTCAACTATCTGATCAAATCGATTTGACTATCATATTGATATCGAGCTAATGTTCGTATATTTAACACCCGTTTTAAAATTTTAATTTTGTAGAAGTGTGGATTGTATTATTGTAGATATGTGTATTTTTACTTGTATTAATATAATATATTCTCACTAATTAGTTATATAGTAACTAGCTAAATGACTAAACTAGACTTGCGAGAATCAATGCACAAGGAAGCTACAATAGGCAAGGTACCAAACTCCATGGAAAATCAGAGGCAAATACAATACAAGTCTTATTTAAACGAGAAGGCGGTCTCCTAGAATCAGCTTTACTAACTAGACTGGCTTGGTCCTGGTCCTTGCTTTACCGTTCTGTAACATATTTAGAAATATAGATATAGATCAATACTTGTGGTAAAGTAGCTCAAAATATTTAAGGGGCGTTTGGTTTGAATTTTTTAAGATTATTTTGATAATCTATCTTTTATTCTCTTGTTTGGTTTATCAGTAATAAAATATTACAATAATCTTCTATTACCAATACTGACGTGACAGGTAATATAGGTAGTAATCTGATTACCACATTCACCTTAAGTATTTAAAGATTACTGAAGTAATCTTGATTTTATTATAATTATATTATTATTTATTAATTTTTTGAGACAAAAATAAATTTATTTTTAATTAATATGACAAATAATATAAAAATATTTAAAAATAATTATATTTAAGGGTATTTAAGTAAAATAATTTACTAGTAATCTTTTATTACCGTTAATCAAATACAATAATTATTTATACTTATCAAATTTTATCAAACATTATAATCATTTATACGCAATAATCTTCTAAGTAATATATCTTTACGGTAATCTATTTTTAAGATAATCTTTTTATTTTGATAATAAAATATTACTAAAACCAAATACCTTAGAAGTTTTAAAGAAATAGTTATTTCCCACAAAGTTAGGCCTTCACTGGACCATTCAACTTTCCCACAGAGTTGCATTTAATTTGAGCTGTTTGAGTCTGAATTTGAACTCCAATTAAATGAGTTAAATTCGAGCCAAAAATTGGACTTGTGTTTATAAACAAGCTAAATTTCAACTGATTCTAACATTTAAGTTCAACCCAGTTTGGATCGAATTCAAAATTAAATTGTTTTCAAATTAAGTTTGAATCTCAACTTGTTGATCTTGAAATGATCTTAAACTTATTCTTTGGAAATTGAGCGAGCTAGCCCTACTTTCTCCCTAAGATTTTCTAGAGAGGACCATCTCCTTCACCTAACTTAAAAAATCTTTTACAAGATGTGAAGATTGACAAGAATGTCCTTTCTTTTTGGGCAATTGTGATCATGCTCTTCTCGTTCTTCTTCTACTTCCTCTTCTTCATCCTATGATACTTCCTCTTTTAAATGTCTTTCACTATCTTCACCACAATTATTCATGTCAATCTTCTCGTTTTTTTGTCAGAAGTATCAATATCAATTGGAATTAAAATGCCCTCTCTTCCTTCCCTAACTGATGTGCAACCTCATCATTTGATGCCCCCAATCGATAGTGGTAAAATAAGGAGATCCCTAAGTATGACAGTATGGGTTTGAAACCCACTAACGAAATATTAAAATTAAACTCTTAATTATGAAGTCGGGTATGTCACAAGGACAGTTGATTGTAGAAAAACAATTCAGAATGAAATAACTTCACCAGCATCATACAGGTATCCACAAGAAGAAGTGGGGGTTCAATAGAATCATAAAGGGAGTCTTTGACAACTTTTGCAAAGCCCAAAGCTAAATTAGTCTGCTGCATTCTAATATATTTGTGTTTTGAAACGTTCAGAATAAAAAAGTAATTATGTTATTTAAGTGAATTATACACCAAAGGTTTCTAACTAACCGATTCGCTGCCTATTTTCTACAAACAAGAATGACAGGAAATGACTTTAAACATATTTACTAAACCAAAATTACCATGGAAACGGCATTACTGACCTGAGATGCATCCTTAAAGATGCACTTCATAATATACTCAACAGCCGGTTCCATAACACTGACAAGCAGCCATTTGCTATCTGTAGATTTCCCAAGTGGTTGTCTCCTATGTTGATGAATTCTGCTTCAATAGCTTTTGATGTCATTAACAGATGTATTTTAGTGTCCTGTGACAAATTTGAGTCTGAACATTCTGGCATTAACTGATATAAAAATTCTATGAGACCTGATTTACCATTGGAAAAAGTGTAGTGCTTGATGAAAAATGCAGCAAGAGTTAAAACCAAGGACTAGGGCTTGCACAGGTCCATAACTAATGCAAAGTCAAGGTTAATTTATACACAGCTAAAAGAATTATAGAGCCCCCAAGGGATGGTTTGTGTGGTAAAGAGGTGGGACTCCAAGGTGGAGGCCTTGGGTTCAACTCCCCTCAACGGTATATTAAGATCATACTCTTCAGTAACCTAGTCTAATGGTTGTTTGACTAGTATCAAACTAACAAATAAATATCAGCTGTCTATATCTTCAAGTGCATCAAGCACAACTAGCTCAGCACATTTGATACTAACACTGGCATTCTTAAGAAACCAAATCTATGCCCCCCCCATGTATCCAGCTAATATTGACATATAAATTGCTTTGTTACTTCCACACTTCATTCTTGTCATTTATTGATAACAGCTTTCATTACTCGATTTTCAAAAGGCTGGTGAGTTTGCATGCATTGTAACTACAGACCAACATAGAAAGCAGTAATGAGATTTTATAAAAGTTTTAATTGTATATTTGGGTTTTTGTTCCAGTAACTTAATTCTTATGATAAGAAAGCATAGAATGGTCTCTAAGAAATCATTTATAATTTGATAGATAAAGCATGTTATTCAGGGCAGTACTAGTAAATTAAAACCAAGGCAATACCAAGCATGAGGGCACCATAATTTGAAATGAAACCTAAACTATAAACTCATAACAAGAGAGAGATGTGACCTGAATCCTGATAAATCTGGAATAACACAGCAATGTAGTAACATATTTCTGTCTCATGATTTAAACCCAAAAAAATATACTTCATGTGACTACAATAACTGATACTTAGATAAGAATAGAGAGATTATGAGAATAAATAAGAAGATTAGGACCTCACATGCATGGAAGAAGCTCTCAGATGGTAACATCTTTATGAAACCAGTTATTGCAAGTTTCTTTGGCATCAAAACAAATAATGCTCTCTTCGAAATTCTCTTCCATAAATCCCAAAGGTTTCATAAGATAATTTACAGCCTTTTCTCTGCGAAAGAAAACAACTAGTATCAAAAAAATTAAAAAAAACTAATAGACGGTAAATTTGATTCCCTTCATAGTTTATACAGATCAAAAGGCAGAGATACCAACACACAAAAAGAAAAAGCAATGCAAGAGAGAGAGAGAGAGAGAGAGAGGAATACCCAAAATGATTAAACATATTTGATACATGTTAGGATACATATGGTGGACAATGTTGAGAAAAGAAAAAGAGTCATCGGAGAACAAAAAGAAAAATAAACATCAGAGAAGAAGAACTTTGGTGTGATGACATTGGCAAACCCTCGAGCTAGAGATTCAACTTGAGTTTGGTTTGTTCGAGTCAAACATAAATTTAAGCTCAATTTAAATTCAACCCTACTATAGGGAAATATCACTTTCAATGAAGTCACAACACCCCCTTCTTAAACCATAAAACAAGATAACACGCATTCTTTAATATAATGTATACCATTAAAGACAAAATTTTACCAAAGTATAGATACTTGAAATAGGAACCTATGAATGAAACTATCACGTCAACAACCACAGCTATTGATTCAATGTCATTGTAGCCAAATAAATGAATAACCATGAGAATATGTCAAAACACAAAATCCATATCCGCATAAACTACTGCAACAATAATAATCAGAATGCAGTGCAGACAGAAAGCTAAATTTGAACTGAAACTTTAAATATTCGAAAGACCAGAAATGAATATTTACTTACTGAAGAAACCAAAACCATTTTGGATATAGGAAATTTCCATATAAAAAATCTCTTGAAAGATGTATATTATCTAACTGCAACTTAACTCGAAGCTGTAGTTGAAAGCATTGAACTACACTCACCATCTTCTATATCCTCAACAGGAATCACGGCATTAACATCCGGCACTCTTAGTAGATCAAAGAAATCACTACTTTCACTGTCCACAACATGTTCAACCTATAAAATAATTTATGTAATTCCTCCAAAAGTATAAAAATAACCGAAAAGAAATTAAACGAACAAACCACCGTCAAATGCTACGGAATTTTAAACTTGCAAGCTAGAAATGACACTCAAACAGACTCACAATAACAATTTAAAGCTTCATTATAAAAATTTTCTCCTTAAGCTAAAAGATGAATAACTTAGATTCATATTATATGACACAACTACCTCACCATATAACAATAAAACAGAGTCAAAATACAACAGCAATGCCAATGCTTATCAATACTAGAAGTAACGTCAAATTAGCAAATTGAAAAATTCCAATGAAGAAAACAATCTCATCAGAATTTAGTTTTTCAGCAGTATCTTTCGTGAACCAAACAGAAACAAAACCAAATACACTACGTATGGTTGATAACAAATTCAAATTCGATTAAGTGACGAGAAGTTCAATTTGAATTCAACATTTGCTATTAGCTACGAATTCAATAATTTGAAAAAAGAAATAAGATCAACCAGGACCTGGTGGTGGTCTGGAAGAGGAGACGGAGAGAAGAGAGGATGATCGTCGACATGTAAGCGATGTAGCACGTGAGATTCATCTTCGGCTGCGAAATTTCGAGGCCCAAACTCCGTTGGAGCTCAGCTTTTACTGTGCTAATTCAAGTTTCTGTGTTTGGTTCTTCGGAACGCGCCGTTTTGATCTGTTCGCTTAAAATAAATAATCAAAACGCGGAGAAAATGTTATAACGATTAAAACTAAAAATATCATGATTTTTCTCCTTTTGATCTTGATTTCATATATCTGGTTATCTGTCTTCCCAAACAGCTAGGGGTGAATTGGAGCCAACGCCCTTCAAACTCAAACTAAATTGTTGAAGTTAAGTTCAGTTCTTTCGAGTCAAATATAGATTCCAACCTAACGATAATAATTTGACCCACAAAATAAGGTATTCGGCTTGTCCCTTACAGAGCACAAAGAATATTCTCCCGTAAATACAGAGACAAAGATAAAAATGATTAAAATTTGAGTAATAAGAGATGTGAAAGGGATAAAAGATAAATATATCTTTATTTATCTTCTTTTTTATATGTTTTTAAATTTTTATTTATCGAATTATATTTAAAAATTTTGAATTATTATAAATATATCTAAAATCTAATAAAATTTTCATTATTTGTCTCCTGAGGATGGAAAGGGAAAATTATGGAGAATTTTTCCTATAAGGACAAAAAAGGGAAAGAGAAAAAAATTTTGTCTCGTGAGAAGGGGACGAGGATTCTTCAACATTCCTAAATTGGGGACAGAGTGGAGATGGAGAAAAGTTTTTATTGCAGGGATGAGAACATAGATTAAAGTATCAAATCCTTATTTGACATATCATCATCCCTATTTAAAATAAAATTGATTTGACTTAAATATTTCTTATCACAAATCAATTAATTTTAGAGATATCAATTTAGTCTTCTAAACCGAATCCTTTACCCGTCTCTCCCCGGAATAGGGAGTGGAACCCTAGCTCCGTCTATATATATATATAATAAAGATTACTTTATAAGCAATTTTCTTAAGTCAAGAGCTTCTGAGCCCTGCCTCCGTGAATATATACTTAGGACTACTTATATGATTAAAGCATGAAGCACATTCTTAAGATTGGAGATAAATCATGTGGGATTTGTCTGGTCTAGTCAAATATTTAAGATCCCCAAACTTCTATAATTTCTGTTTTTTTGGCAACAATGGTCCATCCATGGAAGCAGGATCTGGGCATATGTGAATCCCAACAGTGAGATCAAAGTGATGATACGTTCAAGATGGAACTTTATATTTTATCAAATAATTTATAACACAAATCACATTGTTTTTTTAATTAACAATTATAATCTCCACAAGGTTCTTTTGATTATTTTTATTTAAAATTTTACTGTTCATTCTCAATATATCATCCAATAAATCAAAATAAAAAACACGTAAGATTAACATGAGTTCGAAAATAATTACATCAATTACATATTCAAAGATATTAATAAATTGGTGGGTTGTGTTATTATGATAGGTAAAGTTGGATTCAAACCGAACCTATTTGAGTTTGAGCTCAAGCTCGGTTTGAACGAGTCTGCCTTATACGAGCTTGGTCAAGCTCGAGCTACTCGTCAAATTTTTCAATTAAAAATTTTGATACAAAACGACGTTATTTTGATTAATATGTATTAAAACGATATTATTTTAATAACGAAAAATGAGCTGAACCAAATTCGAACCGAGTTTGAGCTTGACTTTCACGAGCTCAAACTCAAACTCGAACTCAGCTATATGTAAACTGAGCTCGAATCCAACCCTAATAATAGAGAGGGATTCTTTGACTTAATTAGTAGTAGATTTGACTCTAGTTGATCTTCTATGAGAGTTAGTTTGAGTTTTATTTAAATTTAAAATAATCAATTCGAGATTAAATTTGATTCACTCAAATAAAAAACATTGAAATCAAAAAAATTTGTTAAAAAACAAAAAAAATTATCGATAAGACAAGTTTCGGTATAACAACACCAATGGGACATTAATCATGATTAGCATACCTGAACTAAAATTTTTCGACTCAAACTCATCTTATTCTTGCCAAATGACAATCTAGACTTGATTGATTCAATTTGATTTATATCCACCCCTCATTGTAATGCTAAGAAGGTCAACTTAGTTCTTTTTAGCATTGTTTTTAAAATCAGACTACAACAACTGGTTCGATCGATTAAACCGTGAACTAATTTATAATTTAATTCGGTTTTATAATTCGATCTGATCTATATATAAATATTGATTTGTTTAAAATTCGGTCAAATTTGATAAACCTATTGAATTGAAAAAATTATTTAAAACTAACAATTTATAATTGATTTTTTTATTTATGTGATAGATTATCAATTGTTATATGTTTAAAAAATATGATAAATATTTAATATTATTTAAAAAATACATAATAATTTAATAATAAGTTAAATCAATTGATTATCTGATTAAATCAATCGAAAAGCATAAACTATTAAAATGACCAATTTGATCACTGATGTGATTTTTAAAACATTGCTTGTTACATAAATAAAACTTTATAAGCTCAAATTCTCAAACCCCAAAAGAATTATATAATTTTCCCATTCACACATTAATAAAATATTCGTAAACTTGCATCAAATATTCTACGTACGACGTCGTGCCATATGACTCTCAAAATTTAAATATTATCTAACTTGTTAGTCAATAAACGTGTTACTGTGGGTATATATTAATTCATTTAACTTGCATTTAATGTATCATTAATTAAGAAATTTAATTATAATTATTAGGAGATTGATTGTACAAAGACCCATCTTGGAGCTTAAGTTTTGTATCTAGAAATTAAAATATAATTAGTCAGCTCTCAAGGAGAAGGATGTCTAGGGCTACGTTTTGAGCAATTTTAGGTTACAATTTTCTCAGCTGCCAAACGCCCTTTACGTCTCCTCACACCATGCCTATATTTTCTCAGGTCGGCATTTGGGCACCCCTGGATTTCGTTGGCTTAAGGCCTTTTGAAAAATCAAACCATAGTGAAAAGACATATTTGCCCTTTGACTCACATCTTAGGTCGTAGTTTTGAAAAGATGTATTATCCCAATGTGATAAGATCATATGAATCCCAAAAGCAATTATGTGTTAGAAAAACTCAAATAAGATTTATAATTTATAACGAACAATATCAATTTGATTAAATTTAAATGTTACATATTGTGCGTATGAAAACCCTTTTGAGGGTAAAGCCAAAGATAACATCAGTAATTACTAAACATCCCAAAGTTCTCCCGAGTTGTGGTTTGTGTGCATTGAATAAGATATTACCATCTTGAGGCTGCTTTGGATGTGGCCATATGTCCCTAATTAAACAAGGCATATGAGCTTCCACTGGTTCACTTATCATTAAATAAATAATGACACCACTGATCTCTAAAATTCTATTTGTGTATGTATTGTCTATAATAACAAATAACTAGATCTCTTGTATCTCGACAGTTACATTAGTGTTCTCTCCTCTTTATTATATGAAATAAGAGTTAAACTGTGAAAATAGGATAAATTTTTCGATCACAAATGAAATGACATATCTCTGGATTCTCTTTTTAAATTATTCTAACAATCTTTGATGATCATTTTTTATTATCATTCTACTTATAGGATCAAATGCTTTCAATTCTCTGTAAAATTTCTTTCATAATATCTTAAAAAATATCTTTTGTAATTATCTCCGACGAACATATCGTAAAACATAAATAGTAGTAACATTATTATAGTTGGCATAGGAATTGTCCAAAGGATCAAACCACTTAAAAAACTTTCATTTGCACTTATATTTTCTCACATAAATGAACATTCTTCATCATAATCTCATCATATTCATACGTAACATATTTAGATAGTTATTCATGTATCAAAATATTAAAAACTTATAGTTTTATACTTTTAACATTCGCTTAACAGTTTTACAATACAAGATCAAAGAGACAGAATGGTCATTTACCCACGAAGAAATAGGTTTTAAAATTAAATAATGAGGTGCTGAAATCACATTAGACTTTCTTAACTAAGAACTTAAACCCTAAAAACGCAAAAATTAAAGCACACTCTTTCTAGTACATCACAACAAGCTTTCTTCTACCTTTTTTCCACTTTTCCCGCGTCAACTCCCACTCTCCCTTCCTTCAGCCTTCCTATAAACCCTAACTTTCAATCCTCATTTCCCCCTGCAACTCAGCTCCCTCTCCCCCTCTCCCCCCTTCCCAAACAATCCAACCCCTGAAGGAAAACCCAACTCTCTCTCACCACTTAAATCAATGGAACTCATCAAAATCATCTTCACAATCACCATAACAATGGCCATCACTATCACTCTCACCATGCAAAACATCGGCGAAGTGGTTTACGACACCCCATTCGAGCATCGATTCCCCGCTCATGAAAACGCCATCGTTCTCCCCACTAAACGGGGCAGCCGGTTTCTCGCAGAAGTGAAGAACCCTAGAGCCGCGGATCACTGCCACAAAGATAACACCGTCTGTCAAGCTCAAGGCAAAAACGCGACGTGTTGCAACAACAAGTGCATGGATTTGTCGACCGACGAAAACAACTGCGGCGCCTGCAAGAAGAAGTGCAAGTTCACAGAAGCTTGCTGCCGAGGCCAGTGTGTGAATCTCGCCTTCGATAAGAGGCATTGTGGCTTCTGCAACAACCGGTGCCTCAAGGGAGAATATTGTGTTTATGGACTGTGTGATTACGCATAATAACGATGAAGATGATGAATGATACGCTGCATTTCAGTTGGTGAGGTTGGTAATTTTATCCTCAATACAATAAAATAATTACTTTAAATATTTTAATGTAATTCAAAAAAAAAAAAAAAAAAGAAGAATTATGTATGTGATTACATTTTATCATTCATTTGGCTTATACAATTTTTGGGCATGGGGAGATACTTGAAAATGTATAGAAGGGAGACAATTGGCTTTCATTTCTATATATGTATGTTTATTATAATTAACAGAATACATAAATATTTTTAATTTCCAATTAAAAGTTTCTTATAATAAAACTATGTTACTAACTTTAAATACACAAATGAGTATACATTTGATATACGTCATCAAATAATTTGATGATTTTGAAATAAAAATAAAGTAATATTCAATAAATCGATTTTCAATTATAAAATCTAAAGTGCACGTATCATACTTAAATCACATAAAAAGGTGCAAGCTTTCAATATAGGGTTTATTTGACTTTTGATTCTCTAATTCTAACAACTGATTTTTTTTTTTGTGTAGTTCTCTCAAGCCATTGATGTTGCAATATTCAATTATAAGATCTAAAGTGTAAGATATAAGATTTAAATCATATCGAAAAGTATGAGCCTTTAATATAAACTTCTATAGGATTGTAGACTCTCCGATCTTAATAGTTAATTTTTTAGAGTATGATCCTCTCAAGGTTATATGATGAAATTGTTTATTGTGATAGTTGAATAAATACCATGTGAACTACTTCAAGTGGTACATAAGAAAGTGCTAGATTTTTACAACCAAATGATTAAATATTTTAAGTCTACAAGCTTCTTTCCTTTATAAGTTAGCTAGCTGTTTGATAAGTGATTAAGCATTGTAATTGAAGTGAAAAAGAAGAAATGAAATTGAATGATATATTCAAATGGCAAGATGCATGGAAAGCAACTTAAAGCCAGCTTTTGTTGATCTTTCGTGTAAACAAGAAGGTTACTTCAAGGCTACAAAACAAAAGCATTTTTGGCTCTCAAGAATTGTTATGCTCAATTGTGCCCGAATTTCGCTCAATACCACATGCTATTTCCATAACAATAGCTCCTTCCACATGCTATTGGTTACAAAAATAAAAGATTCACAAACTCATACCCTATTATGTATATTAGTGATCTGAATTCTGCAAAGAGTTATTCGAATTCTGTAAATGCATATTCGAATCTCATATGAGGGCATAGGGGCAAAACCCCTATGGTATGAACATTTCCATTTAAAATACCTAAGTGAATGCAATGGGCAACGGGTAGAATAGAAGTGATCTATGGGCAAAATAGTTGCGACCTATTGCTAACATGCAAGTATCTATGTCAAGCATCGACCAATTAGGGTTTTCATATAAAAATTATGTTAATATATATGTAAAGTAAGAAAAGTGCGTGTATTATAGAATGGAGAGAACAAAAATTAATCTCTTTTTTCATATTTATAATGATAATTTTCTCAATTGTCAATTTTTTTTTTTGTATTGGGTCTTTTATGTAAAAACTTGTATTTATACGTTATAAATTTTGCACGCATTGTAAACATGCAAAACAAAGACAACGATAAATAAACAATCAATAAAATTGTATATACATATTTTAAATATATAAATAAGTATCTATTTAATTTGTCATCATGTGATTCGATGATTTTGAATTAAAAATAAAGTAAAATTCAATCATATGATAATATAAATAAGTATATACTTATTTATATATTCAAAATAAATACGTACAGTATTACCCATGTTAAATTATGCATACAAGGATGGCTCCCAGTCATACTAAATATAAAATAAGCCTCTGGTCTATTTCATAATGATCTACCTTTAGATTCAAGGCTATGAAATTTCTGGGTTAATTACAGTTTGAGCAATTGAAAAGTCTACCATATAATATATACTTTAAATTATTTTGGAATTTTGACATTGCGAGTCAAAGGCATGTTGGATTCTTAGAGCTCTTACATCATCAAAATAAAATGTTTGACAAGAGGGATCATTCTTTTGTTCTTGTTTGACCGTCCGATGGATTGGCCCAATGATTAAATCGTAACTTAATATGATTTGTTTGATTCAATCATACAATTTCAACCACCCGGGTGATTTGATCTAATGGCTGATATGTGACTTTGATAATTAATCAGAATTGAACTAGTTATCAAATTTTAATCTAATCAGATTTGGGTTTTTAAATAGTGATTATGGGTGACTGTGGCAGCAGCTCATGTGAGGGCTGATTTTAATTTTTCTTGTATGGACTATGATTAATTTTTTGTATTTTTATTTCTTTTAATTAATAATTATGTGTCAGTACTTTTCCTCCTTGAACTGTTTAAATTAACGGAATATTGGTAACGGCAGTCTGACAACAGGGGATGAGCCGTTATTTTGAAAATGTTAGGAAATTTTAAGTAGTAGCTCAAACTTTAGGGTTATTTTGAACAGTCCGTTGTCTAAAAGCGAAAATTATAAAATAAGAGCAATTCTAAAAGAACGGCAACGGCAATTTCCGTGACTCAACAACTCTCTTCCACCCACGCGCATGTAACGCACGTGTCACAGGCTCTCCCTCACCCAGAAGGAAAACACGACAGCAAGGGATAGTCTTTTTTGTGGTGTCCGTCTTATAAATCAAGAATTTGTAAAAACCCCGAGAAACTTCGAAGAAAATGGCGAATCTGCCTCAGTCTCTGTCCCTCAACGCGCCGTTTGGTGGTGGACCCAGTGCATCGATCCCGAGCGCCGCCGCTGCGGCCGCTGGAGCTGGAGCTACTAAGGACCGGAAAATGGCGTCGGCAGAACACTTGGTTCTCGATCTAAGCAATCCCGATTTGAGAGAAAACGCACTCCTTGAGCTATCCAAGGTGATTTTTATGTTTTTCATTTTGATTCAACAGTCGAATGCCAAAGCTTTGATTTTTGTTAGTAGTTTTATTATGTTGTGTTATGTAGTTTCTTGGCATTTGAAAACTAGGGTTTTGAGTGGAATTAAATAAATCTTGATGTGTTGATGCACGTACAAAATGATTGTGGGTTTTCTAAATTTATTTATTTTTGTTTTATTTTTTTGGGTTTGTGATCATAGGGTGAAATTAGAACTTGTAAATTATAAAAAATGATTATATAAGCTCAGGCGACTTTGTCCCAAAAATTGTAGGGTTTGGAAGGGTACTGTTTGAATTGTTTTCAGGACAGCTATTTAAAAATGCAAGTGACGGTTTGAAAAAGCATTGGATATTGACTAAATGATGGAAGAAACAAGCTGGATTTTGTTCACTTTCCGAAAATGATCTTTGTTTAGTACTATTGTTGTTAATTTGGTTGTACATAAAAGTTGTGCAAAATCTTAGCAATAAAACTATTTGCACTAATATTGAGAATTAATTTGAGCACTACTGATGAAATGTCACCATGTGATTAGGTAATTTTGAATTAAAAATAAAGTAATATTCAATCATATTTTGATACATCGTCATTAGTGCACAAATTTGTACTCATTGTTAGTGTACATAGTTTTACTCAACTTGGGGCTGTATGAAGAGCAGGTATGCCAATAAGTTGCAGTTTTAGGTCATATCTTCTATTGTGAGAAGCAGTATGGTGGTCAGGTCATTGCAGTTTGAGTCTTCTGGTAGTTCTGAGCTTAATGCTTTGAAGTTTAAACTAGAATTGCAATATATTGTTAGAGACCAATGTTTATGTGTAGAATGTTCTGAATTTTTTTCTTAATGAAATAGATAAAAGGTTGGAGATAGGATTCCACTTTTGCAAAGTAGACGATAGTTGAAATCTCTATATACATGTTGACCGTGCTCTTTTCTTTATATGGTTATGCAGTTTAGCTGTTTGATGTTTGTGTGCTTTAATTATAAACTAGTCTCCGCCTTTGGTTTTTTAGAACAAGGAATTATTTCAAGATTTGGCTCCTTTCGTGTGGAATTCTTTTGGTACTATAGCTGCTCTCATACAGGTATGCCTAATAAACTTGTGTTTTGTTTTTATTTTTAGAAGAGAGAATTATTTCAAGATTTGGCTCCCTTGTTGTGGAATTCTTTTGGTACTATTGCAGCATTATTACAGGTATGCTCCTAATGGTTCTTATTCTACTTTTTTTCCTTCACCCTCCTGAAAACACCCGTGCTTTTTATAGTTTGTATAACCAATTATATAATATGCTTGAGCCTATAGGAAGACATCTTTTATGTCTTTAATTCTCTTTTAAATTGCATTCAGCAATCTGTTAGATTGATCCTATTTCTTTTCTTCACTCTCCAATCGCTTCTATGGTTGTGATGTTATAATTTGATGGAGGTTAACCATTTGCAGAGAATCAGAATGTTTCTTGAAGGAATGAAAAATATAATAAATTCATAGGGAATGTACTTCTTTATTGTATGAGGGTAGTAGCTCAGAAACAACCAGGTTGTGTTGGTTCTAGGTTTTCAATCCATATGTTGTTAGTCTAACATGTCTTTCTTATGTGCAAAATATATGAGTTCTTTTGTATAAGTTTGCTGTCGTTTCAATATTGCTATAATCATTAAGTTTTATGGCCAGAGTTGTTGAATTCCTCCTCTTCATCTCCCTTTTTTGTGCTTGCAGGAAATAGTTTCAATATACCCTGTTCTATCACCACCAAACCTCACTCCTGCACAATCAAATAGAGTTTGCAATGCTCTTGCACTTCTTCAGGTTAGATATATTCCCTTTAAGCATTCCTCTATTAAATGTATTACTCATATTGAAGTTGTAATTGCTACATCTCATCATCTATTGGGAGCCTGGAGGTTAAGCATTCCTCTATTAATTTATCACGCATATTGAAGTTTTAATTACTACATCTCATCATCTCTTGGGAGCCTGGAGGTTGGTCTTTACCTTTTCATATATTGATGAGCTCAGGTGATGCTAGGGAACCTCTGGGGCAGCTTGAGATATGAATTTATTTATCTGAGTAAAATTTAATGCCTTTTTTCCTTTCCTCAAATATGAGAATTATACTTTTGATCAGTGTCCAAGAGGGTCAATGCCTATTATCTTACTTGTATGTTTCCTGGGTGTGGAAGGCATCTGTTCAAATACTTTTGTTGGATTAATTGGTGTCAGTTCTATATATTTTTATATTGGTCGGTTTGGGTGTTTCTAATGCTTCATAATTTTTTAAATGTCCTGATACAGTGTGTAGCCTCTCATCCAGACACAAGAATGTTGTTTCTAAATGGTAATACTTCTGTCCTTGTTGGCATACTTGAATCAGTTTGAATAAGTTCTTGCACTTATTCTTTTATATCTTAAGATGGATAATTTTATTTCTTAGAAATCAAGTTGTATTCTTAGCTTTTAACCTTATAAATTACTTTTCTATAGTGTTTTTGTCAGTTCTTATACATTTACATTGAATTTAAAATGTTTCACTTGAAAGGGGTAGCTCATAAACTTAAATTTTTTATTCTAATTATCAAGATCTAACAAATGTTGTCTTGGGAGAAGATTTGTTTAGCAAGATACTGTCTGTCGAATTTGAACTGATTGTTTTCCTCTTGCAGCTCATATACCTTTATATCTGTACCCTTTCCTAAATACAACAAGCAAGTCAAGGCCCTTTGAGTACTTGAGGCTAACTAGCTTAGGTGTCATTGGTGCCCTGGTGAAGGTACTTGTTGACTTCCTGTTTCACAGATTGATACATATTCTTGTCCTTTTTCTGATTGTTAGGGTGCTTTCTATAAGTCCTGCCAAGTTTTACAAATCTTGTTTCTTAAGGTTCAAAATTTTAAAGCTGCTCAATCATTTTCCATTGCAGTTTGATGATACTGAAGTTATTAGCTTCCTTCTTTCAACAGAAATTATTCCACTCTGCCTGCGCACCATGGAGATGGGCAGTGAATTGTCAAAAACAGTTGAGTGTACTGATTCTATAGTTTCTTTTTTCTTCTGAGAATATTTGTCTTGTTCTTTCTGTTTTGTCTATGATTCGTGTGGAAAAGCTAAGTATGATGATTTTGCTTACCACCTTCACTTGAAGGTGAAATGGATAGCTGGCTTAGTTGCTTTTAGTTATTGTCCGAAGATAGCCAATTAGGATCTCTTCACATTTTTTCCTCTTTTAACTTCATTGTTAATCTGTATTCAGCTACTCCTTTATCTAGGTTTCCCTCTCCTTAATTCAAAAGGAAGCGGGTTGTTTATCAATGCTTGACTAAAATATTTTTTGATGGCAGGTTGCTACATTTATTGTCCAGAAAATCTTGTTGGATGATGTGGGCTTGGATTATATTTGTACTACAGCAGAGAGGTTCTTTGCAGTGGGACGAGTTTTAGGTAACATGGTTGCAGCACTTGCTGAGCAACCCTCATCGCGGCTGTTGAAACATATTATTCGATGTTATCTCCGACTCTCTGACAACCCAAGGTTGATTAGATATCTTATGAAGTGCTAGTGCCCAAATATCGCTCAGCCATTCATCATTCATCATTTGTCATTCTTCTTGTTATACCTACTTCTCAGGTTCATGCTCACCATAGATAATGTTCTTTGGCCTTTTTGTTTCAGGGCTTGTGACGCATTGAGAAGTTGCCTCCCAGACATGTTAAGAGATGCCACCTTCAGTACTTGCCTTAGAGTAAGTACTCTGTGTTATCTTGCCTTGCCCACTTCAGTGATGGGGTCTATGTTGATTGTTGCTTGACATTGATCCTTATAGACTCACAGTAATCTATTGCCTTTCACTTCTCTGCATTGGTCACTTCGTTGGTCGATTCCCAGTTTACTGAACTCTATGAAATGAATACAGGAAGATCCAACTACAAGGAGGTGGCTGCAACAGTTGCTTCACAATGTGGGAGTCAATCGAGTTCCAGCACTTCAAGCCGGAGGATTCGATCATATGCTGGTGAACTGAACTCAAAGACTGCAAATTTTCTTCCAATTTATGATCATTATCTCTTTTTTCGTTCCAAAATGGGCATCATAGGCAGAACCATATTATTTAAATCTAAGTTACCTTTGTCCATGTCAACATGCCATAGTTGAGTTTCATGTAATTAGTGATTTTATCTAAGGAGAAATGGTCTGTAAGGGGGAAAGTCAGGTGTGGTTGAAGAGGAAAAAAGCTTTCCTTGATTGATTTGTTCATAAGTGGAATGATATTGTACTAGCCTCACTTGTTTTAGTTTCTCATGTGTAATGAGAAGTTTGCTCAAGCTTATTCCATTTAAATGAATGCATGCTCTCTATTGTTGACCGATGTACTTGTATGCTGGGAGAAAATGGGGTAGATTTGAGTCGGGTTGAACTTGAATAAAGCTTAAGGGTATTCCATTTTAATGAACGCATGTCCTCTGTTGTTTTACTGATGTACTTGTTTGTTGTGAGTAAATAAGATGGATTCGAGTAGGGTTAAATTTGAATACAACTTAGGCTTGAACTTATCAAAATAGTGACTTCAACTCCTGATCAGTTTATATAGGGATAGTTTAGTTTGTATTTTTCACTATCACATGTGGCTCTACTCTTGAAGCAACTCTTTGCCCATGATCTCGATACGAAATTAATACGTACGCTTTGTTCATGTTGTTGTCTATGTTACTATGATTGCACTTTCAGCTGAAACTCCTCCGCTCAATATGTACATGCCCTCGCGCACATCGCCAAGTTTACACGGCCAAAGGGACAGCCACACCTCACCCCATGTGCAATGTCCACATGTGCTTGTGTCGATTTCGCACCTCCCAACGTACGCCTCTACTGGCGTACCTTTACCCTTTCCCTTATTGTGATTTAAAAATATTTTTAGCCATAAAAATAGTTAACAGCGTAGAAGGTTTTCTTGTGATAATTAATTAATTATTGATATCTTTTTTTATTCTCCGTTCTATTAATTTTTTTTAATTATTTTTTTGAATAATACATTTTGGGTTCCTTCGTAATATTTTGTATTCCCGTAATATTAATTCATCATTAATCAAATATTAATTAATGGGTAATGTCTTTTGGTTCCTATTACATTAATTCTTGTAAAATAAATTAAATAGTGATAGTCCGTGTTGGTAACCCACAAGTTTAACACGATTGATAATTTTGTGAATTATACCATCCCTGAGTCATGTCAAAAATAAAGGGTTTGAACTACGCCGTTAGGGCATAAATCAACCCAAACCACTATTATGTCTAACTATTTAAAAAAATAGAAGATTTTTTGTGTGGTGACACCAACAAACTCTAAAAGAGTTAGAGATTGAACTTTTCAACTCATTCAAACCAAATATGAATTTTTATTCAAGAGAATCCATCTCAATAAGTCTGACTTTTTGAATATTTTGGAAAAAAAAAATTAATTGCATTTATACTTAAGTACTTGAAAAATTATTATTATTTTCTAACAAAAAATATTATCCAAATCGGATTATTATATTTAGGATTAAATTAATTATATTGAATAGAATAAATTTCGAATCTAATAATTAATCTTTCAACTATTAAATTAAAAAATTAATCTTAATATATTATGAGAAGATACTTGAATTTACCTCCTTTTTATTACTCAAATTATTTCGGACCAAAAAAATTATTATTCATTTTTACACGTGGGGGGATTTTGGAAAGTACTGAATCCATCACAAAAGTAAACTGTCCTAATTCCGCAACACCTGCTGTTGAATTATCAGCCCTATCGCCGACTCTTTTCATCGCTTCAATTCCTCCAAACCCTCTAAACTTCACTTCACAAATTCACCACCGGAAGCTATGCACCCAGAGTTTTCCGATATACCCACTCGCGGTTGTGCGAGCGTCATCGACGACGCAATGGTAGTGAGGGCAGCGTCTCCGCCGTCTTCGGAGATGGAGATTTCAGTGTATTGTGTGGAGAAAATCTTGAATTACAGTTTTAAAAACAAGCGACTTCTAGAAGAAGCATTGACGCACTCTTCGTACCCTGGTGCGGCGTCGTATCAGCGGCTGGAGTTTGTCGGCGACGCGGCGTTGGGACTTGCATTCTCTAATTACATCTTTTTAGTTTATCCAAGGCTTGATCCAGGACAGCTATCGCTCATACGGTCTGCCAATATAAGCACTGAGAAACTGGCACGAGTGGCTGTCAGACACGGGCTGTATCGGTTCATGAGACATAACGCGGCTTCTGCTCTTGATGATAAAGTACTGGGTTCTCTTTTGTTTGTTGAAGACAATGAAACATAAAAAAGTAGTTTTTAATGGAAATCCTTTGTTGCTTTCTGGGAAAAGGGGATTTTTCTTGTGTTTTGAAAGTGTTTTCATTGCTTTGGAAAGTGGGATTATGCTTTTTTTCTTTTTTCATTTTTTCCTGTTTTTGATGTGATTTAGTTTATGTTATATAGGTGAAGGAATTTGCTGAAGCTGTTAGTCAAGAAGAAGACAATGCAGCTGTGTATGGTGGATCAATGAAAGCGCCAAAGGTTCTTGCTGACATTGTTGAATCTATCGCAGCTGCGATCTATGTTGATGTTGATTTTGATCTCCAAAAATTATGGGTGGTGTGTATAAATATTTAATTTTTCATTTATAATTTATGTTTTGTTTATGGCTTAGATATATAAGAGTATTTTCTTTTTCAAAATGTAATTAGATTATTCGGGGTCTTATGGAGCCTATCATAACCCTGGAAGACCTGAAACAAAAGCCACAACCGGTTACACTTTTGTTTGAGCTTTGCCAGAAGCAAGGAAAGCAAGTTGATATCAAGTACTGGAGAAAGAAGGACAAAAACATTGCCAGTGTATATGTTGATGGTGAGTTTGTTGCCTCAAGTTCTTCAGAGCAGAAGGAAATCGCGAAGCTTAATGCTGCAAGGGAAGCTCTGCACAAGTTATTGCAGTTTATGCCGGTAGATAATGGTGGGATGATTGAAATTTATAATGATGTTGATGGTAAATTGGAGATCGGAGCTAAACAGAAGTTACATGAAATCTGCAGCAAAAAGAAGTGGCCAAAACCAACCTACCAGTATGAAATTTGACTTCATTTGGAATCAAAGCTACATATGAATATGTTTTGGCATCTGTTTTTCTTCTTCCAGATGATTTCATCCTTTACTGACATAATTGCATCTTCATTTGATTGTGCTCCATGCCTAAATGCTTCATGAATTATATAACATATAATCAATTTCTGGGTTTGATTGAATTGTATGTTGAGATGTGTCTAAAATCATATATATCAGTAGAACATTTTTTTTTTCATGGAATCTAGTGGGAAAGGTCCAAACTTATTGTAATTTGATATGTTGTTTCAGTTAAACACAATCTGAATCCGATAGGTCACGCATTTCGCCTTTTTTAAAGGATTAGTTCCATTTGTTCCCTTATGTTATGTTCCTTTAGTTTACTTTCTTTTTCTTCTGCTTTGAACTTTGCAGAACTGAGAAAGATGAAGGTCCTTCACATGACAAGAAATTCATATGTTCTGTCAAAATTCCAACTGCAGATGGTACACTTTATATCACTGGAGCTGAGAAGTCGAGAGTAAGGGATGCAGAGAACTCCGCAGCTGCCATGATGATCGGCGCCTTATATGAGTCTAATTATATTTGATGCTATTGATCCGTAATAAATTATATCATGTGCTGTTTTTCTGATGGATTTCTGCCATTTGATCCGTAATAACTTGTACAGCCATGAGTTATATGTAAATAGCTGTTTTCAGTGTTCTTTTGTGTGCCATAATCCTGTAAACTTTGCTTATATCACCTGATGTTTAATTCTACTATTTCATTTCTATTATTTTTTTAAATTATCATACAACCATTAATTAACAAAAATAAAAAATATTTTTTTAAATTTCTAAATCATTATGGGACATTTTATTTTCCTTTTTTATCGCTGTTACTTTTTCATTCTCTCTTCCTGTAGGTTGTAGTGTCTTTATCGTATAATTGTTTATTAATAGATAAATTATAATTTTTAAACTTATTAAGACTTTTCTTTGAATTTTTTAAGAGGTTATTGAAAATTTAAAGAGAAAAAATTTTGGGATCAAAAGTTAAATTGTAATTTTTTAAAAATATTTAATTTAATAAAAAATCTTTTGTATTTTTTTAAATCAATTGTGATTAGTGTGCGGTAGTTCGTTTTTTGAAATATAATAAATTTTCAACAAAAAATTATTATTTATATAAAAAATTGTCTATCAATTATTTCTAACCCCAAAAAAATTTATGGTAATATTTATCTTTTGCTTATCAGGGGGTGGTTATGTTTTTTAAATTTTGTAGGTGGGTTTTTGAAAATAGGTTAAATTTCAAGTGGGAGATAGTTGGAGCTTTGAAAAAAGTGGAGATGGGGACGAAAATTATCGTCATCACCGAAAAAGAAAGAAAAAAAATTTTTAAGAATTAAAAAAAAAATTATTTTTTAAAATTAAGATTAGTAAAATGTTAATTTTTGAAATTAAAAAAATAAAATTATATATTTTTAATATAAAAATAAAATAATAATTTTATTTCACCTTTTAATAAAAAATCTTAATAAAAATTAATTTTATAAATGAGTGTTTCGATTTTTTTTAAATTCTACCGTTTTTTGTGTGGACTAAACTTGGGGGAGAAATAAGTCTTTTGGCCTTATGTGAACTGCTCATGGAGCCAACAAATTACAAAGCGCCAGGTATTAATAATACAGAGAGACCTGTGTCTCCGTTACCACTTTTGCCTAGTAAACTTTTTAGAAACAATGAGTGAAGAAGTTATCAGCTCCGGAGGTAGGGCTGGATTCGAACCGAGCCAGCTCGAGCTCGAGCTCGAGCTCGGCTCGGCTCGGTTTGAGCCCAAAATGAGTTGGGCTCTGCTCGGCTCGATCGAGCTCGAGCCGAGCCTGAGCTGGCTCGGTATATTTTTTTAAAATTTTTTTATACAAAACGACGTCGTTTTGATCTCCATATATACACAAAACGATGTCATTTTGATATGAAAAATGAGCCGTTACCTAGCCGAACTCGAGCCGAGCCGAATCCGGCTCGAGTCGAGCTCGAGCCGAACTCGAGCCGGCCATTAAAAAACCGAGCCGAGCCCGAGCTCGGCTCGGCTCGAATCCAGCCCTATCTGGAGGGACCATGGATCCCACTCCTGCTGCAAGGTGTGCTTAATTCCCCATTTTATTCTTCTTAATTTAGGTTTTTACTACTTTTTTTGAAATTAGGGTTGTTCTTTATCTGCTCTCTGTTGATTCGTTTAATGTGTGTTAGGGTTTTGGAAATTTTGTTGTTGAACTTGTGATTTCAGCTCTTTTTGATTGCTGGGATTCTCGAAGCCAACTCAATGGCTGTTTTATGTTTCAACTCTGAAAATCACTTCTCCTCTTTCTTTAAGATTGGATCCCAAAAGGCCAATGCTTTTGGTTTCCTTCTAGATCATAAACTATACAAAATTAACTCAAAATCTTTTTTTGTTTTTTAACTGAAGTGGGCCGAAACTTAAGATTCGACTACCCTCCGTAGGCCTACCTCTACCCTTATTGCGGTTATAGCCGTTTAGGACACAAATATAGTGAAAGAAAAAGTTTATATTATTTGATTTAGAAATATTTTTAGCAATAAAAATAATTAACAATGTAAAAGTGTCACTAATTGAAAGAAAAAGTTAAAAAAAAAAATCATTTCTCAATTGAGGATTAGGGTGATTTTCAGTCAAGCTAAGCTTGAATAAGTATCAGTTTAAGTCCAACTTGAATCTGAAACATTAGCTCGAGCTTAAACTTGAACAAACTTAGATAATGAACAACGATACAAAAAAGAAGAAGTCATCAATAGACATGGCAGTAGGTTGTGTCCAGTCAGCTTCGGTGTGATCCACTGTGTGAGGCTAGGCCGGCCTGCTAAGGGCTCATTGCACAACCCAAGGCCCTTGGGTCATGCCTTAGCAGGGTGATTCGCTGAATTATTTTTTTTTTTTTCAATTTTCTATATATTTTGTGGTAATGACTTTTGGATTCACTATGATAATTAATTAATTATTGATGTCTTTTTGGGTGTTCTATTATTTTAATTTATATTTTTTTCAATTTTTAATTATTTTTTAGATAATGCATTGCAGTTCCCCATCATAGTAATTCATTATTAATCATTTGGGTTAATTAATATTTAATGTCTTTTGGGTTTTCCATAATATTAATTTTCTTTCTTTTTATTAAATTGTATAATGATGGCCATGCTTGAGTTGGCCTGCGGTTTAAACTTCACAGCTTGAGTATGACAGGCCTATAACATGACACTTTTGCGAGTCATGTTAAAACAGGGGACTTGGCCCGTGGGTTCACCGAACCCCCTGCCATGCCTATCCATCGGAAATGAAAAAAAATCATAAAAATAAAGAAGCCTTTTGGTGCGGCGGCACCAACAAACCGTAAAAGATTAGAGCGGGAGTTTCAACTCACTCAAACCAAATAAGGATCTAAGCTCAAGACAACTTAGCTCGAATCTACCTCAATAGTCAATTTTTTGAATATTTTGGAAAAAGATTAACTACATTTATTTGTAAATATCTGAAAACTATTATTCATTACTACACGTGGTTGAATTTTGGAAAGTACAGAACAGGACCAAATCCATCACAATATTAAACTGTCTTAATTCCATTTTGACCCTCCGCCACACGTGCAATTGACATATCAGCTACTATCTCGCACGTGTGTACTGACTTCATAAGTCATTCTCACACTATCCCCCATGCATCGACTCTTTTCATTGCTTCAAATCCTCCAAACCCTCAAAACTTCATTTCACAAATTCAAGAGCAATGAACCCAGAGTTTCTCAACATACTGACGTGCGGTTATGCGAGCGTTATCGATAACACAATGGTGGTGAGGGTAGTGCCTCCCCTATCTTCAGACATGAAGATTTCAGTGAATTGTGTGGAGGAAATCTTGAATTACAGCTTCAAAAACAAGCGACTTCTAGAAGAAGCATTGACGCACTCTTCGTACCCTGATGCGGTGTCATATCAACGATTGGAGTTTATCGGTGATGCGGTGTTGGGACTTGCTTTTTCTAATTATGTCTTCTTGGTTTATCCAACGCTTGATCCGGGACAGTTGTCACTCATACGCTCTGCCAACATAAGTACTGAGAAACTTGCACGCGTGGCTGTAAGACACGGGTTGTATCAGTTCATGAGACATCATGCAGGTTCTGCTCTTGAGGATAAGGTACCAGGTTTAGTTTGGTTTTTAAAGACAATTAAACATTTAAAAAAAAAAAAAAATTGTCCTGAAAGTGGAGTTTTTAATTTCTTCATTAAGGAAGCATGAAAAAATGGAAATCCTTTGTTGCTTTCTGGCAAAAGGGGATTTTGCTTGTGTTATGAAAGTGTTTCCATTATTTTCGAAAGTGGGATTATGCTTTTTTTTTTTTCTTTGTGTGTTTCATTGTATGTTATATAGGTGAAGGAATTTGCTGAAGCTGTTAGTCAAGAAGAAGACAATGCAGCTGTGTATGGTGGATCAATGAAAGCGCCAAAGGTTCTTGCTGACATTGTTGAATCTATAGCAGCTGCGATCTATGTAGATGTTCATTTTGATCTCCAAAAATTATGGATGGTGTGTAGAAATATTTATTTTACATTTATAATTTTTATATTTTGTTTATAGTTGAGATATAAGAGTAATTTCTTTTTCAAAACGTGATCAGATTTTTCAGGGTCTTATGGAGCCTATCATAACCATGGAAGACCTGAAACAAAAGCCACAGCCGGTTACACTTTTGTTCGAGCTTTGCCAGAAGCAAGGAAAGCAAGTTGATATCAAGCACTGGAGAAAGAAGAATAAGAACATTGCCAGTGTATATGTTGATGGTGAGTTCATTGCCTCAGGGTCTTCAGAGCAGAAGGAAATCTCGAAGCTTAATGCTGCAAGGGAAGCTTTGCACAAGTTATCGCAGTCTATGCCTGTTGATAATGGTGGGATGATTGAAAATTATAATGATGTTGATGGTAAATCAGAGATTGAAGGAGCTAAACAGAAGTTACATGAACTCTGCAGCAAAAAGAAATGGTTGAAACCAACCTACAAGTATGAAATTCTACTTCATTTGGAATCAAAGCTGCATATGAATATGTTTTGGCATTTGTTTGTCTTCTTGCAGATGATTTCATCCTTTATTGACAAAATTGCATCTTCATTCGATTGTGCTGCATGCATAGATCATTATGTTACATAAATTATATAACATATAATCCATTTCTGAGTTTGATTGAATTGTATGTTAAGATGTGGCTAAAATCATATATATCAGCAGAGCATGATTTTTTTTTGGGAATCTAGTGGAAAGGTCGAAAATTATTCTAGTTTCATATGTTGTTTCAGTTATAAACACAATCTGAATCCAATAGGTCACACATTTCACTTATTTTTAGACGACTAGTAGCCTTATGTTATATTTCATTAGTTTGCTTATTTTTCTTCTACTTTGAAATTTGCAGAACTGAGAAAGAAGAAGGTCCTTCACATGACAAGAAATTCGTATGTTCAGTCAAAATTCCAACTGCAGATGGTACACTTTACATTGCAGGAGATGAGAAGTCGAGAGTAAGGGATGCAGAAAACTCTGCAGCTTCCATGATGATCCGTGCTTTATATGTGTCTAATTATGTTTGATTCAACTAATCCTAAATAAATTATATCATGCTCTGTTTGTCTGTTAGATTTCTGCATCTCCATTGTTAAGTTTCGTGAATTTGAATATAACATTCTTTTTACAAGGCTGTGCCATTAAATTAAACTACCATTTGTTTTCAGGTCCCTAACTTGTTTAGCCATGAGATATGTAAATAACTGTGTTCAGCGTTCTTGTGTGTGCCATAATCCTGTAAACTTCTGGTTATATTGCCTGATGTTTAATAGGATTTAAGTCCATCTGGCAACTGGACAGTGATAGAAAGGATTCTATATTCCATACTCAGAAGAATATGACTGTTCATGTTCATTTTTCAAGCAAGTGGGATTTTTTGAGGTCTAAATCTGTGCTCTTTTAGTCCTTGATGGAAATCCCTCCATTGCTCAAAGTTGTGAAAGATGCAACAAATTCAGATATATAGGATCACCTATCCATTTCAGGTAATTCTTCCGAGAGATTTGTCTAGGAGATCAAAGATCTCAGTGAAGTGCTCATGTTGTACTTTGGTTGAGTGCCGGTGAGAATTCCATCTCCAGTTGATAGTAACCAAAACGTATGGTTACTAGGCGTGAATTTTATGAGCTGTTCAAGCTTAGATTGGTGTTCGGCTTTGTTCAAACATTCTCACTCATGCCAGTGTTGTGGCAACTCGTTGATGATTTTTTTCTCCTTTTATGCAATTCTCCTTCGAGATGGGGACAATCCTTCTTTGGTGGACATTCTTCTTCTATAATTTCAATAATAGCAAATTCTTGTTTGGTGATTCAAACAAGTTAAATTTGACCTCAAATTGATTGGTTTGGATTCAAATTCAATTTGAACTTAGTTATTGTTTAAATTTGATAGAGTGAATCTATCTTTATTGTATAGTAACAGTTAAATTAAAGTATGTTCGACTAAGAATTGACAACTTTTAATTAATGAAAAATTCACCATTGTTATTGACCGTTAAAGCAACCTTGGTTAGTTGGAATTAAAGTTGCAATCAAGTTGAACTGACTGTTGCTTGGTTTGAACTTGACTCAGTTAGATCTATGTAAAACTTGAGCTTGATGAACTCAAGAGTTACAGGTTTGAGCTCAAACTTATCGAGTTTAGAAACTGTAGGTTCAAGTTTGAGATGGGGAAAAAAAAAAAAAAGTGAAAAGAGAATGGGACAAAAGGAACAGAATAGTGTTAGTTTTAGGGTCACCTGTAATCCGATTAAATATTCAAGTGAAGTGAACCGTCGGATCACTATTACAACAGACAGCGAATAGGATAAAAGCGAGCAAACCAGGCCATACACAGCAGTGGGAATGAATAAGTTGTAATTTACAGAGTTGTTGAATGCCTAGACATTTCCAATTGGCTCACAAAGTACAAAAGAAAGCATTGAAATCAATCAAAAAAGGGTTCAAACATACAATAGAATAAACGCCAGCAAACCAGGCCACACAGAGCAGAAGCAAAGATGCTTTGTGTTCGTTATTTTTCAGTATTACAAGTATTTGATCAAGAGATAGATGACAACAACCAGAACAACGATCCCGACTACAGCCAAAAGCATGCACAAACAAGAGCAACCACCCTTCGTCTTTTTATTCAAAATTGCAAGGTTCTTCTGCACTCGCTGTTTCATAAGGAAGAAAAAAAAGTGTAACTAAATTCAAGCAGAATAGGTCATTTGTCATAGAAAGAGTATAGCTGAAAGAGTATTACCCGTAAGCGAGAGTCTGTAACATCCACATGTTGGTCTAAGTCATCCTGCACAGAGGACAGCAAGGATGCATAAGATTAATGGTAGCATGACTAATTCCAATTGGTATAATACCAGAAGAGAGGATCAAATCATACAATAAGTCTTGTGTGCAGATCAAGTTCTTCATTGACTGCCAATGCAATATGTTTTGTACTAATTACCGTCTCCTCCAGTTTCTCAAGCCCCTCGTCTTGCTCTGCATCATAAAAAGGCTCAAATAAAAAACTCACTCAAAAAAAAAGCTGCACAATGTAACATGTCAAGATAAGTAACAGGAAGTCCGGAGTAGTTTGCCTTTCATGATTTGTCGTTGAAGACCAACTAGGCCATGGTTGTCCAAGCCAGTTGTTCTGCTCATGGGATCAGCTTGCTTAATTTCTGGCCCAAACAAGCTGTCCCTATTGGCAAAATTTGACATGTTCAGAGTAGAAGCCATCTGGGTCAATTTTGATCTCAAATTAGCAAGCATGTCCTTGCGACGATTCATCTCTTTCTCAGATCTGTGTACTTGCAACCAATAGCATCAAGAAGATTCAAAAACTACAACAACCTAACATTACTTCTGAAATCATAGCCATCAAGCTCAATCAACTGAAAATTAATGGTGGATATGGAGACTCCTGTTTATAAATTTACCAAGAAACATATATAGTTCTACCAAATGCAAATGCCATGCAACTCAAAAACCAACACTAGATGGATTTTCTAATCAAAGGGGAAGTATTAATAAGCTGCCTGCATGAACTATTTTTCGCTGTCCTCTTTCTCTATTTACTATTGAATCAAACCACAGTTTGTTGCAAACATGGAGATAAAGGAAAGGTACCAGTCAGCTTTCAAGACCTATGATTTCACATAGAGCTCACCTTTCTTTCTTTCCAGACAAAAATCCAGAAAGAAAAGAATAATCCGACTTCACCCACAACTGGGGGTTTATTTTAAGCATATAAGCAGATGAGACTGCTGCAAAGTACAATGTAAAGACTGGTTACTTCTTCACAAGCATCTCATCAGAAAGAATTCCCGCACAATACTTTGCAATATAAAGACATGTTACTTCCCATATACATGTACATGAACAAACAGAAATGCATAATCATATCAAAAAGTCACAAGCAAAAGAACCAAACATTGACAAACTAGAACAGATTTCTTTATCGATTTTGCATAAAGATGAAACCAAATCAGTAAACTTACATGGGCTGCTTTCCAGGAAGCTTAGACAAAAGGGATTGTAAGCTATCAAGCCTAGTCCCCAATATTGTAATCTTCCTCCTTATAGCAGATGCATGACGCTGAGTTTCAGGCCCTGATGCCGGTAACGAACTCCGTTCTGATATCATGCCACTGATATCATCTGCAAGTTTTACCGCTTCATTGTATTCCCTTACCCATGAGTCCAATGAAGAAGCCATTGAACTAAAACAAAAAATCAGATTAATCATCAGCTGATCTAATTAAAAAATGACTTGCACAAAACAAGAAATAACAAAACACTTGGAACCCATTCAATGATGAAAAGGGTGAAATAAAAACCCAAAGAAAAACCAAACAATTGAAGCTTACACTATAATTCTAAATTCTACGACTGAATTTTGTAACATTACTATATCTCAAAACTTACCCAATTCTCAGCTTTACTTTTTATCGCAAAATATCATAATAAAACCAACAAACTCGCTCAGCATCACAAATTTCCCCTTTAATAACAACAAAATCACATTGATCTAAAAACTTTACTCAAAAAATTCCCATAATTCAACCTATACTGACCCCAAAACAAACAAAGCTAAATTCTACACAATAGAAAATCAGATTTTGATCAATCGGAACCTCAAAAAATCAATTAATTCCACATTTCCAAAGAAATAATCAAAACAATTTACCCCGATCACAACCCAAAACCCTAAAGCAAATGAATCATCATCCAATTATGACACGTGACAGAAATCGCACACCTCTTTTAACGACGACGAATTGATTACCTGATTTTCGCGCGAGCTGCGTATTTTGATTCGTGAATGGGAGAGAGATTGGCGGAGAAATTTTTCGGTGGGAGTGAAAACGATGTCGTATTAATGAGCTAAGCGACCGGCCAAATGCTTAAAGAGGGCAGTCCTTGTCCGGCCCCAGTCGTCGTTTACGTTACGGGAATTTTATAATTTATTAATTAAAAGAAAATAAAAAACAATAAAAACTAAAAAATATATATATAACAATTTCACCTCTCAAACACATTTATATTGGCACGAAGTTGCAATTTCACTTTCCATATTCGTATTAAAATCACATGACTCCTCACCTTTTCCAAAACCGGTCCGATAGACATAGGGATGCCAACGAGCCAAACTACTAACAAACCACTTTAGCTCGGCTTGTATTGAGTTGGGTTCGACTCAATTATTATCAAATAAAATTTAAGTTTGTTGTTGCTTAATTTGATACGCACACGAACTCATAGTTTAACTTTAATATCATTATCCATAAAAATTTAAAATCTTACACATTTATACTGTTAAAATTTTATTTATTTGCTTTGATTATTTGTGGTTAATTGAATTTTTTTGATAAGTTAATTGGATAAATTTTTTATTAATAAATATATAAATTATGAGGTTTAATATAATTTTTTGAGTTAATATATACCCAAGTGAGTCAAGCTTGAACCCATCACTTCTCAAGTTGTCATAGATATTTGTCTTTAAGAGATATAAATTGTAACTAAAATAATATTGAAGAAGCCTCCAAAAATCATTAAGCCTTAAGTGGCGTTTGCTTTAATATATTAAAAGATTATTCACATAATTTATTTTTTATTATTGATATTAATTTATTTGATAATAAAATAATAAAATATTCTGATAATCTTTTATAACTAATAATGATGTGATAGTAATATAAAAGGTAATCTAATTATCACCTCCACTTTAAATATTTAAAAATTATGAACTTAATCGTAATTTTATTATAATTATATTTTTATTTATTAATTTTTATAAGAAAAATAACTTTTCTTTCAATTATTATAACCATTAATATAAAAAATATTTTACAATAATTAAAAATATTTATATAAAATAACTTTACTTTTGATTATTATTTTTTTATAAAATAATAATAATACACTTTATTTTTTATTAAAAATATTTATATAAAATAATAATTATTTATACTTATTAAATTTAATCAAATATAATAACTGGTTAGATTAAGTGTCTTTTTTACTTTTTTGATTAATGGAATCAACAAACGGGTATAAAAATAGGTTTTCCAAATTTAAAGGGTTAGATGAATTTCATTAAAGTTTGGGTGGGACATGGTTATTTGGGCAACTTAAAATCCCCGAATCTTTTTCGTTCTCCATAGTGAACCGTTCGGATAAACCGGTACATCTCTGAAAACCGAAACGGTTCACACAACAGACCGTACAAATTAAATTCTAAATAAACCCTTTCTATCTCTCTTACTGCCGCCTAAAACATCTCTCTTTGCAGGCTCCACGAAAACGGCATCGTTTCATGAACTTGAAACTCTGTAACCCAACCCGATTCAATGGATCCAACACCAACAACGCGAAGTGTTGCACCAAACGAACCGTTGAGCACCGACCTACAAGTCTCCGCAACAACAAAACCGCTCGACAAAAGAGCGGCAGAGAACGCAGAGTCTCAAGAGTTAGTGGCAATGAAGTCTCCCAAGAAGGCGCGAATTGGCGCCGAGAAGGAGGCGAAGCGAGTGGCGGAGATCGTGCTGGTGTTGTCGGCGATGTGGCGGATGAGAGGCGGAGGAAAGGGACCGACGGAGGCTGAGCTCCGGCTCATGGCGGAAGCGAGAGAGAAGCTGGTGGAGATGTGTGAGGACCTGGCGCCGAGAGACATTGTGGCGAGAGATGCAATTGTGGGATTAATTGAAGACTTGGGGCTTAATGGTAGAATTAAGGAACAGAGATTAGGGTTTCGTGGGCAGCGGTTGAGTATTAAGGAGAAGCTTGAGATTACTAAGAAAAAGGTAATAAAAGGTTCTGAAATTCGTGTGTCTGTTTTAGTTTTCGTTAATTTTGTTATTTACTGTGCTATTTTGCGTGTCTAGTTTCAATTCAATTGAGAATTAAGGAGAAGCTTGAGCTTACTTAGAGGATGGTAATAAAGTTTGGGGTTTTTCTTTTTTTTATTCCAGGCAATGTTTTCATTATTGCACCGGATATTGATTCAATAGAGAGCGGTCTGGTCCAACTGGTGGTTGGACTGGTTAACTGTCAGTTGGATCAATTAATTATTAAAAATAATATTCAAAATAATATTGTATAATTTACTATTAAATATATAATATGAAATAATTTGGTATTAAACTAAATTTAGTTTAATGTTATACATGTTTAAAATTGATAGATGAGGTCTTGGATTCAATTAATAACAAATTTCTCATTTAAAAAAATTATTTTTTATGTTAATTGAGTTAAACCCGGTTTTTTACTTGGTCTAATTGGACTATTCAAACTTACTCAGGTTCAAAGCGGTTTAACTCTATAAATAGTTTTCAAGTGAAGCAAAACCGTTTTAGTTAGTGAATCCCGGTTCAACCGGTCAGACAAGCCGATTAGATCTGGTTTGCAAAACCATGATTCTAGGGTATTTGAAATCCTGGGTGGGTATTAATGTTGGCTAATTTTGTCGCATAATATGTTCTTTATGTGTTTAACTTACTGAGTATTATGAAGAAGTTTGAGTTTACCGAGAGAAAGGTTATAAAGATTAAGGGGTTTTTGCTTTTGTGATTTTGTGGCATTTGAAGCATTTGAAATAGTGGGTTGGGTTTAGTTTTGGGTAATTCTTAGCATTAATGGACATGAATTTGATGAGAGGAAGTATGTGATGGTTCCGTTGTTGGCTTTGTGCTTTTGATTGGGTAGAATTCTCAGTTTGGTTCTAATTTTGTGTTTTTTTATGAAATATGTTGAAATTGAGTATTTTCTGTCTTTAGTGATGTGAAAACTTGGAGAGAGAAACTATGTTTTGTTGATGTGGACTGGGTTTATGTGATTATTACATGGAATTTTTATGATTTTATAACCTAGTTTGCGTTTACTTTTGATTCAAATAATAATTCTTACTCAATTGAGTATTTGCTTTTCAAGCAATCTTTGCTGGTATTTGTTTCATGGATTTGAAACTATAGATCAAGCATTGATATTACACTGATTTTGTTATGAGAGCTTAGCTAGAGATAATAATTGTAATTTTTTTTCATTGATCAACCTGCTTGAAGGTTTCTTGGGAAAAGAGAACATTGATTCCAGCTTTACTGGTGACTTATAAATCTAGAAACCTTTCTTGATAGTTTGTGTATAGGAAATAGTCTGAGAAAATAGAGCCCATAAGTCTTCTGTGTCCCAGAACTAATAATTGTTTCTCTTTTTGACTGGAGTATGCTGAAATTACTACTTTAGCATGTTATATAACGACACATCGTATTTTGAACTGAGATTTCGTTTTTTTTAAATCTAGATAGAAGACTCCAAAAAATTCTCAGCACAACCTACTACATATGCTTCTCAACCTCACACGTCGCAGACAGGTTTTGGTGCAACAGCTGATAGCCGTGGGGTATCAAATACTGTTCGTATTTTCTCATCAGATAAATCAGGTCTTTCTCCAGCAATGCACTCTGGAGGCTTCCCAGCTTCATCACCTCATGTCCATGTTTCTGCTGGAACTTCTACACATCTACACTTGCCCACCAGTGACGTTAGAACACCTACAATTTCTACTGGCAGCCATTTAGGAAGGGATTCATCTTCTTCAGCAATGCCTAGGATTGAGAGACCGCAAATTAGATTGGATGGGGGATCAAATGGGTCTTCTTATGTATCCCAAGTACAAGGTAATTCCCTCCTGTCTTTTCTGCAGTCACAAATAATGGTTGAAGAACTAATTGTGCTCTGTATAAATTGATTTGTAACTTCTAAGCCTTATTTGCATTTTATTGTTCAGAAGTTGTGAGGCTATCAAATTTTGGATGGCTGTTCTTCATATATTGCTTGACCAATTGAGAGTAAAAACATTTTTTATTTTGTCAAAGTCAGATTAGGAAGAACAGATGATGAAATTTTCAGGATACCCTGCTAACTTGTTCTGTATTTCAGTGCATCAGTTTTATTTTCCTTCGTTTAATTTAAACTGGAACTGTTTGCTTTAAACTTTTATTGGTTCTCCTTCATTATGATCGAACTTACATAAAATTATTAGTCATAGCAGCAAATACTTCTTCAAATCACATGGTGAATGCTCCAACTTGGACTGTGCATCCCCAATCTGCCTCATCAGCCAAACCTGGACCAGAAAACAAGGTGCAAAATCTTTATCCTATCAGGATTGACGGAACTGCTGATCTGTCACGGACAGCTCCTCAAGCAGCTAGAGATCAAACATTTAGACCATTCATGACTCAAACTGCATCTGGAAACTTGCCCAGTATACATCAGCCTCCACAAGCTGTTAATACTGTTCAAGCTCAACAATCTAGCAACGGTCACAGTGAAATTGCTAAGATTGTTCAGAAGTTACTGCATCCAAAGCTTCCTGAGCATCCCACGTGGACCCCTCCTTCAAGAGAATATATGAACAAGGCTTTGACTTGCCAAATGTGCAAACTTACTGTCAATGAGGTGGAAACTATCGTTCTTTGTGATGCTTGTGAGAAAGGATTTCACTTGAAATGCCTACAACTGAATAATCAGAAGGGAATCCCTAGGGGTGGTGAGTGGCATTGTTTGAATTGCTTGAAATTAAGCAATGGAAAACCTTTGCCCCCTAAATATGGTCGTGTCATGAGAAGTATAAATGCACCAAAAATGCCCTCAAACACATCTGTATTTCAGTCATCTCCAGAGAAGAAAGTAGGATCTACAGATCTGAAGGTCAATCAGCAGAAGCTAATGCGAAATGGAAGCTCCACTGGGTCTGGTTCTATAGGTAGCAACACTGTTGAATTGGCTCCTAGTTCAAAAATTCAAAATACTAGTACAACACAAGGCAGTAATTTCTTATCAGGTGCAAAAGGTACAGATCAGGAAACCTCTTCTGGTACTTGCCCAAATAACACAACAAAATCTTCGGGAGCTATTTTGAATCCGCCATCTGTTGAGTCAAGTGAACAGTTAACCCAACCCACCCAAGTATGTGAATCATCTACACAATTAGAGAAATTGCCTTCGGCTTCAAAATCAAAGTTTCCTGATATATTATCAGAGCCAACAGATTATCATTCATATTATCTACAACCTGCACATGATTCACAAGTTATTCGTACAGATCTTCCCAGCTGTGCTGAAGTTTCTTTTGAGAATTTTCATGACGGCAACTCTATGGTTAAGCAAGATGGGAAAGATATTGCACAGAGAAATCCTCTTGATAGTTCTGGGGTTTCTTCTGATTTATTGCACAATGTGGAATGGATTGGTGACGTACTTCAGACTGTGGATGAGAAAAAATTTTATGAGTACTGTACCATTGGGGGAATAATGTATAAAGTGCAGGATCATGCGCTTTTGCAGTTTAATCATGGCAAAACAATGCCATCAAAGCTTCAGGCAAGTGTTGATCAAGCATTCCTAAAATTTTCTATCACTTATGCAAATTCTTTAGAAATAAATTTACTTTCCAGTTTTTAATGTGGTAAAGTTTTGATTTCTCTTGTAGGCCATGTGGGAGGATACTAGAAATGGGTCAAAGTGGGTTAAGGTACATAGGTGTTTCTTTCCTGGTGACTTGCCAGAGGCTGTTGGCCGCCCATGTGCCCCTGAAAGTAGCGAGGTGATTTTTCTAGACCTTTTTATGTAATTGCACATTGTCTGCTTGTTCACTGGGTGAGAGGTGAGGGAGGGTGAGAGGTTGCTTGATAGCTTCCCTTTCTTGGATTGGAATTTGTATATACTTTCTGTTAACTATTTAATTTAGTTTGCATTTTAACTCACTGCTTCTATGCTACAGCTCTATGACTCTAATAGTGAGAATACTATGATGGCGGGCTTGATTGAAGGTCCATGCGAAGTTCTCACTTCTCGGAAGTTTAAGGAAGAGAATGAAAGACTCAGTCATTTAGGAATTGAGGCAGATAATGGAAGACAGCCAATATTCCTGTGCAAGTATGGATTTTTTATTCTATTCACTATATACAGGCTGGAAATGAATTCACTTGCCTGAGCTTTTTCTGATGTCTGAGCATTTTTCTGCTGCAGATGGTTTTATGATGAAGTGAAAGGGGTATTTCGGCCTGTATCTGATTGATCTAGTTGAGCACCTAGTTTAGTCAACATTTGTTATTGTCTTTTGTTGTGGCAACACTCAACATCATCAATGTTCATTTTTGTTCAGGTATGTACCCGTTGATTTTGTTTTCATATTACTTTCAAACACTTCTATTTTCCTTATGATTCAGAGAAATTTTATAAAGGGGCACACTTTACCTGAATCATTATCTGTTTTGGTATGTTTGTGATGAAACAGCAATTGGAAAACGGGTGATCTAAATTTTTGACGAGGGAGCTCTTTCCTTGTACCATATGTAGCTGTAGCTTTAGTCTGTATGATCTCCCATTGGCAGTTTACGTTGTATTCTTTTATACCCCATTTTTTATCTTTGAGACTTGTTGTGAACTATGGTTGGGTAATTTATAAAGATGATATTTCTGCTGTTCCTCTAGATTCTTTTTAGTGATTCCATTTCCAAACTTCATCTGTCTACTTGAAGTCATGTTCATTTCAGATGTGATTAAATGTCACAGATTTTGATACCATTATCCCTTTCAGATAATGTCATTGTGCTTGGTTCCTTTCTTCAATTGAATTGAACTCCAGCCATTGAAACATCACAAAGGTCACCATTTTTGTGCGGTTATGAGTATTTTTATGATCTCTCAAGTGGCTGAAATGTTGTAAAATAGTTGAATCTTTCATTTTCTTGAGGTCTGTTGAAAATTGTATAATTCAGGTTACTGATTGCTCAGAACTAAATAATGTAGCAGCAGTGGTAACCACTCCCTTGTGCTTTCGGTCACTTCCTCAAATGGACTTTCAATGAATAAACAATGGATGGATATGAACAGGTACTAATAGATTGATGTAGCATCATATGATACACCCAATCATATGATGACATGTCAACCGTTAGTACCCGTTAATATCCATCTATCAATACATGTAGTATTATTCTAATTAATGTTCTCTTGATACCCTCAATTGAACAATGTCAGTTTTTAATATTGTTCAAAACCCAGAATTTTATGGCAATACCCAATTTCCAATACCTCTAAGATGAAGTTGCTGCTCCATCTAGGGGCAAATAGCCCAACGTTTTAAATTGTTTGGTTGCTTCTGATTGATCCCATTTTGCATTAACTTCTGAGTGTTTCTTGGCACTCACTTGTATAAATTCTACCTTGTGATCCCATCAATCTTCAGCTGAAAATTAGGTTTATCAGTTGGAAATTCTACATTAAAATAATCACACTATTGAGTAGAGGTCAGAAACCTAGTAAATGTTTCTTCTTAGTCCATTTTAATTTGTGATGAATTTATCTTTCTGTCCTCACTATTCCCAACCTAGGTTGAGCTTTGGCTGACCTGTCTGAGGCAAACCATTACTGGGCTTGAATAATTACAGGAAAGTTGTTCCTTTCAGCTCCTGCAAAAACCATGCTTTGGGATTGGGGTCCATTGCCAAATTAATGCTAATATTCAAATGGGATCCTTCAATTATGTCACACACATGAGTTGAATTTCGCTTTTGAGTGGGAGTATTGTCAATTGTCAACATTGTAATTTTCAAAAGGTTAACATTTTTCCAAAAGCAAAAGACAAGACAGACTTCTTTAATTTGTCTAAGATTTCAATTCAAACTTCAAACCGTTACTTCCATATGTGAAAGTTTGCATCCTAGAGAATTATACTAAACCTTGGTGGAATTTGGTGTTAAGTATATGGAAAGTTGTTAGCTATTAAAAATTAATATTAGTGGAGAATAGAGTTATATATACAACTTATTGTCTTATGAAGTGCGAAGGATGGTGACGAGTTCCAATGTGATAGGAGTGTAATTATTTTTAAAATTGAGACGAGTAATTCTCTAATAATAAGAAACTATCATTTAATGTCAGGTAAATTGTAGAAGTCACAATAGATATGAACCATTATTTTATATTCATGGCTTCCAAAAGAAATTCTATTATGTGCAAGCTTTCCTCTAGAGCTACAAGCTAAAATGACATTTGTCAATTAGTTACTGATTATCCCCATGAACATCGCACATGTGAGTTTGACTGAAAAGGAATTTTGATCACATAACATCCTTAATCAAGTCTTCTAATTTCATCCTCTAGCACCCATTCAAATAATAACCAAAAACCCTTTTCATAAAATCAGATTTTCTTCTACTCTTTTAAAATAGGTCTGAAAATTGGAGTGAACACCAACTTTCGACACATTAACAAACAAGCATTATTGTAATATCTACAAATAAATCTTAATTAATAAACTATGAAAAATATATAATCATCTTATATCGTTTGTGAATAATAAAATAATATTAATTAAATAGTATATAAACTCTTAAACTATGAAAACGTATTTTAATCTATGAATCCCATTAGCGGAACAGTGACAAACTGTCGGTACAATTATACATAAATGTGTTGGTCCAAACAAGATGAAAAGATTACTAGACAAAACATAACAATAGCTTTATGCTTATCCATCTTCACTTTTTTGACCATTCCACCATTACTGATAGCTTCTCTTTAACTACCCAGAAAACAAAACAACTTTATTTATATATTTTTTTCACTTTTATCAAAGAACAAAACATGGTGAAGCTCTTTCATTATTTTTTTACTTTCAGTTTTTGAACATGGCAAACGGTCCCCATATAACTTTTCTTTTTAGTTGGTAAGAAGGAAACTCACTTAAGTTAGACTATTATTCTAGAGTTGAATCAATTAAATATCAAACTCAACAAACTTCAAATTTAATAATCGATTTCGTAATTATTAAATTAGATAAATTAAGAGTTTAATCTTGATATATTTTTAAAAGAGACTTAAAGTTATACTCTTTTATATATAAAGTCTCCTTTTTTATCACTCAAATTATCAATCGAAAGTGTCCCTATATAATTTACTCAAAGGAGAAGACTGTACGTACTTAATATTATAGATTTTGCATGGATTTCTTTTAGTAAACCCTAGTTTTACTAGCTTTGTAGCTGCGACCCCTCCACCATCGAAGTCTTAAACTGGCCGTGATAGTCGCCGGTTCATCTGAAACTCTGCCTTTCTTCACCTTTGTCTTCTTCTTAATTAATAATTAACTTTAATCTTTAATTATATGTATGACTTCTGGTTCTTCAACTAACTACCCAACTATTCATATTTAAATTTTACAGACAAGATCCCAGGTCTTTAGATTATTGGTTAAAGGTTTCAAAAATAAATTAAAGAGAGATTACTAGGAAAATGGTTAGAGTTAGATACAAATTGAACTGAGTTGGATCAACCTTTTGTTTGAGTTTGATTTGAATAAAAAATAACTCAGTTCGAGTCTGCGAGTCAACATCAAAGGTGGTTTAAGTTTAATTCGATTGAAAAGATTTTGTTTTAATTTGGTTTAAGTTTGACTCAAATTTATAATTTAAATTTATAATTTGAATATGTGGCTCAGATATATGGTTCGAATTTTTAACTCATTAACAAAACGACATTGTTTAACAATACTTAATATAATTTGAATTAAATCACGAGTCAAGTTTAAACTGGATCGAGTTGTCTACCTAACTCACAAGCCAAACTCTTTTTAAATTGAATTCGGTTTGATTTCAAATGAATCAAATTTTCTAACTCAAACTCAATTCAAATTTAAACTGAGTTGATCAAATTAAACCAGGTTTTGAGTCCAACTTAGCTCAGTTCGGTTCATCACTAATAATGGTGGTAGTCATCCTTAGATAAAAATTAGATGGGTCAAAAGTAAAATATATGACCAATTAAAATATAATAAAATTTAAGAATAATTATTGTAAAAAATTAAGGGTTATATTATTATTTTTTATGTATTTAAATTAATAATTTTTCAAATTCAAGAGGATCAACTGGGCTTCCCTTGGATCCGCCATTGAATAGTATTGGCATGAAAATTTTGTCTGTCTTAATTATGGATATGGTTAGCAAAATTGGACCAAATCTACTAGCATCATTCAAGTTTGACGAATTGAAAAGGTCAATGGACTATTTCTCACCTAAGGGTCGATGTTTTTTCAAGTATTATTTCTTTAATTTTAAAAATTTTAAATACTCATCTATGAATAATTAAATTTAACGAAACTCTAATATTTAAAATTTTATATCTTTTTTTCCTTTAAATGTTAAAAATTAAATAACAATTTGAGTCTGACCGAGCCCAGATCTCATCCATCTTATAATAATAATGGCTACAAAACATGTTATGCCGATCGGATACAAACAGTTGTCATAATCCATTTTTTATTATTACTAATTTTTCTTATGTTAATTTTGTCCTTTCTAATTAGAAGCTTGCAAAGACTTGGCTATGGTATTGTAAATTGTAATTAAATTTTGTATTTTATATTTTTATTGTTTATTTTTTCATGTAATTGAAGATACACGAGAGTTTTCCGTTAATATAGATATATCAAAAGATGTAAATATGTACATTTAAATCTCTAAAGAGATTAATTTAATAACTCATCGTTAAAATCTTTCACTTCAATATAAACATATCAAAAATATTAGTGTATACACTCAAGTCTATTCACTATAGTATAAGAGTCAAATCTAAATCCTAAAACTTCAGGTTTGAGATTTCACACATTCATGAGCTCTGAAACCAAACATTACAATAAATGTTATAACAGGAGAGGATTCAAATTCAAAACATATGTACCGACTGTTGGACATGAGTTTACGTAAATAAAACTTCCACTTTTTTTTTTTCGAATAAAATTATATATATTTATTTTTGGTATACATAAGATAAGACTCTATATTATTCATTTAATATTTTCCTCTCTTCTCTTTATATAAATTCAACTCTCCCTCACCTCTCTTCTACTCAAACACACTAGAAATTACTTTAACTGTAGCTAGGAAAATGGCTCCTAAAAGCGAGGATGTCATTCTCCCTGATCGAAAGCTCGAAATGATCCTCTCTATGAAAGGCGGCAATGGAAAGGGAAGCTATGCAAACAACTCTCAAGCTCAGGTTTCATCATCCAGACGAATTTTCATTTCTTTTTCTTAATTTTCTCTCATATTTTTCTTCAGGTTTTTCAAGTTTTCTTCATGCAGGCGAAGCACGCCCGTTCAATGCTGCACCTTTTGAAAGAAACCCTAGACATTATTCAGCTCCAACCGGGCTCCGAACTGCCCTTCACGGTGGCCGATTTAGGTTGTTCATGTGGCAACAACACACTCTACATCGTTGATGTCATCATAAAGCACATGATCGAACGGTACGAGGCCATGGGATACGTGCCGCCGCCGGAGTTTTCAGTCTTCTTCTCCGACCTCCCTAGCAATGACTTCAACACTCTATTTCAACTCCTCCCTCCTATTTCCAAAGGTAGCATGGAGGAGTGCCTAGCCACCGATAACCACCGCTCTTACTTCGCCGCCGGTGTCCCCGGATCGTTTTACCGGCGTCTTTTCCCTACAAGATCAATTGATTTCTTCCACTCCGCATTCTCCTTGCATTGGCTATCCCAGGTGATCATGAAGTTAGTATAATATGCAGTAATGGTAATTAATATACAGACAAGAAGATATTGAATTTATGTGAGCAAGACTCGAATGGATAATATTTTAATAAAATTACGTGAACACATTTTTTAGTAGATAATTAAATACATAGAGTGAATAATTAACACTTAATCACATAATAATATATCATCTATATATCTAATTATGTACTTACAAGTTTGTACACATTGCTCTTAATATTTAGTTCGTCCTTATTTTTTGCCGGCTTTGAGAAGGTCAAAAAGATAAGGCTTTTCTGGGACTGTTTCCAAAATACATTTGCTCCATTTTACTTTTGCTTTTGCTTTAGACAAAAAATACAAAAACAAATAAACAAAAAAATTGATAATTGTTGGTGGGTCAAATCTGTCAAGTTCTACTCTCTGTCTCTTCTGAATATAAAGTTTTATGTCCACCTACTAGGTTGATTCATATGTAAATGTCTCGTTTCATGAGTTTGACTAAAAAAAAAGTTTAAGTATAATGTCTATTATTAATAATAGGTGCCAGAGAGTGTGCAAGACAAGAGATCATCAGCATACAACAGAGGGAGAGTGTCCATCCATAATGCAAATCAGGAGGCAGCAAATGCATACAGAAGCCAGTTCCAAGGGGACTTGGCTGCATTTCTGAAAGCAAGATCTCAAGAAATGAAGAGAGGAGGGTCCATGTTTCTTGTCTGCTTAGGCAGAACGTCACCTGACCCTACTGACCAAGGTGGCCCTGGCCTCCTCTTCGGCACCCACTTTCAGGATTCTTGGAATGATCTTGTCCTCGAGGTAATCTTACTTAATTAATACTGTATATATAAATAAATTATAAAAACTTATTTATACATATAAATTAGTAAAATTTGGTGATTTTGAAATGAGAAAAAAGGTAAATAATCATATTACCTAATTATAAGCTACCATTTTATTTTATACATATAAGTTAATAAAATTTATTTATCCTTATAGTTGTATTTATCATTTTTTACTTTCAAATGGACAAGAAGTCACCATGCAACAAATGTTAGGTTTCATTAGCTATGTTTGGATCGGGTCCCTTAGCCCATTTGTATTATTGAATTCTCATGATTACTAATCATGATTAGCCCATATTAATCCTAACCATAAATGTTTGTTGTATAACTAGATCTATGTCATCTATATATGAATAGATGATTTAAAATTAGAGATAAAATAAATAATTAGTTCATTTAATAAAATTGTAGTATTATTCAATAAAAAATTAGTGACTAATTATATATAATTGTTATAGGGGCTTATAACAAGTGAAAAACGTGACGCCTTCAACATACCAGTGTATGCATCAAGCTTGCAAGAATTTAGGGAGGTGGTTGAAACAAATGGGTCATTCAGAATTAACAGGCTAGAGATATTCAAAGGAGGAAGCCCTTTGGTGGTTAGCCAACCAGATGACGCAATTGAGGTTGGTCGAGCCCTCGCCAACAGTTGTCGGAGCGTAGTCGGGGTTCTTGTTGATGTCCACATAGGTGAACAACTTAGTGAGGAGTTGTTTTCAAGGGTTGAGCAACGAGGTTCAAGCCATGCTAAAGAATTACTAGAGCAACTGCAGTTCTATCATATAGTTGCATCACTCTCTTTTAAATAGAGAGAATTATTGTACACAAATGGCCAACTATAAAAATTTGGCCACTATGTATTCAAAATATGTATAAATAAAGTTATTTAATATTTATCATTATATAACTTCACATAATCTAGCACATACTGATATGTGTTAAAACATATTAAAACTTAAATAGATTAATCAAATCGATTCAATTGAGATTTAGTGGTTAGTTTGATCACTTGAACCTAAATTTGTTTGTATGGTGGTAAATCTATCATCAGACCATTAACATTTTCTATTTGATTATTTCAATTAAAAATTTTAACTATATTATTAATGTTATAAATTCGATTGGTTGAGCAGACTGGTCAAGACCCTTTATTAAGTCAACACCTCTTTAAACATTGATTCCATTACATAAAAAAAACTATGGTAAATAAAGCTACTCTTTTATTTTGCTTTATTTTTATCTTATAATTATGTCTAGATGTGTTACTTTTGTGAATGAGTAAAGGGCTTGTTACCAAGAGCTTCTGGAATCCCATTGATTGTAGCTACTTTTTCAATTATTTTTTTTATTACTTTCTGACTTCATTTTTCTCAGTCAAAAGCTTTAGGATGTAGGGTTCATACGGTAGTTATTTCGGTTATATAGACAGATAAGTTTTGCCTCTTTTCATGGGGACTTGTAGACCACTTTTAAGTTTTAGTTTGAACCCTTTTTTTTCCATCGTAAGCTTCATACCGGGGATCGGTCTAAGCCTTGCATATGGAGACAGGGCCGGAGCCTGGGCCCTTCATAGAACCAGACTCCATTTGCCCACCTCCCAAAGTCAGCAGTGTGATCGAAACAACAGCTATACTGTACATGGACACCCAAGGTTGTGTGCTCGAAACCCACTGACTCCTTGGCTTACCTAATTTGACAAAAAGCAGAACTCTTAGCTTATCCATCTTATAACTATAGATTTCAACTGAACTAACTCCGATTAGATCCATTCCTAACCAAAATTATCTATCAAATGTTTGAAAGACATGAAAAATATCCCCATAGAACATAAAAACACAAGGGAAATCGTTTCACAATATGCGATCCATGCATACACGTTTGCACAAACAAATTTCGCGATAACAAACTGACTAATCACTCATAATCTAATCAAATGCTGGGAAAATTTTGGAATATATCAAGAATTTGTATTCACATCCACGTATCATGACAGTTAACCATAATTCTTCTATGCAAGAGTCCACCATCCAATGACCTTTACAAATCAAAACACATACAAAGCAATACTATGATTAGGTGTTACTATATCTTTAATTCAAAATCACTCAATCACATGATGACACATCATTTGTATATATAAATTGTATAGCAAAAGTATAGATGCATAGTTTTATTGACACATACAAAACTAGAAAAACAGGTATGAACACCACTGGATTTGGTCACATCCAAGAACACAAAACTTAATGACCAGCTGATGGATTTGTCAGCAGCTCAAGAGACTTTTTTAAGTGTTCTACAGCAACAGATACATCATCAAATGCCAAGGCTCCAACTGCAAATCTTGCAGCCTTGTGTGCCTCAGCAATTTTCTCAGGTGCAGGCTGGTAATTGCTGTCATAGTGGTATTTTTCAACTGCGATTGGGACAGGTACTGAGGTAGTCCCATTTCTGCTGCTTGAGGTGTACTCAGAAGTTGATGGGTAGCCTGCTATGGGAGGAGCTGAATGGGGAGAAGAGTATGAAGTCTCAGAGTCTTGGTAGTAAGAAGGATAATGAGTCGGTACTGATGGAAGACTGCTCTCAGTAAAACTTGGATAAGACTGGAAATTCGGATAGTTGAAAGACGGAGCATCATGAGAAGGGTAATTATGAGGCAAATGCTGCTGGGGCTCCTGTTGGTAAGATTGATGGTGGTATGACTGAGAAAATTGAGAACTGTCTGATCTGTTTATTGGAGGTGGCGGATGATAATCATGGGAAGGGTAACCAGGAGTAGGGTTAGAAAATGTGGAACTTTCTGATCTACTCAACAGAGGTGGTTGATGAAAGTCATGGGAAGGACCTGATGGGGTAATATCTGCAGAATCTGATCTGTTATCATGGAACTGAGGAGGCATTGGAACATTTGTAGAATAATGGTTATCAGGGAACTGAGGTGATGGACCAGAATCTGATGCTGGACCAGTTACAGTAGTCTCACGCGTTTGGAAATCCTGCATCACAAATATTGCTGAAACCAATCAAGAAATCTATTTAGCTTAATAAATGAATTATCATCAGACTAAAGACTGCAATTTCTAACATCATTGATGCCACAAGGAATTTTTATTTTGGCCACTGACAGCAGTATATCCTTCAACTGCATTCATCTTACACATCTAGACTCTCTATTATCCTCTTCTTCCCTGTGACCAATTGCCATCATCACAAAAATGGAACTGAAAGGAAAATATTGTGAGTATATGTTTTCTGTTTCGTTTGATTCAACAAGCTTAAGAAATGAGTTTAGGAACATACATGTGAAGCACTGGGTGTAATTGGTGGAATTGATTGATTTTCATCCCCACCAGGAGGCCCTGGGATTGGCTTCCTTCCTTCCTTCAGGGCTTTCCTTATATCTGCAGCTTTCCAGGCTGCATACTTCTGTTTCTGCTCAAGCTGTAAAATTTTACATAAAAATTATATATTGCTAAATAGTTAATAATTGAATTTCTGATGTTTTAAATGTAAGCTTTGAGTAGATGAAATATGATCTGAATATAGGATAACCAAAAACTCACATCAGGCTGAAGTGCACCAAACTGGTTCAAAATCTCAAAGAAAGTGCTTGCTGCATAAAATGTTTTTGCAGTATTCCTGTAAAAACCTCAAAAGATTTAATTCCTGAAAATGAACTCATAAAGAGAAGAAAAAGAGAAATGGCACAAATTTGCAGAAGCAACATGAATCAAGATCAGATGGAGCTTCAGGGCATGAGGCATATGTTCCACAAGTGCCTCGCACTAAGACATGACAACACAATGCATTTACCAACAAAGGAGACAGCAACAGATGAGTGCTGGGTCACTAGTATCACATGTCTAGTGGAGCATAGCCAGATACAAGGAAATAGAATTTGACATACAAGTCCGCTCGTCCAGCATGATCTTGCTTGTCTGCCTTTGTGAAAACATTCAATGCAAATCCCTCTAGATACAAATTGTCTTCAGGCCCCAACTTCAATGCCTTCTTATCCTGTAAAGCAACAAAACAGTTGGACACCAATGTGGCGGAAAAGATAGTTTTTTAGTAAAGCCTATCAGTCAACAAGAGAATAGATGTCAGAAAATAAAAGATCACTAGCCACACATTTCAGTCTTTTGCTTTAATAACTCATCCATAGTAAACTCTTTTTATTTCTGCTGCATATGTAACATCTACTTGTACCATCTGACACTACCATCCATTGCAATTTACATTAAAAAGCAGTATGCCTACAAAGAATATATTTTTCAATCTCACCTATTCTGAGAATAACACCTATATTAATCATTAACCGTATTTCCAGCAAGTATGTTAACAGTGTATATACAAAATTATGTTTACATTCCACAGACAACCAAATAAACATTAGCAATGTCCACCAGAACTGTCAATGCAATGATACAACAACTACAAAGCCCCAAAATTTAAAACAACATCTGCTTAAAAAAGCAGAGAATAATGAAATAATCAGATTTTCCACAAATGTAAGCGCATTACAGGAAGTAAATACATATATAACAGGGTAAGCTCTAAAGTGGATCCCAACCATTGTTTTAGCACATTCCAGATTAGGCAACCTGGTAACTTAAATAAACCCAGAGCCTCAGAAATTGTGCCATCCAAAACACAGTTAATAAGTAACTAAAATCTCGTTCTCTACTTCAAACAATTTCAAGTTAACTCACAAATTTAACCAAATAAAAACTTTCACATACTCACTTTCAATTTCCCACAAAACAAATAGACCCAGTTCATTAAACACAATAATAGTCAATACCAATATTTCAAAACTCAAAAATTTCTTCAACAACACCCAAAACAAAAACCTTTTCAAGCTGGTTCATGAGAGAGATAAGGAGCGAATTGGTGGTCTTGGTCCGCTCGCTCGGAGGAATCCTCAACCCTCTTTCCATCGCATATAATCGGCCTAAACAAGTAAAAATAAACACCCCCAAAAAAGACTTCGTAACAGGGATCAAACATGCATTAACAGAGAACATAGGGTTACAAAATATTTACATGGAAAAAAAATAGGAGGAACTTACAATAGTATGCGACAAGCGGCTCATGTTTCTGTAACTCATCAGCTCGTTGTAGGTAAGCTAGCAGAAGCTTTGCTGGCTCGGTTTCGTTCGCCATGGCTTAGCTTGAGCTTTGCCTCTTTGATGCCTTCGATGAAAGCCAGAGGCATGAAGGTGCGCTTTCGTACCGAGTTCAAGGTTGAGCTCTGAAAGGTTATTGAACCGACGTCGTATTCGAGGGACTTAGATGAAAAGCTTTAAATAGTAGATTGTTTTTCCAAAAACAAAATTCTCTTTTTTTTAGTCTTTTATATTCAATAAAACTATGTGTACTCACTTTGGATACATAAATATATACAAATTTATATGTATCATCATTTGATTGAATGATTTTGAATTAAGAATAAAACAATAACCGATCATATGATGATACATATGAGTGTGTATGTATTTATGTACCTAAAGTGGGTACACATAGTATTACTCTTTTATATTTTTTCAAGGAAAACTCATTGTATAAAATAATTATGTATACTAATAAAACTCAATTGTTGTATGACCTAAGGATGGATTCAAATCGAATATGAGTTAAACTTAAGCTAAAACTTTAGTTTGACACCTTGACTCAGGTTTAATGATACATCAGTTCACCACATTAGAACTTTTTTCTCTCTTGCAATTCTTTTTCTTTTTTGACAATGTATTTTTTCTAATGACTCTTATTTTTGACATTACTATTTGTTATTCGAACCAATTCAAAGTTTCAAACCAATTTTTTCAAATTTGAGCTACTAATTTTTGTTTATGTTTAACTTGATTTGAATCCACTTCTAATGATCTTCATATATTTAATTTTTAGGTCATTCAACAAAAGTGTTGATATCCATGTATACATTTATGTTGATGAATTGCCATAAAATTAAATTTAAACAAAAATAACGTAAATTTATATAGAATTTGAACAATGATATGTATCCCTTATTTTAAGTATTTAATTAGATATTATTTTATCTTTAATTAAAATTATTCAATCATATGAGCAATTGAGTCTTCAAATTAGGTGCACAACATCAAAATTAAGGAAGATAATGAAAGCAAACTTTGTCTGTTGTATGTGTTGTTGAGGTCCAAACCCAACAAAATTTTTTGATTTAAACACCAAACCTCACTAAACTCAAAATGAGATTTAGGATATTAGCATAAATCCACCACTCTAACATTAAGAAGTTGATCTCGAATTGTGACTCTTACTAGACTCAAAGTTGACTCGTTTATCAATTTAATGATATTATTTATCTTATTAATGATATTATTTACCCATTCGACAAAACTATTTATCTTGTTGATAACTTTTTAATGACATTATACATCAATTCAAGCAAACTTAAACTCAAACTCGATCTGAATATTATGATTATGATCTAAACTCAAACCAATCTCATACTCAACTTGACTTAGATCAGATTTATCTCTAATACAAATACATATACAAACGCTAACATATTGTTATTGAGTGTTTTTATATTAAAAATAAAATAACGTTCAATCACATAATAACATAATAATATTTATATCATGTTTGTACTCATTATTAATACGTATAATATTACTCGAACTAACACATGCTACTCTCATGTATTATGAAAAAGAAAAATTATCCCTACATATAAGTCATAACATGATAACCATGCTACATACCACTAACTAAAAGTGAATCCAAACCGAATCAAACTCAAACTTAAACCAACTTGACTTAGCTTAAAAGAGTCAAACTCAAACCTAGACTCGAGCTTGCCAAGCACCCCTCAAATTATCTTGAACTTGACTTGACTTAAAGGAAGTCAAGTTCATCTACACCAAAACCAAATTTGAGTTATTTAACTCGAGACTATAATCGAGTTAAAATTAACTAAAACAATACAGTTTTAATATGTATTAATTAAAACAACATCATTTTAACAAATTCTAATCAAACTTTTTTTATTGTCAAACTTAGACAGTACAAATTCTTAGGCTTAAACTTGTCTCAACCAAGCTGGCAGCCCGAGCTCAATTGCGAGCCCTACCACTTTCCCATAACTAATTGATTGTAGTTGTTTTGTACATTCGTTTTACGAAAGAGTCTTCGATTCTTTTGCTGTAAGCAAAAAAAATAACAGAAAAGTATGATTTAAAACAGTGGGAAAAGATTATAACAGCTTATAACATACACAGCTAAAAACAGCTTACTCTCCCGTCACTTCAGGTATCTCTTTGGGTTCTCTCTATCCCTACAGTAGACCAAGTAAAAACCATAGTAATATCACAAGGGTGTAAACCTAGAAATCTCCTCTTTTATTGTCACGGTGAGGCCGGAACTGGGTCGGTACCCGAAACATGGGAGGCTGCATCCTCTTTTGACATGGCAACATGGTTTGCAGGTGCAGCTGGCCTGTTGATGCTATCCCTCCTTCCATCTTTAGACATGGACCTGCTACCATTTGCATTGAGAGATAGCCGTCTGCTTGGAGTTCCATTGGCACCCCCGTTCGCTCTTGGGCCTACAACTTTCTTTGTACTGGCAGGGCGGGCAGGGCTGGACCTTGAACCAAAAACGGCTTCTTGCTCTGTGCTTTGCTGCTCATGCTGGTACGTCTTTTGATCCTATGAAGCCAACAAAGACATAATTCAGGTTGGTAACATCATAATGTAGACGCTGAAAATGAAAGTATCTGCCGAGCCAAATGCTAATAAAAGTTGGAGGCCCTTGAAGTCTAGTCCAACTTAGTTCAATTCGATTGAAATGATTTTGTTTTAGTTTGATTCAAATTTATAGTTTAAATTTATGATTTAAATGTGTGGTTTCAATATATGGTTTGAATTCCTAACTTATCAACAAAATGATATTGTTTAACAATACTTAACATAATTTGAATCAAGTCACAAGTCAAGTTTAAACTGGATCGAGCTATTTACCTAACTTACAAGCTAAACTTTTTTTAAATTGAATTCGGTTTAGTTTTAAAATAAATCAAACCTTTTAACTCAAACTCAATTCAAATTTAAACTGAACTAATCAAGCTGAACCAAGTTTTAAGTCTAACTTAGCTCAGTTCGATTCATCACTAATAATAGTGGTAGTGATCCTTAGATAAAAATTAGATGAGTCAAAAGTCAAATATATGACCAATTAAAATATAATAAAATTGAAGAATAGTTAGTGTAAAAAATTAAATTAAGGGTTATATTATTATTTTTTATGTATTTAAATTAATAATTTTTTAAATTCAAGAGGATCAATTGGGCTTCCCTTGGATCCGCCATTGAATAGTATTGGCGTGAAAATTTTGTCTGTCTTAATTATGGATATGGTTAGCAAAATTGGACCAAATCTACTAGCATCGATTCAAGTTTGATGAATTGAAAAGGCCGAAGGACTATTTTCCACCCAAGGATCAGTGTTTTTTCAAGTATTATTTCTTTAATTTTAAAAATTTTAAATATTTATCAATAAATAATTAAATTTAACATAATTTTAACCTTTAAAATTTTATCTTTTTTTTTCTTTAAACTTTAAAAATTAAATAATAGCTTGAGTATGACCAAACCCAGATCCCATTCATCTTATAATAATAATGGCTACAAAAGATGTTATGCCGATCGGATACAAACAGTTGCCATAATCCATTTTTTATTATTATTAATTTTTCTTACGTTAATTTTGTCCTTTTTGATCAGAAGCTTGCAAATACTTGGCTATGGTATTGTAAATTGTAATTAAATTTTGTATTTTATATTTTTACTGTTTATTTTTTCATGTAATCAAAGATACACCAGAGTCTCTCATTATGGGTATATCAAAATACGTTAATATATACATTTTAAAGAGATCAATTCAATAACCTATCGTTAAGATCTCTTACTTTAATATAAATATATCAAAAAATATTAGTGTATACACTCAAATCTATTTACAATAGTATAATAGTCAAATCTAAATCCTAAAACTTCATGTTTGAAATTTCACACATTCACGAGCTCTGAAACCAAACATTACAATAAATGTTATAACTGGAGAGGATTCAAATTCAAAATATATGTACCGATTTTTGGACATGAGTTTAAGTAAATAAAACTTCCACTTTTATTTATTTCAAATAAAATTATATCTGTTTATTTTTGGTGTACATAAAATAAGACTATATTATTCATTCAATATTTTCCTCTCTTCTCTTTATATAAATTCAACTCTCCCTCACCTCTCTTCTATTCAAACACACTTGAAATTACTTTAACTGTAGCTAGGAAAATGGCTGATCGAAAGCTCGAAATGATCCTCTCTATGAAAGGCGGCAATGGAAAGGGAAGCTATGCAAACAACTCTCAAGCTCAGGTTTCATCATCCAGACGAATTTTCATTTCTTTTTCTTAATTTTCTCTCATATTTTTCTTCAGGTTTTTCAAGTTTTCTTCATGCAGGCGAAGCACGCCCGTTCAATGCTGCACCTTTTGAAAGAAACCCTAGACAATATTCAGCTCCAACCGGGCTCCGAACTGCCTTTCACGGTGGCCGATTTAGGCTGTTCATGTGGCAACAACACACTCTACATCGTTGATGTCATCATCAAGCACATGATCGAACGGTACAAGGCCATGGGATACGTGCCGCCGCCGGAGTTTTCAGTCTTCTTCTCCGACCTCCCTAGCAATGACTTCAACACTCTATTTCAACTCCTCCCTCCTATTTCCAAAGGTAGCATGGAGGAGTGCCTAGCCACCGATAACCACCGCTCTTACTTCGCCGCCGGTGTCCCCGGATCGTTTTACCGGCGTCTTTTCCCTACAAGATCAATTGATTTCTTCCACTCCGCATTCTCCTTGCATTGGCTATCCCAGGTGATCATGAAGTTAGTGTAATATGCAGTAATGGTAATTAATACACAGACAAGAAGATATTGAATTTAAATGAGCAAGACTCGAATGGATAATATTTCAATAAAATAATGTGAACATATTTTTTAGTATATAATTAAATACATAGATTGAATAATCAATACTTAATTCCATAATAATATATCATTTATATATCTAATTATATATTCAAAAGTTCGTACGCATTACTCTTAATATTTAGTTCGTTCTTATTTTTTGCGGCTTTGAGTAGGTCAAAAAGATAAGGCTTTGCTGGGACTGTTTCCAAAATACATTTGCTCCATTTCACTTTTGCTTTTGCTTTAGACAAAAAATACAAAAACAAACCAACAAAAAAATTGATAGTTGTTGGTGGGTCAAATCTGTCAAGTTCTACTCTCTGTCTCTTCTGAATATAAAGTTTTATGTCCATCTACTAGGTTGATTCATATGTAAATGTCTCGTTTCATGAGTTTGATTTAAAAAAGAGTTTAAAGTATAATGTTTATTATTAATAATAGGTGCCAGAGAGTGTGCAAGACAAAAGATCATCAGCATACAACAGAGGGAGAGTGTCCATCCATAATGCAAATCAGGAGGCAGCAAATGCATACAGAAGCCAGTTCCAAGGGGACTTGGCTGCATTTCTGAAAGCAAGATCTCAAGAAATGAAGAGAGGAGGGTCCATGTTTCTTGTCTGCTTAGGCAGAACCTCACCTGACCCTACTGACCAAGGTGGCCCTGGCCTCCTCTTCGGCACCCACTTTCAGGATTCTTGGAATGATCTTGTCCTCGAGGTAATCTTACTTAAGTAATATTACATGTATAAATAAATTATACAAACTTATTTATATATATAAATTAGTAAAATTTGGTGATTTTTAAATGAGAAAAAAGATAAATAATCATATTACTTAATTACAAACTACTATTTTATTTTATACATATAAGTTATTTATACTTATTGTTTTATTTATCATTTTTTACTTTCAAATGGACAAGAAGTCACCATGCAACAAATGTTAGGTTTCATTAGCTATGTTTGGATTGGGTTCATTAGCCCATTTGTATTATTTAATTCTCACTAATCATGATTAGCCCATATTAATCCTAACCATAAATGTTTGTTGTATAACTAGATCTATGTCATATATATATCAATAGATGATTTTAAATTAAAGATAAAATAAATAATTAGCTCATTTAATAAAATTGTAGTATTATTCAATAAAAAATTAGTGACTAATAATATATAATTGTTATAGGGTCTTATAACAAGTGAAAAACGTGACGCCTTCAACATACCAGTGTATGCATCAAGCTTGCAAGAATTTAGGGAGGTGGTTGAAACAAATGGGTCATTCAGAATTAACAGACTAGAGATATTCAAAGGAGGAAGCCCTTTGGTGGTTAGCCAACCAGATGACGCAATAGAGGTTGGTCAAGCCCTCGCCAACAGTTGTCAGAGCGTAGTCGGGGTTCTTGTTGACGTCCACATAGGTGAAAAACTGAGTGAGGAGTTGTTTTCAAGGGTTGAGCAGCGAGGTTCAAGCCATGCTAAAGAATTATTAGAGCAAATGCAATTCTATTATATAGTTGCATCACTCTCTTTTAAATAGAGAGAATTATTGTACACAAACGGCCAACTATAAAAATTTGGACACTATGTATTCAAAATATGTATAAATAAAGTTATTTAATATTTATCATTATATGGCTTCGCATAATCTAGCACATACTGATGTGTGTTAAAACATATTAAAACTTAGATCGACTAATCAAATCGATTCAATTGAGATTTAGTGGTTAGTTTAGTCACTTGAACCTAAATTTGTTTGTATAGTAGTAAATTTATCATCAGACCACTAACATTTTTTATTTGATTATTTTAATTAAAAATTTTAACTGTATTATTAATGTCATAGATTCGATTGATTGAGCAGACTGGTCAAGTCCCTTTATTGAGTCAACACCTCTTAAAACGTTGATTCCATTACATAAAAAAGCTATAGTAAATAAAGCTACTCTTTTATTTTGCTTTATTTTTATCTTATAATTACGTCTAGATGTGTTACTTTTGTGAGTGAGTAAAGGGCTTGTTACCAAGAGCTTCTGGAATCCCATTGATTGTAGCTACTTTTTCAATTATTTTTTTTATTACTTTCTGACTTCATTTTTCTCATTCAAAACCTTTAGGATGTAGGGTTCATACGGTAGTTATTTCGGTTATATAGATAGATAAGTTTTGCCTCTTTTCATGGGGACTTGTAGACCACTTTAAGTTTTAGTTTGAACCCTTTTTTTTCCATCATTAAACTTCATACCAGGGATTGGTCTAAGCCTTGCAAATGGAGACAGGGCCGGAGCCTGGGCCCTTCATAGAACCAGACTCCATTTGCCCACCTCCCAAAGTCAGTAGTGTGACGGAAACGACAGTTATACTGTACATGGATACCCAAGGTTGTGTGCTCGAAACCCACCGGCTCCTCGGCTTACCTAATTTGACAAAAGGCAGAACTGTTGGCTTATCCATCTTGTAACTATAGATTTCAACTGAACTAACTCAGATTAGATCCATTCTTAACCAAAATTATCCATCAAATATTTGAAAGACATGAAAAATATCCCCATAGAACATAAAAACATAAGGGAAATTGTTTCACAAGCGATCCATGCATACACTTTTGCACAAACAAATTTGGCAATAACAAACTGACTAATCACTCATAATCTAATCAAATGCTGGGAAAATTTTGGAATATATCAAGAATTTGTATTCACATCCATGTATCATGACAGTTAACCATAATTCTTCTATGCAAGAGTCCACCATCCAATGACCTTTACAAATCAAAACACATACAGAGCAATACTATAATTAGGTGTTACTATATCTTTAATTCAAAATCACTCAATCGCATGATGACATATCATTTGTATATATAAATTGTATAGCAAAAGTATATATGCATAGTTTTATTGACACATACAAAACTAGAAAAACAGGTATGAACACCACTGGATTTGGTCACATCCAAGAACACAAAACTTAATGACCAGCTGATGGATTTGTCAGCAGCTCAATAGACTTTTTTAAGTGTTCTACAGCAACAGATACATCATCAAATGCCAAGGCTCCAACTGCAAATCTTGCAGCCTTGTGTGCCTCAGCAATTTTCTCAGGTGCAGGCCGGTAATTGCTGTCATAGTGGTATTTTTCAACTGCGATTGGGACAGGTACTGAGGTAGTCCCATTTCTGCTGCTTGAGGTGTACTCGGAAGTTGATGGGTAGCCTGCTATGGGAGGAGCTGAACGGGGAGAAGAGTATGAAGTCTCAGAGCCTTGGTAGTAAGAAGGATAATGAGTCGGTACTGATGGAAGACTGCTCTCAGTAAAACTTGGATAAGACTGGAAATTCGGATAGTTGAAAGACGGAGCATCATGAGAAGGTTAATTATGAGGCAAATGCTGCTGGGGCTCCTGTTGGTAAGATTGATGGTGGTATGACTGAGAAATTTGAGAACTGTCTGATCTGTTTATTGGAGGTGGCGGATGATAATCATGGGAAGGGTAACCAGGATTAGGGTTACAAAATGTAGAACTTTCTGGTCTACTCAACAGAGGTGGTTGATGAAAATCATGGGAAGGAGCTGACAGGGTAATATCTGCAGAATCTGATCTGTTATCATGGAACTGAGGAGGCATTGGAACATTTGTAGAATAATGGTTATCAGGGAACTGAGGTGATGGACCAGAATCTGATGCTGGACCAGTTACAATAGTCTCACTCAGTTGGAAATCCCGCATCACAAATATTGCTGAAACAAATCAAGAAATCTATTTAGTTTAATAAATGAATTATCATCAGACTAAAGACTGCAATTTCTAACATCATTGATGCCACAAGGAATTTTTATTTTTGGCCACTGACAGCAGTATATCCTTCAACTGCATTCATCTTACACATCTAGACTCTCTATTACCCTCTTCTTCCCTGTGACCAATTGCCATCATCACAAAAATGGAACTGAAAGGAAAATATTGTGAGTATATGTTTTCTGTTTCGTTTGATTCAACAAGCTTAAGAAATGAGTTTAGGAACATACATGTGAAGCACTGGGTGTAATTGGTGGAATTGATTGATTTTCATCCCCACCAGGAGGCCCTGGGATTGGCTTCCTTCCTTCCTTCAGGGCTTTCCTTATATCTGCAGCTTTCCAGGCCGCATACTTCTGTTTCTGCTCAAGCCGTAAAATTTTACATAAAAATTATATATTGCTAAATAGGTAATAATTGAATTTCTGATGTTTTAAATGTAAGCTTTGAGTAGATGAAATATGATCTGAATATAGGATAACCAAAAACTCACATCAGGCTGAAGTGCACCAAACTGGTTCAAAATCTCAAAGAAAGTGCCTGCTGCATAAAATGTTTTTGCAGTATTCCTGTAAAAACCTCAAAAGATTTAATTCCTGAAAATGAACTCATAAAGAGAAGAAAAAGAGAAATGGCACAAATTTGCAGAAGCAACATGAATCAAGATCAGATGGAGCTTCAGGGCATGAGGCATATGTTCCACAAGTGCCTCGCACTAAGACATGACAACACAATGCATTTACCAACAAAGGAGACAGCAACAGATGAGTGCTGGGTCACTAGTATCACATGTCTAGTGGAGCATAGCCAGAAACAAGAAAATAGAATTTGACATACAAGTCCGCTCGTCCAGCATGATCTTGCTTGTCTGCCTTTGTGAAAACATTCAATGCAAATCCCTCTAGATACAAATTGTCTTCAGGCCCCAACTTCAATGCCTTCTTATCCTGTAAAGCAACAAAACAGTTGGACACCAATGTGGCGGAAACGATAGTTTTTTAGTAAAGCCTATCAGTCAACAAGAGAATAGATGTGAGAAAATAAAAGATCACTAGCCACACATTTCAGCCTTTTGCTTTAATAACTCTTTTTATTTCTGCTGCATATGTAACATCTACTTGTACCATCTGACACTACCATCCATTGCAATTTACATTAAAAAGCAGTATACCTACAAAGAATATATTTTTCAATCTCACCTATTCTGAGAATAACACCTATATTAATCATTAACCGTATTTCCGAGAAGTATGTTAACAGTGTATATACAAAATTATGTTTACATTCCACAGACAACCAAATAAACATTAGCAATGTCCACCAGAACTGTCAATGCAATGATACAACAACTACAAAGCCCCAAAATTTAAAACAACATCTGCTTAAAAAAGCAGAGAATAATGAAATAATCAGATTTTCTACAAATGTAAGCGCATTACAGGAAGTAAATACATATATAACAGGGTAAGCTCTAAAGTGGATCCCAACCATTGTTTTAGCACATTCCAGATTAGGCAACCTGGTAACTTAAATAAACCCAGAGCCTCAGAAATTGTGCCATCCAAAACACAGTTAATAAGTAACTAAAATCTCGTTCTCTACTTCAAACAATTTCAAGTTAACTCACAAATTTAACCAAATAAAAACTTTCACATACTCACTTTCAATTTCCCACAAAACAAATAGACCCAGTTCATTAAACACAATAATAGTCAATACCAATATTTCAAAACTCAAAAATTTCTTCAACAACACCCAAAACAAAAACCTTTTCAAGCTGGTTCATGAGAGAGATAAGGTGCGAATTGGTGGTCTTGGTCCGCTCGCTCGGAGGAATCCTCAACCCTCTTTCCATCGCATACAATCGGCCTAAACAAGTAAAAATAAACACCCCCAAAAAAGACTTCGTAACAGGGATCAAGCATGCATTAACAGAGAACATAGGGTTACAAAATATTTTCATGGAAAAAAAATAGGAGGAACTTACAATAGTATGCGACAAGCGGCTCATGTTTCTGTAACTCATCAGCTCGTTGTAGGTAAGCTAACAGAAGCTTTGCTGGCTCGGTTTCGTTCGCCATGGCTTAGCTTGAGCTTTGCCTCTTTGATGCCTTCGATGAAAGCCAGAGGCATGAAGATGCACTTGCGTACCGAGTTCAAGGTTGAGCTCTGAAAGGTTATTGAACCGACGTCGTATTCGAGGGACTTAGATGAAAAGCTATAAATAATAGATTGTTTTTCCAAAAACAAAATTCTCTTTTTTTTTTTTTTTCCTTTTATATTTTTTTCAAGGAAAACTCATTGTATAAAATAATTTTGTATACTAATAAAACTCAGTTGTTGTATGACCTAAGGATGGATTCGAATAGAATATAAGTTAAACTTACGTTAAAACTCTAGTTTGACACTTTGACTCAAGTTTAAAGATATATCAATTCACCACATTAGAACTTTTTTCTCTCTCGCAATTCTTTTTCTTTTTTGACAATTTATTTTCTCTAATGACTCTTGTTTTTGACATTACTATTTGGCCAAAGGACTATTTCCCACTCAAGGTATGCTGCAATCTTAAGTTTTCACCCTTTAACTATGGAAATATCAAACACCTACTTATGAGCAGTTAAAATTAACGGTGATAAAGGTAAAATCGTCATTTTCTCTATAATATTAAAAAATAAATTAAAATATAATCTATTTTTACCCCCTTAAACTTTGAAAACTAAAATTTTTTCTCAGCCTAAGTTTTAAAAATGGTAATTTCACCTTCGTCTCCCAAAGCTTCTCCGACGCCAATCAGGCGTCCAACTGGGAGGAAAGAGATCGCCAGAAGAAGAGGATGCTTCGGGAGAGAGAGATCATCGGCAATGGAGCTGGAGATGTCGTCGAAGATTTCAAAACAAAACCTTATGGTGAAACTGTCATTTTTTAAAACTTATGCTGGGGGAAATTTTTAGTTTTTAAAGTTTAGGGAGGCAAAAAGAGATAAAATTTTCAGGTGTTAGGGTTCTGTTAAATTTAACCGGTCATGGGTGGGTGTTTGGTATTTTCATACTTAAATGGTAAAAACTTGAGATTGCAACATACCTTGGGTGGAAAATAGTCCTTTGGCCTTACTATTTATTATTTGAATCAATTCAAAGTTTCAAACCAATTTTTTCAAATTTGAGTTGAGTTCAGACTAATTTTTGTTCAAGTTTAACTTAATTTAAATCCACTTCTAATGAATTTCACATATTTAATTTTTAGGTCATTCAACAAAAGTGTTGATATCCATGTATACATTTATGTTGATGAATTGCCATAAAATTAAATTTAAACAAAAATAACGTAAATTCATATAGAATTTGAACAATGATATGTGTCCCTTATTTTAAGTATTCAATTAGATTTTATTTTATTTTTAATTAAAATTATTTTATTATATGATAATATATAACAAATTGAGTTTTAAAATTAGGCGCACAACATCAAAATTAAGGAAGATAATGAAAGTAAACTTTGTCTATCGTATGTGTTGTTAAGGTCCAAACCCAACAAAATTTTTTGATTTAAACACCAAACCTCACTAAACTCAAAATGAGATTTAGGATATTAGCATAAATCCACCACTCTAACATAAACAAGTTGATCTCGAATTGTAACTTTTACTAGGCTCAAAATTAACTTATTTATCTATTTAATGATATTATTTATCTCATTAATGATATTATTTATCCATTCAACTAAACTATTTATCTTATTAATAACTCTTCAATGATATTATATATCAATTCAAACAAACGCAAACTCAAACTCGATCTAAATATTATGATTATGATCTAAACTCAAACCAATCTTATACTCAACTCGACTTAGATCAGATTTATCTCTAATACAAATACATATACAAACGCTAACATATTGTTATTGAGTGTTTTTGTATTAAAAATAAAATAACGCTAATAATAATATATTAATATTTATATCATGTTTATACTCAGTGTTTGTACTCATTATTGATACGTCTAATATTACTTGAACTAACACATGCTACTCTCATGTATTATGAAAAAGAAAAATTATCCCCACATACAAGTCATAACATGATAACCATGTTACATACCATTAACTAAAAATGAATTTAAACCGAATCAAACTCAAACTTAAACCAACTTAACTTGGCTTAAAAGAGTCAAACTCAAACCTAGACTCGAGCTTGCCAAGCACCCTCAAATTATCTTGAACTCGACTTGACTTAAAGGGAGTCAAAATCGAGTCAGGTTCATCCACACCAAACCAAATTTGAGTTACTTAACTCGAGACTATAACCAAGCTAAAATTAACTAAAACAACACAGTTTTAACATGCATTAATTAAAACAACATTATTTTAACAAATTCCAATCAAACTTTTTTCATTGTCAAACTTAGACAGTACAAATTCTTAGGCTTAAACTTGTCTCAACCAAGCTGGCAGCCCGAGCTCAATTGCCAGCCCTACCACTTTCCCATAAGTAATTGATTGTAGTTGTATTGTACATTCGTTTTATGAAAGTCTTGGATTCTTTTGCTGTAAGCAAAAAAAAGAACAGAAAAGGATGATTTAAAACAATAGGAAAAGATTATAACAGCATATAACATACACAGCTAAAAACAGCTTACTCTCCAGTCACTTCAGGTATCTCTTTGGGTTCTCTCTATCCCTACAGTAGACCAAGTAAAAACCATAGTAATACACAAGGGTGTAAACCTAGAAATCTCCTCTTTTATTGTCACGGTGAGGCCGGAATTGGGTCGGTACCCGAAACATGGGAGGCTGCATCCTCTTTTGACATGGCAACATGGTTAGCAGGTGCAGCTGGCCTGTTGATGCTATCCCTCCTTCCATCTTTAGACATGGACCTGCTACCATTTGCATTGAGAGATAGCCGTCTGCTTGGAGTTCCATTGGCACCCCCGTTCGCTCGTGGGCCTACAACTTTCTTTGTACTGGCAGGGCGGGCAGGGCTGGGCCTTGAACCAAAAACGGCTTCTTGCTCTGTGCTTTGCGGCTCATGCTGGTACTTCTTTTGATCCTATGAAGCCAACAAAGACATAATTCAGGTTGGTAACATCATAATGTAGACGCTGAAAATGAGAGTATCTGCCAAGCCAAATGCTAATAAAAGTTGGAGGCCCTTGAAGACTAGTTGTTTCAGTTTCTGGCAAATGATTTTACCCAGATCAATCAATAAAACTTACCCTCATCCTCCGCTTTTCGTCTTCTCTTTCCTGCCTGAGCATGGCATATTCATCTAGCATTGCAAGTAGAGGGACACCATCATAAGTGAATGATATGCCACGGTCTTCCTCCCATGCTCGAGTTTTGGCAACCAAGGAGTCAACAAGAGCTAGATGGGCATGGAACCCAATTAGTTTGAAAGGCTAATAATCCAGAGAACACATACATGTAAAGTTGCATACATGGTTGTGATTTTCTGTGGAACCTAATTATTTGAGTCTCAATATCCAATTTTGAAAGGCTCCATAAAGTATCAATAGCACTACCGACCGCCAAAGAAAATTGGCAAAATTTAGCAACACCATCCAGCATAAATTTAGGTTGAGCACATGATCTCCGTAAAAGTTAAATAAGATTCCATAAACAAAATGTGCGCTTTTTTGCAGGTTAAGAAGTTCATTCATGCATATATTAGAGCCTCTCTCATTAGAAGACACTATTCAAATTTCTATAAACATACATTTGTAAGATGCCCTCTGACTCTATGCATACCTGGAATCTTGTTTACCAGAATACGAGCTTTTTCTGCTCGCTTGAGATTCAAGTGTGCACCTCTGCTTGCATTATACCTATTTTCATCCTGTTTCAGGAAGGCAATATCAGTGCTGCTCAAAGTAAATAAATCCAAACTCAGCTAAGTTTGAACTAAATAAACTCAAAATGTATAACATAGAAGAAAAGCCCCACTCAACCATATCTTCTTTATCTGATCTACATTTGGTGGTCTAAAGTCATCATAACATGATCATCTCTCTAACAAGTCACAGGGGCTAATGGTTATAGCAGTACCCGATTGTAATCTTCAAGCCAACTCTCTTCTTCACAGGCTGACATCCATTTCTCAACCTTGTCTAAGATGTCTTTTCTGCTGAGAGCTTCATCTTTGGCTTTTGCTATCTGACCATCCATGTCTGCTAGTAACTCAGCAGGCTCCACATTCCCAGAATCAATGAGTGCCAAAATTTTTTCTCTAGCAGCCACAGGATCTATTTCAATATGAGCACGGGCATATATTTCTTCAAGATCTGCTTGCTTTTTAAAGGCAATTTCCTTCATTCTACTGGCTTTAAGTTGATCAAGCCTTTCAACTTCTACTTCAGCCTTATTTAGAAGTAACAAGAAAATGAGTAAACACTAGAAAAGACGCATTCAAAACATAGTTTTGTAGACTGTAAAATTTGAATACCTGCTCAATCAGATCCAGAGCAAGGGCACCAGGGACAGTGACTTCATCTACAGAAGCAGATATGTTACAGGTAACATGGTCAAACAATTTCCTTTCTTCATCAGGGGTATCCATTAGATTCCATAGATCAATTAGTTGAGTAGCGAATTCTTGAAGCTGTGACAGGGATTATCAAAGACTTAATATAATGTTGTGAACCCAGGTTGCAATTGTGATTGAATTGGAATATTTGAAAATTTACCTTATGAAGCCTCTGCTTCTTATCTTCTTTCAGTGATAAGACTGTCTTAGCCAACCGAGACAGGGTGTCATTGCTAATGCTTTTAGATTGCACACCAGTAGAGTCATTTAAGCTTGGATGAACTTCAGTTACAGTACTGAAGAAGTCCATGCCAAGAACAGCACAGAGATCATGCACAGTGCTAACAAATTCAAGGACCTTGTGCAGCCTATCACTCTGCAACATGAAGTAAGTAATTACCTACTATCAATTCCATAGATGTAAAACAGAAATCGATTCACTGCTAATAAAAGTTCAAAAAGATACCTTCTCTTTCTGAAGTTCTTGGAGCTGAGCTTGATATTCATCTAACTTCTTCAAGGTTAGGTCAGCCTCATCAACTGCAGCAGCCTGCTCACTGAGGCTCAAGTTCCCAGCAATTTCTCCACATATCTTTTGAATTTGTGATTGTACTTCTGAGAACTCCTTTACTCTCTCCTCTTTCTGTTTCCAAAGCTGTTCAAGTACCGGTGCTATAGCTGCAAGTTGCTCCTTAATTGTTCCTGAAGTCTTTGTAGGCTGTAATAGAACCAGAGAAATCCATGAGTAAACTAGATAACCATCTAGTGCAAAATAGTAGGTTCCACTTCCTAAAATTTTCAACCACCAAAACCTAAAACCCAAAACAATGATTACTTACTCCAACGAAGCTTTTTTCGCCAAGAGCTGACAGAAGACTTGAAAGTTCAACTTTTGCATCTGACAAGGCCTGAAGAAGTTCTGCTCTTGACTTTGCTGCCAGCTCCACCTTCCTCTTATACACATCCAAGCACTCCTTCTCTATCTGAAGAAGCATCTTGTCTCGTTCCTCATCAGTTTCACCAACTTCATCCCAGATTTCCTAAAGCCAATCTTGGATCAGTTCACTGCTATTCCTTCATGGCATGCACATAAAAAATGAGCACACACTAAAATCAGAAGCAAAATTACCTGCAGTTTCTGCAGTAAAGAACCACAAGTTGTTTCTCCAAGAAGAGCATTTTCAGTATCTGTCACCGCCATTCACGTAGTCACTACAACCTGCCCTGTTCAACATATTCAAAGACAATCTTTATGTTTCTGTTGGGACAAAAATATAGTCTCAGAAAATTTTGAAAAAAAAAAACAGGAACAGCAAAGAATGCAAATAAAATCCAGATACCTTATTGACCAGCAAGAAACAGCAGTTTACTAGACAAGGTGAACATGCAAACCTGTCAGAATAGTCATAGATAAAGATATGAAGTTACTCAGCTGTAGGTTTTTGAATTGGCATAATTAAAGAGCATTATATAATAAATTCATTCGAAAAAATAAGCCTTCAACTGTATAGGCCAAACAAGATTTTTGCAGACAAACAGTATTCTGATATCAAGTTCAACCATACCAGATTATTTGGACAATACAAATATGAAATTACTGGAAATAGTTATTTTTCCAACAACTTAAACTCGTAAATTCTATTTGATTCCAAGGAAATTTAAGAAAAGAACCCACAGATAAACCCTTGGACAGCTTAACAATTAGACAAAGAGACACTTTACTAGACAAAGCAAGCATTGGCTGGATTGGCATGAAGTTTACCACACAAGCTACCAAAATAGCATAAAACAGAATTAACAGTCTAAATTTGTTCTCTCATCCCACATTTCTCGGTAACAAACAAGGTGTTGATTCATATACACAAAATCAAATCTTTCAAACTCCAGTTTTGTTGCTCACGTTTTAAAGAAACAGAGTGAAACTAGCTTCCTTCAGTTAAACTAAAACCAATCTCAACCCCATCACTCATCAGCAATCAAGCTCTTAAACCATCAAAACCTTGCATGCAGAACAACATTACTAATTTCACTCAAAGCCAAAAAAAAAATTATCAACTTCCCCTTTTACCCACATTTTCAGAGCAATCAAACAAAATCTTTACCTTCATTAGACTCAGAACCCACTTAAATAACTGAACCCAGAAATCCAATCACTATACAAACGCCAATCATGAAACAGAGAGCATCAAAACCAAGATCCCAACTTCAAAAACAGTAAACAAAACCCTCAATTTCACAAAAATCAAACAAAATTCACCTAACATCACAGAACACATTTCACAAAAGAAAAAATAAAGAAGCCTCATTTCCAACACGTGTTGTACTAAACTCCCGAACCCACATCAGCAAAATAAAAAAAGCAAGAAAAACAACCTCATGTAACACATACAGATCTCTTTCACTGGCAAAACAAGAACAGGTACATTACATCAACAAACAACAGAAACTGAACCAAATGCTTACAAAGATCAGGACTAGGAGCTGAAACTTCTCTCTCTGAGTTTTCAGATCTAAAATCTGTAATTTTTTTTTTTTTTTTTCCTTGTTTGGGTTTCAGTGTTCAGTGTGCAAAGAGAAAGAGAGTGAAGTTAACAAAAGATCAAGGCAGAGGGAAGTGGAGAGTGGAGCCCTTTATAGCTGGTCGTTCTGAAGAATTTTCTTTGTTATTAGGCCTTGCTTTTAGAGTTAATTACAAGAGTGACAACGATGACTGCTCATTATCCAAAAACAGGGAATTGAGTTAAATTAAATTAAATGTTAATTAAGATAAAAAAAAATTAATTTTATGCTGCCAAGATTAAATAAAATTAAATTAAATGTTAATTAAGATTAAATTTAAATATTGTAAAACTTAATTTAGGAACCCAATTTTGAAAATAGAGTCCTCTCAAAATTTTGGATCTTATGAAAGTAAAATACAAACATCTTTGTTCTAAAATATTGGGTTTGTTGAGATTTGAGAATAAGAAATAAAAAAACAATATATTTCCTTTTTAATTGCAAAATGCTTGAAATAACTTGCAAGAGAGGAAATATCCAATAATAGAGAATTTTGTATAGTTGATGCATTCTCAAGTATGCTAAACAATAGGAATGGTTCAACAAACTTTTTATTTAGGTATAATGCAATTCGAGCTGAATTAAGATCGGATTACTGTTTAGCTTGAATAAATCATGTACAAATTAAAGAAATTTCAAATTTGCTTGAATTCGATTTTTTGCCAATATCATCACATTGATGTTTATCTCACTGACAATTATTCTTTACTTTTTCCTTTGATGCTATTATTCACCAATTGAACAAATCGAGTTTGATCTCAAACTAATCAATTTGGCTTCAAATTGTATTAATTTGATGTAGTCTTTTGATACTTAAATGGGTTTAGTTAATAAGTTTATTATAAGAAAAAATATACATGTGTTCCACTAAAGGGGGAATTTTTTTGGTAAGGTTTTGCTGAGAAGGGCAAAGAATAAGGAAAAGACCCAAAAAGGGTCACAAGAAAGGTAAAATGTTGGCATAAACAAAGCAAGCAAAAGGGCTTAGTGATTGCTTGTTAGGTGTCATCAAGAATCAAAATCTAGAGGTCATTATCTAACATCTGTCTTAATTTAATTTGCAAAATTATACATCATTACCCTGCAAAGTCATCACACTAGAGACAAAGTCTATCAACCAAACTTTGATTTTGGATATTGCAAGGCAATTGCTCATTGATCGCTACTTCAGAAGCAATTATTCCCTTTTATTTGCTAGTTGGATTGGGTTTGCCCATATAAGATTTTGGCTCATAAATTATCAATAATAACTCCATACCTAAAAAATTTTAAATATATAATTAAATAATTTTAAATTAAAAATAAAGTAATATTAAATTATATAATAAAATATTATTTATACATTTAATTGTGTGTTTAAAATTGTTTACACATAGCATTACTTATAAATTATAAGCCAAAAGACTATTTCTCACCAAAGGTTTACTGAAATGATAGATATTTGTCTTTTGAGTTTTAAAAAATCAGATTCTCACATGTCATCTACTTTCGTTAGTGATTTCGTTATAATAAAATTATGTATACCAGTTTTAAATATCTAATTAAATATATATTATTATGTAATTAAATATTATTATATTTTTAATTCAAATTATCTAATCATAAGATAATTCATCATTTAAATATCTAATTAAATACTTAATTATGATAAATTATAGACTCAGATGTCACGTGACTAATAAACAATTTTAAAAATGTCAATTTCTATCTCTTCTTATTAAATATGAAGACAATGATCCATTACAATAAAATAAAAATTCACTTGTTCATATTCAAGCAACAATATTTTATCTTCTTGATAGCTTTTGTTAGAAATCAAATTGATTAGGAATTGGAATCTTACCCAATAAAAAAGGATTTTTGCCCTAGCTTGGGGGTCACTTGATTGAAATGGGACTAATTAATTATTAATATTAATGTTGATAGGTAGATTAACCAAAATAATAGTGACCCAAATGAAAACTTTGTAGCAGAGGCCCGCAAAAAATTAAAAAAATTAAAATTTTTAAATAAATATTTTTTTATAGAAAAGTCTATCAAAAATACTCATATAAATCTGATCCAATATATTATGGGTCATGCTCATAGCCTTAAATTTTATAGGTTGGCATGACTTTTCAATACTTGTATTTTTATACGCCTTGACATGATATGACAGGTTTTGTCAATTTTCACTGAGTCAATTAATTGTTAGCTCTATGAAATGACATAAAAATTATATATACTTTTGAATATATAAATAAGTATATATATGATATATTATTATATTATTAAATATTATTTTATTTTTAATTTAAAATCATCTAATAATATGATAATATATAATAAATATATCTATTTATATATTAAAAAATATGTATACATAATTTTATTATATTTAAACCGTGCAATGGAAATTACTTTATTGTAGGGCTTGACTCATGTGATTGTGGGCAAGACACAAAATGTACGGAATTTGTTTGGGTCCTTGAATAAGCTAAGAATCCCTCACATGCATCTTCTCCTTTATTTGTGCTTACCATGTTGTGCTTTCAAATATTATAACCTATAGTTTCTGTTACCAAATCTTATCTGTAAAGCTCAAATTTAATTTATTCGAATCAAAAATATGAATTTGAATCTAAATTGATTCAGTTTAAATTTGCCCTTCTCATAAAGTAAGACGTATTGCAAATGAAAAGGAATCTAATGATTTAACTTGGATCGGAATGACTTGTACCCTATTGATGGTTCTAAATACTAGTGTTCTTAAAATTTGTGCCAAATTTGTACTAGATTTACCATATTGAGCCAGACCAATTACATGGGCTTTCAGAAGTGCGTGCAATCAAAGGCCTTTCTTCTAATGTGTTAAAATGAACCACATCTATTTTCAGATTTTTCAGAATACCCGCATGGCAGTTTCTGAAAGCGCCGGAGATATCCTTAGATCACAAGAATGGGTGATTCGAACTGGTTAAGTCAAAACCTAATAAGAGTCGATTTGAATTTGGCTCGAATTTGAAATGACAAACTCAAGTTCGAGTTTAAACTAATTCAAATGATGAATAATGATGTTAAAAAAGACAGTTTTGATTAAAAATCACTAGTAAGTCTTAAACATAAATCAAGTTTCTAAGTTATAGTTTCAAATTCAGTTCAACTTGTTCAACCTGAACTTAGATTCAAGCCTCGACTCAAATCGACCTTTAATTCCAAGTTTAATCTTAAAGAGTAGTCTTCATGTTTTGCTCTTTCATACTCTTTATAATCACTAATATGATCTAGAATAGTCTTCATGTTTTCCTCTTTCATACACTTAATAACATTACAAACAGTCTAGACATCTCCAGTTTCTATGATCTTATTGTTGATGGGAAGCTCTAAGATACCAATCAAAAGTTAAAGAAAATTTCTTTAAAATGGAAGGAGACTCACAGTAAATTGAGCATTACCACCACAGATTTTCTTGTCTCCATGATTCGGGAAATGCCAGAGGAAAGGACTTTGTTTCACCTCTTTGCATTCCACCATTGACTCTAGAAAACCAGGACAAGTCCCCATCTTCTGTATCAAAAGGAAAATCTGCAAAATGAGGTAATGAAGTAGCAGTTACTTGTTAATACAAACTTTGAAAGAATTACAATTCAAAAACTAAATTAGAGAGCCCAAAATGATATAAATCCTACAGTAGAAGCTTATACATTCAAATGTGAGATTCAAGTCTCATATTTTTTAATTGAGATCCTATCATCCAATTGGATCTGAACAGTGGGGGAGGGTCCTCCTAAAAATTGATTCAACCGTAGCCTTTTGAATATTTTGCTTCCCAACATAATTTAAAAGAATGCTCTCTGGGACGTTCTTTCCAGGACGAAATCCAGGATTCTGGTATCTTAATCTTCTATTATTGTGTTGCTTATATTTTTTATCTCATTCATGTTTGTTTCTTGGGTTCCACAACATAGTTGAAACTTAAAAGTTTAACCCCTTCAAACTTTCCAACCCCAAAAATCAATTTTGTTGTTTCTATTTACTGAAAATTTCTGGACTTGACCCAAACTCAAATCAAATTTATAATATTCAATTTGAATTCGTGTACAGTATCACCGAAAGGTTGTTGATAAGATGAAATCAACTGTTTCATTAGATAAACAAACAAACTAATCTTGAATTGAATTAGTAAGCTAGAGTTACAACTCAAGATTGACTCATTCGAATCGAATAATAGATTCGAACCAAGCTAGCTCCGAATCATATATGCATCACGGGCATATGTCTTTATTCTAAATCTTATTTACTAAATTTTCAATTTCCAGTTCTTCTTGTCATCAATGCAACATCCAAGAATTGATGCATGGCTTTCATGGAAGCGCCCTGGAAATTTTCTTCATCTTTCAGAGCATTCTTAATCATCTCCTTCACCTCCCAAGTTTTCTTTCTGATTTCCTTTCCTTTCCCACTCTCGTATTTCATCACCATGTCAATTTTCTCCATTATTTCCTGATGAAAAACCTCACAGCTCCTCCCTCTCGCAACCTCCACACAAACACCAATCTCCTCCGCTAGCAGCTTCACATTATAAAACTGCTCCGCCACCAATGGCCACCCAAGAATCGGCACGCCGTAACTCATTGCTTCAACCAGGGAGTTCCACCCGCAATGGCTTAAAAAAGCAGATAAAGATTTATGAGATAAAATCTCCACCTGGGGTGCCCATTTATGAACCAGTAGCCCACGTCCTGAAGCTCTAACTCTATCTTCAAATCCTCCAGGCAGCCATTGGTTTGCTTGAAATTCTGAATTTATGTCGAAGCCTATCGGTGGCCTGAGGACCCAGATGAAATTCTTTCCGGAAGCCTCTAAAGCCATTGCCAATTGAAGCATATTTGATGGAGAGATTGTGTTCTGTGAGCCGAATGACACATAGAGGACGGAGCAAGAAGGTTTTTCATCAAGCCAAATTTTACATTCCTCCAGGGAGATTCCAAAATCTCTTCTGCTTCGAATTTGGGATCCTGGAGATAAGAGAACAGGGCCAATAGTCCAAACCTGACGGCCGAATTTTCTGCTAAAATACATCAATCCAAGCTTGTCAATGTCCTCCACAGTGTTGAACAAAATTCCATCAGCTTTACTCCAGGGAGAAAGCAGCTCTTTCCTTATAAACGCCGTCGTAGGATCACTCCCATCTGCAACTCTCAAAGCTTCTGACAATTGCGTGACATGGAAGGTACCAGCTTCAGGAAAATCCGGAAGCAAAAATTCATCAGAATCAGTACTCCGGTGAGGTAAATTCAGCCACAAGGAGTAGTAACAGGCGGAGCCAAAGGCGCTACAGCTGATAAACACAGCATGGAAGATTCCAAACTCTTGAGCTATCTCTTGACACCATCCTAAAAACATATCTGAGATGATGCAAACTGGTTTTTTTTCTCCATTTTGTTCATGGGTAAGACTGGAGATCAATTTCCTGAAGTGGGGTTTCAAAGACATGGAAGCTTGAAAGAGAGTGATGAAGAGATGATAAGGAAGAGAATCCATGTTTTCAGCATCAAGAGGGAGGCCATGATCTGAGCTGTTGAACGGGAGCTCAAGGAGATGAATGGAGGAGTTTGGAGGGAGAGATGAAGTGAGTCTTTTTATGTTCAAAGGGGTGTTTACAAAAGTTATGGTGTAATTGTTGGTTTTCTCTATACAAAGGGCTAATGCTAGTAAGGGAATGATATGACCTTGACCCATATAGGGAAACATTACCATGTGTTGCTTTGGTTCCGCCATTGTTGCTGCTGTTGAGATCAGAGAGCAAGAACTCGTGGAGAAGATGAAGAAGACTGGAATATGGCATCTGATATATAAACCAATAACCATACTGTAGTTAGACCCTTTTTTTGGAACTGAATCAACAACATCAACATATTAAATTTTAGATTCAATCATTAATCTCGTAATCATAAGCATTCCATCAGGAGAGTTAAAATTTGATTTTAAAATACCAATAAAAAAGACTTATTAAACTTATATTTCCCATGCCCTTTCCCAACTGCGCTTGTGGATGTGACGGATCCGTTGAAAGGAGTGGTTGGCTGACTTTGAAGCTTTAGTTTATGCAAGATTGCTATTCCTGTATAAGCCCGCCCACTGGCAGTTTCAGACCCGTAATTATGACTGCCACCCCGTAATTATGATTGCCATTTTTGTATAAGCCCGCCCACTGGCAGTCTCAGACCCGTAATTATGCTGCCATTTTTGTATAAGCCCGCCCACTGGCAGTTTCAGACCCGTAATTATGAAATGTTCTGGTCAACAATCAACATCTTCACATGGGCGGCGGGCTGATATTTCTACGGCTTTTGTCGCCACTTAGTATTCCACCGACAAGTAATTTTGTAGATGCATTTTATTTGACATTGGCAACCTATCACTAAAAGTTGATTCCAATTTATAATAACCAATTTGTAAGGGTGTTTAAAAAACAAATTTCTTGAATTGAATCGAAGTTTTGGTTTGAAAAAATTATAAATCGAAATCAAACAAATTTTGAGATCAACCAGTTTTTAACTGAATCAAAAATGTTGATTAACTGAATTGAATTTTTGGTTAAATAGGTTTGAATCAAATTTCAAAAAGATTATTTTACTTCATTATTTTTTTCAATATTCTTTTAAATAGGTCTAATAATTCATTAATTTCCTATTTAATTTTTTTAAAACTAGTTCAATTTGATTAATTAATTTTAAGAAATAGATAAACTAGTAATTGAACTGAAAATCGATTTTTCTATATTCTTGAACTAGTATCCAAATCAGTTTTTCAAAAAACTTATTTTTTATTCAGTTTTTGGTTCGAAAATCAGTTTAGTTACCGGATAATTTTGACACCCCTACCAATTTGAGTTTCACCAAGACAAATAAACCAAACTACTAAATTTAAGTTTTAATTCGAATTCGACTCATTCAAATTAAATAATAAATTTAAATCGAATTGATCCAGTTCGAATCTATCCCTAATTTAGACTAATCTCACGACAATGTGAAACTCAATTAATGTAATAAAGGTTAGACATAGAGTAATTATTTAACGTGACTCACCCAATTTTCGAGAGCTTATATCTATGAGTATGGATTCATGATATCAATAACTTGGGCGAATGTTTAATGTTTCGACAAAGTTTGAGCTAATATTAAAGAAGAAGGGTCTTCAAAAGGACTCGCAATCAAACAAAAGTCCGAAAGAGAGTTGTTACATTTTACGAAAGTGTTCTCACCTATCAAAGCACCGTAGAAATATTTTCTAAGTAAGAGATGTCTATCCGTAGGTAAAAATACGGGTACTACTTATGTAATTGATTCCTTCACAAAAAGATGCTCCGCAGAAGTCTTCCATGTGATAATGGAGAAAAATCTTTTCACTTTTACATTATCTTGGATTTTCTGTTTGGAATTATTTGCGTGTTTGGTTCCTGAGAAATAATTGTGAAACTCCACAGCCACATGATTATAGTCTGTCTTAGCAAACAACAATTCGTGATAAATAAAATCAGTCCAACCGCCACCGACAAACAAAATTAATACATATGATACGATATAAAATTATAGATATTATAAGATATACTAAATTAATATGATAAAATAAATATATAATATAATATAATACATATTATTGATACAGATCGATATATTTAAAAAAAAATGATGATATAGTAAAAGTGTATTTGAAAATTTTTAAAATGTTTGTGATATTTCAAAAAATGATGATGCTTTAATTATTTTGTATTATTTTATTTTTTAAAAGATATATCATACAATATGAAAAATTACGTTTTCGATATACAATATGATACATAATTCATTAACCATGATCTAAACTGTATAAAGCTAGTTTAAAATTGATTTAAGTTTGATTCGAATCTATAATATTCAATTCAAACTCATTTGAATTGGTATACAATACTGTTAAAAGGTTATTGATGTGATAAATAATATCATTAATAAAATAAATAATATTATCAAAAAAAATAAACGATCTAAACTTAAGTTAAACTGTTAAACTAAAATTTTAACTTAAGTTCAACCAGTTTGAATTAAATGATAGATTTAAATTGAGTAGACTCATATTAAGTCTATCCTGAGTTATCCCCGCCCACCGACTTTCAAACAAAACCAATTCACATTCCAAGGAGCGGGGGCTGCCACTGCTTTATCACATTCTGATTGCTGTAACTGATATCTCACTTTGACTTTGAAGATTTGCCAACCAAATCTTTATTGGAGCTTTTTTTCCTTCTTTGATGACATGTATCGTTATTTGAATCAAATTTGAGGTAACTTTTATTTAGATTCGATTAGACTTAAATTTAACTCCATTGGAGACCCAAAAGCAGAATTCGAGGTGAGTTCAGCAATATAAAATCCTTCCTTCGTTACTTTAGTGGCAGTGTTCAAACTTTGTAGTAGAAGAAATGGACAAGACAACAAATGCTTTATTTATGTCTCTATTTGTTTCTTCAATCTTTATAAAAGTTACTTAGTCCAAGACGTATGTAAATATGTCTGTCGCCTGGCATGGCCCCCTCTGTCACGTCAATAAGCTGGCATTATTCAGATTTTCTATTTCATCTCTTGAACAACAAGAATGTCTGGAATGGCATTATTCCAACCATTGGAAAAATCATTTTCCCTCTCATGTCTGGTAGGATTCGATCCAAACTGCTTGAGTTTAGATTGTTGTTTAGTTTAGTTTGAACCCTCTCTTTCACGTGTCATTGCACTAGAGTTTACTTTTCTCATGATTCAAGCAAGCCAAACTCCATTTTAAACTAACCATTCTGGATTCGATTCAAGTATGAGCTTTACACTTATTTAAGTTCTTCTTCGGTTGAGTCCATTCCTAGTGATAATTTCATATCTTTAAGATATGTCATCAGGGTTCAGGAAGAATCAATATCTGAAAGAAGAATCTGTTAAAAGCAGCACTTGGTGACCCATTTTAGTGCCAACATTATAATCCTGATGAAGTGATGCTTCATTTGTAATTAAATAGGCTTAAAAGTGAAAACCATTTCTTCTTGAAGGAATCATGATCTCCTCTTCTATACTGTTTCATCAGTTGAACTTGCAGTTAAATTTCTGTAATGAACCAGGAATAGCAGTGAGGGTGCAAAATTTGACATCGAAGCCAAGAAAGCAAAAACAGTCTTGCTTCACAAAATTAACCATATTTTCATGAATTCATTGACAATAAATTTGAAAGTAATCTAATTATCATGCCCACCACTGAGGTCAAAACTATGTCTAAGAAAGGGAGTAAAAAGAAATTGTTCAGGCAGTGAAGCCTTTGTCTTCAAGCCTCATTGTTATTGGCAGCATCACCTTCCACTGCTTGAGTAACACCAACTTCTGCTGGCCAAATAACTCTTTCATATAGAGTGTCTCCTGACTGCGACGTTGAAAATAAAAATAAGAACATTTTAACTAATAGTAAAAGCTGAGTATCCATAGCCTGACAAGTTGATTTAAAAAAGATTTTTCCTTTTTCCCAATGACAAACACCAACATCAGCCTGTAACCTAATGAACATTTACGTGGTTGATTGAAGAACAACTGATCAATTCAAGTAAATACCTTCAGAACGTGAGCAACTGTGCCTGGCGGCTTAGAATTATCTGGCACTTGAAACACGGCGTTATGCCTATGTGGATCAAAAGGCTCATCTGTAGGATCATATTTCTCTAATCCAAACTTTTTGAATACCTGAAGAAAGAGATGTCTGAGAACCTCAGTAAAAGCAATATTGGCTTCTAACAAGCTCTTCTATATATACTTTGGTACACAGGTACAAAATCAAATATATCTGAAAAGAAATATAGCAATAAGGAAATCTTACCTCTCCCAACTGTTTCTCAGTCATTTCAACACCTTCGAGAAGCGATTTTAGAAGTTGTGCTGATCCTGTAGCATCATTCAAATAATGAATGATGATGTTAAAGAAGACAATAAATTGTTGAAGAAGAAAAAAGAATTGTTAAAAAAGAAGAGTTCTTATTAAAAATCACTGGTGAGCCTTGAACATAAGTCAAGCTTCTAAGTTGTAGTTTCAAGTTAAGTTCAACTTGTTTAAACTGAACATGGATTCAAGCCTTGGCTCAAATCTGCCTCTAATTCCAAGTTTAAGCTTAAATAGTAGTCTTCATGTTTTGCTCTTTCATACACATATGACATTACAAACAATCTAGACATCTCTAGTTTCTATGATCTTGTTGTTAATGGGAAGCTCTAAGTTTAAAATGGAAGGAGACTCACAGTAAATTGAGTATTAACACCTCAAAGATTTTCTTGTCTCCATGCTTCGGGAAATGCTAGAGGAAAGGACTTTGTTTCACCTCTTTGCATTCCCATATTGACTCTAGAAAACCAGGACAAGTCCCCGTCTTCTGTATCAAAAGGAAAATCTGCAAGATGAGGTAATGAAGTAGCAATTACTTGATAATACAAACTTTGAAAGAACCACAACTCAAAAACTAAAGTGGAAGCCCAAAACGATATAAACCCATGATAAAAGTTCATATTTTCAAATATAAGATTCAAATCTCATACTTTTTACTTAAGGTTCTAACATCCAATAGGATCAAAACAATGGGGGAGGGTCCTCAAAATTGATTCAACCGTGGCCTTTTGAACATTCTGCTTCCCAACATAATTTAAAAGAATGCTCTCTGGGACGTTCTTTCCAGGACGAAATCCAGGAAATCTGGTTTCTTAATCTTCTATTATTGTGTTGCTTAAATTTTTTATCTCATTCATGTTTGTTCCTACAACATAGTCGAAACTAAAAAATTTACCCTTCAAACTTTCTAACCCAAAAAATCAATTTTCTGGTTTCTATTGCCTGAAAATTTCCGGACTTGACCCAAACTCAAATCAAATTTATAATACTCAATTTAATTTAGTATACAGTAAAAGGTTGTTGATAAGATGAAATCAACCATTCCATTAGATAAACAAACAAACCAATCTTGAATTGAATTAGTAAGCTAGAGTTACAACTCAAGATTGACTCATTCAAATCGAATAATGGATTCAAACCAAGCTAGCTCCGAATCATATATGCATCACGGGCATATGTCTTTATTCTTAATCTTATTTACTAAATTTTCAATTTCCATTTCTCCTTGTCATCAATGCAACATCCAAGAATTGATGCATAGCTTTCATGGAAGAGCCCTGGAAATTTTCTTCATCTTTCAGAGCATTCTTAATCATCTCCTTCACCTCCCAAGTTTTCTTTCTGATTTCCTTTCCTTTCCCACTCTCGTAATTCATCACCATGTCAATTTTCTCCATTATTTCCTGATGAAAAACCTCACAGCTCCTCCCCCTCGCAACCTCCACACAAACACCAATCTCCTCCGCTAGCAGCTTCACATTATAAAACTGCTCCGCCACCAACGGCCACCCAAGAATCGGCACGCCGTAACTCAATGCTTCAACCAGGGAGTTCCACCCGCAATGGCTTAAAAAAGCAGATAATGATTTATGAGATAAAATCTCCACCTGGGGTGCCCATTTATGAACCAGTAGCCCACGTCCTGAAGCTCTAACTCTCTCTTCAAATCCTCCAGGCAGCCATTGGTTTGCTTGAAATTCTGAATTTATGTCGAAGCCTAGCGGTGGCCTGAGGACCCAGATGAAATTCTTTCCGGAAGCCTCTAAAGCCATTGCCAATTGAAGCATATTTGATGGAGAGATTGTGTTCTGTGAGCCGAATGACACATAGAGGACGGAGCAAGAAGGTTTTCCATCAAGCCAAATTTTACATTCCTCCAGGGAGATTCCGAAATCTCTTCTGCTTCGAATTTGGGATCCTGGAGATAAGAGAACAGGGCCAATAGTCCAAACCTGACGGCCGAATTTTCTGCTAAAATACATCAATCCAAGTTTGTCAATGTCCTCCACAGTGTTGAACAAAATTCCATCAGCTTTACTCCAGGGAGAAAGCAGCTCTTTCCTTCGAAACGCCGTCGTAGGATCACTCCCATCTGCAACTCTCAAAACTTCTGACAACTGCGTGACATGGAAGGTACCAGCTTCAGGAAAATCAGGAAGCAAAAATTCGTCAGAATCAGTACTCCGGTGAGGTAAATTCAGCCACAAGGAGTAGTAACAGGCGGAGCCAAAGGCGCTACAACTGATAAACACAGCATGGAAGATTCCAAACTCTTGAGATATCTCTTGACACCATCCTAAAAACATATCTGAGATTATGCAAACTGGTTTTTTTTCTCCATTTTGTTCATGGGTAAGACTGGAGATCAGTTTCCTGAAGTGGGGTTTCAAAGACATGGAAGCTTGAAAGAGAGTGATGAAGAGATGATAAGGAAGAGAATCCATGTTTTCAGCATCAAGAGGGAGGCCATGGTCTGAGCTGTTGAACGGGAGTTCAAGTAGATGAATGGAGGAGTCTGGAGGGAGAGATGAAGTGAGTTTCTTTATGTTCAAAGGGGTGTTTACAAAAGTTATGGTGTATTTGTTGGTTTTCTCTATACGAAGGGCTAATGCTAGTAAGGGAATGATATGGCCTTGACCCATATAGGGAAACACTACTATGTGTTGCTTTGGTTCTGCCATTGTTGCTGCTGTTGAGATCAGAGAGCAAGAACTTGTGGAGAAGATGAAGAAGACTGGAATATGGCATCTGACATAAAAGCTTTGGATATTAACAATTTTTTTTGACCAAAGACGCACGCTAGACAGACCATTCTTTTAGGATTAAATTAATTACATTAGCATGTTAAACTTTGGATTTAGTATTCAATCCTATAATTATTGAATTAAAAAGTTAAAGTTCAATTTTGAACTACCATCAGAAAAACCTAAACTCATATTCTGTAGTAGATATCAATTTTTTTTTAACTACTTAGACCATCTATTATAGATGAGATTAGCACTATTTCCCATGCCCCTTTCCCAACTGCGCTTGTGAATGTGACGGGTCCGTTGAAAAAATGGTTGGCTGACTTTGAAGCTTAAGTTTATGCAAGATTGCCATTCCTGTATAAGCTGGCCCACCGGCTGTTTCAGACCCGTAAATTATGAGATGTGCTGGTCCACAATCAACATCCTCACATGGGAGGCGGCCTGATGTCTCTACGGCTTTTGTGTTGTCTCTTAGTATTCCACAGACAAGTAAATTTGTATATGCATTTCATTTGACATTGACAACCTATTAATAAAAGTTGATTCCAATTTATAATACCCAATTTGTAAGGGTGTTTAAAAAACAATTTTTTTGAATTAAATTAAATTTTCAGTTGGAAAATATTATAAATCGAAACTAAATCAATTTTAAGAGTAATTGATTTTGAATTGAATTAAAAATATTGATTAATTGAATCGAATTTCTGGTTAATTAGTTTAAAACCAAATTTCAAAATATTATCTTATCTCATTATTTTTAATTTTTTTTAAATAGGTTTAATAATTCTTTAATTTGTTATTTAATTTTTAAAAATTGGTTCAATTTGATTAACTAATTTTAAAAAAATAGATAAACCAATAATCGAATCAAAAAACTAGTTTTTCTATATTCTTGAATGAGTATCCCAACCGGTTTCTTAAATAACCTATTTTTCATTCGATTTTTTATTCAAAAATTGGTTTGGTTACAGGATAAAATTGACACCCTTACCAATTTTGAGTTCCACCAAGACAAATAAACGAAACTACCAAATTTAAATTTTAATTCAAATTTGACTCATTATAATTAAATAATAAATTTGAATTGAATTGATTTAGTTTGAATCAACCCCTAATTTAGATCAATCCCACAATAGTGTGAAAATAAATAAATATAATGAAGGTTAGACAAAGGGTAATTATTTAACATAACTCATCTAATGTTTGAGAACTTATATCTATTATTATGGATTTATGGTATTAATAACTTCAGAAGAATGTTTAATGTTTCGACAAAGTTTGAGCTGAGATTAAAGAAGAAGGGTCTTGAGAAAAACTCACAATCGAACACAAGTCTCAGAGAGGGATTATATTTTCTCAGTAAGAGATGTCTATCCGTACATAAAAACAGGGGAGGGCAGGGCAACTAGTTTTGTAATTGATTCCTTTACAAAAAGATGCTCCACAGAAGTCTTCCATATAATAATGGAGAAAAATCTTTTCACTTTCACATTATCTTTGATTTTCTGTTTGGAATTATTTGCGTGTTTGGTACCTGAGAGATAATTGTGAAACTCCACAGCGACATGGTTATAGTTTGTCTTAGCAAACAACAATTCGTGACAAATAAAATCAGTCCAACCGCTACCAACAAACAAAATTAATACATACAATCTAATACAAATTAAAAACGATACATATTATAACCTTTATTTAGATTCAACTAAACTTAAGTTTAACCCCATTGGAGACCCGAAAGCAGAATTCGAGGTGAGTTCAGCAATATAAAATCCTTCTTTCATTATTTTATTGGCAGTGTTCAAATTTTGTCAGTGAAGAAATGAACAAGACAACAAATGCTTTATTTATGTCTCTATTTGTTTCTTCAATCTTTATAAAAGTTACTTAGTCCAAGACGTATGTAAATATGTCTGTCGCCTTGCATGACCCCTCATGTCACGTCAATAAGCTGGCATTATTCAGATTTTCTATTTCATCTCTTGAGCAACAAGAACGTCTGGAATGGCATTATTCCAACCACTGGAAAAATCATTTTCCCTCTCATGTCTGGTAGGATTCAATCTAAACTGCTTGAGTTTGGATTGTTGTTCAGCTTAATTTGAACCCTCTCTTTTCACATGTGTCATTGCACTAGAGCTTACTTTTCTCATGATTCAAACAAGCCAAACTCCATTTTAAACTAACCATTCTGGATTCGATTCAAGTATGAGCTTTACACTTATTTAAGTTCTGCATCGGTCGAGTCCATTCTTAGTGATAATTTCATATCTTCAAGATTTGTCATCTGGGTTCAGGGAGAATCAATATCTGAAAGAAGAATCCATTAAAAGCAGCACTTGGTGACCTATTTTAGTCCCAACATTATAATCCTGATGAAGTGGTGCTTCATTTGTAATTAAGTAGGCTTTAAAAGTGAAAACCATTTCTTCTTGAAGGAATCTTGATCTCCTTTCTATACTGTTTCATCTGTTGAACTTGCAGTTAAATTTCTGTAATGAACCAGGAATAGCAGTGAGGGTGCAAAATTTGGCATTGAAGCCAAGAAAGCGAAAAACAGTCTTCCTTCACAAAATTAACCATATTTTCATGAATTCATCGACAATAAATTTGAAAGTAATCTAATTATCATGCCCACCACTGAGGTCAAAACTATGTCTAAGAAAGGGAGTAAAAAGAAATTGTTCAGGCAGTGAAGCCTTTGTCTTCAAGCCTCATTGTTATTGGCAGCATCACCTTCCACTGCTTGAGTAACACCAACTTCTGCTGGCCTAATAACTCTTTCATATAGAGTGTATCCTGACTGCAACGTTGAAAATAAAAATAAGAACATTTTAACTAATAGTAAAAGCTAAGTATCCATAGCCTGACAAGTTGATTTAAAAAAGATTTTTCCTTTTTTCCAATGACAAACACCAACATCAGCCTGTAACCTAATGAACATTTACGTGGTTGATTGAAGAACAACTGATCAATTCAAGTAAATACCTTCAGAACGTGAGCAACTGTGCCTGGTGGCTTAGAATTATCCTGCACTTGGAACACGGCGTTATGCCTATGTGGATCAAATGGCTCATCTGTAGGATCATATTTCTCTAATCCAAACTTTTTGAATACCTGAAGAAAGAGATGTCTGAGAACCTTAGTAAAAAGAATATTGGCTTCTAACAAGCTCTTCTATATATACTTTGGTACACAGATACAAAATCAAATATATCTGAAAAGAAATATAGCAATAAGGAAATCTTACCTCTCCCAACTGTTTCTCAGTCATTTCAACACCTTCGAGAAGTGATTTTAGAAGTTGTGCTGATCCAGTAGCATCATTAGAAACATCAATCTTTGAGAAACTTTCTTTGACAACTGAAGAAGCTCTTCCCAAATTGTCTGCAACATCCAGTAGACTCTTTGCAAAGTTCTGCAAAATATTTTCAAGTAAAAATCAATTAAAACTCCAAGTACAAAAGAAAAAAAATATCAACGGTTACAACATAAAAGGAGGCAATATTACAACACAACAACAAAAAAACCTGAATGGCAAATTTTTTAGAATTCTCCGCTTCACGTCTTGTTCTCTCCTTGATATTCTCCATTTCTGCAAACGTACGAAGAACTTTATCTTGCATATTCTCCATCTCTTTGTGCTTTGCCTTCAAAAGTTCCTCTCTCTCCTTCAAAAGTTTGACCAAATCCTCCCTTGATAAATCACTCTCACTCTCTGAATCTGAATCAGAAAATGCAGTTCTTTTAGTACCTCTGCTCCTTCTTTTGATAGATTGGGACATGGTAGATTGGGGTTCAGAATCTTGACCTGATTCTTTTGTTTGATCATTAACTTCTGTTCTTCCAGTATCCTCTACATTATCAGAAGCTTTAGCATCTCCAGACTCAACACCATTATTTTCTGCAGCACTCCCTTGCTCCTTTTCTTTAGATTCAGGCGATGCAGATGAGAACCAAAAACGATGAGATGGGGATGAACTGAGTGCTGAGTGATGAAAAAGAGACGCCTGACTTGCAACAAACTGGCAAAAACATATGCATGAATGACTTGCAAAATTACAACTTAAAGATAATCCAATAGGAACAGGAATAATTGACCCTTAACAAAACAATCAATAATGAAATTAATCATTTAATAAAGAAAAAAAAGAAGCACTTCTAACCATAGAACAAAACTGAAAAATCCAGTGAGAAAATCTAACCAGGTTTATTGAAAAGGAAGTCAGTCCAATCAATGATCTTACCTAATAGTTCATCATATTGATTTCGCTATGGTCCAAATCGTTAATAGCACAGAAAAACCAAAGCAGAAAGGCTCAAACTTGACAAAATTCAGGCACTTTTTAAGCTCTCAAATTCATACTGAACACCCAAAGACAGAAAAAAAATGCTTCCTATAAAACTACAGAACCCCTGACCCTCATTAAACCCTGCTTCAAATCACCCAAAAAGATAAAAAAATTCAAACCAAAATGGTCTAAAGCATTTTCAACCATTCAGTACAAACACAAATCATAGATTTCAAGTCTTAATAATTTTTAAAAATCTAAACTTTAATCAACAAAAGACTAATAAACTCAATTTTTAAAAAACCACAAGATAAAGTATAATTCATAATAAAAAAGTCAAACAGATTACTAAAAAAATGCAATAAATTTTCTTAAACCCTAATAAAACCCCAGTGAAAATTGAACAAGAAAAATAAAAAATTTACTTCGTTACCTTGTTAGGAGGATCATAAACAACAGAGTTTAACAGATTGGAGATGATTGGCGATTGTTGGTCCTTGGAAGAAGAGAGAAGAAGCAAAGACCGCTGGCCCACACTCCGAGAGACGCGTGACAAAACCCTAGACGCCAACATCGGAGAAGAAGAAGAGGAGAATGGTCTGAAGGGATAAAATTGGAATAAAAATATTGTTAGGGTTTTAGAAAATAAGCCGGGATTTGGAGCGAACGAGAAGAAAGGCGAAGGAAAAAGAGCTTGGCCTGAAGAAATAGAAAGTATTTTGTTTTACCATTTTAGGGTCATGTTTTAATAAAAATGACCCTTTGGACAGTTGACTGAGTAGAGATTTTAATGATTTGTGAAGGGTATTATGGTAAAACCGAATGTTGCACGTAGGTTTTGTTTGGAGGAGTCTAGGGCCTTTTGGGGTTTTAGGGGTCTTGGAAGTTGCTTCTTTGGGGCGCTTGACCATACACGTCTGCTTTCAAAGTTGTTAGAGCAAACGACGTCGTATGGCATGAACAATCATTTTTGGCATCTCAATCTTATATTAATACAGGGTGGATTTGAATTGATCCGAACAAAGACCATGTCCTCCATTTTCTTACTTTAAACTCCATTAGTCTATCAATTTTCTTTAGTGTAATTCTTGAAGGGTGAAAACTTCTCGTTTCGAAAAAGTTCAAGTGGAAAATCGTCCTTTAACCAAAATTTAATTCGCATAGTTAAACCAAATGTCAATTCAGTGAAATAGATAATTCAATCCAATCAGAAGTCGAACCAATTCATTGTACAAATAAATATTAAAAAAATTTTATATAATAAGTTTGATGGTAAATATTCATCAAAACATTTGTATCGTGATTATTCAAACTATAATAATAGATCTTACAAAAGTAAAATGAATAAGATAATTCAAAACTCTTATAATTATCAATAAATACTAAATTTGTGTAAAATATATATTTTCAATAGTCATGTACTGCAAGCCAACATTTCAAAAAACTCTTCAGCAGATTTTTGTTTTTCGATCATCCAAGCTTCCTTTGTTCGCCTAATGAATTTTTCAGCTTCAGCATCAACTCCCTGCAATTGCAATGACACACTTTGAGTCGATTCAACTGAAAAAACAACCTTGTCACCTTCGTCTTCAAGTTTGCATGCGATGTGAGAATAATATCTATGGCAATGATCTATTGATGAAGAAGATGATTGTGTATAATGCTTGTCCATGCACAATTCTTGCGACTGTGAAAAACCCTTTTGCATAACATGTTTTCGGAGGCAATAAAGATTTTTCAAGGCTTTAAATTTGATAAATTGGGAAACTTGTAGACGTTGAAGCTTGTTTTTCAGGTGCTTCAATGCCATTCTAGGGTTTAAAAGCTTCTTCTCCATGGGAAGAAGAAAGAGGTCGCCAATGGGGTTTGAATTTTTTCTTGCCAAATTAAAGAGCAAGTTAGGGTTAGGGTTTAGGTTATCGGGGATGCCATGGATGTTGCTCATAACATGTATATATAAACTTACATATAAGATAACATAATATTATCCGAATATTCTTAGGAAATATGGAAAATATAAATTTTATTATTTGACAGATTATGCCAAAAATTTAACTCATGAAAAAAATCTGTCAATATCTTATTTTTATTTATTTTGTCCATATCAATATGAATTTCAATGATCATACATTTCCATTATTGGTTTTAATATTGTTATTTAGGTAAATACTTGAGCCGAGAAGTTCAATATTGTCGAACTCGAGTTTAGGTATTTGACTCACCAAGATCGTGAGTTTGGAAAAATTTAATTCGAATCGGTTAAAATAGTATTATTTTAATTAATATGCATCAAAACAGTGTCTTTTCAATTGATTTTGGATTAGTTAAGTATTGTAGTTGAATTTAAACTCGACTCTCTTCAAGTCAAATTGAGTTCAAACTAGTTTAAGAAGAGTTTATTAAATAGTTCAGTTCGAATCCACCCATATTGTTAATTTTAAATACATGATCAGTACTAGTGTATGCGTGTAACCATGATCAGGTTAATCATATCATAGATCTATAAATGACTTCCATCAATTTCAAGTCTCTTGTATTCATAGAGATAAATTCGAATCGAGTCAAACCAAATCTAAATAAGGATCAACTCAAGCTTGACTCGAATCTAGATCGTCCAATTCGAGTTGCTGAACATAGTAACATTAGTCAAATAAACAGTAGTATCAAAAAGGTAAATAATGACATTGAAGAAATCAACAATAACATTGAAAAGGTAAATTATTAATAAAATTTCAAACTTGAGTAGAGTTGGAGCTCCACCTGGAGTTCGGATTGTTCGAACCGAGTAGTAGTAAGAAAATATGTACTGAGTCTTTTGATAAGGCAAGTAAATAAACTTGGTTAAGAAGAAAAGGAGGAGGAGAGGCAATAAGAAAAAAAAAGAAACAAAGAAAGTAATTACCTTTTATACATTTGATTATAATGTAAAGTCCCACTGAGGCAAGTAATTGAGGACAGTAGAAGGAATATTTTTCCATCTCCAAATCTTTGATTTCCAGGTTTGTAGTATATTCATTTCAGAGATATCCAAATTCCCATTTAGATTCTTGGACAACCATAATGGATTGATTGATTTGCCATTATAATCAAAAGAGATTGAGCATATTTGAGTCAATACGAACAAGATAAACCAGAGTAACGATGGTTATCTTTTCAATAATAATATTTACTTAACAAGGTTTATCTAGTTGGAAACCTTTTGATAACATTATATATGAATTTTAATAAGTTTAAATTAAGTATTATAGATTCGGGTTAAGTTTAAATAAGTATTCGAATCAGAGTAATACATTTTATAATACGAATTATTTGATTTTAGGAATGCCCAGAAATGAGCCCAGATTTCCTTTCTCTTTTAAATCATAAGTTTGACTGTTTTGGTCCATCGAAAGTCAGCCTAACAGCTTAGATTAGATGGGCAGAATTTTTGTGCAGTTTATTTGTGTCTTTTTATATAGCCTGGTCTTGCAGGTTGGACTTACTCCTTTGACTGTAAAGATAAGAATTGTAAATTCTATTTTTCCTCGTCTCTTGAAACCTATCTTCCTAGAATCTTATATAGGTCTTCAAGAGGAGAGTTGGTTTTTTTCTTTGCTGTTCTTAGTTGTACTCTTTGGTGTAGGTTGTCTTGATTTTTGTTTGTTTGGTTGTTCTTCTCTGTTTAGGGTAAGATATATTTAGGTTGTTTTTGAATCCTCTCATTTGGACTCGGTTTTCTTCTTTTAATATATATATTTATTCATCAAAAAAATGTTAAATCAAGTTTAACTCAAATCTGAAATGATAATTTTAAATTCAAATTTAAACCAGTTTAAACGATAAACAATGATGTCGAAAGCAAGAAAAATCATCAAAGAAGAAAAAAAATCGATAAAGAATAAGTTGTCAAGAAAAAGAATCATTAAAGAAGAAAAATTTTAGTGCAATGACATTGATAAGCCTTCAAGCACAAATCTCACCAAAGGAATATTCAATTTTCACACACTAGAGAATATACATAGTCCTAATTAGGCCAAATTTGTATATGAGCATAATAATCAAACTGCATATCATATTATATATCGAAAACCCAATTTTTCGTATTGTGCATTGTATAACATAAAATACAAATTTTGAAAAAAAATACTATAATAAAATAACAGAAAATTCTAATTATCATTTCATCATCTTGAAAATATTACAAAAATCATTTAAAATTCTTAAATTTCTTACATACACATCTCTTATGTCATCATTTTTTTTTAAATGTTTTAATTTATATTAATAATATGTATTATATTATATGTCAAATATTATATTATTAAAATATATATTATTTTGTATTATATAGCAGGGGCTTTGACATAGTTTTTGGATGAAGCAGTGTGTCCAATATGGCCCCCAATATCTTACAAGTTTCCTCCATCTGACGCTGCACACAGTCTCAGTGAGGCCCAATTTGCCTAAGAAGAGTGCATAGCCATGATATAAAAACAATAAACAATTAGGAGCTGGGAAGACAGATGCCTATGGAAAGGAAAGCGATAATTCTTCCAAAAAGAGATTAGTTGGACTGCCTGCAACGCAAATTTGACTTCAAATCACCACTTAAGCATTGTAATTATCAACTAAAGCTAATGCTTCTGGTGTCCACCACCACTCAATTTTGCTAGGGTGGGTCGGTTCCACTTGGATCAAATTGGCATCTCATCTCATTTCGAATGAATAAATAAATCGATTTTAAATCTAAATTTTAATTTGATATTTCACTTTAAGATCGACTCATTTATTTATTTAATAATATTATTCATCTTATTAAAAACTCATGTATGTGTTATATTACACAATAAATTCATTTTGTATTGTATTAATTTAATACATACAGCTAATAATACATATCATTTTTTATATGTATCATATCGAATCGGGCATCTATTGCGGTCCCTCTTACAATTGTTTCGTGAAAGAGCAACCTATCACATCGTCTAACTTGCACTCGCCCCTACAGTGCAAACATCCTCAGGAAATTGCTGTGAAAGTCCACTGGATTTCCAGGAGCCTTCACCTTCAATTCAATACAAAGATGGGTAACAAGACAGCACTTTGAGGAATCCAATCATGTCGTATTTATCAAAATGAAGAAATTGCATATTGGTTTTGTTATAAAACGACAATAACAATCCATTACGTCAAATGGTTGAACAGAAAAATCAGATTTCAGTATATCACTTCACCACCCCAACTAGGGATTCAACATTCCTACCCAGAAAAATAGAGAGAAAGTTGAAACTCGACGTGCATGATAAAGGCATTGTTTGGCTGCAAGCCTGCAATCTGTTATTCCTACACCATTGTATGACATTCATCAGCTGAAAAATCAACTTCTTTAATCAATCCATTAAAACTTAAAAAGCCATGCTTCTGTTTTCTCTGAAGAATCAGAAAAGTGCAAGCTATTTATACTATTATGACGATCAAGATCATCAAAGATTCAAGACATCACAAGATTAATTAATTTTAGAAGGATAACACTGCATGGGCATCCATAAGGTATCAAGATATATTTCAGATCCCTTACGACCACCCGACAATGAAGCATGTGCCATATACGCGCATTCAGCGATGGATTTGAATTGAGCCAATCCGAACAAGGACCAATTCCAGTTTGGCTCAAATCTGAAACATCAAGTTTGGGTCAACTTGAATGGTGAACAATGTTGACAGAAAAGATGATGAGTTGCCCTAGGAGAAAAAAAATTGTCAGAGAGAAAAGTTCCGGTAAAGAATTGCCGATGCGCCCTCAAACTCAAGTTGAGCAAGAGCTTCAGCTCAAGTTCGGCTCACTCAAGCCAAACAAAAATTTGAGCTGGAGGAAACTCAACTTTGAATCCACCCCTACGCTTATTGGACAGCTATACATGCATCCGACACACGGAGAATCAAATGAAACAATAGCTGGGATTTTAGTTTCTAAAAATGTAACCTTCATTGGGAAAAAGTCCAGAAGAAAAGAAATAGCCAAAATTGAAGCATTTCAATAAGGGTAAGAATCATATTGGCAAACAGAAAAGAAAAATACTTTCACAATATAACAAATATAAGAACAGGATAATGTATTTTGAAGAAAATCCAAACAATAATATTCATGTCAAAAGATCATGCAAACAAATGGCAACATCCAGAATAACAGAATGAACACAAAAGTACAAAAATCAGCAGAAAAATAGGAAAAAAATCTATATCTAATTTCAGATGAATATGGATCTTATCTTATGCAATGGAAAGAAAAGAAACCCAGATCTTATATCAGAAAAAAAAAAACAACCCTAATCCATTGACAAGAAGAAGAAGAAGAAGAAGATCATTTCATCATCATCATCATAATCATATATTAAAATTTTTTGAAGACATCATGCCAAGATCATCACACTCATAGAATTAAGACAATTTCATCTTAATTTTTTTCTTTTTTCTTTTTTGATCCGCATAATAGAGAAAGAAAAACAAAAAAAATTAATAATAATCATAATAGAGATGAGATAAGCACCACCATCAGAGACATAGGGCGGTGCAGTGCAGATCATCACCGTTGAAATCAACATCATCCAACGGTGGGTAGTTTAGATCAAATGGCAACAGCTTCCGGCAGGAAGACAAGGCAATATTTTCATCATCGTCAATCACCGATGAAGACGAATCACAGTCACTATGACAATCCTCCGGGACGACCGGCGGCGTCCGTGGATATCTCCGTGAACTTGCCGCCGCCGGTGTCAGATTCGTCGATCTCGACTGATGTGGTGGCCGTGGACCGCTAAACGACTCGACAGTACTGCTCATACTGCTCGTCGTGGGTCGCTGCGGATTTACCATCTGCTGATCTTGAAAATCTTGGAATCCGTTAGCGGTGCCGTATAATCTCTGATCCAAAAACGGATCATTACTGGGATAAAACGAAGGCATGTTTGTTGCTGGAGTAATCGGAAAGTTCGTTTTCGCTTTAGGTCCACGGAGTGTACGCGCTGCCGCATCATAGGCACGGGCAGCGTCCTCAGCGGAGTCAAACGTTCCGAGCCATACACGTGTCTTCTTCCACGGGTCTCTGATCTCGGCGGCGAATCTCCCCCATGGTCTCTTCCGAACCCCTCTATATCTTGGCTCTTTCAACACGTTTCTCGACGCAGATCCACCGTTAGCCTCTATCACTTTGCCGGCCGGCGCCGCCGCTGCTGCTGCTGCCGTCGTCACAACTCCTCTCCCTCTCCTCATAGATGAAACCACCTTCAATCCACACCAACAAAACAAAATAACAAATTTATATTTCCAAAATACTCGTCAGGAATATTTGTAGTATGATATTCAGATTGATGAATATGAAATTTTGAGAGGTTTTCGGGGCAAAAGAAGAAATGGGTATTGGAAAAAAGATGAAGAGAAGGAGAAAGGGGAAGGAAGGGACAGGTGGGTGAGGTGGGAACTTGATGAAACAAGCAGGCAGGCTCCTTCTCTTCTACACAAAAATCAAATTTTTTTTTTTCAAATTTTTTTTTTTTTGATTTTTAAATAAATAACTTTTGGATTTCTCTGGCTGAAATGGCTTTTCTTTTTTCTTTTTCCTTTTCGATTTCTCCCTCACTCACCTTCTCTCACCCGCCCCCACAAACCGACTCGGAGTCGGACTCACTCCATTGCTTCCTTCTTTTTTACATTTTTTATTTTTTGTTTCGTTGTTGTTGACTATGATCTTCTGAATGAAATTACCGAAATAGCCTTACCTTTTTTGTTTATGTCAATTGCTGTTAGTTTTACAGTTTAAATGTACAGTATCTTTCTTTCTCAATTTGTGAGTGATAAACAATTGGATGTATAAATATATATATTTATAAATATTATTATATAATTAAATATTATTTTATTTTTAATTAAATATATTTATTTATATATTTAAATAAGATATATATAATTTTATTATATTTAGATTTATATATCATTTTATAATTTATTTAAAATCATTTAATTATATAATAATATATTATCTGAATAATCAAATAATTTTTATTACTTATATTTTACAAGCAATATTATATATATACACTTTTAAATATATACATAATATATCATTATGTGATTCAGTATTACTTTATCTTTAATTTAAAATCACTCAATCAACTGATAATATATATAAGTTTTTACTAATTTACATATTTAAAATGGATACGTATAGTTTTATTATTTTTTTCAAATAATTATACTTTTTAAATGTCTCTTTTGGTCTTTTCATCAATATAGCACACCATTTAAATAGTTTTAAGAATATGACATGCATTCAAAAACCTTCCTTTCATAATATGCTATAAATCCCAAATCTTTTATTCAAATATATAAATTTTGATCAAACTTTCAATTAGTAATAGAAGTAACTGTTTTAAATCTAGAATTCATTTGATCGGAATTTGGTTTCGAATTCAATTCAAGTCATAGTTGAAAATCATTCTAATTATTAGACTACAATAATTCGAGATTAAGTTGGGTGAATAAAATCGAACCACCATATAATTAACAAATATCATTTATACGATTAAAATCAATAGTATTAACTAGTTAGCAAAACCCGCAAACTAATTCTTTAAATAGATTAATGTCTAATTTAAATCTAAAAACATTAATAGAAAAACAAAATTTATCGTTAATTTTCGTGATTATATTGGAGATAATTTCAATTAAATTAGAACTATTCAAAACGAGTTCGATGGATTATCGGGGTCGAATAGTTGTAAAGTGGTTAGAACACCCTATCACATTTTTATTTTTATTTATATTTATATTTCTATTAAAATAAATACACTTTTATTAATAATGAGAAGATATGGTGGAATTTTATCATTTTCCAAATCTAATAATTGAACATGTATATTTAAACTTCATAATGATATTACCAAACTTATCCCTTTTTTCCCCCTTTTATTTAAATTCTTATTTATTTAGGATAATATAAAAGAGTAATAATATATATATATATATATATTTTAATATAATTTTTATCAATAAAACTATGTTTATCTATTTTGGGTATATAAATATGTATATACTTATTTATATTATCACATGATAGATAATTTTGAATTAAGAATAAAGTAATATTCAATCGTATGATGATACATATAAGTGTATACAGATTTGTGTATTAAAATGGGTATTTTTTATTTTTAATTTAAAATCATTTAATTATATGATAATACATCATCTATGCACACGAATTGTGTAATAAAAATGGGTATACATAATTTTATTGAATGTCAAAACAAAACAAAATTGTACAAATACATATACAAAGGCTGACATGTTATTATAAAAATTATTTTGAATTATAGATAAAATAATATCCGAACATATAATAACATTCCTTTTAAGGGTGTGTATAGTTTGGTTTGATATGGTTTGAAAGCTTTTTCAAATTAAATTGAAAAAAAAAACTATTTGTAAAATATCTAAACTAAACCAAATTGAAAAAAATATAGTTTCGTCTAGTTTGGATTACGATTTGAACATATTAAAATCACTTATTTCTAAATATATATTATTTAATAAAATTAATTGAATTATAGTTTTTAAAACATAATATAAACATGCAAAATAAATAGTAAATATATATACAATATACATGAAATGAAAATAAATAAATATGAAAAAAAAAGTTGTACAATTAATTGTTTGTTAAAATTTTTTATCAAATATAGTTATATATATGTACTTTAAAAAATGTAATTTATGGTTTGGTTTGGTTTATAAATCTCTCAAACCGCAATCCAAATTGTAAAAACAATTTAGAAAAACTTTACCCAAATCAAATCAAATCGTAATTTTTAAACAGTTTAATTTGATTTTATAGTTTGAATCACATTATGCACACCTTTAATTATTTTCACTTTTTTATAGTAAGATTATGAATAATAAATACTAATTTGTATAATGATAATAATATATCAGAATATAATAAAATATCATTTTTTACTAATTCAAAATCATTGAATTATATGATGATATATTATTATTATTATTAGATAAATGAATATTTATGAAAATGAATAGTTTGTGGGCAGCTTTAATCTTTTTATTCTTTTAATGAAAATTAGGTGAGGACAATTGCTCCTCATTCTTCATTATTTGAAAAAGAATTTTGATCTTTTGTTTGCCAAATTGTTGTCAACTCAATCTTTTTTTCTTTTCTAATTTTTGCTCTTTCCTATGTTCACTCATTTTCTTTGGATTCTCAAATGGCATGTCTAGGTTTTTTTTTTTTTTTTTTGACAATTCATAATTTTAGTTGAGCCTAAAAATTAAAAAAAAAAACCAATTATATTCGAGGCTACCCCTTGAGGCTAGGCCTCGTGAGGTGAAACAATGAGCATATAAAGTTAAATATATTTTTAACGTAATTAGACTTGATGGTCAACAGTCCAATTTACAACTATGTTATTTACATTTCTAATAAGAACATAGGCAAAGTGTCAATATTATTTACAAGAGAATTATTAAGAGATCCATAGAGAGGGGTTCAAAATTCCCCATTAGTGCTTAGTAGGATCGTCTTCTACCTTTGTATGATTTTTTTTTTTTATTTATAAGACAATTGATATAATTACATATCTATATGTTACATTCAATACACTAATTTCAAATTTAATTTCCTTTTCTACTTCATATGAAAATAGAATAATTATATGATCTTGATTTGGTTTGAGTGATTTACTTTTTAATAATAGATACGTGATAATAAAAAAATGTTTTCTACTTCTAGAGGAGGAAGCTTCTACTCATACATCAAGTTGATTCATTTGTTGAAGATGTACCTTGTTTAGGTTCATGTATTTTGTCATTTCAGAGTGATTTATCATGTTTTGAGTATCATTCCGTAAATTTGAGTAAAGAGAAATTTTATCTTATACTAACTTTAATTAATTATGCCATGAAGCTAGTAAAAACAAACTTCTTGGAAGAATCTAAACTTTCTATGTCAAAAATTTCTTACTTTAGATATCAAATTCCAGAATAGATCTATTATATATTGAATCTTTGAAATAACCTACCTTCTAGATCACAATCTCCATTTTTTTAAAACATATTGGAAATAATCTCAATAATACAACATGTGCCAGCATCTTATTAATGTATTTGAAAAATAAATTCATTTTCTTGAAAAGTAAATGTGAAGGTGTTGAACTCAATCTGAATTCATAATATTAAACTCAGTCTTGTTCAAGTGAGTATAAAATATTATCAGAGGACTATCAACAAAATGAATAGTATTATCTGAGAATAAATAATATCGTCAGTAAAACAAATAATACTATTGAATAAATAAACGAGTACTGAGTTGCCAAATTGAAATTCTAATTTGAGTTAGAATTCCCACCCTAAATAAATAGCCAATTCAATGATTCAAGAAAAAGAAAATAATGAATCATAGTGAATTATGTGACATTTATTGCCATGATTACTTATCAATAATTACAACTATAACGCATGGGAGGTTGAATTTCACATTTTACCTCACAAAAAAAAAATTATAAATGTATCTTCAAATTTATAATTTGAATCCAATTTTGTTTGGAAGAACACCAAAATGGGGTTTTGGGTTTTATTTTACCCTTAAATTTTTAATTTTTTGAAAATGTTTTCAAATACCCGTTTTGTTTTGACTTGTTGGAAGCACTTGCACCATTTTTTAGTATCCAATTGGGTGTTGTTTACACGTCATCATATAATTAGATGTTATTTTATCATTAACTCATTTAATTATATAATGATACATATAAATGTATACACATTTATTGATGATTTAAAATATGTGATTGAGTAATATTATAAGTATTAATAATATGTATATATACAAATATAAACACTAACATGTTATCGTGTAATTAGATATCACGTTATTTTTATTTAAAATTATTCAATTATATAATAATATATTACCGTCTTTACTTATATTTGTATTATGATTAATACATGCAATATGATTATTATAGGTGATTTAAGGACCACAAAAATGTGGCCATCCAATGACTAAAAATTGAAAGAAAAGAGAGTTAGCCCAATTGTACCTTTCACCTTCATAGAAGATATAATTACTAATTTTAGGTGGGAAACTTTCTTTATAAAATTTAAAACTAGTTGAAGACTTAAAGTAAAAGGAAAAAATTAAAAATAATTTAATTCAATTAAGAAAATGAATAAAAAAAACAAATTATAATTATTTTCCATGATACAAAACAAACTTTTGAATAATAGTTTGATTTTGTAAGTGTCGGCTTGTAAAACCAAGTCTAGGGTTTGATTTTGTCGAGAGATGATTTTTCTGATAAATTTTTTAATCTTGATGTAAATGATACTTAGTTTCAGTGTATGAAAGTTGACATGAGAATATTTCTGATCACCAAGAATTGACAAATGTTGTTTGTGGGAACTAGACACCACATAAGTTTGAGATTGTGGGCAAACAATTGAATATGCATTTCAAATATTCTCCACAAACAAGAAGTTTATGACAATACCCACTTGCTTAATCTTGTCATTAGCTTTGCTAAAAGCTAAATCTAAGCAAAATTACCTAATAAATAACAACTACTTTCTCCCAAAATATGTTTGTTTTTTCTCTCTATGAAGCTTCTAGGGTTCTTGGTTTCTCTCCTCTTTAATTTACCAGAAATACCAAACTATTGGTATAACCACCCTCCATGATGCCTCATAATTTACCCACTTTTGGGCATATTTGGCAGAGAAAGTTGAGCAACATCCAATTATTTGATTTCAACTAAAGAAATAAATTTTATGATTTAAAGGCGCCACACACCTCTCTCATTCCTAGCAAATTTGATCACCAATCATATAATTATCTTTTTCTTTTTATAAAACTAAATAAAAGTCAGATGAAATCTTTAAAATTATATAATCAGATGGTAATACATAATCATTGATAACTATATTAATATACATTATAAGTGTATATAATATCACTCGTACACTTATAATAAGTATTAATTTGAGTACAAATAAAGAAACATCAAATAACACAGTGACACGTTATCATGAGTACTCTATTTGAGACACATTATAATTACATATAACGTCACTCTTGAGTAAAAATATATGTACAGACAATGGGTATTAAAAGATACAAAGAAATTGATATATTATTATATAATTGAGTACCGATGATGATTCAATTATTTATTTTATTATTAATTTAAAATCATTCGATCACAAAATATTACATTAGTTTGATAATATCCGTTAATACTAAATTGTTAATATACGATGTATTATGGGTTAAAGAAAAGAAGAAAAATAAATTAGATGGTACTTTGTGAACAATATATAATATTGCAAGGATGAGCTATGTGAATTGGGATTGGGAATAGGAAGACTATGACCCACAAAAAATCACCTAATCCCATAATTAAGTGATACCTTCCTTTTAAGAACACGGCAAAAAACAAGATCAATCACCTAATCCCACAATTATGTCTCAACCCACAAAAAATCACAAAAGGCATCAAATTCCCCTAATGAATGTGCACAAGTTTTAGGTCTCCATTGTGCCCCATTCAATTCACCAGAACCCAAGTTTGAGTGGGCAAAGTGGGAATATGAACAAGAAAAATTCAAGGTCAACTTTGCCTATTGCCTTTCCAAGATTCAAAAGTTTGGCTATGGTGGCGACTAGTATTGACAAGTGAGTATGCCTACAATATAATAAAAGGTTAAACAACGATATGTCCCATATAATGATTTGTTATTATATAATTAAATTTTATTTTATTTTTAATTTAATATATTTTAATTACATGATAATACATTATCATTAATATCGAAATTAGTTTTCATTATAAGTGTATATAATTTTATTATAAAAAGTTATATATTTATTTAGTAAATATTTAATAAAAATGTTATTGGTTGAAAAAAAAAATATATTTATCTATTGTTTTCACATTATATCAGCAATCGGTGTCAATTTTTGTTGTTGATAAGCAATAAATTAGAGAGTTTTACAAGTATAGCAGATATTCGAACTCAAAATTTCTTCTTAAAAATTATAATACTTTACCAGTTTTGCCAACTTATCTTGTTTTAATGTCAAGTTTGGTTTAGTCAAATGATTAAAACAGATTTTAGTCATTATACACGATTGATATAGAGTTGAGTCAAATGAAGAGCAATACTATACTTATATATGTCATCACATGATTGGATGATTTTGAATTAAAAATAAAGTAACATCTAATCATATGATGATACATATAAGTGTATATACAATTGTATACCCAAATTAGGTACACATGGTTTTACTCATCAAATGAATAGTATTGAATCACATTTAATTGTTTGGTCAACTAGATTCATATCAGATCAAGTCAGTTCAAGCTTGTATTAAAACTCATATCAAATGAATGAGCTCGAGATAAAGATTGTGCTAGTTTTATAAAATAAATCAATGCTAACACTTGAATTCGATCTGACATAACTTAAATCCAAAATTATATTATTTAAATTTGATTGAACGTAACCGATAAAAATGATAATAATAGATTATTAAAATTTAAAAAAAAATTACATTATATGAGTTATATATTACGTTCATATTGAATTATTATTGTTTTTTAATTATAAATAAGACAATAAAATTAAATATAAAAATGAAATTTCATGAGTAATTTTTATTAAATAGTGGAAATAGTAATAATAAATTAGGGGTGTACCAAACATTTGGTGTAATATATAATAATAATTAATAATTATTATGTAGTAAAGAGGACACAATTGCGACAAATCAAATTCCACCACGTACCCCTGAAAACATGCCCAGATCTCGTTCACCAGCTGGGCGGGCCCCTACCTCACCAGAAACTCACTGGGCCCATCAATACCCAACCGCACTTTCACCTATCATTTTTTTTTTTTTTTACAAATTATTTAAAATTATTTTCGACCTATTAAAGTCAAAGGTGCCTCAAAATTGATAGAAAATAAATAAAATATAAAATTTTCATAATAATCAATTACAAAAAATATTTATTTTTCACCTACAAATAATCATTTTCAATCCAGTTATGATTGAATTTGAGTTTAAACTTAATTTGAGTTCAAACTTAATTCGAATAAGTTTAAAATAAATTCAGTTCAAATGAATTTGAATATAAAATTTTAATATTTTTGACTTTAAGTTTTAGAGTGTTCAGTTTATCAAACTTATAAATTTAAAAAATTTATTCAAAATAACATTATTTTGATCAATATATATTAAAATGACATTGATTTAGTAACGAACTAAGTTAAAAGCTTGAGCTTGATATCATAGAAATTGAGCTCGAACTTGGTTTGGGTTGAATCCAACCTTAGATATAACTATATATATCTAATTTTAAGTATTTAATTGGATATATATGTAATGTCTTATTATGTGATTTTGTAATTTTAAATTAAAGATAAAGTAATATCAAATCACATAATAATATATAATCTGGATACCAATTAAGTACTCAAAATATAGTACACATAATAATCTAATCAAATTGTATCTGTCTATATTCAATTTCGATTGTCTTATATCTGAAAAGATTAGAGGTGGATTAATGCTGAGTTGAGTTCAAACGTTGGTTAATTCAAATTCGATTTAAATCTAAAATGGTCAGTTCAAGATCAAGTTAACTTAAATGGTGAATAATGAAGTCAAGAAAAAGAATAATAATCATGAGAAAATTAGAAGAGTTGTGAAAAGAAGGTTGCTAAAGAAGAAAATCATCCATAAATGACACTCCAGAGTGTTGGTTTAAGTTCAACTTATTCGAGTTAAATATAAATTTGAATTTTTTTTATTTTGAGAGGTTATGATCATACTCACATTTATTGAATTTATTTAATAAACTAGGGTTTTTGAAGTGACTAATTCGAATTCAAATTGACTCAAATTGTAAATAATTATGTCAAGAAGTAGAAGAAAAATCACAATAAAAAAAAAAAAGTCTTAGAAGAAGAAGAAGAAGACCGTCAATGTAATAATGCAATGAATCCTTAACCTAGAATATAGTTGTTGTCAATGTCTTCAAAACCGGAGCAGTGATCGAATTGGTTGTCTCACTAGTTTATAGTTCGATCGGTTTAACTTATTATCAAATTATAATAAATAAATTTTGTTTAAAAATTTGTAAAAAATAAAATCAATCAAGATACCCATATCTATGAAGATTAGAACATATTATTTTTAAAGAACAATAATTATTTATTTGATTTTAATGAAACAATTAAAATAAAAAAATCTTAATCTCATGGTATAGGAAAAAAACATAATTCTGTAAATTATTGTCTATAGAAGACATTTTAATGGATATGAGATACTTTTTTTTTTTCTTACAAACCTTTAAAAATTTATCCAATTTAACAAAAAATAATCAAATTACTAAAAAAAATTTAAAATTTGCAAAATATTCTAAATTTTGGTCAAACCTAGTTTTAATCGATTTATTCGATTAAATCTAATTTTAACTAGATTTGATAGAGTCAATACATAAACTGTATTTTTATATTAACATGATCAGACTTAGAGTCAGTTTCTGATTCAATTGATTGAATCGACTGATTTAATTAGATTTTAAAATAATTGGTGTTATGCTATAATTTTAACTTAAATTCAATTTATTTAAATTGAATATAAATTTGAATTTGAACTAGTTAAGCCCGTATCCACAACTAAGAAAAAGGGCTCCGGTGAAGTCAAATTATTTTCATTTTTTTTTAAATGAAGGAGATAAAATAAATTTTATGTTATTTTATAACAAATTAGGGTTTCTCAAAAAAAAAATATTTATTTATTAAATAATTAAAAACCTAATCCTTTGGAATTTAATATTCAAATCAAATTCAAAACCCTCACCTTCCTCGCCTCGCCTCTCTCCTCTCAAAACGTGCAGATGGGCCCCACACAAAAGGACACGTCATCGGCTCATCACCCCCAAGAGGCCCAAAGCTGCTGCTGCTGTGTCTGTCTGTGACGAAAGCCCACCCATAGGGGATTTTTAAAAAATCTTTTACAGGCGGTTGCAGGTCATCGGGTCACCTCGAACCAGCTTGGGTGAGTCGACAAGATGCAGGATCTATGGTCAGGTGAGTCTGACTCTTCTCGTGACTCGTGATCACGCTAACCGACAGCTGTGCTGCCTTTTAGACGGCCTCAGTCCATGAGTGAGTGACAAGTGTCCCATTGGGATTTGATTGGTCTGTTATTTATATTATTAAAATCAGATTTTGACCGCTTTGATTTTTTTAAAGATAATTATATAAATATAAAAAAAAATATTGAATGTCTTTATTTTACATATATATATATAAATTATTATATAATTAAATAATATTTTATTTTAAATTTAAAATTATTTAATTATATAATTATACATATAAATATATATATTTATACGTCTGAAATATTTTCATATAATTTTATTAAAATATAAAGTGAAATTCATGTATTCCAATAAAACATTTGACATATTTAATTAATTAATTAATTATTTTTAAAATAAAAAGAGAAAATATTGAAACTTAATTTTGAATATTTAATTAAATATTTAAATATATTTTATCAATGATTTAGTTTTATTATTTTTTAATTCAAAACTTAAAAAACATTAGTATTGATTTATACTAAATATGTATAGGAGCAAAGTTGAGCTCGAATAAACGTTAGTTCAAATTTGTTTTGAATTTATAATATCATTTAAATTCATTAAGTAGGTATATAATGTCATCAGAGGGATATTAACAAGATAAATAATATTTTTTGATGGGTAAATTAGTAAATTTGATCTAAACTATCAAACCAAATTTGAACTCCAATTTATCTTATTCGAATCAAAGGTGGATTCAAACCCGAAGTAGATTATTTTGAATCCACCCCTACTTTATACTTACCTATTTACTAGATAGAAAGAATGAATATAATCTATAAAAGTATTTTAACAAAGAACGGTATAAAAATTCAAACAAAATAATATGAAATAAATCCCATTAAAGATATAATAATATTAAAATTTTAATTTAATTAATATAATAATTATGAGATCGATTAATAAATTTAGGCCTAGATAGATTAAACATGTAACTCTTTAACTATAATAAAAAGAAGAGATGAGTCAAGTTTTTGCAAATCTATAAAGTGACCCTAGTAGGGCATTCCCATTATTTTCCAAATGTATTTTCCTGGGCTAATTCATATTTTAAAAAAAATTGTGTAGCAGATAAAGGTGGGGTCAGGTCATTGATTTAAAATGGGTTTGGTTAGAGTGAGCTAGGGGTCAGAATAAGCTTATCGGAACCGGTAACGCCATGCCATGTCACCATCATAACAGTCACCGTAATCCTAACTCTCCTTGGGGAACCGAATTCAAGTTTGGGTTAAAGAAATGTAGATAAATCTAAATAATAAATTTTATTTTTATAAATTAAACCGAACTTAAATTAATGAATAATTAGTCAGGATAAAATTTAAAATAAAATCATTTTAAATTAAATTCTATTTTAAATTAAATTATTAATTTTTAAGTTTCTTGAAGAACACGCTTTGGTGGGCGCAAGGCACCACCATAGCCACCTGCACACCACCAACAACTGTTTTTGTCATTTCCCGGAAACCAGGCTAAGGGATTATGTCAGATGAATAATATTATTGATATAATTTTGATATATAAATGATAATATATTATTATATAATTAGATAATAAAAAATTAAAAATAAAATAATATTTAATTATATAATAATATATTATTATTTATATATAAAAAATTGTGTATTTAGTTTTATTACGGCTAAATTGAAACATATTTGAGTCGAGTTTGAGTGTATCAAGAGTTATGTTTTTTGGCTCATTTTAACTTGAGTTAGGGAAAATTTGATTCAATTTAATTTGTGAGACAATTATTTAGCTATATTTGATTATAGCTCGAATGGAATTGAAAAAAACGATTAGTAATAACAAATTGTTTTAGGAATGAAAGATGTAATGTTGTTTTGATACGTAAAATAATGTCGTTTTGACTATTACTAAAACAAGTTACACAAATGAATTATAAACTCAAACCACAACAATGAGTCACGAATATGAGCTAAGATTCAAGATTCAAACTTTCATGCCAAACCAAGCTTCAACTTTCTTAAATATCAGTTCGACAAATTTAAATCGTCTCATTTTACATCTGAGCTAGAAGTGGAGTCAAACTGAATTAAACTCAAGTTTTGGTCAACTTGAGTTTATCTTCACTGGAGAGTGCCCTTCCAGTTAATTTGAGTTTAACTCGATTTGAGAGAATAACTCAGATTAAACTTGATTCGATATTGTAACTAAGCTAAAATTGACTAAAATGATTTTTCTTTTACATATAATATGTAACAAACATTCTCGAACTCAAGATCAAATATAAAAACTTATTCAACTCAAACGTGAGCTTTAAGTTCTACATACACAAATTCATTATAGTCAAATTAATAAATGAATTTAAATTAACTCAATTCAAATTTAGTCGTTATCCGAACTAAATTTAAACTGAACCGTATTTAGGCTCAGACTAGACTTGTATGAAACCCTACACGTTTCTTGCCAGCTTGCTGCGCCTGCTCACCGCCCGTTTGTTTTCTTGTTAAAATTGAGGCGCAAAAGCGAGTATGAAATAGCTGTTTACGCAACAAGGATTAATGCAATATGCCACTCTTTCTAGCCCTGAAGGAGGAAAAGGCCAATACTTGTACGACACGTCGTTTGGTAAGGCCAAGGAAGTTGAATGGAAATGGAGTCCACAGTCAAAATTAGATTAGACGGCTTTTTTTTTTTCGGCAGGAGTGATGAGACCCCAGGGCATATTGAAGAAATGGAGAAATGGTCCCCCTCACGTTGATTTGCATAGTTGTTAACAGGGTTGTGTCCTGGGAGGCCTCGGCATTTCCTCAATAAATTTTGTATATTATGCACAAGTAACAATATAAAAAATGGTAAAATAATTGGCAATAATAGTGTATATTGTAATAATTTTATATTTGGATCTGATATCAACCTATTGAAAGGGTTGGTTCAAGTCAATCAATGGTCAAACCTGTGTATTGTTAAACCTATAGTTAAGTGTAAAACCGATGAATACAAACCTGTTTGACCGAAGTTCATCCCAATTCATAGTCCCAACTTTAGTTTAATCCATCACTTGAACTAGCCTTTAGTTATTGGTTTGACCAAATGTCACGTAATGAAGTTATAGATTAGTGTTTTGGATAGGTGATACACTCCATGATGAAGGTTGGATGCGATCCGGATTAGTTTGAACTTGACTTGCAACCTAGACCAACCGAGTTGAATTCAAACGTGTTTCAATTGAAACTTGATATGTATATGAACTAATGATTTGACTAGTTTTCATAAATGAAATACACATAAACCAAAGATTGACTAGTTTTTATCATTGAGTCAATTCAACTTGTATTGAGTCCATAAGAAATTTCATCTTTTGGGTCTCAAGCTAATCCTTTTCGATTTAAGTTGAAATTGAACTAATTCTTATTTAAACTTGATTTGAATTAAATTCAATTTTAATTCAAACCAATTATAGGAAGGTAACTGGAAGTGTGTAGTTTGTTACAATAGGATGCAAAGTTAACAAGAATTCATATTCTTTTTATTTTTCTACGATCTATTTTTGTGGAAGTTACCATTCTCCATCTTTCTTCAGAAAATAAAGATCCATGGTTGAGTCTTGATCAGCTGACGGATTAAAATCCAAGAGGTACTAAGCTTTCATTAAGTTATTGGCTCGATAAGGAACCCACCATAAAAACCTAACCGGTGGCGTTTATTAAACAATAAAACTATATGTATAAATAACAAATATAATTTTATACACAAATAATAACATATCATAATATAATTGAATATTATTTTATCTATAATTTGAAATAAACTCAATTATATGATGATATATCATTATATGTATATAAAATTATATACATTATTTTTGCATATAACACTACTCTTTATTAAAAAACGAAAAAGTTCATTATTCAATTTGGGTGCGAGCATTGTAGCATATAAGACTTAATTTGACCTTAATTAAATTTGAACAAAACCTAACTCAAAATCAATTCTAGCTCTATAGAATCCATTTGAGTTTTGTTAATTTGAGACTCAAACTCAACTCATTTATGAAAATTCATTTATTCTTTAGCTCAAATTCAACCAATTTGATTTAGGTTTGCATTCGAAATTGAGCAGCTAGTACATTAGTAGCATATCCCAAAGCAATAAAATTATATATACTTACAGTGAACATATAAATAAATATATATTTGATGTGTATTATTATGTAATTAAATAATTTTAAATTAAAGATAATATAACACTTAATCATGTAATAATACGTAAAAATATATATTCAAAATAGATACGTATAATATTACTCATCTCAAAAACATAATGCTGGCTTTTCAACCGAACCGATATAATCCATCAGCCATCATTTATCCCGTCAGCCATCATTCATCCGGGTTTTGTAGAGATATTAATGGCCATGCCCAGTTTTGATACAAGCCCAATCAAAATTTGTGTTAGGGTTTATGGGCTCAAAATTATCCCGGGTATCTACTTAAATCATATATAAATACGTATAATATTACTCATCTCAAAAACATAATGCTGGCTTTTCAACCGAACCGATATAATCCGTCAGCCATCATTTATCCAGGTTTTGTAGAGATATTAATGGCCATACCCAGTTTTGATACAAGCCCAATCAAAATTTGTGTTAGGCTTTATGGGCTCAAAATTATCCCGGGTATCTACTTAAATCATATACAAATAGATCAGAAGGAGAACAAACTAAAACACCCCGACTATGAGATTACCCCAAGATCGCCTTTGGCATCTAGGGGTCACAGACCAACCATAGAACCCTCATATATAAACGGACAGCATTAGCTGTCCATTCTCAGATTGGGCAGTTCAGGATTACTCATTCTTAAAAATCGGTTGTTGAGAAAGAAGCAATTACTCATTCTTACGACCAGTATTCTTAAGACCAAAGAGTCAGGGCGGAAAAGAGGGGAAACATATTTTAGACTGTTGGGAATTGCATTACAAGATATTGATCTCAGAAACAGTCAAATACACAACTATTTAGACTAATTATTTGTAAAGAGCTTGCATCTAACAGCCAAAAGTAAAGTTAAAATAGAATTGAATGAAAGTAGTATGAAGCATAAAATTGTATAGAAACAGAAATGCTTCAAAAACAAGAGGTGGAAGAGCAAGCCTCTGAAAAGTTTCAAAGGTTGCTAAGTAGATTTTGGTGCAGAAATTGGGACATGACTAATGATCAAGGGGGGATGTAGAGCTCGATGATTGGCTAACTTCTCTTTGCGAGCCTTGTACATCTCTTCGGTCTCAATTACAACCAACCTTTTTACCTGTGCAACGACATCAAAAACAGATAAAAGAGAACAAGAAGATAGCAAAATCTTCTGGATAGGAAAAAAAAAAATTCAATCAAAGTTTGTTCTATACCTGTTGAAGCATTCCCCTGAGACTAGGAGTGTTCCTCTGTACAACAGTGCGGTTGGATTTGCGAAGGCGTAATGCCTCTAAGGTGCGCCGGTGAAGCCTCCTTGTGCCGGGCAGCCCTCTCACAAGTGTTATATATAGTCTAGAGCTCCATTCAATTGGAACACAAGCTTTGAAAGCTTTGAAAGCATCCATTTCTTTCTTGTTTCACTGAAACTCCTACAGACATCAAAACCATGAACATTGCTGCGAATAGATTTCAAGCGAAAATAGAAAAAACTATGAAGTACATATACAAGTATACATGACTAATCAAGTCAATCACTAGAATTAAAAAAGACAATTCAGAGCTAGTCCTTAACCCAACTTTATTTTGCTAATAAATATGGAGGCAAGTGCAACAAACACAAAAATTATGTAATTTCCTGTCATTACTTATCACCCAATTACCATAGAACACATACAAACTACAAAAAGAAATTAAATAGAGCCATTCGAGCTATTGAGGAACGCAAAGAACATATGTAGCAAAGTGCACAAATACTTCAAAGAAGAACACAAGATCTACGTGGAAAACTCAATATGAGAAAAACCTTGAGCAAAAAATGAAGAAATTTTCACTATGAATGAAGAAGATTACAAGACGAAAAAAAGATTTTTTGTTCACTCTCTGGCTTCTTAATTATAGCTTACTCTATTTTTTGACACACGTTCATTTTACATATACTTTAATACAATTTCTACATGAAAACTTTGTCTAACAAATACTTAACATGTGTTCTCGCAGGTTGTAAGTTCACAATAGGTTGCACTTGTTCTGCATGCAAGTCGTAAGCTCCTATTCTACCCGTTAGCCTACACACCCCATATGAGATTAGTGGTGGGCTACGAGATTAAGCCTATCAGTCTAATCTCTCCCCTACCACCACAAATCTTCTTGAAAATCCACATCCAAAATCCACACTTCCTTAATTCAGATAACCCCCTTGTAGAATATACATCACAAACTCAAAAACACTTCAACAACCAGATGGCAACTAAAGCTAAAGGAACAAGGAAATTGTAATCAACACACCATGCACACAAAAAGCATCAATAATGCACTGCAATCTGCAAATACAAAACCTGCAAAAATACTGAGCAAGGATGCAACAAAATTAAAACTATAAGGGGAAGCTCAGGCCCTGTATCAATGAGCATAAAACTAGTAATAACATGAATCAAAAGAATAAATCATTTGACTTGTACTGCTTCAAGCAAAAGTTTCAATATTAGTCCATGATCTTTTATATACAAATTGGTTCGCCAAGTTAAAATTTCAATATCAGTACGCAATCACTTACATCCAAACTGAAGCGCCCGAAAATACAATCTTAAAGGGTATAATTTAAACCAAATGAAACTTACATTACACGGCCTTTGAACTGAGTAATATAGAAGCTATAATCAAATTAAACTGTAACGGTAGAAAGCTATCATCTAAAACTAATTTAAGACGAGGAGAGCGAATAAAAAACGAAGGATATGAACATGAACTTACTAGAAGAGTTATAGTTTGGCCAGTTTTTGACGGAAAATGAAGGGCGTGGCGGTGGCGACGGCAGCAGCTGTCGGTAGTTTGCGTTGGATGAGAAGCAGGCGGCGAAGAAGAGAAGAGGGGTTTTAGAGTTTCTATTGGGCTCTTGATGGACTGATTTTTGTACGGGCCGAAGATGGGCTAAAACAGGCCCAATTTTTGACCCGAAGAAAATTATTATGATGCATGATATTAGAAGTGGATTTAGGTAGAATTGGGCTGAAAAAGAGTTTGTTCGAGATCGAGTTTAACCCGTTCAAATTATTGAATAAAAGGAAAAATAATCTCTAGTGAGACAAACTTTAATGCTCAAATTCAGCTCATTTGAGCTAAAATTTTTAAACAAACGAAGAAAACATTGATGAAATTTTGAAGATTGAAGTCAGAATGATCACCTTTATAGAAATTCAGTTCAAAAATAGTGAACAAAAAATTTACTTTAATTATCTTATTTTTTTTCGTTTGGCTAGAAAATGGTTAATCTTTTTAATTAGTTCAGTTTTCGTTTAAAGTTTTATCTAAACTTAAATTTTGATTAAAAAAATGATCAAATCGAAATTCAATTAAAAGAGTGATAAAACTAGTTCAATTAACTAGTTTTGAACAACCATAAATTTATGTCACAAGTCTTCATCCACTCATATATTATTTTCAACATGATAACAGAATTGTATATCGTATCACGTATTGAAAATTTAATTTTTCGTTTCATGTATCGTGTTATAGTATAAAATACCACTTAAAAAACCTCTAATTGTTATATTAATATGTTGAAAAATATCATAAATATTCATTAAAAATTATAAAACTTATTAGACATACTCACACTACATCATCACTTCTAAAAATATGAATCTATATTGATAATATGTATTATATTGTATAATCCATATCGTGTATCGTAAGATTCTCGTATCGATTATTTGGAGTGATTTAAGCGGAGGACGATATGTGAAAAACAAAATTAACGGAACTTTATTGTGACTTATTAATATTTTAGAGGTTAATATGATATTATTCTGCACGATTAATAACGAAAGACAAACAGTTTGACCGAGTATCAACTCGTCTTCTTTGTAAACTGAACTTCACTCACTGCCGTCTGCAACAACTGTTTGGCTCTTCGCGAATGGAGCCAAAAGCAGATGGTGCTGACGTGTCTCAAATTCTCAGGGAACTCGAAACCCTATAGTCTGCTAAGAACGACATTGAGCATCGACTTTCCATTCTCGAAGCTCAGCTTCGCGAGAAAAACAATGCTGTCAATAGCAGTTCTTGTCCTTCAATCTCCACCGTTGATTCCAATGGCTTATCACCGGACATGATCCACCGTTACAGTCGCCACCTCTTGCTTCCTTCCTTTGGAGTTCAAGGTCTTATTTTTCAATTTATGTCTTCAAATTTCTATCTTCTTATGATGTTTTTGCTTGAGTTTGAAAATTTTTATTTGTTTAATTTTGGTTACAAGGCAGTCAAATTTATTGAAGTCTTTAATTCTAGTTGTCGGTGCTGGTGGGTTGGGCTCACCGGCTCTGCTCTATCTTGCAGCTTGTGGGGTTGGTAAGAAGAAAATTTTGTTGGGAACTTACAGACTCTGCTAAAATACAAACTTTTTCTTGAGCTCCTTCAGCCGGTTCCAGCACCCTGGCAGCTGCGGATCTCGCCCGTGCCCTCTGTTGCTTACTCTGTGCAGCCATGAGGATGATGCTAGAGAGCCATTGGTGGAACTTTGGAGCACCCTTTTGTGCACAAAATTGGTTTCGGCTATCAGCTATGGCAAAGGGAAAAAGAACTAGAATTAGGAAAGTGATTAGAGCATAATTGGACAGCCGGGTCATTTGGAGATGCATTAGAGGAGATTACAGAGGTTATATATATATGCAAAAAAGCTGATTCAGTTACTATTATGAAGCTTGATGTTCATGTTTTCTATATAGGTTACTTTATACGTGATGGTTCTCATGAGATTAGGCTTTCCTTGATTTGTGCTTGTAGGTGGTTTAGCTTTAACAGATCTTTTTGTTATAACTTTATACAAAAAATCCGATATCAAAATTTTTTGTGCGGGTACATGCATTTGTATAAGTTAGTTCAATTCGGTCGGACTTACAATTCGAACGGATAGATTAATTCGATTAGAACTTGACTTATGATTTGATTTAAATAATGTTAAATAATTATCAAAATAATATCGTTTGATCAATGAACTACAAACTTGAGTTACAAATTAGAGGTATGAATTTGAATCAATCTTCATACTTTGAATATAAGGACCAAATTGAACTCAAACTATTTTTAATTTTGGCTCGATAAACTTAGGTTGAACTAAAACTGACTCAATTTTTATTCGATTCAAACTCAAGCTCAAGGGTGTTTGAACTTGATTTAGTTTGCATTCACCCTTAGTTGAGCCACTCGTGAGTTGCTAGCGACTCCGCTTGATTATTGTAGCATTAAACTCAATCTCGCTTTTGGTTGACTTAAATGAGTTCGGGATCTCTTGGCCTCCTTGAGGGAAATATTAATAAACTTTTGAAAGTTTAAAATCTTACACTTTACCCCTAAATACGAAAATAATTGATAAATATATAAATTATCTAACTTTGAATACAAGAATAATTGATAAATATATAAATTAAAGAATTTGACTATAATTTTTTTAACTAAGTTTGAGTAAATCATTCTTATCTTGAGTTCAAGCAAAGAACTTCTCAACTCAATGAGTTCAAACTTTATCTAAATGTAATTTAGTCGAGCTTAAGCCAAATAATACTTGCTCGGTTTGGCTTTTGTAACCCTATTAGTAATAGATAGATATAAAATATGATTCATCGATCTAATTATTTATTTGATCTTTAATTCAAAATTGACTAATCATATAATAATACGTTATTTTGTTTATTCTCATTAGTACCCATTCATTATTCTAAGAAGTATCACTCTTTTTAATCTTCTTTATTAATTTGTCAACTGTCATAAGGTAAACCTGAGGAAGGTCACTTCTCATTAATATCTACCTACTCTTTATAGCATTTCATTGCAAAAACTAGAATGGTGGCTGGTTGTATTTTGTGACCTTCAAGCGTTTCACATGTTTTGAACAGTGCAATTTGGGCACATCATGTAACACATTTCATAGAATTAAAAAGTGGTTTCCTGGAACAGAAGATAATACCAATATGCTATATATTCTAATCAATAAAATTATGTGAATCCACTTTTAAATACTCAGATAATGTGTTATCATATGATGAAATGATTTTGAATTACGAATAAAATAAAACCTAGTCATATGATGACACATTATCTAAATATTCAATTAGATACTTAAAACTGGATACACATAATATTGTTCTATTTTGATCATGTTTACATGAACTAGAAGGAAATTAAGAGGTTGAGGATGTTAACAAGGTAACCATCAATATCAAAGCCAAGAGCTGCAGCTCCTCACTTCCTAAGTCCCTCTCATGTCATGGATTGTTTCCACCAGAGAAATTACCAAAACCTACTCATTCATGAACCTCCAATGAACATTAACTGATAACCAGAAGCAATAATCAGATAAACAATTTCATTTCAAGATTTATGAAACAAACTGTTGATAAATCATAGTGCCTTGATTCAATAATTCAAAATAAATTCCGAACTGCGTTGCCTCACTACTTAATAAACATGGAAATTGGTTTAAAATTTAAGCACACATGAAGCAGCAAATGACGTGCTTCAGAGCACCAGGTTTTGGTTTATTTCTGAAAATAGGAATTCAATCTAGCCACAAATACCTTACTTCTCTCTGCATTTCTGCTTTGTCATTTTTCATTGTTTTCAGTATTCTCCTGCTGCTCGTAACGACGCTTAAACTTAGCAAGCTGTCCGATACTTTCAGCCATTTGGCGTCTTGCCCGAAAATGGTACACTTTGCCAACATGGTGTATTTTTGTCATTGTAACATGCATCAGTCTGCCACTCTGGGTTACATAGGATATCCATTGCAACTGAGGGTGCAGTCCCTTCTTCATTTATATAAATCTGCAACCCAGATTCAAGACAGAAGCTTATGAAATAAAACTTTATGCAGAAAAGATATCAAAATAACTAGTGTTGCTGCCACAGAATAATGATAGCAACATGACAAAAACCAATCATCAAATATCAATGCAAAACTGAGCGAATGCTCGAAAGCCTGATGATAATTTTTAGTACAACACTGATAATAAGAATTCACTCAACTGAAACAACTTCCTTCACAAAATTTGAAGTGAATCAAGTTTAAAAAAATGAGGAGCTGAAGACCTTACAGGTTACCGGATTTCTAATAGGGATAAAAAACATATAGAAATTTGGACTAACCATGGGTTCATTGTCATAATTACAAAACATTTAACATATTATAACCCACAATTATAAATGATAATAAACATGTTTGGATAAGTGACAAGGTCATAAAAATGTAAGCATTAAACAAACAAACAAAATCCTGTTTCCCCTTTAGGCAAACAAATTATAAAATGCTTTTAAGTACTATTACTTGAGGTTTTGATAAATCAAAATTCTCCAATTCTTTAATTCCCCATTCTTTTGGAGATCGTGGATTCCTCTCAAGTTATGTTCAACTACCCTTAGCTAAATTAGTTAGATCAGGCTAATTACAACAAAATCTAAACATTTTTATCCTAAAACAAAACCCCATCAACCATCATTTTGACCTAACATCAACAAACTATGATAGAAATCCAACTCTTGGAGCATACAATATACACTCTTATGCACTGACACTAATCACGAGTCCAGATGCACTCGATATACTTAGCCACCACTAATTGTTCATTAATGAAACTTCATGTACAAACGATTGGTTACTAACAAGTATAAATAAACTTCTATATCATTATACGATTTAATGAATTTGAATTAAAAATAAAGAAAACAATTGGATACCCATCCACATGATGAGAGGTTATTTTGTTTGTACCCATCACTCCCCTCTGTTTGTACACTTATAATCAAAATTGTATAAGAAACAACAACAAATTTCCTAGAGACATTTCATCGAACACCTAACAAAACAACAGCTTGCGAAACCCACTCACATAAAAATCATATTCAGAAACTTAATTCCCTTAATCTGCCAAACTGATTTAGAAAACCCACTTCTTGTTTACTTTGAATAATCAATTCCGATTGTGTGAATCATGCTTCATACTCAAGCCATAACGCCAACACACACAATGTAAATAATGCTTTAAAGGAACAAAATACTATAAAAAAATAACACTAAATCAAAAAGAGAATAAAAGACACATTAAGTGGGTGTTTAATGAGTGTAGCTTTGGAACTCACAGTGACGGCGAGAGTTTACAATCTCCGGTTAAGCGATTCAACTAGCTGTAACTGTAGCCCAATTCTTATTTGTTTTGTTTGTGTAACTATTAATATTCTCGAGTTACAGGGGTAAATTTGATATTTATCATTAAATTTGAGGATAAAGTTGCTATTCTCAAAAAGACATTCTTATGATAGCAATCGAACCATATTAAGATAATCTAATTTTTTTGTACTGTATATTATATACAAAATAATGTATTGTATAATATAATTTTTAAAAATAAAATAATGAAAAAATAAAAAAAATATAATTATTATACTATTATTTTAGAAAATACCATAAATATTATTAAAAATTTAAGATCTTTCGTATATATTCATATTATATTATTATTTTTTTTAAAAACTGTAACGATTAATATTAATAATTTATATCATACGTAAAATAAGTATTGTATTAATTTAATATATCTCATAATATATATTATATCGTAAATTATCGCAGTTATAATCCAGGGATAAAATTCTGCTGTAATTCATTTTTCTCTAAACTCTAATCATGGCATTCTCTAATCTTTTACTGATGCCGATCCCTCTATCAAAATGTCGATAAAGGCAATCCAATTGTTATTTTGTTGCTTTCGATTGCATTTAAATGTGATTTTTTTTTTCATTTTTTGGATACACTGGTTTGCTTGTTTCTTCTCGTGGTTTTGGATTCGATTTCATTATTGATTCTCTGGGATGTGAATTGGTGGCCTTTTGAGATGTAAATCGGTGGCCGTTGAACACTAAAGAGATGAAGTTTTAACCTTTATCATATGGAATCTTGGTTCTCTTTCCGAAAATGCTTGTAGAACAATAACATTGCAATAGGAAAAAAAAAAATAAGAATGTTTTAAATCTTCATTCGCTGGGTGGACGGCTTCATGAACTGGTTTTTTATTTTTTTGGTCGTAATTCTACTGGGGATGGGGAAAAGCACCATCAGATGGGAACTGGGACTGAAAAATTTGAAAAAAGGTTTGATCTGACAAAGATGGGTATGGCCTGCCCAGCCCGGTGCCATTTCTATGGGAAATCAATTATATCTGAAGGGAAGATGTTCCCTGAATTACAAGAATGTCTGCAATTAATCTTACACAGAAAACGTTGTATCTTATATAAAACTGAAAGTTCATATAAAAATTTTATCAAGAGTCTGAAGAAAAGTTTTTACACAACAAAAATTACAGCAACCACTGCAAATACAGTTGGCTTATTCAGGCAACAACCTTGATCCATGTTAGACAATAAATCTCATATGCTAGACACGAAACAAAAATGAGCCAGACCCAAATACGTAGTTGGTTTGGTATCTGAGCCCAGATCTTGCTGGTGGACCAGGCATTCCTGCGCCCCCGTTGCCATGATGCGGTGGGAGCTTTTGTTGATGGGATGAACTTCTTCATGAGCTTGAGGTCTGAGGAAATGGCTTCAAAGATGAGAGCATTCACTTCCTGGAACCTCTCTTCAGAGAGAGAGACTTCAGCGAGCAGCCTCCAAGCATTTTCCTCGGATGCCTCTTCATAGTCCTTCTTCCTCTTCAAAACCATATGCCCACTAATTTCCCACACAGCTGGGTTGACTTGGGTATCAAGAAGCTCGGCACTTTCTTCCCCAAGAGCTTGTTTCAAAACAAAGGAATATGGTCAAAAATACATATCATGGATAATAAAACGACCCCAATTATGGTTCTAAATTTATTACCTGTGGTAAGAGGAATACGCGCTTTCCACAATCAGAAATGAGCATATTTTACGGTATGTTGTTTTCTTGAAGGCAAATGCAAGCATCTGAGACAGTGTTGGATAAATCTACTGTAGCATTTCCACCCTCAAAGACAAGATCTCTGACTGGATAATTCAAAAGCTCATAAATATGCACCCCATTATCCATAGAGGTCATTTTCTCGGTAGGGGCCTTCTCAATTGGGAAGGGCACAGCCAGGTAGTAAGCCTGTAAAACAGAACAGATGAATTGGATTGTAATAACTGGCTGTAATACTAGTTCTTTTTACAAATCATGAGCCAAAACATGAATTTTTAGTTCATAGGAATAACGTTAAATTATAACCTGGAAGTGGAGGTGATTAAAAGCACCCAAGTTATTGTAACCCAAGCGGAAATACTGAATCCCAGCTTTGGCAGCCATGTGAAGTGCAAGCAAGAGGCTACACGGTCAATCCTCTGTGGTAAGCACTCAAGAACCCGTGGGATCGGCAGAACATGCCCATATTCAATAGGACTCACCTGTTAAATAGCAGGTCATAAAAATATTATTTAATAGGCTGTTCTTCTTGAATTAACTAGGTATCTTAAGATCATTAAAGAACTTACATTGATGGCAACAACGCTTGGAGAATTCTCAACATCAATGGGTGCATTTGGGAAGAACTGAACTTCACCATCTTCGCTTGCTTCAAACGGGAAAAGAACCTCTTCCTGCCCAACTTTAGTGAAATAGAATTTGTTGCCATCAAAAGGCTGGAGGACCTTGTCAACACGGAATTCAGTTGGCCTCTTCTTCAGATGGCGGCCCTCGTTCAGTTGGGCAATGAAAACATACTCACCCGGAATCACCTAAACCAAGATAAAATAACAAAAATATATGAATGAACAACAAATCTCAATGAAACCCCATATATTATAATTCATAAACATCAAAACAAAATCGAGAAAAAACCAGAAATGAACCTTGGTTTTACAGGCAGTGACATCATAGCGAAAAAGTCCCCTCTGCATGCGATCCTTCTACTACAAGCATACGTAAAAACTAATTTAACCTTAAAATCCACAAATTTAAACCATACCCACAACATAAATTCGAAATCTAAATTCTTTTTCATAATTTGCTAAACAAATTTTACCTCCCCAAGAACAAGGGTGTCAAGAAACGCAACCGGGGGCTCGCTATTTTCATTTTCAAGCACTCCCTTTCCAGTCTAATCTTAGAATATGCTTACACATAGTCCAAAGATATTGAGATAATCTAAGATCAGTGGGTTTCCTAGAATAAATCCAATATGGATGACTTGGGATTGCTTGCAACAATATATGCTTAGAAGATAAATATATTTTTGAATTAATGCTTTTATCAAGGGTTGAATTCCAACATTTGAACATAGAATATACGTGCGTTGAGCTTGAACTGACCTTCCAGCCCTTTGGAATGGAGAAGCCATAGAAGGCAAAGTCGTTAATGGCTTCCCTGAAAGCACCCTGAAGTGGTGGGCAAGTCTGATAACTTCACATGCAACATTCCAGGAATACTTCATTTTCTGAATTTCTTCCCAGTTCAACAACTCTCCAGGCTTTTTCGATTTTGCAATCTCTATTTGTTCTATACATATATTTGACAAAGATATTTGTTAATAGCCGATCAACAAGTACTGTAATTAGAGGTGTATTGCATGTTCTGTTTGGTGCTGTCTAAGAAAATTAACAATAGAACGGTTTGGAAAAATTACAAACCAAACAAACCATCTTAAGTTTCAAATCAACTAAACTGAAAAAATATAGTTTAGTCTAGTTTGGATTATGGTTTAAATTACATACCCTTTAGAACTTCATTGTATATGTGAGGAAGTTCAGAGAGATACTTGACGAAGAAAGTAATAGCAGCACTGGCTGTGTAGTGGCCACCGATCAATAAGCCAAGAAATTTATAAGCCATGCCTAACTCTTTCATTTGCTCACCATTTTCATCTGGTGCCTGTAAAATCTGTGACAATATATCTTTAGGAAAGCTTTCTTTTTCCTTAAGATCAATTTTCCTTTGTTCGATAATGACTATCAACTCCTTCCTTATCATATTGATGCCTTGATAGCAGGGTTGAATGGCGTCCCTGGAAAATTTATAGGAAGAGAAATGACTCCTGAAGCCAAAACATTAAAAGAATCAGCAAATTTTGCATCACGCTCAGGATCCTCCAGGCTGAAGAAAACTCTGCATGCAACCCAGAAGGTGTATTTTTTGCAAGAGGGAAGACTTTAACTTGTTCTTGGCCTTCCCAACAAGCCTGATAATGCCTCTGGGCTAAGGAATCCATTATTCCAATGTATTTCATCAAGGCTTCTGGTTTTAGAAAGCTGGGTAACATCTTCCTCACCTTCTTGGATTCTTCTTTAGAAGATGTTTGTGTGCTTGAAGGGAAGATTTTATAAACGGAATCTGGCCATCAGGATTCGACAAGCTTGTTAGCAGCTGCACCGCAAAAAACAACAGTGGGTTCAGCTAGGATTGAAGTTTTGAAGATTGTGGAGGAGTATTTGGCTATTCTGTCAGAAAAGAACTTCTCAGGATGACCATTTCTGCCTGTGTTGAGAAATCCAAGGGTTTCCCCTATGAATGGCAAGCCCATATTGCCTTGTGGAAGGTTGCCATGAGAAGATTTGGATTTGATGCGAAAGAGATAAGCAAGAGGTGCAGCCAGGGAGAGAATTAAGCTAGAAAGGATGAAGAACTCCATTTCTATTTTTGGGGTTGATTTTGTTTATAAATACAAAGGATCGATAGGCTTTAGAATCTGCTACTGCTTGTAATAATAAGTTTCTGCAATCCTGGAAGGCAATGGAACCTGTTGGCAGCTTGACGTGCTGTTCTTTCGGAATACTCCAGTAATTTCCTGCATAATAAATTAATTATCAACTTAGTTATGCACAGGGATGGCAACGGCCAGATAAGGAGCGAATGCCCAAATCCCCATCCCCATTGGGAAAACCTTTCTCCAATTTCATTCTATCCCTGATACGAGAATAACAAAGAATCTTCATCTTCTCCCAGTGGGGGACAATTCCTTTCCTCTTTTATATCTTATCTTGTCAAAAAAATAATGAAATATTTATTAAATATCTAAATATATCTGTAATAATTAAAAAATTTTAAAAGTAATTTAACATTTAAAAGTTTAAAAGATATGTTGAAGAGAAAATGAACTGAGATGAGAAATATATTTATTCCTATCCCTAATTAGAGAGATTTTAATCATTTTTATTTCTATCTTTGTTTTTATTAGGGAATCCTCTTTTCTTTTAAGAAGGGACAGATCGAGGACCTAATTTGGAGGTTGAATTGCCAGTTACTACTATAATGAGAAACATGTAAGTTTTCTATGAATGCAATCATGTAAGTGGTAAAGAATTCAAAATGTTGCGGTAATTATGTGGTAGAATTTAAAATTTGGCAGCAAAAGTTTCTGTTTAAAAACGTTATGCATCCGTAAAAAGACATTGTTTCTATATGTTACCAGAGAACCTGTAAAAAAAACATTGTTTCTTTCCGAGATTTTGCTAGCCATACCGGAAAACCTGTAAATCAAATTGACAAATTTTTATGTGAAATTAAATGTGACAGAAATAATTACCGACTTTCGAATTAATATACTGAATTAATATATAGCATCCCGAACCCAGCAACTTGGATAAGCACAGTAGATGGCAATCAGTTGTCCACGAGTGGGGTGATGTCAGGCTGCGTGTGGCTTGCCACACTGCTTCGTTTAATTCAAGTCATGCTTGTGCGTTGTAAATTTATTGTCAATCAAAAGGCCAAAAGATTTATTCCCACTCGAAGCTTAGTTTATGCTCAAATTTTTCCTCATTAAGTTTTAAAAATTATGAAAAGATGTCAACAATTTGGATTTTAAAGTTCATTATACTCTTGATTGGGATCTAATGTCAAGCTCCTTTTCGAAACCCTAACGTAACAATTTTACTATTAAATCTAGTCTTTTAGAAAGTTTTTTAGAGAGGAAGAATGACCACTACAATGGGTAAATTTTAAGAGTTTTATAAATTTAAATGATATGACTAAATTAGATATTTCTATAAATCTTTTATTTAATTCTCAATTTTTAAGTTTTTAAACTATAATTTTCAGCTACAACTTAACTTTGTAAACCGATGATTTGGTTGGATTCGACATATAATGTTGCACCAAAAAAGGTATGATCCAACAATCAAAATCTTCGAAATCGAATCAGGTATGTGCCATGCAACAAGATCACACATTTCATTGTGCGATTATGACATAATCAAACTTGAAGAGCTGTGATGTTTTTGGATCGCACTTGATTGGTGTGATTTTGACTTTGACAACACCTTTTCACACCCGACATTGTCATGATCGAATCAAGAAATATGTAATTCTGGTTAGATCACACATTTCCTGATGGCATTTTTCGTCAATTTGGGAAAAGAAATGACATTTATGCCTTTATTTTATTAGCTTTTTTTTGAGTGGGTATATCTAGTTTAAGAATTCAGTGGATGGTAACTTTGATTTTGCTAAACTTTTAGTGGGACATACAATTTTCTCTAAATAATTAGCTGATGATCCGGAAGTCCTTCCTTCTTGAACACGAAAACTATTTGTGGTGGTTTCGTCTCAGGCTCTGAGTGTTTTGGCTTCGGATTTCCATGCCAGAGGGGTTCACAACCGATGAAGGTTCATCAAGCGATGGATCAGACTCATCACAACCGTCTGCTATCACCTCAGAGTCTCAGATGTCCTATTGCTGTCCGCTTTTCTCGCCCAATCCCTCAAGCTTTTCACCACCTGGTATCCCCCTTCATTACTCTTCCGTTTGGTTGCGAGAAAACGTAGGAAAAGAAAAGGAAAAAATTGCCTTGCTATTGGTTGTTTTGTTATTAGTCAGGAAATGTATGTTATCAATATGATACTGTGTTGTGGGTAGTTGAATATTCTTAAATATTATGATATAAATGTTAGAAATATGACATTATTGTTCCTAGAAACTGTTAATGATAGGAATTGTGCTGGAAAAAAATCCTGAACTAATACATAATGAACTTATAAGGAATTTATGATGCTAGAGGTGAGACTTTTCCTCACATTTATATATACGTCAGTTCCCAACTATATGATAACACATCATCTATGTATCCAAATTACGTATAAAAAATGTATACATATAGTATTACTCATGCAATTATAATCAAATATCTGCATTTTTAAGTGGTTGACTAAATGTTATATCAACTAACCAACCACTTTATGTATTTTTAAGTATTGGCCAACAAATCATTTTCTGCATTTCTAAATGGTTGACCGAGTGTTATGTTAGTTTGTCAACAATTTAGAAACAGATATTTGTATAAAAAAAAAATTAAAAATAGTTAATTATCCGAATTATTACCTAAAAAGATAATTGAATTTTCATAAGAGAATCAACCCCTTTGTAAATATTTATTGCTTTCATATATCAACAGGAGAATCCACTTGAAAAAATTGGTGAGATGATATGCCATAAACTTACTTATGATAATTCATGTGCATACACTTGAGAAGTAATATATAAAAATAAATTGATGTGTTATTATATAACTGGTTAATTTAAAATTAATAATAAAATAATCAATTAAATCACTTAATCAATAATTATGTATTAATTTATTTATATTAATTAGTATTTCACCGTTTATACATGCATGATTATTTCTTATTTACGTATAATATAGGACCATGAGAAGGTTCATGAAGGACACTTATGGGCCATTCTCAGGCTATTTTTAGAGAAATGGACCTTGCTTAGACAAGTAAAAATTTTCCTCTATTAGCCCTAGTCCAATTTAGAATGAGTAATGCTTGCATATTGTCCAAAGATGTTGAGATAATCTGAGATCAATGGGTCAAGATCTCCCAAAACAAAAATCCAGTACGGATAACTTGGGCTTGCTTGCAACTATGTATACACTTAGAAGATAATAATATGTTATTGAATTAATGCTTTTATCTAGTGTAAAATTCAAATTGAATCAATCTTAAATATAAATTGACTCAAATTCAACTTACATTCATTATGATCAGCTTCAATTTAACTTGATTCGAAGTCAAATGGGTCGGAAATATTGTTAGAAGATTTCTAAGGAAATAAATAGTGTTATAACTAAAATAAATAGTATCACGGATTAGATATATACATTGTTACATATGAGAATGAGATTTTCTCAAAGATCAATCACAACAGTCACTAATTCTTTAGGATTATTACCTATATTGTAAGAAATGACAAATGCTATAGAACAATCGCAGGAAAAAATAGATTGTTGTGCTTGATTTTGATCCTCCATAAGTTGTGGCAGTCAAAAAATATTTTGATTTGGGTTAACATTAATTAAAATTTTGATTTAATTAAAATCGATAATTGAATAGTAATAACAACTCCTTATTATCACAAATGATAACATGAGTAAAAGACACCAATTTAGACTTTGAAGTTTATTGAAACCTCGATTGGGGGTCCAATGTTAGATCTCGAGTTCGAAACCTGACATAATAATTTTACTATTAAAAACTGGTATTTCAAAAGGTTTAAAAAAGGAAGATCTATCATTACAATCCAAGTAAATTCAAGAGTTTTACGGATTCAAATAATATGACTCAATCATATATTCTTATAAATATTTTATTTAATTTAATATTTTATAATTTGTGCGATAAACTTACATATCAATATTTTATACTTTATTTATGTAAATTTACCATACAATAACTTGATTTCCTTCTTACATGTTCAACTTTACCACACTCTCATATATAATTAACCATAAAGAAAGATAACACTAAAACTATGTGCATACAATATTGAGTACATAATTGAGTAGACAGATAATGTATCATCATATAATTAAATGATTTTGAATGAATGATAAAATAATACTAATCATATGATGACACATTATCTAAATATTTAATTATTTACTCAAAACTACATGCACATAACATTACTCAGAAAGATAATGGAATCGACTAAGCTCTACATGTCATGTAATTAATGAACAGTAATACTATATATACAAACAATTTACACAAATTTATTTGTACAAACTGATATGGTAACATATAATTAGATGATTTTGAAGTAAGAGAAAAAGTAAATAATCACATCACCTAATCACAAGTTATCTCAATTTGTACATATAAGTTTATGTAATTTATTTGTACGCATAATTTTATTCTTAATCAACATGTTTGTGTGGAATAAGGCGAACCGGCAGTCCTTTGCTAGGCATGGGCATTGGATCCACAGTAATTTTCTCATCAGAAATCAACTTCTCCCAGCTGAACCGTTTCACCACATTATGCATGAACACAAGTATCTCCAAACGAGCATATTCTTTTCCAGGGCACATTCTTGGTCCTCCTCCAAATGGAACAAATGTGTATGGAGCTGGTCCATTTCCTGCAAATCTTGAAGGATCAAATTTTTCTGGCTCTGGAAAACATTCTGGATCCCTGTGTGTTGAATTTGCGCTCCAATAAAGCTACAATGTGTATAAAAGAATTTGGAAAACCTTGTCAGTTCTAGTTGATATATCAAATTGCAGTTATTAATATAATATATTAATAAAACTATACATATATAAACAAATTATACAAATTAAGGTGTAGCTTTTGATTGGATGATATAATTATTTATTTTTTTCTTCTTATTTTAAAATCACTCAATAATCAAATGCTGTCACATCAAGTTGTATAAACAAGTTTATGCAATATATTTGTGAATGTGGTATTACTTGTAATGTAATATATATATATATACACACACACACCCACGTGCGTGCACATACACACACATGGGGGTCGAACTGACCTTCCAGCCCTTTGGAATGGAGAAACCATGGAAGACAAAGTTGTTAATGGCTTCACTGAAAGCACCCTGGACTGGGGGGGCAAGTCTCATGACTTCACATGCAACATTCCATGAATACTTCATTTTCTGAATGTCTTCCCAGTTCAACAACTCTCCAGGCTTTTTCGATTTTGCGATCTCCATTTGTTCTATACATATATTTTACAAAAGATAATTGTTAATAGCTGATCGACAAGCCTTGGAATCATAGTAGGAGGTAATTATAAGTTATTAAATAAATAAAAAGTGCACTACGTACCCTCTAAGACTTGACTGTATATGTGAGGAATTTCAGAGAGATATTTGATGATGAAAGTAATGGCGGCACTAGCTGTGTCGTGGCCACCGATCAATAAACCGATAATTTTATCGGCGATGTCTAACTCGTTCATGTGCTTACCATTCTCATCTGTTGCTTGTAACATATGGGACAATATATCTTTAGGAGATGTTTCTTTTTCCGCAAGATCAATCTTCCTTTGTTTGATAATACTCATTATTTCCTTCCTTATTATATTTGATGCCTTGATAGCACGGTTGAATGGAAACCCTGGAAAATCCACAGGAAGAGAAATTATTCCTGAAGCCAAAACATTAAAAGGATCAGCAAATTTTGCAACACGCTCAGGATCCTCCAGGCTTAAAAAAACTTTGCAAGCAACCCAGAAGGTGTATTTTTTTGCCAGAGGGAAGACTAGAACTTGTTCTTGGCCTTCCCAAGCAGCCTGAAAATGGCTCTGGGCAATAGAATCCATTATTCCAGTGTATTTCATCAAGGCCTCTGGCTTTAGAAAGTTGGGCAACATCTTCCTCATCTTCTTGGATTCTTCTTTAGAAGATGTTTGTGCGCTTGAAGGGAAGATTTTATAAACGGAATCTGGCCACCAGGATTCGACAAGCTTGTTCTCATTGGAGAACAAGAACTTGTTAGCAACTGCACCGCAAACAACAACAGTGGGTTCAGCAAGGATTGAAGTTTTGAAGATTGGGGATGAGTATTTGGCTATTCTGTCAGAAATAAACTTCTCGGGATGACCCTTTCGACCAGTGTTGAGAAACTCTAAGGTTTCGCCTATGAATGGCAAGCCCATTTTGCCTGGAGGAAGGTTGACATGAGAAGATTTGGATTCACTGCGAAAGAGATAAGCAAGAGATATGGAGAGGAAAAGAGTCATGATGAAGAGGATCAAGCCGGAAAGGAAGAACTCCATGGCTGATTTTGCTTTAAGTTGGTTTTGGAAATCAAATTTCAAGCTTCAATTGTTTATATGAAATGAATATGCAAAGATTATATATATTTACAATAAAACTATGTTATACAAATGGGTATATATTTGATGTATATCATTATAATATGATTAAGTGATTTTTGAATTAAAGATATAATAAGCACAACTCATGCCACCACATGACAACCCATGCAACTAAATATAACATAAAATATTCTGTGTATATTTTAGTGTATCCCATACAAATCATATCCCTAATCTCATCTAAAACTGTATCATTGCTAACCATATACCACTCTTGTATTGTATTATTTATTCAAGAAACAAATATCAATAACAGTAAGTTTGTAGTCTCAGCATTATCTCAATTATTTCAGGATAAAGTAATACCTAATCATATAATAAGATATATAAGTGTGTACCCATTTTTGTGTGTGTATATACAAAAAAACTATGCGTACTCATTTTGAGTACACAAATAGATACACACTTAATGTGTGTTATCGTGTGTTGAGTGATTTTGAATTAATGATAAAATAACACTTAATCACATGATAATATATTTAAGTATGAACCCATTTATATAATTAAAATAGGTACATAAAGTTTTATTGTAAATATATACACACAGAAGGGTACACAAACATAATGTGTTGATCATGAAATATGGAATAAGTCAATTAAAATAAGTATGAATTATGAAATATATAATAAGTCAATTAAAATAAGTATTGATTATGAAATATGAAATAAGTCAATTAAAATATGAATTGATTATGAAATATGAAATAAGTTAGTTAAAATAAGTACAAAACATTTGTTTAACTTACATTCACTATCACCTTTTTATATGTCAAATATCCCCTCCTAGGTCCACGAGAAAATTCCAATCCCTTTTCCCATCATATCCCTATTAGAAAAATAACTATATGAAATAACTCAATTAAAATAAGTATTGATTATAAAATATGAAATAAGTCTATTAAAATAAATATGAAACATATGTTTAACTTATATTCACTATCACCTTTTCATATGTTGAATATCCCTTCCTAGATCCCATGGGAAAATTCTATTTCCTTTCCCCATCGTATCCTTACTAGAAAAATAACGACATGAAATAAGTTAATTAAAATAACTATGAAACATATGTTTAACTTACATTCACTAATACCTTTTCATATTTCTCATATCACCTCCTAGTTCCCATAAGAAAATTCCATTCCCTTTCCCCATCATATCCCTCCTAGAAAAATAATGATATGAAATAATTCAATTAAAATAAATATTAATTATGAAATATGAAATAAGTTAATTAAAATAATTATGAAACATATGCTAAACTTACATTCACTAACACCTTTTCATATGTCTTATATATCCTCCTAGTTCTTGTAGAAAGATTCCATTCCCTTTCCTTATTGTATCCCTACTAGAAAAATAACAACATGAAATAAGTCAATTAAAATAATTATGAAACATATGCTTAACTTACATTCACTAACACCTTTTCATATGTCTTATATATCCTTTTAGTTCTTGCAAAAAGATTCCATTCCCTTTCCTTATTGCATCTCTACTAGAAAAATAACAACATGAAATAAGTCAATTAAAATAACTATGAAACATATGTTTAACTTACATTCACCATCACCTTTTCATATGCCTTATATCCCTTCCTGGTTCCCGCAGGAAAATTCCATTCCCTTTCCTCATCGTATTCCTACTAGAAAAATAACGATATATTTATTGTTGGGTATAATTAAACATACTAGGATCAAATTCTGTGAAATCTGTAAATACGAATTTACATACCCGTTTCAATTTTCGATAAAGCATCTTTGAATACTACACGAGGTGTTGACGTTAGTCTATTTCCACGACACCATTTGCTTACGTACTGATTCTCATTTGGGAGACAAATTTACTGTGCATTTCATTAGTAGGAGAAGAGAGGAGAGATAATTTTTCTTTTTGATAAAAATGGCATTCTCCTTTTGAGGAGGCAATTTGGACAATTTATATAAGTCCAACTGCCCTCCAACTTCCTCTTATAACCATCTTTGGCAGTTATATTCAACCGGGTTGGGTCGACTCGTCATGGATGAACCCGTATCCAATATTTATTAAGTGTCATAGTATTTTTGTAATAATTCAAAACTTTTAAGGGTTTAATTAGGATATATGACGAGGAGTGGACAAATCAGAGAGGGGATAGTCAGAGATGTATTTATCCTCATTCCCACCTTATCCTCGATGGCCAAGATTTTAGTAGTCTTTATCCTTATTTCTATTAGAGAATTTTTTTCTTACTCAAGAGTAATAAATTGTCATCAACAATTTGTACATGGATTCAGACCCATTATAACCCATGCAGTATGGACAAAATTTGATAATTTTCCTTTTGATAGGTAAGTTTTGTATGTATCTTTGAAGCACCATAATATACATAAATTTGGTAGTTAGGAGTTGTAATCCATTAAGAAATCAAACATGAAGTAAAAGAAGTGTAACTGTTATATGTCTTCTTTGGATATGTTTGTTTTTTTTTTTTTTTGGCTTAAGAAAATTTTCTAAAAACGAAATAGCAAGAGATCTTAAAGTAAAAGTCTAGAGATTAAAAAAATCCCTTTATTGTGTGTTTTCTTTGATTTATATAAATAAAATTAGAGGATGTTGCTATTTCTGAGAATGAAATAGCAAGAGATCTTAAAGTAAAAGTCTATAGATAAAAAAAATCCCTTTGTTATATGTTTTCTTTGGTTTAGCATATGGAGGTTTCATTAAACTTGCATATCCATTTGATTAAGATAATATGTGTATCATTGATCAAGATTGTTATAGAATGAAAAAAGTTGGGTGTAACACCACCACTTTTCAGTTAATGTAATATGTACATATTGTTTGATCGGTTCAATATTCTTTTGCACTAAATATGACACAACTAACGTGATTGACAAGATGATGATTATACCTAATTGTTTATTTTTACAATTTAAATATCTTCCTTAATGATAGAAATGAGGTTATAATTAAATAGCTTGAACATCTTTTTATTCGGAAAAGAAATATTGACCTAAACGATATGAGTTATCTACATCCTTTTAACATAAGTTGTCTAAACGCTTGTATTAAGGTGTTAGGTCAATGATCCATTATTTGGGCTACATCAAAGTCTTGTCGATGGTTAATTCTTGTTGCCCGAGGTACAATTATTCAACTGTGAATCTTTTCCACAAAACAGTGACCTTTTCTAGGCAAGAGCAATAACTCTCAATAACTACCATCGCCTTTATGTGATTAATGAAGAATATGCAAACACACCTGCTTGCATAGCCAGACAATTGTTGTAATTGGTGGATCCAAAAATAAAATTTAGAGAATTAATATTGAATGAGAGTAAAATATAGAAAGATAAATAAAAAAAAAATTAAAAAAAGGTAAAATAAAATTTTAAATATTATATTTGAAAATTTTTCAAAGCCAATGAAACTTAGTTAAGAAATTAGAGGGAGACAAATAGACAACTTAAAATTTATATATGAAAATTTATCAAAATCAAGTGGGGTCAACAGACCCTTATTAGCCCTACCTAAGTCTGCCCCAATGTAAGTCTTCCATGTGCAAACCACATGTGTGGGATGCATTCAATCAAGGTGTTTGATTAGAGATAATAATTATTATGTATAAACAATTATTATATTTGATTAGAGATAATAAAAGAATATTAAAATATCATTTTACTCATCCAAATTGACGAAACATAACATCACATTGCATAAAGGAATGTGTCATCCATCCAAAATTACATATTTCTTGATATGATTATAATTAGGGTTGGATTCGAATTGAGTAGGCTTAGTCTCAAAAGTTAGCTCAACTTAGTTTAGCTAGATTTTAATTCATTTTGTTCAATTTAGAACTTAGTTTGAGTTGAAAAAAGTCAGCTCGTTTTTTGAGTTGAGCCAAACTCAAATCAAGGAGTGTTTGGTTTAATTTGGCTCAAGTTCATCTCAATATTATTTCAATTGTTTATAGAGAAAGTAATACATAATCACATGATGAGATATATAAGTGTGTACCTAATTTTTTGTGTGTGTAAATGTGTTAGTATATATATATACACACAATAAAATTGTGCGTAACTATTTTGAGTATACAAATAGGTACATACTTGATGTGTGTCATCATGTGATTGAATGATTTTGAATTAATAATAAGATAACACCTAATCACATGATGATACACTTAAAAGATGAACCCATTTGTGTACTCAAAATAGATATACATAATTTCATTGTATATATATATACATAGATAGGTACATAAACAGAGTGTGTTGATTATGAAATATGGAATAAGTCAATTAAAATAAGTATTGATTATGAACTATAAAATAAGTAAATTAAAATATGATTTGATTATGAAGTATGAAATAAGTCAGTTAAAATCAGTACGAAACATATGTTTAATTTACATTCACTATCACCATTTCATATGTCAAGTATCCCCTCTTAGGTTTGTGAGAAAATTCCAATCCCTTTTTCCATTGTATCCCTGCTAGAAAAATTGCGATATAAAAAAAGTCAATTAAAATAAATTTTGATTATGAAATATAAAATAAGTCTATTAAAATAAATATGAAACGTATGTTTAACTTACATTCGCCATCACCTTTTCATATGTTGAATATCCTTTCTTGGTTCCGTGGGAAAATTCTATTCCCTTTTCCCATCGTATCCCAACTGAAAAAATAACAATATGAAATAAGTCAATTAAAATAAATATGAAATATGAAATAAGCCAATTAAAATAATTATGAAACATATGTTTAACTTACATTCACTAACACCTTTTCATATGTTTTGTATCTCCTCCTGGTTCTTGCCGGAAGATTCCATTCCCTTTCCCCATCGTATTCCTACTAGAAAAATAACAATATATTTATTAAGTATTATAGTATATTTGTAATAATTAAAAACTTTTAAGGGTTTAATTAGGATATATGAAGAAGAGTGAACAAATCAGAGAAGAGATGGGTCAAAGATATATTTATCTTTATTCTCACCTTATCTCCGATGGCCAAGATTTTAGTAGTCTTCATCGTTATTTCTATTAGAGAATTTCCTTTTTGCTCAAGGGTAATAAATTGTCATCAACAATTTGTACATGGATTCAGACCCATCATAGCCCATGCAATATGGACAAAATTTGATAATTTTCCTTTTGATCGGTAAGTTTTTGTATGTATCTCTGAAGCACCATAATATACATAAATTTGGTAGTTAGGAGTTGTAATCCATTAAGAAATCAAACATGAAGTAAAAGAAGTGTAACTGTTATATGTCCTCTTTGGATATGTTTGTTTGGTTTTTTTTTTTTTGGCTTAAGAAAATTTTCTGAAAACGAAATAGCAAGAGATCTTAAAGTAAAAGTCTAGAGATAAAAAAAATCCCTTTATTATGTGTTTTCTTTGGTTTATATACATAAAACGAGAGGATGTTGCTATTTCTGAGAATGAAATAGCAAAAGATCTTAGAGTAAAAGTCTGTAGATTAAAAAAAAATCCCTTTGCTATATGTTTTCTTTGATTTAGCATATAGAGGTTTCACTAAACTTGCATATCCGTTTGATTAGGATAATACGTGTATCGTCGATCAAGATTGTTATAGAATGAAAGAAGGTGGGTGTTACACCACCACTTTTCAGTTAATGTAATATGTACATGTTGTCTGATTGGTTCAATATTCTTTTGCACTAAATACGACACAACTAACGTGATTGACAAGATGATGATTTTACCTAATTGTTTATTTTTGCAATTTAAATATCTTACTTAATGATATAAGGGTGTGTTTGGTTGGGGGAATTTATTATTACCTTGGTAATTTATCTTTTATTCCCTTGTTTGATTTGTCAGTAATAAAAGATTACAGTAATTTTCTATTACCAATGCTGACGTGACATGTAATATAAGTGGTAATCTGATTACCACCTTCACCTTAGGTATTTAAAGATTACTGGGGTAATCTTGAGTTTATTATAGAAAAATTATTATTTATTAATTTTTTGAGATAAAAATAAATTTATTTTTAATTAATATGACAAATAATATACAAAATATTTAAAAACAATTATATTCAAGGGCATTTAAGTAAAATAATTTACTAGTAATCTTTTATTACCTTTAACCAAACACAATAATTATTTATACCTATCAAATTTTATCAAACATAGTAATCATTTATACCCAGTAATCTTATAAGTAATCTATCTTCAAGGTAATCTTTCTATTTTAGTAATCAAACATTACCCAAACCAAACGCCCTCTAAATGTAGTTATAATTAAATAGCTTGGATATCTTTTTATTCGGAAAAGATATACTTACCAAAATGATATGAGTTATCTACATCCTTTTAACATAAGTTGTCTAAACGCTTGTATTAAGGTGTTAGGTCAATGATCCGTTATTTGGGCTACATCAAAGTCTTGTCGACGGTTAATTCTTGTTGTCTGAGATACAATTATTCAACTGTGAATCTCCTCCACAAAACAGTGACCTTTTCTAGGTAGGAGCAATAACTCTCTCCAGCTACCATCGTCTTTACGTGATTAATGAAGAATATGCAAACACACCTTCCTACATAGCCAGACAATTGTTGTAATTTGTGGATCTAAAAATAAAATTTAGAGAATTAATATTGAATGAGAGTAAAATATAGAAAGATAAATAATTTTTTTTTTTAAAAGGTAAAATAAAATTTTAAATGTTATAATTGAAAATTTTTCAAAGCCAATGAAACTTAGTTAAGAAATTAGAGGGAGACAAATAGACAACTTAAAATTTATATATGAAAATTTATCAAAATCAAGTGGGGTCAACAGACCCCTTAAGTCTTTCATGTGCAAACCATGTTCATACCTATATGTGAAGCAAACTCCCCACTTTCATACCTATGCATATATAAATATATTACTTGAAAATAGAATTATTATGCAAGTATATGCAATCTATTTGAGTGTTAAAAAAACTAATCAACCGAAAAGAAATTGGAGCTCAAAATAATGCACACACAAAATATGAAAAATTTATTTATCAAGCCGAATTAAGCTCAATTAGGTTTAAAAAGAGTTTGTCGAGCTTGAGATTAGACTTGAACTTGACTTTTTCAATCGAACTTGAATTAAGTCAAGCTAAAACTCAGTTTTAATTTAATCTATCCCCAATTTTAAATTTATTGTATAAATGATAATACATAAATAATTGTACATTTACTGTACTCAAAATTATTCAATCATTATATAAAATGATGTAAAATCTATGTTATATTTATTTAGCCAAAATACCTATTCCCACCCAAGGTTTGTTGAATTTCCAAACTAATACTCGTTAAGTATTGAAAATCCAAGCTCTTACTTATGGGGGGTTAAAATTAACATAATCAGTTAGTTTTAAGAGTAAAATTATCATTTAACCAGTAATATATTAAAAATAATAAAATTTTATCAATTTCCCTACTAGGTTTAGAAAACTAACAATTTTCTCTAAGATTAAACCTTGAAATGTTATATTTTCTTTTGTTAAGTTTCTATTTTTCCCTCTGGCAACAATTTCCCTTGGTGACACCTAGGTCAGCGTCTTTATCTCTGATGAAGATGGATCATATATTCAGTTCTCAAAATTATTCAATCGTATAATAATATATCATCGTTAGAATACGAATTCCAAAACTACTATAAATGATGTAAATTTTATGGTTTATTCATTTATTTTTCAATTTCGAACATACTTGATACATTCAATCAAGATGGAATATGTCTAGGAGGACATGGCAATGTGAACACCCTTTTTTTTTCACATCATGCAGGTGCATATCAATTTTGGTTTTAATTAAGAAAGATGACATGAGCCCTGCCCACCACATGTGTGGGCATCATGGAGCTGAAGATGAGACCATTTCTTCTTTTGGATTTTAATTCGAATACCATAAGATAGTGCCACCATATTTCACATCGCTAATTAATGAGTTACGAGTAAAATTATGTGTGCTAATAACAAATAACAATTTATGTATAAAAAAAAAGAATGTTATAATGAGATTAGATATTATTTTATTTTTAATTTAAAATCATCTAATTATATATATAAATTAATATTTATTATTAACGCACTTAGTTTTATTGCATTAGCATAGTGTGACATGATTGTATGGAAACATGATGCCTATTAAATTCAAATGATAGATTCAAACTATAAATTTAAGTCATGATAGTGTTATAAACAAGATAAATAGCATTACCGATAAGATACATATAACTTGTCATGTCTGAGATTTTCCCAAATCTTATTATCCATCTCTTAACAACATTATAATTGACATATTCCTATTTCAATATCTCAAACTTAGCAATTAGATCATTCACATTGGTCAAATTCTTTAGAATTATTACCTATACTATAAATATATTTTCACAAATGACAACTGTTATAGAACAATCTCACAAAAAGACATTGTTGTGCTTGATATTGATCTTCCACAAGTTGTAGTGGTTAGAAAATTTGTTGACGTGGGTTAATATCAATTAAAAGATTGATTTAATTAAAATTGAGTAATTAAATAACCTCATGACAACCCCATACACTTCACAAATTATAATACGGGCGGAAGACACCAATTTGGGCTTTATTAAAACCATGATTGGGGTCCAATGCTCTAATATTAAATCCTATTTTTAAAACCTTAACACAAGAGTTTTACCCTTGAAATCCTCATGTCAGAATGTCTTAGAAGATGAAGATTAATTCAAGACTTTTATAAATTCAAATAATGTGACTCAATCATATATTCCTATAAACCTTCTATTTAATTCAATGTTTTATAACTTTTTTCATATCAAATTGAATTATACTTTATTCATGTAAATTTATCATACAACAGCTTAATTTCCCTTGTTATATGATTAACTTTACCACACTCTCATATATAATTAACCGTAAAGAAATATAATAATAAAACTATATGCGCACAGTATTAAGTACATAATTGGATACATAGATGATGTATTATTATATGATTGAGTGATTTTAAATGAAGGATAAAATAACGCCTATCACATGATGACACATCATTTTATTACTCGATTATGCATTTAAAACTGTATGTACATAGCATTACTCAGAAAGATAATAGAACCGGTTAAGTTCTATATGTCATGTAATTAAAAAATGAGTAATACTATATATACAAATAAATTGTATAAATTTATTTGTATAAGGTGAGATGGTAACTTCTGATTGGATGATTTTAAAATAAGAGAAACAATAAATAATTATATCATCCAATCACAAATTGTCATTTCAATTTATACATATAAATTTATGCAGTTTATTTGAACAAATAGTTTTATTCTTAATCAACGTGTTTGTGTGGAATAAGGCGAACGGGCAATCCTTTAGCAGGCACAGGCATTGGATCCACAATAATTTTCTCATCAGAGACCAGCTTCTCCCAGCTGAACCTTTTCACCACATTATGAATGAACACAAGTATCTCCAAACGAGCATATTCTTTTCCAGGGCACATTCTAGGTCCTCCTCCAAACGGAACAAATGTGTATGAAGCTGGTCCATTTCCTGCAAATCTTGAAGGATCAAATTTTTCTGGCTCTGGAAAACATTCTGGATCCTTGTGTGTTGAATTTACACTCCAATACAGCTACAAAGTAAATAAAATAATTCGGAAGAACATGTCAATTCAACTTTACATATGAAACTGCAATTATTATTTAATTTTTGAATAAATCTATCCATATAAACAAATTGTAAAAGCTTATCCATATAAACTAAGGTGACACAAATTTGATTTGATTATATGATTATTTACATTTTTTCTTACTTTAAACTCAATCAATCACGTATTATCGCATTAGATTATATAAGTTTGTATGGTATGTTTATATATATAATATTGCTAATAATGTAATATGTAAGTGGGTCGAACTGACCTTCCAGCCCTTTGGAATGGAGAAGCCATGAAAGACAAAGTCGTTAATGGCTTCCCTGAAAGTACCCTGAAATGGGGGGGCAAGTCTCATGGCTTCACATGCAACACGCCAGGAATACGTCATTTTCTGAATGTCTTCCCAGTTCAACAACTCTCCAGGCTTTTTCGATTTTGCGATCTCCATTTGTTCTATATGTATATTTGACAAAAACCAAACCAAATCAATTTAAAATTTAAACTAAACTAAAAAAATACAGATTGGTATGATTTGGATTACGTACCCTCTAGAACTTGGTTGTATATGTGAGGAAGTTCAGAGAGATATTTGACGATGAAGGTAATAACAGTACTGGCTGTATCGTGGCCACCGATCAATAAACCCAGAATTTTATCAGCCATGTCTAACTTATTCATGTACTCACCATTTTCATCTGGTGCCTGTAACATCTGAGACAATATATCTACAGGAGACGTTTCTTTTTCCTTAAGATCAACCTTCCTTTGTTCGATAATGGCTATCAACTCCTTCCTTATCATATTCGATGCCTTGATGGCCCGGTTAAATGGCGTCCCTGGAAAATTTACAGGAAGAGAAACGAGTCCTGGAAGCAAAACATTAAAAGAATCAGCAAATTTTGCAACACGCTCAGGATCCTCCAGGCTTAAGAAAATTCTGCATGCAACCCAGAAGGAGTATTTTTTTGCAAGAGGGAGGACTTTAAGTTGTTCTTGGCCTTCCCAACAAGCCTGAAAATGCCTCTGGGCAATGGAATCCATCGTTCCAACGTATTTTATCAAGGCCTCTGGCTTTACAAAGCTGGGTAACATCTTCCTCATCTTCTTGGATTCTTCTTTAGAAGATGTTTGTGCGCATGAAGGGAAAATTTTATAAACGGAATCTGGCCACCAGTATTCGACAAGCTTGTTCTCATTGGAGAACAAGAACTTGTTAGAAGCTGCACCGCAAAAAACAACAGTGGGTTCAGCTAAGATTGAAGTCTTGAAGATTGGGGAGGAGTATTTGGCTATTCTGTCAAAAATGAACTTCTCAGGATGACCCTTTCGGCCGGTGTTGAGAAACTCCAGGGTTTCGCCTATGAATGGCAAGCCCATATTGCCTGGAGGAAGGTTGGCATGAGAAGATTTGGATTTATAGCGAAAGAGGTAAGGTAGATATACAGAAAGGAAAAGAGTAATAAAGAGGATTAAGCCGGAATGGAAGAACTCCATGGCCAAGTTTGCTTGAAGTTGGTTAAGAAATTGTTGATATGAAATGAATATGTAAAGATTATATTTATAGATATATACAGATGCAATGAACCATGAAAGATTTTGGATTAAGGATAAAGTAATACCAAATCACGTGATAACATATTATGTGTATACTTGATTTGTACTCAAAATTGGTTATGTATCGCATTACTCACACACACACACACACACACACACACACATATATATATATATATATATATATATATATATATATATATATATATAAAATAAACTATATATACACACTTTGAATAAGCAAATGAGTATACGCTTGATGTCTATTATTATGTGATTATATGATTTTGAATTAAGATAAAATAACACCTAATCACATGTGTATACCCATTTATGTCAATTAAAGATACAGTAATATCCAATCACACACACACATATGTACCTATTTGTACATGTGTATATATATATAGATGAAATGAATGTGTTGGATATGAAGTCTCATATGTCTTATATCCCTTTCCCGTTCCTACAAAGAAAATTCCCTTCCCTTTCCCCATTTTATCTCCATTAGAAAAATAACATAATATTTATTAAATGTTATAGTATATTTATAATAATTCAAACATTTTAAAAAAATTCATTTAAAGGTTTAATTAGGAGCTATAAAAAAGAGTGGATAAATAAAAAAGAAGATGAGTCAGAGACATATTTATCTCTATTCTTGTGTCATCCCTAATTGCGAGGATTTAAATTGTCTCAGTCCTTGTTCCGTTCCCATTTCCGTTTCTATTAGGAAGGGGTGGGCAAATAATCTAATTTGGAAGATTAATATGCCACACAGAGTTTAGAGAATTAGGGTCTCTTTCTGCCTATATTATGATAATTAAAGAGAAATAAATTGTATCACCAAATTTTTTAGTTAGCAGTTTATACATGAATTTAGACCCATCATAGCCCATGTAGTAGGGACCAAATTTGATATTTTTCCTTCGATAGTTATGTATATAAATCACCAAGAAGATTATATACATAAGTTTAGTAGATGGGAGCTGTAAACCATTAAGAAATCAAACTTAAGCAAGAAAAGTGTTGATGGGGGAAATTGAACCATCGTAACAATGTAACTATCTGGAAATATAATCAGTGTTGTGATTATGGTGCAACAGAGAGTGTCTGTGTAATTAGAAAAATCAATAAATTAGTAAAAGAAAATTTGTTTTTCAAATGATTCGGTTGTTTAAGCAAAAACTGTGTTCATTGTAGTGTTGATTAACCTTCTTTACAATGTATTTACATGGAACAATTACAATAAGTGATACTAAAAAATTATCAGGAGATTTATAGTTTTTTTTTTTTAATCTTTTGGCTTAAGAAGATTTTATAAGAATGAGATAGCAAGAGGTCTTAGAGTAAAAGCCAATAGATCTAAAAGACCTCTTTGTTAAATATTTTCTTTGGTTTATATACATAAAATGAGAGGATGTTGTTGTCACCTAAAGACATTAAGGTTTTATTAAATTTATATATCCGTTTAATTAAGATAATATGTACACCGTCAGAGTGGTTACACATTGAAAAAAGTTGGTTGTAAAGCCACCACTTTTCATTTAATACGATATGTGTTATCTAATTGGTTGAATATTCCTTTTCATAGTGCTTTATTCTTTCAATTTGAATACTTGACTTAATGATGGAAATGTAGTTATGATTAAATAGTTTGAATATTTTCTTACTTGGAGAAGATGTACCCACTGTTATATGATTATATTCATTTAAACAATGTGAGTTATCTATATATTTTTAACATGAACTACGTGTTTTTAACGTGAGTTGTCTAGACGTATTCGATAAGGTGTTAGGTCATTAATCAACTGTTTGGCATACATCAAAGGCTTGCTGATTGGTAATTGCTATTGTTCGAGGTACAATTATAAAATTGCATATCCTACCCACATAACAGTAACCTTTTCTAGGCAGGCGCATTGACTCTCCCCCACCACCATGGCTTCTCTGTGTGACCAGTGAAGAAATCAACAAACCTTCACGCATGGTTGGACAATTGCTATTATTAGTTAGCAGATCCAGAAGTAAAATTTAAGGGGGTCAGTGCTAAAAAAAAGTAAAATATAAAAAAGTAAATAAAAATAATAAAATTTATAAGAAATTAAATAAAATTTTAAAGGTTATATCAATAAATTTTTCAAAGTCAAAGAAAGTTAACTAAAAATTTAAAAAGAGTTAAATTTAAATTTTCAGATTTAAGAGGGTCAGCCTGGGTCTGCCTCTATGTAAGTGTGCAAACCATGTACCATATCTAAATGTGAAGCAAACTCCCAATTTTCATACCTATTTATGTATAAATATATTAAAAGAAATTAAAATTATCATGCATGTATATGTAATCTATCTATATGCTAAAAAAAGGAACCAATCGAAAAGAAATTGAAAATCAAAATTATGCTTACACAAAACAAGACAAATTTACTCTTCAAATCTAATTGAGCTCAAACTAGTTTAAAAGAAGTTCTTCGAGCTTGACTTTTTCAACTGAACTCGAGCTGACTCAAACTCAATTTGGCTTCAGTTGAGTTGAGTCCACTCCTAATTCTAGATAGTATTATCAAAATAATATTATATACTATTTTTACATTTTCAAATTTACATTGCAAATAAAGAGATTCCAAAAAAATTATTATATGAATGATAAAATACAATAGTTGTACATCTAGTATTCTCAAAATGAATTAATCACATAGTGATATGTTAACGTTAAACTACAAATTATCAAAATATTATAAAATGATATAAAATGGATGGTATATTTATTTATTTATTTATTTTTACAATTTTTTAACATACATAGTCTATTTTTATTAATAGTGCATTCAATCAAGATGAAACATGTGTTGGAGGACATTGGCAATGTGACAGTTTTTTTTCACATTCGATATAAAGGCACATTAATTCTCATTTTAATTGAAAAATATGACATAAAGCCTACCCACATTTATGTGTATATATATTTATATACCAAAAATATATATACATAATTTTATTGATATTTCTCATTAAAAAAAAATTGATCACAATAATATACAAACAACAAATATTAAATTATAAAATTTATAGGTATATATTTTATTTGTGGTTGACCTTGGTTACTTATTAATAATAATAATAATAATAATAATAATAATAATAAAAATAATAAATAAAAATAATATAATTACCATGTCATAGTCTAACTTCCTAAAAAATATGTATTTATTTGTTTTAATAATATGTATCATATTTGATAATATATTTATCATACTATATTTTATGATATTAATTTTTTTTTACTTATATTATATCATATTATATAATATATACTATGTATCATAGTAAAATTATGTTAAAAAATTATAACAATGTCAAATTCACCATAATCTTTGAACTGAAAAACAAAAATAAAGTAAATAAATAAAAGATGATACATCACAAATCTAAGTCTACGTTGGCTTACGTTATTTCGATGTAATACTCAAAATTAAATACCCAAAATATAGATGTACCCATTGTTACACGTTTTTTACTTTGATGTGTCTAATCGTTTCCAATAAAGACTTGCCGACTAGTAATTGTTGTCATCTGAGGTATAATTATTAAATTGTATGTCCTACCCACAAAACAGTAAACTTTTCTAGGCAGGAGCAATAATTCTCCCCCCAACCACCGTCGCCTCTTTGTAATTATTGAAGAATATCAACACGCCTTCATGCATAGCCGGACAATTGATGTAATATTGAATAAAAATAAAATATATGAAAATAAATAAAAAGGTAATAAAATTTTAAAAAAAGTTAAATAAAATTTTAAGGGTTATACCCAAAAATTTTTTAAAATAAAAGAAGATTAACTAAAAATTTAAAGTTTAAAAGTTTAAACTTTTAAAATTTTAAAAGTTATATATGAAAATTTTTTAAAATCAAATAAAATTAATTGATCCCTCTTGATCCTATTGGAGTCTGCCCTTATGTAAGTCTTGCCCATTGCTGCTAGTCTTTCAAGTGCAAACCATGTACCAGATCAATATGTAAGTTTATACATGATGAAGTATGTTTAAGTCCAAAACAAATAGTATTTAAGACAATTAGTGGTAACGCACATTACAATAGAAACGGATTCAAACTAAGTTGGTTTTAGGTTGATTGCCTGTTTGGCTTGTTCAAGTTCGAAATGAGTGGCCATGAGTTATGAGTTTGTGATGTTATCATGTTCGAGCTCAAGTAATAGGGGTGCTTAGCACGATAGGCTCACGAGCAAAATAATATCGTTTCGACAAATTCAAATTATTTTGTGCCAGTGTTACATTATCTAAGTAGTAAAAACAATGTATTGGTGCTCTAACTTTATCTATTGTTGTTGTTGAAGGTACAATTATCAAAAAATAAATCTTACCCCGTATAACAATAACCTTTTTTAGGTAGAGGGATAACTCTCCCCCCAACCACCGATGTCTTTATGTGATTAATGAAGAAAATCGATGGACCTTCAAAACCAACTCCCAATTTTCAAACCTATTTATATATAAATATATTAATTGAAATAGAATTATCATGCATGTATATGCAATATAAAACTCTTGGTTCTCTCACCTCACAAATTTACTACGTCATCTTGGCTTTGTTGGGTCTAAAACGGACACATCCCTCTACTTCTATAGAAAAGGGAGCACCATGGCCTACTGTTTTATCTGTGTTGATGATCTCATTCTCGTTAGGAATGCCTCTACATTTTTATTTGATATAATCTAACAACTTCAACAAGAGATAACACTCAAGGATCTTAGCTCACGGTACTATTTCCTTGGCGTGGAGGCTTGCTGGTTGTCCAATGGTCTTCTACTGTCATAAAAAAAGTCATCACAAAAATCCTTTACTAAGCCAATATGTCTAACGCCAAGTCCATCTCTACTCCAGCTTGTCCCTCTAGTAAATTCTCCCATAAAGATTCTAAAGTTTTCGAGAATCCCACTCTATATCATCAAATCGTCGGTAGTCTCCAATACCTGTGTATCACTAGATCGAAGATTGCATTTTCTATGCATCAAGTGGCTTAATATCTACATCAACCTTACAAGAATCATTGGCAGGGCGTGAAATACATCCTTCTTTATCTTCATGGGACTCTTACTCATGGTCTTTTCCTACAAAAATCCAACTCCTTTGAACTCACTGGTTACTATGACACTGATCGGGGCAGTAGTCTTGATGATCGGAAACGCACCACGTGGTTTGCCATCTTCTTCAGGTCCAATTTAATCTCCTGGAGTTCACAAAAACAATAGACTGTCGTTCGTTTGCCTCTGATTTCATTTGATATTGTATCATTGCTAACCATATACAGCTCTTGTATTGTATTATTTATTCAAGAAACAAATATCAATAGCAGTAAGTTTGTAGTCTCAACATTATCTCAATTATTTCAGGATAAAGTAACACCTAATCATATGATAAAATATGTAAGTGTGTACCCATTTCTTTTGTGTGTGTATATACAAAAAAACCATGCGTACTCATTTTAAGTACACAAATAGATATATATTTAATGTGTGTCATCACGTGTTGAGTTGTTTTGAATTAATGATAAGATAACACCTAATCACATAATAATACACTTAAGTGTGAACCCATTTATATAATTAAAATAGGTGCACATAGTTTTATTGTATATATATACACACAAACAGGTACACAAACAGAGTGTGTTGATTATGAAATATGGAATAAGTCGATTAAAATAATTATGGATTATGAAATATGAAATAAATCAATTAAAATAAGTATTGATTATGAAATATGAAATAAGTCATTAAAATATGAATTGATTATGAAATATGAAATAAGTCATTAAAATATGAATTGATTATGAAGGATGAAATAAGTTAGTTAAAATAAGTACAAAACATATGTTTAACTTACATTCACTATCACCTTTTTATATGTCAAATATCCCATCTTAGGTCCACGAGAAAATTCCAATCCCTTTTCCCATCATATCCATATTAGGAAAATAGCGATATAAAGTAATTCAATTAAAATAAGTATTGATTATGAAATATGAAATAAGTCTATTAAAATAAATATGAAACATATGTTTAACTTATATTCACTACCACCTTTTCATATGTTGAATATCCCCTCCTCATTCCCATGGGAAAATTCTATTTCCTTTTCCCATTGTATTCCTACTAGAAAAATAACAATATGAAATAAGTCAATTAAAATAACTGTGAAACATATATTTAACTTACATTCACTAATACTTTTTCATATTTCTCATTCCCTTTCCCCATCGTATCCCTACTAGAAAAATAACGACATGAAATAAGTCAATTAAAATAACTATTAATTATGAAATATGAAATAAGTCAATTAAAATAATTATGAAACATATGTTTAACTTACATTCACTAACACCTTTTCATATGTCTTACATCTCCTCCTGGTTCTTGCGGGAAGATTCCATTCCCTTTCCCTATTGTATCCCTACTAGAAAAATAACAATATGAAATAAGTTAATTAAAATAAGTATTGATTATGAAATATGAAATAAGTAAATTAAAATAACTATGAAACATATGTTTAACTTACATTCACCATCACCTTTTCATCTGCCTTATATCCCCTCTTGGTTCCCGCAGGAAAATTCCATTCCCTTTCCTCATCGTATTCCTACTAGAAAAATAACGATATATTTATTAAGTGTCATAGTATATTTGTAATAATTCAAAACTTTTAAGGGTTTAATTAAGATATATGAAGAGGAGTAGACAAATTAGAGAGAGGATGGTCAGAGATGTATTTATCCTCGTTCTCACCTTATCCCCAATGGCCAAGATTTTAGAAGTCTGTATCCTTATTTCTATTAAAGAATTTTCTTCTTGCTCAAGAGTAATAAATTGTCATCAGCAATTTGTACATGGATTCAGACCCATCATAACCCATGCAGTATGGACAAAATTTGATAATTTTCCTTTTGATAGGTAAGTTTTGTATGTATCTCTGAAGCACCATAATATACATAAATTTGGTAGTTAGGAGTTGCAATCCATTAAGAAATCAAACATGAAGTAAAAGAAGTGTAACTGTTATATATCTTCTTTGGATATGTTTGTTTGTAATTTTTTGGCTTAAGAAAATTTTCTGAAAACGAAATAGCAAGAGATCTTAAAGTAAAAGTCTAGAGATAAAAAAAATCCCTTTATTGTGTGTTTTCTTTGGTTTATATACATAAAATGAGAGGATGTTGCTATTTCTGAGAATGAAATAGCAAGAGATCTTAGAGTAAAAGTCTGTAGATAAAAAAAAAATCCCTTTGTTATATGTTTTCTTTGATTTAACATATGGAAGTTTCACTAAGCTTGTATATCCGTTTGATTAAGATAATATGTGTATCATCGATCAAGATTGTTATAGAATGAAAGAAGGTGGGTGTAACACCACCACTTTTCAGTTAATGTAATATGTACATGTTGTCTGATCGATTTAATATTCTTTTGCACTAAATGCGACACAACTAATGTGATCAACAAGATGATGATTATACCTAATTGTTTATTCTTACAATTTAAATATCTTGCTTAATGATAGAAATGCGGTTATAATTAAATAGCTTGAACATCTTTTTATTCGGAGAAGATATACTTATCTAATCTATATGAGCTATCTACATCCTTTTAACATAAGTTGTCTCAACGCTTGTATTAAGGTGTTAGCTCATTGATCCGTTATTTGGGCTACATCAAAGTCTTGTCGACAGTTAATTCTTGTGGTCCGAGATACAATTATTCAACTGTGAATCTTCTCCACAAAACAGTGACCTTTTCCAGGCAGGAGCAATAACTCTCTCCAACTACCATCGCTTTTATGTGATTAATGAAGAAAATGCAAACACACCTTCCTGGATAGCCAGACAATTGTTGTAATTGGTGGATCTAAAAATAAAATTTAGAGAATTAATATTGAACGAGAGTAAAATATAGAAAGATGAATAAAAATAATAATAAATTTAAAAAAGGTCAAATAAAATTTTAAATGTTATAATTTAAAATTTTTCAAAGCCAATGAAACTTAGTTAAGAAATTAGAGGGAGACAAATAGACAACTAATCAACCGAAAAGAAATTGGAACTCAAAATAATGCACACACAAACTATGACAAATTTATTTATCAAGCCTAACTAAGCTCAATCAGGTTTAAAAAGAGTTTGTCAAGCTTGAGCTTAGACTCAAACTTGACTTTTTCAATCAAACTTAAATTAAATTAAGCTAAAACTTAGTTTTAATTAAATCTATCCCCAATTTCAAATTTACTGTATGAATGATAGTACATAAATAATTGTACATTTACTATACTCAAAATTATTCAATCATTATATAAAATGATGTAGAATCTATGTTATATTTATTTAGCCAAAATACCTATTCCCACCCAAGGTTTGTTGAATTTCCAAACTAATATCCGTTAAGTATTGAAAATCCAAGCTCCCACCTGTGGACGGTTAAAATTAACATAATCAGTTAGTTTTAAAAGTAAAATTATCGTTTAACTAGTAATATATTAAAAATAATAAAACTTTATCCATTTTCCTACTAAGTTTAAAAAACTAACAATTTTCTCTAAGATTAAACCTTGAAATGTTATATTTTCCATTTCTTTTGCACTGAAAAGATATACTTATCTAAACGATATGAGTTATCTAAATCCTTTTAACCTAAGTTGTCTAAACGCTTGTATTAAGGTGTTAGGTCATTGATCCATTATTTGGGCTACATCAAAGTCTTGCCGACGGTTAATTCTTGTTGTCCAAGGTACAATTGTTCAACTATGAATCTTCTCCACAAAACAGTGACCTTTTCTAGGCAGGAGCAATAACTCTCTCCAACTATCATCGCCTTTATGTGATTAATGAAGAAAATGCAAACACACCTTCCTGGATAGCCAGACAATTGTTGTAATTGGTGGATCTAAAAATAAAATTTAGAGAATTAATATTGAATGAGAGTAAAATATAGAAAGATAAATAAAAATAATAATAAAATTTAAAAAAGGTCAAATAAAATTTTAAATGTTATAATTTAAAATTTTTCAAAGCCAATGAAACTTAGTTAAGAAATTAGAGGGAGACAAATAGACAACTTAAAATTTATATATGAAAATTTATCAAAATCAAGTGGGGTCAACAGACCCCTCTTAGGCCTACCCAAGTCTGTCCCAATGTAAGTCTTCCATGTGCAAACCATGTTCATACCTATATGTGAAGCAAAGCAAACTCCCCACTTTCATACCTATGCATATATAAATATATTACTTGAAAATAGAATTCTTATGCAAGTATATGCAATCTATTTGAGTGTTAAAAAAACTAATCAACCGAAAGGAAATTGGAACTCAAAATAATGCACACACAAAATATGACAAATTTATTTATCAAGCTAAACTAAGTTAAATCAGGTTTAAAAAGAGTTTATCAAGCCTGAGCTTAGACTCAAACTTAACTTCTTCAATCGAACTTGAATTAAATTAAGCTAAAACTCAGTTTTAATTAAATCTATCCCCAATCTTAAATTTACTATATGAATGATAATACATAAATAATTGTACATTTACTATACTCAAAATTATTCTATCATTATATAAAATGATGTAAAATTTATGTTATATTTATTTGGCCAAAATACCTATTCCCACCCAAGGTTTGTTGAATTTCCAAACTAGTACCCGTTAAGTATTGAAAATTCAAGCTCCAACCTGTGGACGGTTAAAATTAACATAATCAATTAATTTTAAGAGTAAAATTGTCATTTAACCAATAATATATTAAAAATAATAAAATTTTATCTATTTCCCTACTAGGTTTAAAAAACAAATAATTTTCTCTAAGATTAAACTTTAAAATGTTACATTTTCCCCTGCTAGATTTCCATTATTCCCTCTGACCACCTTTTCCCTCGATGACACTTGGGTCGGTGTCTTTATCTCTAACGAAGATGGATCATATATTTAGTTCTCAAAATTATTCAATCACATAATGATATATCATCGTTAGAATACGAATTACAAAAATATTATAAATGATGTAAATTTTATGGTATATTTATTTATTTATTTTTCAATTTTGAACATCCTTGATACATTCAATCAAGGTGGAACGTGTCTAGGAGGACATGGCAATGTGAACACTTTTTTTCTTTTCACATCATGCAGATGCACATCAATTTTGATTTTAATTAAGAAAGATGACTTGAACACTGCCCACCACATGTGTGGGCATCATGAAGCTGAAGATGAGACGATTTTCTTCTTTTGAATTTTAATTTGAATACCATAAGATAGTGCCATCATATTTCACATAGCTAATTAATGAGTTACAGTACAATTTTAATTTGAATACCATAAGATAGTGCAATCATTATTTTTATTTTTGATAATAAAAAATTATTCAAACTAAACGCACACTTATTTCATTAGCTTTTTTCAAATAAAATGTTTATGGCAGAATTGTGCTAGAAAAAATCTTGAACTTTCCCTGAACTAATACATAATAACCTATATGGAATTTATGAAGTGTTAATGCGTTTCTTCCACACTAAAAGTTAGCTTAAGAGGTGAAATATTCTCTCATACTTATAAACACATTAATTCCCAACCCATGTGGAATTCCTCGTAATCCTCCTGTGATTTGTCTAACATCATTCACAATAAAACACACCTTAATTGGGTCTCCAAAAATTAATAATAAATATTAGTTTGTTTATATTAATTAGTACTTGCCATTTGTACATATATCATTACTTTTTATTTATGTAATATTAAAAAAACCACAGGAAGGTTCATGAAGGACTTTTGGGCCATTATCAGGCTATTTTTGGAGAAATGGACCTTGCTTGACAAGGAAAAATTTTCTTCTCCATTAGCCTAGTCCAATTTTAGAATGAGTAATGCTTACATATGGTCCAAAGATATAGAGATAATCTAAGATCAATGGGTCAAAATTTCCCAAAATAAAAATCCAGTATGGGTGACTTGGGTTTGCATGCAACTATTTTTACTTAGAAGATAATAATATGTTATTGAATTAATGCTTTTATCAGCTATTAAATTCAATTTGAGTTGAGTTTGAACATAGATTGCCTTAAATTCACTATGACCAACTTAAATTAAATTCAATTTGAATACAAGCTGGTCATAGATATTGTAGGAATGTTGCTAATGGAATGATAGTGTTATAAATACGATAAATAACATCACCGATAAGATACATATAATTTGTCATGTTTGGGATTTTCTCAAAACTTATTATCCATCTCTTAACAACATTATAATTGACATATTCCTGTTTCAATATCTCAAACTTAGCAATTAGATAATTCACATAGGGTAAATTCTTTAGAATTATTACCTATATTATAAATATATTTTCACAAATGACAAATGTTATAGAACAATCACACAAAAAGACATTGTTGCACTTGATATTGATCTTTCATAAATTGTAGTGGTTAGAAAATTTGTTGATGTGGGTTAATATTAATTCAAAGATTGATTTAATTAAAATCGAGTAATTAAATACTCTAACAACAACCCTATACATTTCACAAATTATAATATGATAGAAGACACCAATTTGGGTTTTATAAAACCCTTGATTAGGGTCCAATACTCTAGTGTTAAATCCTATTTTCAAAACCTTAATATAAGAGTTTTACTATTAAGAACCGTCACTTTAGAAGGTTTTAAAAGATGAAGATTAGTCACAAAAATCCAAGTACATTCAAGAGTTTTACAAATTCAAATAAAATATTGAATTTTATAACTTTTTTTCATATCAAATTGAATTATACTTTATTCATGTAAATTTACAATACAACAGCTTAATTTCCCTTATTATATGATTAACTTTACCACACTCTCACATATAATTAATCGTAAAGGAAGATAACAATAAAACTATATATACATAATATTAAGTACATAATTGGATATATAAATGATATATTATCATGTGATTAAGTGATTTTAAATTAATGATAAAATAACACTAACCACATGATGACACATCACTTATTACTTGATTATGTATTTAAAACTGTGTATATAACATTACTCAAAAAGATAATAAAACCAATTAAGTTCTACATCTCATGTAATTAATGAACTAGTAATACTACATATATAAATAAATTGTATAAATTTATCTGTGCAAGTTAAGATAATAACATTTAATTAGATGATTTTAAAGTGAGAAAAAAAATAGATAATAATAAATAATTACATTATTCAATCATAAATTATCATATCAATTTGTACATATAAATTTATACAATTTATTTGAACGCATAGTTTTATTCTTAATCAACAAGTTTGTGTGGAATAAGGCAAATGGGCAATCCTTTAGCAGGCATAGGCATTGGATCCACGATAATTTTCTCATCAGAAACCAGCTTCTCCCAGCTGAACCTTTTCACCACATTATGAATGAACACAAGTATCTCCAAACGAGCATATTCTTTTCCGGGGCACATTCTGGGTCCTCCTCCAAACGGAACAAACGTGTATGAAGCTGGTCCATTTCCTGCAAATCTTGAAGGATCAAATTTTTCTGGCTCTGGAAAACATTCTGGATCCTTGTGTGTTGAATTTACACTCCAATACAGCTACAAAGTAAATAAAATAATTCGGAAAACCATGTCAATTCTAGTTTACATATGAAACTGCAACTATTATCTAATAGTTGAATAAAACTATACATATAAATAAATTATAAAAACTGATCTATACAAACTAAGATGACACAACTTGTGATTTGATTATATGATTATTTACTTTTTCTCTTATTTTAAAATTAACCAATAAAATATTATCACATTAGGCTCTATAAGTTTGTATAATATATTTATATATATAATATTACTATTAATGTAACGTATAAGTGGGTCGAACTGACCTTCCAGCCCTTTGGAATGGAGAAGCCATGGAAGACAAAGTCGTTAATGGCTTCCCTGAAAGCACCTTGAAGTGGGGGCGCAAGTCTCATGACTTCACATGCAACATGCCAGGAATACTTCATTTTCTGAATATCTTCCCAGTTCAACAACTCTCCAGGCTTCTTCGATTTTGCGATCTCCATTTGTTCTATACATATATTTGACAAAAACCAGACCAAATCAATTTAAAATTTATAACTAAACTTAAAAAAATACAGATTGGTCTAATTTGGAATAGGGTTTGGATTACGTACCCTCTAGGACTTGGTTGTATATGTGAGGAAGTTCAGAGAGATATTTGACGATGAAAGTAATGGCAGCACTGGCTGTGTCGTGGCCACCGATCAATAAACCCAGAATTTTATCAGCCATGTCTAACTCATTCATGTACTCTCCATTTTCATCTGGTGCCTGTAACATCTGAGACAATATATCTGCAGGAGACGTTTCTTTTTCCTTAAGATCAACCTTCCTTTGCTCGATAATGGCTATCAACTCCTTCCTTATCATATTCGATGCCTTGATGGCCCGGTTAAATGGCGTCCCTGGAAAATTTACAGGAAGAGAAATGACTCCTGAAACCAAAACATTGAAAGAATCAGCAAATTTTGCAACACGCTTAGGATCCTCCAGGCTTAAGAAAATTCTGCATGCAACCCAGAAGGTGTATTTTTTTGCAAGAGGGAAGACTTTAAGTTGTTCTTGGCCTTCCCAACAAGCCTGAAAATGCCTCTGGGCAATGGAATCCATCGTTCCAACGTATTTTATCAAGGCCTCTGGCTTTAGAAAGCTGGGTAACATCTTCCTCATCTTCTTGGATTCTTCTTTAGAAGATGTTTGTGAGCATGAAGGGAAGATTTTATAAACGGAATCTGGCCACCAGGATTCGACAAGCTTGTTCTCATTGGAGAACAAGAACTTGTTAGAAGCTGCACCGCAAAAAACAACAGTGGGTTCAGCGAAGATTGAAGTCTTGAAGATTGGGGAGGAGTATTTGGCTATTCTGTCAGAAATGAACTTCTCAGGATGACCCTTTCGGCCAGTGTTGAGAAACTCCAGGGTTTCGCCTATGAATGGCAAGCCCATATTGCCTGGAGGAAGGTTGGCATGAGAAGATTTGGATTTATAGCGAAAGAGGTAAGCTAGAGATACAGAGAGGAAAAGAGTAATAAAGAGGATTAAGCCGGAATGGAAGAACTCCATGGCCAAGTTTGCTTGAAGTTGGTGAAGAAATTGTTGATATGAAATGAATATGTAAAGATTATATTTACATATATATATACACGTGCAATGGACCATGAATGATTTTAGATTAAGAATAAAGTAATATCAAATTACGTGATAATATATTATGTGTATACTTATTTTATATGCAAAACTGGTTATGTATCGCATTGTTTATATATTTATATATAAAATAAATTATATATACATACTTTGAATACGCAAATGAATATACACTTGATGTCTGTTATTACGTAATTATATGATTTTGAATTAAGGATAGAGTAACACCCAATCACATGTGTATACCCATTTGTGTAAATTAAAGATACAATAATATTCAATTTTATATATATATATATATATATATATATATATCTATTTATGTGTGTGTATATATATACAGTGAAGTCTCATATGTCTCATATCCCCTCCCCGTTTCTACAGAGAAAATTTCCTTTCTCTTTTCCATTTTATCTTTATTAGAAAAATAACATAATATTTATTAAATATTATAGTATATTTGTAATAATTCAAACTTCTTAAAAAAAATTCATTTAAAGGTTTAATTAGGAGCTATAAAGGGGAGTAGACAAATTAGAGAGGAGATGAGCCAGAGATATATTTATCTCTATTCTTGTGTCATCCCTAATTGCGAGGATTTAAATTGTATCTATCCTTATTCCTGTTCCCATTTCCGTTTCTATTAGGAAGGGGTGGGCAAATAATCTAATTTGGAAGATTAACATGCCACACACAGTTTAGAGAATTAGGGTCTCTTTCTGCCTATATTATGATAATTAAAGAAAAATAAATTGTATCACCAAATTTTTTAGTTAGCAGTTTATTTTATACATGAATTTAGACCCATCATAGCCCATGTAGTAGGGACCAAATTTGATATTTTTCCTTCGATAGGTATGTATCAATAAATCACTAAGAAGATTATATACATAAATTTAGTGGTTGGGAGCTGTAAACCATTAAGAAATCAAACTTAAGCAAGAAAAGTGTTGATGGGGGAAATTGTACCATCGTAACAATGTAACTATCTGGAAATATAATGTCAGTGTTGTGATTAGGGTGCAACAGAGAGTGTCTGTGTAATTAGAAAAATCAATAAATTAGTCAAAGAAAATGTGTTTTTCAAATGATTCGGTTGTTTAAGCAAAAACTGTGTTCATTGTAGTGTTGATTAATCTTCTTTACAATGTAATTACATTGAACAATTACAATAAGTGATACTAAAAGATTAGCAGGAGATTTATAGTTTATTTTTTTTCTTTTGGCTTAAGAAGATTTTATGAGAATGAGATAATAAGAGATCTTAGAGTAAAAGCTAGTAGATCCCAAAGACCTTTTTGTTAAATATTTTCTTTGGTTTAAATACATAGAATGAGAGGATGTTGTTGTCACCTAAAGATATTAAGGTTTTACTAAATTTATATATCCGTTTGATTAAGATAATATGTGCACTGTCAAAATGGTTACACATTGAAAAAAGTTGGTTATAAAGCCACCGCTTTTCATTTAATACGATATGTGTTATCTAACTGGTTGAATATTCTTTTGCATAGTGCTTATTCTTTCAATTTGAATACTTGATTTAATAATAGAAACGTAGTTATAATTAAATAGTTTAAATATTTTCTTACTTGGAAAAGATGTACCCATTATTATATGATTATATTCATTTAAACAATGTGAGTTATCCGATAAGGTGTTAGGTCATTAATCAACTGTTTGGCATACATCAAAGGCTTGCTGATTGGTAATTGCTATTGTTCGAGGTACAATTATTAAATTGCATGTCCTACCCACGTAACAGTAACCCCTTTTCTAGGCAGGCGCAATAACTTTCTCCCCCACCACCATGGCTTCTCTGTGTGATCAATGAAGAAAATCAACAAACCTTCACGCATAGTTGGACAATTGCTATTATCAGTGGTAGATCCAGAAGTAAAATTTAAGGGGTCAGTGCTAAAAAAAAGTAAAATATAAAAAAATAAATAAAAATAATAAAATTTATAAGAAATTAAATAAAATTTTAAAGGTTATATCAATAAATTTTTCAAAGTAAGGTTAACTAAAAATTTAAAGAAAATATATAAAAATTTTCAGATTTAAGAGGGTCAACCTGGGTCTGCCTCTATGTAAGTGTGCAAACCATGTACCATATCTATACGTGAAGCAAACTCCCAATTTTCATACCTATTTAGTATAAATATATTAAAAGAAATTAAAATTATCATGCATGTATATGTAATCTATGTGTTAAAAAAAGGAACCAATAGAAAAGAAATTGAAAATCAAAATTATGCCTACACAAAATAAGACATATTTGCCCCTCAAATCGAATTGAGCTCGAACTAGTTTAAAAGGAACTCTTCAAGCTTGACTTTTTCAACTCGAGCTGACTCAAACTCAATTTGGTTTCAATTGAATTCACCCCTAATTTCAGATAGTATTATCATAATAATATTACATCCTATTTTTATATTTTCAAATTTACATCACAAATAAAGGGATTCTAAAAAAATTACTATATGAATGATAAAATACAATAGTTGTACATTTAGTATTCTCAAAATGATTTAATCACGTAGTGATATATTAATGTTAAACTACAAATTACCAAAATATTATAAAATGATATAAAATTGATGGTATATTTATTTATTTATTTATTTTTACAATTTTTGAACATACATAGTCTATTTTTATTCATGGTGCATTAAATCAAGAGGAAACATGTGTTGGGGTACATTGGCAATGTGACAGTTTTTTTCTCACATTCGATGTAAAGGCACATTAATTCTCATTTTAATTGAAAAAATGACATAAAGCCTACCCACAATACGCGTAGGCACCCACCTAGCTTTGAATATTAAATTATATATTTAGATGATGTATCATTATATAAATATAACATTTAAACTTTTGATGACTTGCAATGTAAGGGAAATATTCAAACCAATTACTTCAAATTGTTAAAAGAGTAATACTATGTGCACAAACAACGATGTGTTAGTAAATAATTGAATAGTTAAAAATTAAAGATAAACCAACACCCAATTACAATGAGATACATCATAATTTGTGTATAAAATTGTACACAAAAATTGTACACAAAGTTATGTACATAATTTTATTGTTGTTAAAAATCTAAGTTCTTTATCAATAATATTATCGATTTAGTTTTGATTTATGACATAAGACTAACTTTAGGGATGATAATTTAGTTGATAGGATCAATTTTGGTATTAATTTTTTTATTACCTTTATCTTTATGATATCTAGATTCAATAGTACTTTATAGAGTGGATTCAAATCTAATCGACTCTAAATAAGAGTTAGTTTAAGCTTAACTTAAATCCACAACGACCAGTTTGAGATCAAACTTTACTTAATGAAATCATTGAAGATAGAGAAAAGGAATTATCGAAGAAGAATCATTCAAATCATAAAGAATTGTTAAAGATAATAATGAATCATTCAAATCCTAAAGAGTTGCTAGAGAGGAAGAAGAAAAATCAAATATATATATATATATATATATATATATATATATATATATATATATATATATATATATATATATATATCTATATACATATATATATGTGTGTATAAAGATCATAAAATAATAATAATAATAAATAAAAATAATATAATTACCATGTCATAGTCTAACTTCCTTAAAAAATGTGTATTTATTTGCATTAGTAATATGTACTATATTTTATAATATATCTATCATGTTGTATCTTATGATACTAATTTTTTTTACTTATATCATGTTATATTATATAATATATGCTGTGTATCATAATAAAATTATGCTAGAAAATTATAACAATGTCAAATTCACCATAATCTTTGGATTGAAAAACAAAATTAAACAAATAAAAGATGATACATCACAAATCCAAGTCCAAGTTGGCTTACGTTATTTCGATGCAATACTCAAAATTAGGTAGAATAGATGTACCTTGTTACACGTTTTTTACTTTGAGTTGTCTAGTCGTTTGCAGTAAACACTTGCCGACTAGCAATCGTTGTCATCTGAGGTACAATTATTAAATTGTAAGTCCTACCCACAAAACGATAAACTTTTCTAGGCAGAAGCATGGTTCTCCCCCCAAGCACCATCGCCTCTTTGTAATTACCGAAGAATATCAACACGCCTTCATGCATAGCCGGACAATTGATGTAACATAAATAAAATATATCAAAATAAATAAAAAGATAATAAAATTTTAAAAAAAGTTAAATAAAATTTCAGGGGTTATACCCAAAAATTTTTTAAAATAAAAGAAGATTAACTAAAATTTTAAAGGGAGTCAAATAAAAAGTTTAAAAGTTATATATGAAAACTTTTTAAAATCAAATAAAATTAATTGATCCCTCTTGATCCTATTGGAGTCTGCCCTTATGTAAGTATTGCCCATTGCTGCTAGTCCTTCAAGTGCAAACCATGTACCAGATCGATAAGTAAGTTTATACATGATGAAGAATGTTTAAGTCCAAGACAAATAGTATTTAAGACAATTAGTGGTAAAACACGCTACAATAGAAACGGATTCGAACTAAGTTGGTTTTAGGTTGATTGCTTGTTTGGCTTGTTCAAGTTCGAAATGAGTGGTTATGAGTTGAGATTGAATTATAAGTTTGTGATGTTATCATGTTTGAGCTCAAGTAATAGGGGTGCTTAGCACGATAGACTCACGAGCAAAATGATATCGTTTCGGCAAATTCAAATTGTTTTTGCCAGTGTTAACATTATCTAAGTAGTGAAAACAATATATTTTTGCTCTAACTTTATCTATTGTTGTTGTTGAAGGTACAATTATCAAAGAATAAATCTTATCCCATATAACAATAACCTTTTTTAGGTAGAGGAATAACTCTCCCCCCAACCACCAATGCCTTTATGTGATTAATGAAGAAAATGGATGGACCTTCAAAGCAAACTCCCAATTTTCAAACCTATTTATAAATAAATATATTAATTGAAATAGACTTATCATGCATGTATATGCAATCTATCTATGTGTTAAAAAAATGCATCAACGGAAAAAAAAATTAAAAATCAAAATCACGCACATACAAAACCAAACCAATTTAACCCTCAAGCTGAACTAAGCTCGAACTAGTTTTAAAATAATTAGTCAAGCTTAAGCTTAGACTCAAACTTAACTTTTTCAGCCAAACTTAAGCTTACCAAAATTCAAACTCGGCTCTGATAGAATCCATCTCCAATTCTAGATAGCTTATCACAACAATATTACTATTTTAAATTTTTTTAAATTTATATCACAAACCAATAGATTCCCAACAAAATTACTATATGAATGATAAAATAAAATAGTTGTACATATAAGTTTCAAAATCATTTAATCATATAGTGATATGTTATATTTAGACTATGCATTACGAAAATATTATAAAATGATGTAAAATTTATGGTTTATTTATTTATTTTTACAATTTCGAAGCTACTTAGTTTTTTTTTTTTTTTCAAAGTAAAAGGTCTTTTTGCGACCTTCATGTTATTAGTACTATGCTCTAATCAACTGAGCTAATAGGTTAGTTAGTTTCGAACCTACTTAGTTCATTTAATCAGGAGGGAACATGTCTGGGAGGACATGGCAATGTGACAGTTTTTTGTTATTTTCATATCCGATACAGATGCATATCAATTTTGATTTTAATTAAGAAAGATCACATGAACCCTACCCACCACATGTGTCGGCACCATGAAGTTGAAGACGAGATGCTTTCTCTGCAAAATTTCAATTGTGACTTTAAAATAGAGAGTTACAAAGTTACTTTTATTAGGTGCCAACCATGTGATAACCACAAAAACCCAAAGTCAATTCAACCAAAATTTCACCATATGAAAATTTCATCTCTTGTTTACAAATCTAACCACCCAAAGTGAGTGTGCCCCATAAAATTGATTGTTTCAATTCAATGTTCCAATCTTTGAAATTAATGGAGTGTCATTCAAGTAACTTGGTATAAAGATTATGGGTTTCTTACACTAGAATCTCTCTTAAATAATAATAATAATAATAAAAATAATGTAGAATACGAATTTTTTTGCTGAAAATATGAGTAATATTATATGTATTAATAATGCGTACATATGTTAATATATTATTATATAATTAAGTATTATTTTATCTCTAATTCAAATTAATATAATTGGATATTTGTGTTTTGTGCATTATTAGCGCTTGAAACATTATTGTTACAAACACTTTTCTCTTGTTATTTTAAAAAAACTTATACTATTACTATTACGTATTAATTGTGTTGATTTCATATGAAAATGCTTGTATGTAAATGACATTTTAATAACTGGTTAACAATTCTAGGTAAATAGTTGAAAGTTTAGTTTTAAATAAACGATCAACTATTTTAGCTTTGTTATACTTATATTTTTCAATTCGAAAAAAAAAATCTTAAACCTTATAAAACCAGCAAAATACTTTAGCAATTTTTTTACCAATAAAATTATTTATATATAAAATTATATATATTATTTATATAAATACATTACTTTACTGATGAAAATGGCTCGAACTTCAAAAGTTTGGTCCCTTTTTAAGTCCACACACATGGCTCCCCCTTCGGGACTTCCCTAATTTCTATTTAAAATATTAAAAAAATACAAAGATTTGAGTTGTCCATGTGTCTTTAATATAATTTGCTTTCTTATTTTGATGACTACCCATGATAATTTATGAAAGCCAATCGGTTTAATCAGTCCTAGATGTGGTGGGTAGAGTTTGACATGATTGTGTGGAAACATGAGGGCTATTAGATGGGAACTCAGCGATGTCCTTTGCAAATGAATAATAATCTAGTTGGGATCCAATTAAGCAAATAAGAGTGGATTCAAACTGATCTGATTTTAGTTTGATAGGCAGAACAATATTGTTTTACCCAAAGATGTGTAGAATGACATCTTATTATAAATGAGTTACAAACTCGAACTACAAATTCAAGTCACATATTGTTAAAATGATGTTGTGTTGTGGGCAGTTGAATATTCTTAAATATTATGATATTAAATGTTAAAAATATGGCCTTATTGGAAACAGTTAATGGTAGAAATTGTTCTGGAAATAAACTTTGAACTTCCATTATCTATTAGTCTATTTCATAATGAACTGTTAACCAATGCATACTTTGGAATAAGTGCTATTTGTGTAACGCAAATCTTGAACTTTAATTTATGATGCGTGGACCTTCATAAAGTGCTAATGCATTTCTCACCCTAAAAGCTAACTCGAGAGGTGAGTTTTTTTTCTCATTTTGTTATACCATTGGGATTCCTAATAATCATCTGGCCATCAGGTCCAACACAGGGGTGAGACTCCCTCACACTTATATACATGTCAATTCTCAATCAATATGAGATTCCTACCAATCCAACAGTTATCGGTCTAACACCAGTCACAACGAAGCCCACCTTAACTGAGCCTTCGAGGATACAAAACCCATCCTAAGCGGGCTTCGAGGGATGGGTAAAAGTAGAGAACTAGTTGGACTGGAAGCCTTCCCTTGGAGATTTGTTCGTTAAACCCTAGTCTTTGATATCACTTGATTGGCCTCTACAAAGTGTTATTGGGTCTTTCCTGCTCCAAAATCTAGTTTAATGGACAAGGTTTTTCTCACACTTATGTACCCAAACCCAATTTAATTCCCAACCGATGCATTCTCTGCCAATCTGGGATTCCTAAAATGGCGTGAGGTTTGTATATCTAGCAAGAGCTTGACTGTCTGTCTTGCTTGGATTATAAGGTGTGGATTCCGAAGACATGGGAAAAAGGATACAAACAATTGTCTTCCTTATAAGAACAAAGGAAAAAGAGTCTCAAAATTTTGCTTTCTTAATGATTTTCTTTACGAAGGCATGCACATTAACATGTAAACTGTAGCGTTGTGTGAGCAGTTTTGCTTTGGTATGCCTGCCAATTGCTGTTTGTGTTGGGTGGTAGATTTGAATGTTCTTTTGATTGATTTTGAGCCTTATGTCATATTTGAAATTGTGATTTGAGTATTACTAACACATGAAAACTTGTTTACAAGTATAAACTCTGTTACAATTCAATGAGTTGATAGGGAGAGGAAAGTATGCTGAATTTGAAAGCTTTTGCACACAGTGGTCTGTCTCTAGATTTGACTTTGAGGCAGATGACTCCAATGTGAAGGAAATTCAATACGTTTTTTATTTTTATAACAATGAAATATCTGTGATTAGTTCTTTAATGTATCCTCCTAGACGAGCACGTACAAGGAGAAAAGATGGGGCCTGACAAGAATGGTTAGATCTGGTGGAATGCCATCATCCCATTCAGCAACCGTGACTGCTCTTGCTGTTGCTATAGTCTTACAAGAAGGAACTGGGGGATCAGAGTTTTCTGTTGCACTCATTTTCGCATTTGTAGTACGTACTGGTAAACCGGGTCTTGTTCATTCTTTTATGTCTGTATGCGTATTAATATGATAAGAATCTTCAAAAGAATTACACCCTAAAATTTATCTATTAAAATTGGAGAATACGAAGTTATATAAAACTTTTTAATATAAAGTTTAAGTCTTATATATTGTACTTGAGATTTTAATATATCATCACACTCCGTATCTCTGATGTCCATATAGGTTGACTATATGCCAACTCCTTGCTAGTCTCGAATAAACAGTACAAGGCAAACATTACCACATATGTTATATGATTACAATTGGGAGACATGTCAAATGAAATAAACTCTAGAAAAACCACATCCTAAGAACTAATTGTTGAGGTTAGAGAGTCCATAGTCATTTAAATTTTATACTAAAAACTCATACTAAATAATATAGAATCCAAATTTAATACCATTGCTTGTGGGATTGTAACAAGTTCAAATAAATTTCTTATTCAAAGAAGTTAATCCACAAAAAATCAGTGCTCTCAGTTTCCTATCATTTTCACTCATTCAGACGATTCATTTTGCTGGATAGATTTAGCATCTGGATAATTATTTTGCCATTTCTAGTACCTTCTCATTTTAGTCTTTGTGCTTATTGGCATTGGAAAGTTATAGAGATTAATAATATTTCGTGGTCCCTTGAAGGTAATGACTGATGCTTCTGGTGTGCGCCTTCAGGCTGGTCGTCAGGCCGAAGTAAGCTAACTGCTTCAATGTAATTTCATTTCTTCAATAATACATATTAGATAATGGGAAATTGAAATTTTTGCCCTTTTTTTTACCGTGTATACATATATACCAGTTATTTTAAAGTTTAAACAAAACTACCACAACAGTATAACATTGTTCTAAAATACCCCTATTGATGTAACTCATACAGAAAGAGAGAATATCATCTCTCTTTTTTTCTTCAGCCTTCCAGTGAGGAAGAAATCTTTGTAGCATGAAAAAATTCTTCAACAAAGAAAACATGTGATTGAACAATAAAACTTATATATTATGTGTTTTCTTTATGAACAATTGAAAATCAAATAATGTATGATAGATTCATGTTCATGAGTTCATGTGAAATTTAATTTTATTGTGATTTTATATTATTAGATTATTTAATACTGTTATTTCATATTATTTTTATTGTTTAAAGTTGTTATAATATTATATTAATGGTTATAAAATACAAAATTTTAAATCTAAAAAATTTTCAAACGAAGAACGGGTTGGCGTCACCAACCCTTTGGCGTTAACGCCAACCCTTGGCGGCAACGCCAAGGGGTTGACGACGCCAACACCCATTGACTTATGTTTTTTTAAAATTTAGTTCACTGCATGGAAGATTCAGTTCACACCAACACCTATATAGTAAGTCCTATTGAATTTGAAGATTTTTGGATTTTCTTTCATACAATAGGGTCCACTGCATTTAAAGATTTTTAAATTCTCTTTTATAAAAACAATATTTTAACTTATATAACCCCATCACATGAAAAAGAATCCAAAAATTTATAACAATAAAATAAAAGAGCTGACGCCAACCCTTTTTAGTTTTAAGAAGGGTTGGCGTGATGCCAACCCTTTTATTTTATAAAAGAGTGAGCCCATGCCAACCCTTTTTTAATTGAAGGGTTGGCCAACGCCAACGTTTTTTTAAATTTTTCTGTAACTTTTTTTTTTCAGTTAAATGTGAACTCTTTATTTTTTTTAGTTAAATTTTACCAAATAATTTTTTTTACTCATCATGGTACAGTTCTAAGGTTGTAGAGAAAAAAAGAGAGGATCTTTTTGCATGAGTCCTTATTTGAAAATTGAGGAAGAAGAGAGAACAAATTTCCAAAGAAAAAAGAGTGGATCATTTAAAGAAGAGTATTTTAGGGAAGTAGATTACTGTTGTGGTATATTTGTTTAAGTTTTAAAATAAGTGATATATATATATATATATACACAGATTAAAATAAGGTTAAAAATTTCAATTTCTCTTAGATAATTCGGTTTCCCAGATAAGTTTTCTGGTGAAATGAAAGGGAAGAAATAAATAACAGAAATTCTTGTCAGGGCTTCTGCTACCTCTATATCTCTTTTTCTGATATGTTGTTACTGTTGGTGCTCTTCATTGCAGTTACTGAATCAAATTGTATGCGAGCTGCCTCCTGAACACGCCGTCTCCAATGTTAGACCTCTACGTGATTCCATTGGCCATACTCCTGTTCAGGTCTGTGACATTTTCTTATTTGGTATGCTTTCATTATGCTATATTCATTATTCATTTCTAATGCTCTCGATGGAGCTATTGCTTGTGCAATTTTAGATAAACTGGCTTTCAGAACTCTCACTGCATCTCATGCAACTTTTGATCACTTATCCCATTTTTCAACTAATTTTTGTTGACAAAACAATAGAATTAAAATACAAACGTATTCCAAGATTATAATACTGACTTTCAGATTGAGAGTAAGAGAACCTTCTATATGATGGATAGAATACCGGTAAAGAATATTTAGAACAAACTAAGGTTGAAAGTTGAGGTTTATGTAACGCATGGTTTCCTTAAAACAGATTCGTCTCCTGCCCTCGAATGCATAAGAGTTTGAACAATGTCTATTTCCTATGATACAACAACGAAATAATAGCTAGAGAGACATCACTCTTTTATTCGGATGAACTAAGAGAGAAAATTTTGGAGTTAAAAAAAGAAACTGAGACAACTCCCGAGAAATTTGTGTGTTCAAATGACAGGAGAAGCCCCTTTTATACTGAGAGGGGACGGACATTGAATTCCATTGTTAAACCTTAACTTTTCATCTTTGAACTTCACTTATCGTCTTTCAACTTCTTAACCCTTGACTTGGTTAAATTTCATTCAATTTTTCTTAACAGTGTTAACTTGTTGTTTCATTAATGTTGTTGCAGGTTGCTGCTGGTGCAATTCTGGGATGTTTAGTAGCACATCTCATGAGAACTTCCAAGGGATGATGTGAAAGTGTGGCCAGGAGCAATTCTTTGACAATTCTAATTAACATTACTACATTTGATGTTGCTGCATTGCAAGCTTTCCTGCTTGTGTACTGCAGCAAACTAAATCGAGAAAATCTCCATACCTTGATGCTGTAGCTGATATAATTGCTTGCCATCATCATCAGAACTTAGGACTGCTTCACTAAATGATATGCATCACCCAATAAAACTATGTGCACCTAATTTGAGTATCAAATTAGGTATTTGGATGATATATCATTATCTGATTAAGTGATTTTGAATTAAAAATAAAATAACATCCTGTCTTATGATGACACATCAACTGGATACCTTAATTAGGTATTCAAAACATGATACACATAACATTGCTCATACATCACCATTGCTTGTCCTTGTGGTCACTCATTGTCTCATTTCTTTTGTTTCTAAACTAAGAAAGCTCTTTCGTGATTAGTTATCACCGTATCATTGATCAATACCTAATTTCTTTTGTGTAATCTTAGTCTAAAAATATTTATGAAAACTTCGCTTTCCAGTATTACATTTTTAAACCCCATACCAGAAGCTTGTTCATGTAAGTTGGCAAACTTTGCAACACGATAGAAGTTATGATATCAAATTATACGAACCTTAGAAGAATTATACTTATACAGCTAACTGTTGATATTAGATAATTTAAAGACACATAAATTTCACATTGAAAGCCCCAACTTTTTGATATAAGATCCAAATTCAATAGTTTACAGTTGGACCGTAACATATTGTTAGATTTCTTGTATTCAATTTCTCTCATGTGGGAATGAAAGTTTCTTGTTTGATAAATGGAGCGAAGTGGTGATGCTAGGCCAGAAAATACCAATTCTAAGTTTGCTTAGCATCACATGTAACTTAATTTGCTAGCTTTCTGATGTAGGTAAGTAAACCATATTTGTGTTGCAAGCTTGAAAGAAATCATTTCGTACAAGTGAAGTAAAATCTAACTATGGGCAGTCTTATAGTGAGAATTGAGATCAACGTTTTAAAACCCAGGTCATCCGGACATGTAAGTGGCAATGGCTTTGGGTCCATATGGACTCACTGTTCAACCAAAAATCTTGCACTAATTTTCCGATGAATCACTTGTTTAGAGTAAGAATAAGTTGTTGAAAATGATTAGATTGATGTTGAAAATGAATCAAATGATGCTATTGACATTAGAAATAAATCAAATAATCACATCAACATCGAAAATGATGGGACTGACACCGGGAGGAAATAAAAATGGTGATTTTTTCGTTGAAATGAGCTATTGAAAAGGAGATTTGCAATGGAGAGAACAACCATAAGAGTCCTATGTGTGATAGGGTCTTTTGACCTTTCACCTGGTTTTTATACACTTGGGGGAAACTTTTCATTGGTCCCTTCACAAAATAAAAATGACAAAATTACCTCAAATACATATTAGTTTACCCATAAACAAAACAAAAAATTCAATATCACCCTTAAATAGTTTATCGGTCCAACCATTGATTAACATAGACCAACCCCTTTATCGGATCGATGTCTAATCTGGATACGAAAACCATGATTGAGATCTTGATCATCTCAAAAAACACCTACGCTAGACATGCTCTTTCAGGATTGAGGATTGTTGCATATCAAATTGCTTGTCACATTGGCGGATAACAGTTTGTGGATCAGGTCAATAAGGAAGATTAGTGCATATTATCATATGTTAACATTTTTATTATATGATTGCTATAAGAGAAAGAGGATGATAATAGTGATTAATCTGGCTAGAGAAGAAACTTGTTGAAATGGAAAAATGTTTGGTTGAGAAAAAGGTTAGATGAATCTCTTGGCTAATGCATCAAGTCTTTTTCTTCTTCCCATGATTTTTTTTTTCTCCAATATAAGATACGGAACAATACTATATACACTTAGTTTTGAATATCTAATTGAATATTCAAATAATCTGTTATTATATAATTGAGTATTATTTTATTGTTAGTTCAGACTTATCTAATTATTTGATGACATATTATTTAAGTACCAAATTGAATATTCGAAACTAAGTACACATCGTTTTATTGTAAAATATGATATTTAATTGGAAGTCAAATGGGTTGATGTTTATAGTAGTAGTCAACTGGATTTAATCTTAATTGCTTGAGTTCGTATTAAATTAGTTAATTTTGAATCAAAGATTAAACTCATTTTTTCACAACGAGTTAGGTTTGAGTTGACTAAGGTCAAATTTAGAATTAAATTGTTTTAGAGTTGAGCTCGAATCTCAATTTATTGATCTGGATCCGATTTTAAGCTGAGTTGTTCGGATGTATGCCGATCTTGAGTTGAGACTTGTTTAAACCTAATTCATATCGAACCTATACAATTTTCCGAAATATATGGACAAACCAAGTCTTATGTCCGCCCGAAGCACTAGAATTGGGCCCTATAATGGTTTTCAGGCCCTCCGGTCATTCAGTAATGGGCTACAAGTCTAGATCCCTGGGAAGTCGGTGTTGAATGTTGATGGGCGAAGACTGAGGTATTAAAAAACTTCATTGAAAAATGATTTTTTATAAAATATTCAAATTAATAATTAAAAAAATGGTCCAATGACTATTTTTCATCTATTTTTTTAACCATTTTCTCAACCTAAAACTTAAAAAAAAAAAAACAACTTTCACACCTACCGTCAAGTTATATTAATAAAATTCGTTAATTTTATGTAAGACATACTGGAATTACATTTTTTTAATTTTTTTTTAATATCTATTTAAACTAAATAACACATTACATCTAAAACTTTATTAAATATATTTTTTAATTATAGTTTATATTAATTTCAAGATTATAAAAAATTAATTTTAAATTTTAAAATAGTTCCCGATGATGGATAGAGAATCACACCATTATTGTTATCGAGATTGTGTGATTATGATTTGAATAACACAATTTCAATACCATTCAAGATGAATTACACCAAGGTTGTGCAATTTAACTATAATTTTTTCAATTTAATTAGTGTAATTGTTTTGGAATTGGTCAGAGTTAAAAAGTGAGGATTTTGATTTTTCTAATTAAAAATTGAGGCTTAAATAATAAAATTTTAAGTTGTTTAAAAAATATAATTTATTTATATTTTAAATATATAAGTGATATTAATTTTATAATGTCCATATATTTATTTATATAATGGAATGTGAAAAAAAATATCATTTTTAAAATTTGAGATTGGAAAAATGTCGTTGAAACAGGGAAACAGACCATTTTGTCATAAAAAATTAGTGAGAAACTTTAAAATATAAAAAAAATAGAGTCAACGTATTTATTTTATATACAATAAAATAAATATTATATTAATAATTATAATAATAATAATAATAATAATAATAATGTTTTGACTCCTCAACAACCAAAAATCTTAAAATAATATCAATTGATTTTCATCAACTTGGACAAAGGAAAGTTTCAATCAACTTAGAATCATGGATAGATTCGAATCGAATCAAACACAGATAAGATTAGTTCGATTTGACTCAAATCTAGATCTACAAGCTTAAATAGACTTATATAATAAATAGTGATACTGTAAATGACAACGAGTCATCAAATAAGAAGAGCAATCGTCGGAAAGAAAGAATAATTATTGGAGAAAAAAAGCTTCATTAAAGAATAATTAAGAGCTCTCAAAGAATAACTTGAGTAACAAAAATAAGAGTGTTCAAGCGAGAGAGTATTAGTTCGAAACTCACTGACAATATGTCAAAATCAAACTCTTGACTTATCTGATATAATAATTATAACATTGATCACTGTACCAAAAATTCAATTGTTTGGTGTGATTGATTCAACTTCAAAGAGGTGATAAGAGTCAAGTAAGGGTTATTTGTGAAAAAAAAATCGTTGAGGAACGTTAGAATCTAGATTAGTGAATTATGTTGTTTAATGTAATCGATCCAACCCTAAAGAAGCAATCCGACACAAGTCAAGGTTGCTCGTGAGAAGAAAAAATCGAATCCACCTCTACTGGTTATAAGGCCACCAGAAGCAGTAGAAGAAGGCTGCGATTTAGTTGAATTGACTTGTTAAGCAATTAAGTTTCAAAACTCAACAACCAGAGAGAAATAAAAAAATCATATCTATAATTTTTCCCCTGCAAATTCACCAGAAAATGATTGAGAAAACAGCTGAGATGTCCATGTCAAAATCTTGAATAGCTACAAGAATAAAATTTATAGCCTGTTCCACACAAAGCAAGAGCTAATCCTGTTAATGGTGCTGCATAAAGGCTGACAAAGTTGATAATTTTGATTGCTTTTACAGAAATCAGTAATGGGGCAGGAGCAAAACAGGATTCTGCTCTGTGCAGGCACTTCCATGGCTGCCCTTCTTCTTCTTGCTTGGCTTTATGCCAAAGTTTTCTCTGCAAATGTCACCACATTTGAGCTCTGTAAGTGTTTCATCTTCATTGCTGACCTTTTTGTTCATGGCTGACTTCAGTCATTTGATTGATTTTTGAAGGGAAGCTGCACCAGCAAGCAGGATTTTCCATGGCTGATCATGAAGCTATGTTAGCAAATTACTCTTTGGATTTTCCATTAAGAAGACTTGTTAGAGGTTCTTCTTCTGTTCTTCTCTTCATCATCTGGCTGAAATTTCACTAAAATTTGTTCTTGCTAAGTGTTTGATTCTGCATACAGGCAATGATCGGATTCGGCTCGATATAACAGGATTTGCTTGCCACTCAGACCTTTACTGTCAATTATGCATTGCAAACAAAGAAGTTCGGATTGACAACAGAAACCTGACAGTTTACATTCCCTCGTCACAATCCGAAGTCAGCCAAATGAATATCAAGCCACATCCGACTCTAGATCCATTGAAATATGTTACATCAGTTCAGATAGTTACTGGAGAAGCCAATTCACCTCCCTGCGATTTCAAGCATAATGTTCCAGCTTTAGTTTTCTCGTCCGGAGGCTATACAGGAAACCTGTTTCATGAAATGGATGAGCTTATCATCCCTTTGTTCATCACTTCACGCCATTTCAGATCGTACCTTAAGTTCGTCATCACTGATTATAAGGCCTGGTGGGTGAGCAAATACAGAAGGATTTTAAGTCGTTTGTCGCGGTATGAGGTGATAAATCCGGCCGTAAATGGCAGTGTTCATTGCTTTCCTGGAGCTGTGATAGGCCTGAAATTCCATGGCTTTTTAGCCCTTAATTCAACAGACATTCCAGGAGGGTACTCAATGTATGACTTCAAGCATTTTCTAGCAGAAACATACAATCTGAAACACAGAAATGTTTATGAAATCAAGAGAGAAAAGCCCCTTCTGATTTTGATCTCCAGGGGAAAAACAAGAAGGTTTGTAAATGAAAATGAACTGGTGGCAATGATGGAGGAATTGGGCTTTGAAGTTGTGGTGACAATGCCTAACAGAATGTCAAATTTGAACAAATTTTCTGAGCTTTTGAACTCCTGCAGTGTCCTGGTGGGGGCTCATGGTGCTGGCCTGACAAATGAGGCGTTCTTGCCAGCGGGCGCCGTGGCAGTGCAGGTGGTGCCACTGGGGCTGGACTGGGCTGCAGCTGCTTACTTTGGTGAGCCAGCAAGACCAATGGGAGTGAAATACTTGGAGTACAAGATTGAGCCTGAAGAAAGCAGTCTGTTTCAGACTTATGGGAAAGATGATCCTGTTGTTTCTGATCCTCAAGCTATATTTGCCAAGGGCTACCTGGCTGCCAGGGCCGTGTATATTGATCAACAGAATTTGAAGATTAACGTGGAAAGGTTTAGAGAGACACTTGTAAAAGCCAAAGAACTTATTCAAGAGCCAAGTGATGGCTGAGTTCTCTGAATTGAATGATTCCAAGTAGGGAGATGGAGATGATTTTTTGTAATTTCATTTGTCAGAATAAGAAATTCTTGTAGAGCAATTTATTGAGTTGAGTAAGGAAGATATTGTAAAATAGGGATTGTTGGTAGTGGTTAGATTCCGTCTTCTGTACGTATCAAAACTTCTTTTTCAATAATACCAATGGTTACTAGTAGGCTGATATATTATATATAATTGCTCATAATACCCAGAATTATAATTACTATATTAGATAAGTTAAAGTTTTATAAACATAATAAAAATTCTAACCCAAATCTTTTTTTCTGAAAGTTTTAATATTTTATCAATTTTGTTAACCTTCAGATCTAAACAGTTATTATTATTGTTCATAAATAGTGAGATTCACTGTAACTTTGTAACACTTCTCTCTTTAGTACTATCATCAAAAAAGAAATATTACTTTTTATGCTCTTATCACATAGAATGAATATAACTTAGACAAAAACAATTTTTCTTGAATTTCACATTAATATTGTTCATCCATACAGAAAAAGTGTATACTAAATGTCTACTAAACTAATAAATCGATCTCACAAATAACATTAATTAATGATAATCATTAATTTTAATATAAAATGACACTATTTTAACCAATATGTAATAAAATGATGTTGTTTTAATAACGAAAAATGAGTTGAGTCTAATTCAAACCAAGTTTAAATTTGGCTTTCACGAGTTCAAGCTTGAATTCGAGCTTAGGTATATGTAAATCGAATCGAGTTTAAACTCAAACGAACTTAAATTTGACTCGATTTGAATCTAACTCTAATTTCAATGATGAGATTATGAAACATTCTCATTCATTATATGTTAAATTTGGTTTCAATGCAAAAGATGTAACCAAAAGGTATTGGATGCGAGTACTTATATAGTTGGCGCTAAATAGATTATTTTAATGAAATAATTTAAATTATTTAATTATTAAAATTTCCAATAAATATAATAATTAATTTATGAATGCATTGATATTAATTCAGTAGAGTTGTAAGCCGTTCACAAATTCAAAACCTTACAATTTTCAGATAAACGGATACGAATACGAATACGAACATGTTGGTCTTGAGCCAAATTTACTTTATATATAATTGTGACTTTTCCACTTTCACATTATAAGAAATCATTTTGATAGAACAGTTAATTTTGTTCTTTCACCAAGGCTAAAAAATTGATGTGAAAATTCAAAACAAATTTAAATAATTAATTATTAAATATATATTCTGAATTATTTAAAGATATAAATAAATTTAATTTGATTATATACATGCTCAAAATTGATATACAAAATTTTGGGTTCAAGTCTCATTAATAAAATTTAAAAAATGATTTTTTTTTCCGTTGATTAGGGCAAACTTAAATTTTTATCTGATTTAGTTGTTCAAACTATTTGGTTCAATATGATCGAACTCTTAAAATAATTTTTTAGTAAATCATAGCTGTTTTTCTTGATAGAAAAAATTATCTGATTTTTAAAATCATGTAATTATTATTTTCACCGATTTTTGTATTTAATAATTTAATTTTAAAATTTATTTATTAAAAAATAATATAAAAAGAGTATACTATATAAAATTTGGTGGATTGGGTTGGGTTAGACCATTTTCTTATCAAATCATAAGTAGATGAAAAATCTAAGCTACCAAAAAGACAGAAAGGATACAAATCTCTGTTAACTTATGGTGGTATCATCATTGTCTCTAATGATAACGATAACGACAACACCGTCATTAGTTAATATTATATTATCAATATTGTCAATAAAGAATAGATTCTATCAACATGTAAACTTTGTATTGTTTTTATAATCGTAACTAATGGTCACGTTAACATGACTAATTGACTATTATTTAAGAATTTTTGTTATCATTATTTTCGTGTTACAAATACAATTAGTCTCACCGATGATCTTTTATTGTACAAATTAGATATGTCAATTAGGCTTATTGAATTAGGTTTAACTTGTTCAAATTTGGATTCAAAAAAAATTTTAAGCTTGCCCAATCAAGCTATAAAATGTTGATTCAAATCTAGTTTATTAAATTGAATTAAATTTTAAGTTTGGCATTATAATTGTCACTTCAAATTCTTAAAAAAAATAAATATTAATATTAATAAATTAATAAAATATTAAAATTTGTGGAGAAAAGATTCAACTCGACATTTTGTTTGGATATATTCTAAACCCAAATTCTATTAAGACTCGAAACTAAATTGCAGGCCGAACAATTGGGTCTCGGACTTACCGCCCAATTGACAAGCCCAGAGAAGAATTTCTTCTTCTCCATTCAGATCCAGAGTTAGGGTTTCTGATTGTTGGACGATTACATCGTGAAAAAAATCTTACTAGTTTTAAAGTTTTCGGAATCAAGTATGAGTTTTTAAGTATCCCGAAACAAAGCCCAATCAACGTCGTATCTATCAGCCAAGCGAAGCCGCTTCCCGTCTAACTGTACAACTTCTGCAATTAACCCTAAAATTTTCACCTCCCCGTCAATTTTTTTAGTGTTTATATTCCAAACAACCAAAATTCAACACTTCGAATCTCCAAATTTTCTCAATACGCATGTATGTAAGTAGAATGTATAACTAATTTTGTGTAATTACAATCGAAATCACCAAAAAAAAAAAAAAATTCCTAAACAATGACCTTTATACCTAAAGAAGCTATTGAAGTCATTGCTCAGAGTATTGGAATTACCAATTTGTCCTCCGATGTTGCCCTCGCTGTCGCGCCTGATGTTGAATATCGAATCCGCGAAATTATGCAGGTTAATATTTTTAATTTTTGGTGGTTATTGCTTATTTATGAGTTGTGGAGTTTGAATCATTCTTAATTGTTGGTTAAGCTTGATGCTTTGAACTTATAGGAGGCGATTAAATGTATGCGGCACGCACGTAGAACTGTTTTGAGAGCTGCGGATGTTGATGGTGCTCTTATGTTAAGAAATGTGGAGGTGAAATAAAGTATTATTATTTTTATTTATTTCGGTTAATTGTTGTGGGTTTTGGGGTGTAGTTTCGGAACTGATGTGAAAATTCGATTTTTAGCTGTGGATTTTGGTTGATGGAGTGGTGAAGTTATTTGTTTTATGCTTCTTTATTTGCTAGTGAGATTGGAAGTTTAATTTTGAAACTCATGCAAGATCTTTGGTATTGTTTGTGGATTTGATGGTCAGTTTTGTTTTTTGATTCTTACCAGCCAATATATGGATTTGGTTCAAGTGATTCTTTGCGATTCAAGAGGGCAGATGGGCTTAAGGATTTGTACTATATTGAAGACAAGGAGGTGGAATTTAAGGATGTAAGAAAATGAAAATGTGATTTTAAATTGTGTGATAAGTGGCCTTTTGTTCCTTGCTGTACTGTTATTTTTCATGATGGAATGGATGCAGGTGCTGGCAGCACCTTTACCAAAGGCACCTATTGAAACATCTGTTACTACTCACTGGTTAGCAATTGAAGGTGTTCAGCCTGCTATTCAGGAAAATGCTCCAGTCGAAGGTATTGTTTTGACCTTTAGTGGAATACCCATTAATATAATGGGAGACTGGTTTCTAAAAGAATGTATATATAGAAGAACTTTGTGTGGCCAAATTACTTCAGAGTAAAAATTATGGATGATATCATTTGAGGTGTACTTCAATGGTTAGAATTCTGTTGGTCATTACTGCCGGGCCTTGTATTTTTCTGTTTTATGGCACATTTACTGCTTCATGTTATGATTTAGTAATTTTTAGGTCTATGGATTACTGCAATATCTATGGCCTATTGACTTTTTGATGATTTTGCTATCTTGGTTATTTTAGATTTGTATTTTTATGCTTTGTTTGCAGCCCCTGCAGCAGTCTCTGATGGCAAAAGATCTGATTACAGGGAAGATGGGCTTTCTGCTGACATTAAAGTACCTGTTAAGCCTGTTCTTTCTAGGGAGCTTCAGGTACATTGTATATCCCTTGCAATTTGTTTTTAACAGAAAGCAAAACATAATGAAGAAAACTTTTTTATGACAGAAGCTTTTTATAATCTCCTTTGCAGTTTTACTTCGACAAAATAAAACAGCTTACAGTGAACAGATCTAACTCTATCCTCTTCAGACAAGCATTAACAAGCCTGGCAACAAGCTCAGGAATACAGCCGCTGGTTCCTTTTTTTACATGCTTCATTGCTGATGAGGTATCTCAAGGATCATCAGCTTTACTTTTCAGAACATATATCAGAGAATTGAAGTTTTCTGTCTGAGAATTCAATTTTGCTTATCAAAAGTTATGATCTGATGTGTGTTCCTCAGGTTACACGAAGTTTGACTAATTTTCCTCTCTTGCTTGCTTTGATGCGTGTTGCCCGAAGCCTTCTCCAAAATCCACATTTGCATATAGAACTTTATGTAAGTGTAGTGTCACTCTATTGGTACCACCTTTTAATTCTTCCTAATTTATGTTGTGCCAATGGACTAAGATGCTGGTTTTTAATTCTTGTCATCATTTTATACTGGCAACATTAACACAAGTCTGTGTCAGCAAAATCTCTGGAAAGGCTTCAACAAAAAAAGTGATGTTGGCCTTTTTCAAAATGTTCTCCAACTACAGTTACTTTTTCTCAATCTGTTTCTGGAATGTCTGGTGATTTTGAATAAATGACAAGTATAAGAGATAGGATGATGAGAAACATCTGCAACATTAATTTTTAAACTATTTTAATACTGTTGGGATCTGTCAGGTCCTTTTTGGGCTTAGTACCATAAGTGCTAATCAACACTGTTGGTGTAAATTTTCTGCAGCTACACCAAATGATTCCCTCCATAATGACCTGCCTTGTTTCGAAGAGATTGGGTAATAGATTTTCTGACAATCACTGGGATCTAAGAAACTTTGCGGCGAACATGATTGCTTTGATATGTAAAAGGTGATGCTTCTGTCTCTTCTGTTTTTTAATAAGCTGAACAGCATCAGAATTTCTGTCCAATGAAGTTTTTGACCCTATTTAGCATCTGGGAATTTAATGTATAGAAATCTAACTTTAATTTAATGAAATCAAACTTTAAATTGATTTTCTCTTTATGCATACTTAAGATGGACATTCTTAGAGTTGCACAAATACTGCTATGTGAATAATTCTTCATTTTAGCTCGTGCAATGGAATTGCTCCACAAGTGAGATATAAACTTGTGTTTGAGAGAATGACACTCTTGAATTTGTCTTTGAACTTAAAGATTATTAATTATGTCTCATCACTTCCTAACAATTTTTGCAGATTTGGACATGCTTATCACAACCTCCAGTCACGTGTGACAAGGACTCTGCTGCATGCTTTCTTGGACCCAACAAAATCATTGCCTCAACATTATGGTGCAATCCAAGGGCTAGCAGCCCTTGGAACCAGTGTGGTATTCTAAATTCTCTTATTATTTTACTTTTATGAGTATGCCATTTTCTGCCAGATGTGAGGAGGAAAAAGGACCTGCGTTCTAGAATGAGTGCCAATTTCTCTGCATGCTCTTATAAGAACCCACTTTTACTTGAAACTTTCTCATCCTTATAATCTTTGAATAATTCTCTTCCTTCTTGGGTCCTATTTCACATCTAAACATCAAAAGGTGTATCCTCTTTTTAGAATATTAGTATGCTTGTCTGAGCATTTTGCTTTTTGTTTCTATTTTGGATAGGTTCGTCTTCTTATCCTACCAAATCTTGAGCCATACTTGCAGCTCCTGGAACCAGAAATGCATTTTGAGGAACAAAAGAACGAAATGAAGAGAACTGAAGCTTGGCGTGTCTATGGGGCCTTGCAGGTTAGTTTGTCAAATTTTCTCTTTAGAAAATTCTGTGTATCAGATTAATATTGACATGGTATGTAACTTTCCAGCATGCAGCCGGTCTATGTGTGTATGATCGGCTAAGAAAGTTTCCCCGTTTGTTGACTCTTCCAACTCGTTCCTGCTTGAAGAGGAATGAAAGAGTCAGAACTATTTCGGCAAGTATGATTTCTTTAGACTTGTTGCTTTGGGATCTATATACGCACACAAGCAAAGAGATAGTTGCATCCATTTGCATGCAGCATGAATCCGCACCATAGTTTGTTGATAATAGGATAATTGAAACACAAAAGCCAATTTTATTGGCAACTGGCAATATTCATCATTAGAATTATCTAAGAATATACAAGAAGCATTCATCACCAATAGCACTACTTAAAGATGATCTGCAATGATTGGTTCCCTAATTATCTTTTTCTCTATTTCTCATCTTCTTGCTCTACAACTGCTTTCGAAGGTAAACGCAAAGCAAGCATGGACAACTTAATGCACCAACCACCACTCAAGAAAATGGCAGCTGGTGGCGCAATGGGTTTGATGCCGGTGAATTCCATGTCTGTTGACATGTCTGGACCAACAGGTGGATTTCCCAACATTGTGGGAAGTTCAATGTTCGGAGGTTCAAGTGTTGGTATATCAACAATGCCCCGGCAGATACCAAAGGAAAATATGTTAGGAAGGGAGATGGATAGTCGAGCATCTAAGACTTCAACTGTCCTAGCTCAGGCTTGGAGGGAGGACATGGAAGGAGGGCAATTACTGGCATCACTATTTGAACTTTTCGGTGAAAGCATGTTCCGATTTACTCCCAAATCTGAGTTGCTGTTGTTCTTGTGATTTCTAAACCATGAAAACTTGGTTATAAAAAATGTAATTTTGTAAATCATCCGTTTAGATTATTATATCTGTAGCTAATAGACTATAGATTCCTGTAAGCTATTTTCCTAAGGTGTGATTTATTGACTCAACGATAAATTGCCCTTTGCAGTTGTTTCTAGCATCTAACTGAAATGTTTTACATTCCAACTTTGAATCACGGTTTCTTATTCCTGGAAAAAATACTTTAGGCCTTTGTTTTCTGAATTACAACCTGAAGTCAGTGGTGAATTTGAATTGGATCTCCAAATGAGAGACAATTTAAATCTAAAATTGTTAGCTCGAAATCAAACTTGGCTTGCTCCATCAATGATGAATTCTCCATTGGAGAAGAAGATACATCATCAAATTGCCCAAAGAAATGAATCTGCTAAACATGCAATCTCAAGTTGGGATTTCCCCCGCTCGAACTCTTATTGTTTGATTCACATCGTGATCTGAGCCTGTGTCAGCTTGGATTGCATCTAACCCTAGAGTCAGTTGTTTAAACTTCCAGTTTGTACAAGGAAAGCTTAACTTAATGGAGATCATTAATCATGCTATTAATCAAAATCAATTGAATCATCGCATTACAAATAGACAAATGACAAGCATAATATAGTTGCAAAGGAAGCCTAGAAGGAATTAAAAATAAAAACCAGATACACTTGAGCATCAAGATCATCATACAGTTATGGCATAAAAAGAGGAAAACAAAAACTAGGAAAACTAGAAAGAATTAAAAGAAGAGCTTCCTTGATGGTCTGGAGTTAACAGGTGAAGGTGAGGTTGTAGACTTGGAGAGGGGGGGTATTCCCTTGCTCTCTTGGGCTCCTGCCACTTTGTCAACCAGCTTTGTTGTCTTGGGGTCTGTTAGAAGCGTCTTCTGAAACGATTGAGAGAAGCCGGTTGCAATTATAGTTACATGGATCTCCCCGTTGTATCGATCATCAACAACAGCGCCAAATATAATGTTAGCAGAAGGGTCTGCTAAACTAGTTACAACCTGGAAGTTCACAAGAATACAGAATTGCTTAATTTACCGGGTAACATTGAATCATTTCATTGGGTATTTTCTAGGAAGCCAGCTATACTCATTTAATTCAGTTAGAAGAATTGGATACTGCAAAGCTTAAAAAAATGGGTACCTGGGAAACTCTATTAACCTCCTGCAAGGTTATGTCCTTTCCTCCAGTATATTATATACCACACCAGTTGCTGACTGGATTGATGATCCAATCAAAGGAGCTAAAGTTGCTTGTTCAGCAGCTTCTTCTGCTCGGTTTTTGCTGGAGGAAACCCCCACTCCAAGCATTGCAGTTCCGGAATCTTTCATTACTGCCTTTACATCTGCAAAATCCACATTCACCAGTCCAGGTATCTGCAAAAGAAGAAAATAATATAAGCAAAAGACATGAACACTTAAGCAATTTCATTTTCAACCATGACGGAAAAGTTGCCTCTAGGTTGAAAAAGAAAGCATCAGGCAGATGAAAAATAATCAAAACATGCTTTCCATGATTAACAAAAACTGAATCCCCAGTGACCAAGACGTGAAAAGATACAATTCAGCAATCCGCAAAACAACTCACTGTTATTATGTCAGAAATTCCTTGCACCCCCTGGCGTAGAACATCGTCAGCAAGAAGGAAAGCATCCTGAAGGGGTGTCTGCTCATCTGCAATATCAAGCAGACGATCATTGGGAATCACAATAAGACTATCAACATTCTTTTGCAACTTCTCAATGGCCTCCAACGCCTGCAATGATACAAACATGAAGAATTTGTTTGGAAGAACTTTGAACGATACAAGATTTTGTAAACTCTAAATACTGGAAAAAGGCAAAAATTGTAACCCGTATGCTTAATCCAGTATGTGTACTATCTTCAACCCCGTATACAAATTGTAAGGAAAGAAACTGATTTCCACAAATATATCACTACATTGAAGAGTCCTTCAAATAAAAGAGATATATGAATCATTAAAACAAACCTATGAAACCCACAATCTCAAGATTGGCCTAAGTGGAAGAAAGAAGCATGTCATCTGAAAAATGCGAAATAGCAATTACACAATTTAGACAATGAAGGAATTATTTCCCTAAGCATTCTACCAAAGGACTCCACTCACTTTCTCTCCAGCATTCAAATATTTGTTGGATGAGATTATATGTTTTCTCAAGACAGTAACTGGTTTATCTGTTTGTTTATACATAGCATAGCATAAACAGAGTCAAGCTATTTTCTTGGTCTCATGCAAAAGCAAAAATGACACCTGCCTGCACTGATCTTTTACGCCCTTCAAAGCTGAAAGGATAGGTAACCACACCAACAGTCAAATAACCAGCCTCTTTTGCTATCTGTGCAACAACTGGTGCAGCACCCGAACCTGTTCCTCCACCCATTCCAGCTGTAATAAACACAAGATCTGAGCCCTTAAGAGCATTTGCAATGGCTTCTTTTGACTCCTCAGCAGCCTGCTCCCCCAAAATCGGATTTCCACCTGTGCCTGCATTTGAAGCAAATAATCAGAATCCAAGGACACACATGGTACACATCTTATGAAACAAACAACCACCCAAAGCAATCATTAACATCACATTACACATGATCAAATCACTCAATACAGAATTGATATGCATTCTATTAGAAAAAGAGTGGCAAACCTAGTCCACGAGTCAAAAGTTCACCGATTTGAAGTGGATTCTGAGCAGCAGACTGTACAAGGGCTTGAGAATCCGTGTTAATGGCATAAAAATCAACTCCCTATTAAAGCAAAATTAAGGCACATTAGTTACAATTCACAAACAAAATTCTGAAGCTATTCCTCATTTTATAATTAAAACTGCCATCATAATTCATATTGCTATGGACAAAATAGATTTCAAACAAGAAACCCAGACTGCATAAACCATAAAGCCTTAATGATAACGTTTCAAACTTTACCAACTGTAGAGCCAAACCCTAGAAATTGAACTCAAAAATCAACACTAAGAAAATAATAAAAACGGGAACTCTAATATAAACCCACCTGTAATCCACTGCCTATCATGCGATTAACAGCATTGTTGCCTCCTCCACCAACACCCACAACCTTAATTTTTGCAGTCTCAATTGGGGCAATTGAACATCTCACACTCCCTTTGTGGGGCCGTTTCCAGAGGCTTGTACGCACCGTTTTGTGATTATGAGAGAGTGTTCTGTTGAGGTGAAATGAAGTTGATGAAAGTAACTCATTTAGGTTTGTCACTTGAAGTGTTGCCATTTTTCTGGCAGAACTGTTTCTGAAAATAAAAATGAAAATGGAAATGAAGCGAAGATAGATAGAGGCTTTAGGGTTTAGAAGAAGAAACAAAGTTTCAAACTTTCAGCTTCACTCACATCACCTGAGAAGCTGAGACAAAGTTCAGTTCTTAGAGATATTTGAGAAAGATTGGGTGGACCCCTGTTTTACATGTGTTTTTCATTGATTTAAACGGTGCCGTTTGATAAAACTTCGCTATTTTACTTTTTTTCATCCATAAATTAATATATAAATAAAAAATAAAAAATATATATACATATTAAAATTTTTTAAATTAAAAATAAGAAAATATATATATTAAAAATTTTTAAATTAGATATAAAATAACACATATTTAATATATCATTTGAAAATTAAAAACTAATTATAAATAACATTACTTTTATTTTATATTAAAATAATTCTCCCCTCTTTTATAATACTTGAAATCATTGTTTTAAAATTAGAATCGAAACATCTAATTTGACTGAAAACTGATATCAAATTTAATTCAGATCATGATTAAAAATTTTTAATTATTGAATCTAACAAATCTGAAACTAAATCAGGTAAACAATATTAAATTATAATTCACCCATTAAATAGAAGTGATCGGACCATCATGTTAACTTTAAACTTATATAACATAACTAAAACTTTGTCTTTTTTTTTAGTTTATTATAACTAAAAACTCATTTTAATTATGTTATATTAATATCATTAGACGAACAGTTGGTTTTTTAAACAGGCCAATGCCCAGCAAGCCCAACTCTAAAGCCCCTCTTAAAATTTTCCATTCCAAAGTTATTAATGCAAAACAACAAATTGGTGATTAGAAATGACAAGAGTTCATTATAAAAATTTAATAAGAATGATTGCTATGTGAAAAAGGAAAAAATTTCAAATGTTTTGAACTCCTAATTGAGTATTCAGATAATGTGTTATTAAGTGATCGAATATTATTTTATCTTTGATTTAAAATTACTTAATCAGATAACACGCAATTAACACGCAATTAGATACCTGAGACTGGATGCAAAAGAGACTCATTCTTTAAAAATGATAAATAGGCTTAAAAAATTCTAATGAGTGTGAATGGCATACAAAGTGTAATTTGCAGCAAGAGAGTTTCACTGCTCAAAACTTTGATGAGATTTTATTTCTATATGCCCATAAGCCAAAGGAGAAACTGTTTCTAAACAATTATTTCATTCAAATTACAAGTCGATCCGATCACCTGCTATTAATGTGAGAAAAATGTAACAATTCAAGGGAAAATGCCGTCAAAGACCAATACAACTCCAACTGAAAGTTCATGCACTCCAATATGAGTTACACAGATCCAACATGAAATATAAAATGATCCATGAGACCTAAAAACAGATATTTTCATGGGGCCTCCACAACAAATGCCACTGGATTGCCAAACATATACTATGCTTCCACAAAAAGAATTTCGATAACACACTTCTCCACGAAGGCAAATTTCATTCACCTTCACTCAGAATAGGGACTATGAGTGGGTTCATCTGGGCAAGGTACACAATAGCCCACCTAAAGAAAATGAAGAACAAAGTAATTTCAATAATGAAAAAAATATACAAAAAACCAGATGAAGATAATCACATGTTAGTATATTATATACAGCATTGATTTAAGAGACCTTTCCAAAACTAATTCTCATCTGAGATGGAACAAATAAAACCTAAAACGTAAACTTACATCATCCAACAGCATATTGTTGCTGTAATAACCAATGTTAAGTGCAACCTGCATTGAACAAAAATAAATTAGCCATATTGCATAAAAAATAAATATTTTAGTGTGATAAAGACGTCAACAGATGACCAAAAGTCTTCTATACTTGGCAATTCTAAACCAGATATTTAACCATAGTCACTGATGGTAACACTTTCCATGCATCAATATCTGCTGTACAATGATATCATGTGATACATAGATATCCGTAGACAAGCATGACATGCACATTTTCATATATAAAATTATAGATGATATCTATGAGAATGATCTTCTCAACAAAATTAGAAATCATGTACACATGAATCTGAAAATTGAGAATGTATATATAAACATGCATATCTAGAAGTCCCTTTCAACACTAATTCTAACAAAGTACAGCCACTTTCCAAAGCTAATTATAACAAACCCTTCAGTATTATAAACATAAAGTCACCACTCTGAAGAATAGAATCATTGCCTTGCACTTGTAAACAGAAGGCTAATACCATAACACAACATACAAGGGTTTGTATCCATGGTTCCAGATTTCAACCAAAGATAATTTACATGTTCAATAAAAGTGAAAAGCAGCAGCTCCTTAACAAAAAAATATTCCACTGAAGCAAAGAGAGATAGAACAATGGTAGAAATGGCCAATGAAGTAAAATTCACAATTAAACTGTCCCCTTGCATTGAGAAACAAAATATTTTGGACACTCTGTGAAAAAAGTGAATTCCACCACATTGCCCCATTAAGTTATGAGATATTTCATCCACTCTAGTAACAATGCCTGAAACATGCTACTAAAGAGAATTGAGTTTATACTTTTGATAAAATCGCTAATCTGATCACTATTTTCTCTAAAATGAGAATCCCATTAACCTGCTTAGCAAACTCAAGTCCAATGCCGATGCCAAAACCTAAAATCTTTTAAAAGGTAGCCTACAATATCTCAAAAGGTAGATTCCACAATGAATCAAACTCCAAACCTTGCAGGAGCAAACCACAGACTAATCCCTCAATGTGAATTACTAATATGATCCCAATTTTTTGATTAGATCCTAAATCCAGTTTTCAATTTTTCTTCAATAGTCAGATTTAGAATTATCATCAACATATTATCACATTACCACAAGCAACTTTTAACTGTTCATCCACAATACACATACATATATACCACATGCATATACCAAGAAGCAAATGTTTAATCCAAAACTTAATAATGAAACGAAAGCACATACAAATTGGCAGAGGGTCCTTTGTTGCAGCAAATTCTGGTACAAATGGACGCAATGATTCCGATCACCACAAAGATAAGCGTCGTCACCATAAAACCCATCTCGAGATTTCAACCTAAATTAGGATCGATCACCTGCAAATTCAAACCTCATCAGAGAAAATAATTAATAAGACACACCCAGAAGAGAAAAAACTGCGAAAACTACAAATAATGCGGAAATAAGCAAAAACATTACAGTTTTGATCAGGGAAAAATTAGAAAAGTTGGAAATTGTCACAAGAAATTATAATCTAAAAAGGAAAAAAACCACCTTTGAAGGAACAGATTGATCTGGTTATGGAGTAAATCAAATCGACCCCTTTGAATCTCCCTAACTTTCTCTCTTTCGTTCTTCTGCTCACTCGCTCTCTATCCCCTTGTCGTGTTCCAATTGGTAAAAGCCATAACTTTGAGCCCCAAACCATGGGCCTTGGCAGGGCCTAATCCTGGGCCTCATTCTTGTACCATTTTTGAACTTCGGCCCAATATTTTCTGCAGAGTAATGCAATATGCATTCTTTTTTATAAGCAAAAAATATGAAAATATAAAAGGAAATGACAGCTGTGGGATTTGAACCCACGCCCTTTCGGACCAGAGCCTAAATCTGGCGCCTTAGACCACTCGGCCAAACTGTCTGTTGATCAAGGGGCCAATTTTTATTTATTATATGTTTAGATGAATCCTGTTGATAAATTTTTGCGATTGCTACTCCACATTTATGTCTCCCATATAATGTGTTTTTTTGACTCCTAACGTGGGAACAACTATGGCGGTGTAACGTTTGCAAATTCAAACCAATCATTGACCTAATAAAAAGGTTGGGTTAGGTTTTGATTGATCTAATCGAAAGGTAACCTAATAAATTGTTTAAATAAACATTAGGACAATATTTAGTTAAACAAAATTGTGTTCTCATAGTGTGAGATACATATTGTATATTTCTTGCAAGTTAAACTCTATTTGATCTAAAAAATTACAAATTTTTTTACCTCCACTTGGATCAGAATTGTGACCAAATGACATAACACTATCCTTGCAATTATTAAGATGCTGACATCACCCAATTGGTCTAATCAGAAGTTAGACTAATAAATAATAAGACAATATTTAATTGAATAGAATTATACGTGACCTCATACTATGTAATGCATCTTGCATATTCTTCATTGGTTAGACTCTTCAAATCCCAAAACATACAAATTTGTTTCTTCAACTTGAATCAGAATTGTGACTGAATGGTATAGTATCAACCCTTACAATTGTTCGATGTTGACATCACTTGATTAGTCTGATCAGGGTTTTTGTCATCACGTCATTTAGAAAGAAAAATTAGTATACATAAATAAAAAAATAGACCCCTCACTAATCTTCCTCTCTAGTTTTCTACTCAACAAAATTAAATAAATAGAGGACATCAAATTGCACAAATGTATCAAACACTTGAGCAAATTAATTACATGTTATTTAGTTTTCTCTGGGATTTGTCTAATTTCTTCACTAGATTAATTTGCATTACAACAATGGCTTTTTCCCAAGACTTTGCCTCTTCTTGGCCTCACTTTAACCGTTGGAAGCCAAGTAACCTAGAAACAACGGAAAGGACACAACATGGGCAATTTTGTAATTTTATTAAATCATTTTCAATATTTATCTCTCATAGTTATGTGATAATAGTTATAACTCTCATTCTCTATCAAATCGAGAAAAACATAACGATAATGTTCTTTTATATGACTAAATTTGATGTAACATGACATATCTCTCTTATAATTTAATCATCGTAACTTATATCTAATCCTATAAATACAAAATTGATTGTTTAAAAAAACATAAAACTATATTGTATTCATATTCATTTAGAATAAAACGACGTTGATTTAAAAGTTATATAGCAAAAACAATTATATAAAATTAAATTGTTTTAAGTTAATCAAAACAATGTCATTTTATCTGTATATGTAAGCTGAAAATTATATAGCAAAAATAATTATATAAACAATAAAACTATGTATATACGTTTTTCGTATATAATTTATGTATGCAGATGATATATCATTATATGATCAGATGATTTTAAATTAAAAATAAAATAATACATAATACATGACCCCGATAATAAAAAAGTGTATCTAATTTATAATTGTTTATAGAGTATATTCAGTATGTATTGCAATAAACTTAAATGTACCTGTAATTAAAAACAATACCTTAAGCAACACAGACAGAGAATAGACAGAAAAATATACATGTGGCGTCGCCCGGACTCGAACCGGAGACCTTCAGTGTGTTAGACTGACGTGATAACCAACTACACCACGACACCTTTGAATATCCATGAGAAGTATTTAAAATTTTATAGGATATAATTTAAAATAATTTTTAAAAGGTAAATGTTAAACCAAAAAACTATATAAACAAATAATTACATATTACCATGTAATTGAATATTGACTTATCTTTAATTTTTAATTATCTAATCATATGATGACACTTTGTTGTTTGTGCATATAACACTATTTAATGTTAAGATAAGAGATAATTGATAAAATATATTCAATTAATGATAATTTGATTCAAACTATTTAAACTTTGATCATTATTTGGTTTGGTAGTAAGCTTTAACTCTTAGCAGGTCGATGTAACTGTATTAAAACTCATATTGTTGGTGATTTTTTTTTTTTTTACCTCATCAATGATCATTCTTATTTTTTGAAAATTCAAACATATCAAATTTGATCTCGAATTGACTGTTTTATAATCGAATTGAATTCAAAACTTATGCTTATTCAAGATGATGCCAATTACCTCACCTGGTGGACAGAGTCTTCGGCATTGGGTGCACTTATTCATCTCTAACACTTTGAGCAAACAAGTTTTAATAATTTGTTCACAAATCTATATCGAAGCCATGGGTGTCTTCTGTAGTTCTTATCTCTTCTCTGCTCTGGTCGTCGATCATCTTTCTGAAACAACCATATGCTTTTAAGTCTCTTGCCCATCTAACCCTCTTGATTCTGCTATAACTTTCCCCTTTCAGAGATTTGGTTGGCTAGCTCTCAACTCAGCTCAAATAATTGTGAAATTTAAGATATTTGATTTTCTTTTTTTTTTTGGGGTGAGCTCAAGCTCGAGCCAGATCTTACCAGATTAATGAGCTTGAACTCTATCTTAAGATAATAAAAGGAAACTCGAACCAAAGACTACACGACTCAAGCTAGATTACAACCCTAAAACGGAACCAACTCCAATTTCAGTAAACGTGTCCATGCTTGTAAGGCAAGGCAGTAAAAAGCAACCAGTACAAATGCCTTACAAAGACAGTTGAAAATTCTCTAATATTGAAGAAAACACAGAAGATTTTGTTTTCAGCACTTTAAAATGTATTTTTCACATTTACTGTTAGTAGCAGGTGTTAGAAAGTTTATAACAGTTTCAGTAAATAGTCTATAAAGGAAGAACTATTAACTCAGAATTAGATTAGATGAACATACAACAAGAATTTTCCAGCGATCGAAAAAAAATTGAATTACTGTAATGGGAAAGTGAAGAAGGTGGTGAGAAGCTGACTTTTGTTTTCTTTTTTGGTTCTTTGGGTGGGCCAGGAGACTGTGAAGAGGCAAGCGTCGCTTTGAAATATCAGAATCTGAACGCGGGGTCTACATCCATTGCCCAGGCAAACTTAGCCAGAAGTGACTTGTTGAATATCTGGAAAAGAGTTACAGATAACATGGTTAAAATCAGATGCAGTTTCAGAATTGTGTCCAGCTAGAAGAACCGCAATAGTGTTGGCAAAATTCTTTACCTTCTCGATAGGAACTTCATGTCGCTTGCACCATGCGACTGTTATCCTCGGGTCAAGGTAATTGATCTTGGATGTGCCCAATGCCACAGTTTTTAAATCCTCTTTGGTCTGCATATCTCGTTCCATTTTTTCAACTTTCACATTGGTTTGAGCTATCTTCCTCTCTATCCTGTGTATTGTTAAAAATAATTTAGCATCATATGAATATGTATACAAATCCAGAAAAATGGTTGCAGGTTATATTACGCTTCAGGGGTCAGGTTCCTCTTTCGCTTTCCATCAGCATCCTTCAATGGGGGCTTCCCTTTTCTAGCCCTGTCCAAATCGATTTTCAGGTCCTTCAGAACACCCTACAAGCAAAATTACAGTGTCCGTTACAGCACTGCAAGTTCTAAGAGGAACCAATGACGTTTCAAAAAGCATGTTATGAAGGGCCTTGACTCGGTAGCATCAAACACCATTCCAACAGCAGACATCTATATTTTTGACCAGAAATTTATCAATAGGTAAGTCTGTCTTTGCACTTAAATATATATTTTCCGACAAGGTTTTTTGACCAGAAATTTATCAATAGGTAAGTCTGTCTTTGCACTTAAATAAATATTTTCCAACAAGGTATCTCAACCATGAAAGCTCTAAATTTCCCACTGATCCAGGAGTGGTCATTACCTTGAGCTCTTCTATTTTCTCGGTCAACCTTGTCATCTGCGCACCATGTGATTTTGAAACAGACCGCTGATGATTACAAATAATTGCAACCTGCACAGCAAGGACAAACCATATTTATCAATGCCATAATGGTTACTCAAGATAGGGATCACCATTCGCCAAGTAAGCATTTCTTTACCTCTTTGTTTGCACTGTTATAAACAACAATCTTTTCCGCAACATCACCTTCTTTAGTTTCCTTACTCAACTGTGAAAGGCAAAACGATATTCAAAAGAGAATTAAATCATGGGAGGAAATTGAACAAAAAAATCCTACAAAAAATCAACATAGATAGAGAATACAAAATAATATCTAAAGTGTCAAATCATACAATGATCAAACAAATCTTTCAATGAAATAGTCAAGGGCCAAGCAAACATAAAACCTAACTTCTATGGGCTTTTAATGCTATTGCTTATTCACAAAAATATCAGGAATTTTCGTTACACATTTATATGCCCACAATAATCATGTTTTGCAATAACTTCTTTCCCACACATTAACCAGGAAAACCATTGATATCTGGTCAATCAAGTCACAGGTGATTCCAGTCTCCAGCTGACAACTTACCATCTCATCCAATGTGATCGAGGCATTATATGTACGGAAAACTTTTGCTGTCAGGCCAGGCATGAGTTCCTTCAGATGAGCATTAAGTTTAGCTGTATCCAACTTGTCAAAAAGATCATCATTTTGCTTCTTTCCTGCAAAAGGGAAAACACACAAATAAGTCCCAATCATAAAATAAAAACATGTGTAATATTGTGATTGGCCATTTACTCACTAGTTTGAAACTGCCCAATTGCCTTGTACACAGGAAGCTCGACTTCAACTGTGTTTACATATTGAATTGAATCTTTACCAAGGAAATCAAACTGGATGATCAAACAGCAACAGACATATTAACACTTTCAGCTAGCTCAGAGAACAAACAGGTTTGGAAAACTTTTAGCTAGGAAGTGAAAATTTCAACTTCCACAAACTTCATTAAGTATCCCAGCACAGGTGCTAATTGACCTCAATCATTCTGCTCTTAACTTTCCCAATCTTGTATTTATAACTAAAATGCAGTAATGTTTGAATCATGTGAGACATAAGCAACCATACCTTTAACTTATTTGGTGGGATACACTCTACATTCCCCACTTTCAATGTACAGCAACCAACAGTATCAGCTTCATCATCATCCTGCAGAAGTCAACCGAAAAAACAAAGAAAACCTCGATAACCATCTCATTAACAACATAAATGAGAAAGCCGCTTGGCTTACAGATATCAGAATTTAAGCAACCCAAAAAGCAGAGGAGACTGCACCACATATAGAACAGTGGCACATGTTCCAAGAACACACAAAGAAATGTCAGCAAAAAATCAGACATGCACAAGGTTTCTAATGCTTCAGACAGTAAAAAATAGGCATTCGATCCCAAAGTAACAATGGCCAAAAAATTGAATATAACTCAATGCAATCCAAAAGCACAGAAAGAAAATAAGGTTAGAATAGTTCAGCTGTTATATAGTCGAAACAGAACCCAGTATATTAATAAAACCCCATTTGGAAAAGCAGTTTACAAAGCAGAAAAAGGGACAAAAGGAAAAATTCAAGATTTGATTGATACTCGTTATGAAACTTGAAGCTGCTCATAGCAACTTTACCCCCATGAATACAACCAACACCTCTGCACCCCACAAATCAATCAAATAGAATAGCTACCATACTCATAAACCATAAACATAATAGAATACCTTCTCATTACCCGCCCTAAGAGCTAGTTTATCAATAAGATAGGTTGCAACTGCTATTTGCCTCCTTGCAACATCTTTGCTAGTAAAATCCTTTGTGTATGATGCCCTAATGCTCTCAATATAGTCCTGCATTTAAGTATAGAGTTAGCTACCAAAAACTGGAAACATATATAAAAAAAAATTGCAGTGAGAAATAATTTGGTTATCCAAAAACAGCATAAAGAGAGCCAAATTATCGGAAGTATGCAGTTGAGAACCTTCAGCTTTCTTGCTTTCTCATATTTCTCTTTGTCACTTTGCCCCTTCAAGGAACTGCTAGCAGCCAGGAACACATACTTGAATTCCTTAGGATTAATTGGATCATTCCAGAAAGCTAACCATGTAACAGTGTTATCATGCTTTACTTCCTTCCAGCTGCCAAGGTAAAAATGCCTCAGGAGTTACAAAAACCTAAGGAATAAGAGTTCCTAATCCTCCTAGATATCTGGAATATTGAGAAATAAACCTTTCACGAGGGATTGGACATTCGGGAATTGGGGCATCCTCCCCAATATTTATGGTAATGTCACTCGGACGGATTCGTTTTTTCAGCTTCCCCATCTATTAAGAACAAAAACCAACCAAAGAAACAGAATCTACATTCTTCATAAGCAGTAACTAGTGCAAATCCAAACAATAACAATGATATAACAGCAATTATATTGCAGTGACAGCTCTTAATTCTCAATAGTTAATCAAATGATGCCAGCAGAACCTTTGGATGCTCTCCCCTGCCTCGAAACAGCCCAGGTGGTTCAACTCTGAAATTCCCAACCTGACATTGAAATTATCAATCAGCAACCATACTCTAGGAATAACAAAAATTAACTATTCAAACATGTATTCATGCACCTCAGGCAACAGCACATACATCAACTAACTATTACATGTGGAAAGTAGCAGTCAAACATATAGTCAAAACTCTAGACCATAAAGTGTTGAGCGTGAACACAAACATATAAGCAATGTCATAAAGATATGTATGTATGTTTTCCTTTGAAGAAACAGAGGTTGAGAGTGAAAAAAAAAAAAATTGGGAGGGAAGAACCAATGTAGGTGGAAAGAACAAAAAGCTTATCAACTACATCATTCACTATTTGTACACATGAAATTGATTTATTAAAGCAGAAGGGAAAATGAAATAAACTATAAGATACAGATATTAAGTGACAGCCAAAAAGATCATATGAACCAGAGAAGATAGCTAAAGAACCCTTTTATCTCGATCCTCAGAGAAATTATATTTAAGAAGTAAAATTAAAAAAAAAAAAATGAAAGAAAGACAACCTTAAAACCCAGGAAGCCTCCTTAAAAAGAAAGGCATGATGAAAAACAAACAATTAATGTTAAAAGATACAGTGGAAGGGGTTCACAAAGACAAAGACTGCACTCAGTGGTAGCCAAGGCGGACTGACACTACCAGTTAGCCAGAGGATATTGTTGCTAAACACACACAAAGGAGTCCAATGAGCTTCACTCTACCTCAAGCAGAAAAAATCAATCAAACAAGGAACAATTTCTGAAGGCTGTATTCTGAATAGGATTCATCATTTACTACTACTTGGGCAAGTCAATTACATAAACTAAGAGTGAAAACAGCTAAAATAACAATATGTCCATAGATAAATTGAGAATCCAAAGACAGCAACTGAAAATTCAGATAAAAAGAAAGAAATAGTAAGATAAAGTAAACCTTCTCTTTGACACCATCAACTACAGCCCACATATACTTCTCCTCTTGTTTCAATTTCTCTTCTTTCAAGGCCTTCTTCTCCTAAAAGAACAGAAAATTTTACATAAATGATTACCAAACAAAAAGATTATCTAAATATTGTCTGGAATTATAAGATTAAAGTAAAAATCTCGGTTTCGATACAGAAGTGCTAATTATGTGAAAACTAAGTGTACCCGAATCTTAAACATTTGCAATTACTGTTGCATTCCCAATCAAGTATATCAACCAAGGAACAGGAATTGGATCCCATTCAACTAAGGGGAAACACAGATGGTTTTCAGTGATCAAAAGCAGATAACCAAGAACTAAGAAACTCCTCAACTTTGCAATGAAGAAAAACAAAGGCAAAATTGTTCTATTACAAGAAAATAAAGAGCTGTAATGGGGGTCAAGGTAGTGCTGTAATGGGGGTCAAGGTAGTGCCTTCTGAGTCATAGTCGATAAGATGCAAAATGACCAATGAGAGAAAGTCAAGAAATTAAGAACAAGGGGAAAGAGGAAGCAGTTACAGAGGCGAGGAGCCTGGCATTAACTCAAATGTTATTTTGCATGTCAAATCCGAGAAGTCTTTAGAGCATGACAAACTTACTTCAGAACTCATCTGTTTCTTAATCTCCTTCTGCTCCTGATGCCAATCATATATTGGCTTAAAATCACAATCCGCCAAATTCTGAATTACATGGTTTTTCCCCAGCAATTTACGCCAATCAGTCCAAAAGTTCTCTTTGAATTTTGGTTTCTGCATGTAATCTGTTTCTAGCATCACTGCATACATTGTTGCAACCTGCAGAGACGGTCAGGAATGTGGGAATGAATACAATGGGCAGGAATGTGGGAATGAATATAAATAAAGCTTGCAAGTGACAGTCTTTGAAAGAGAAAACCTCTTCCTGTTCAGGAGTCAGGTCAACTGGTTTCCCCTTGTAGAGCATCTTAACCCTATGAGGTGTGTATGGAGGAGGAAAAATAACACCATTATGGACCAGAGTAGTCCATTTTTTTTGCCCATCACCAGAGCTAGGAAGCATTTTGGTTGATTTTGAATATTTTGAATTTTTCATTATTTTCTTGGACTTCTTGTTAATTTTATTTGACGAAGAAGAAACAGCTTTTGTTAATTTTTTCGTCATTGTAGGAACTACTTTTTTATCAGATGATATTGATTTCTTCATTCTCTGGGCTATAGGAATATGGTCGTCGTCATCTGCTTTCTGTTCTTTAACCATTACTTGTTTAACTTTCGTTTCTGTAGAAGTATTCAAAACCTTTGGCTTTTTCACTGATGATGTAGCCGATGAACCCACATTATCTAAGGGTCTCTTGTTTGACACTGAGGAAGACTTTTGCTGCTTGTCAAATGTGGTCAAACCATTTTGCAGAGGTTTTGCAGTCAGTGGTTTCTTTATATCGCGATCAATAGGCTTTTCACCTGATGCTCCGGTATAGGACTTTGAGAACCTCGAAGATAATGGAACTTCATCATCAGAATCATCAGGAGCACTTTTAACTTCAACCTTAGAAATTGGTGAAGCATCGGCTTTAGGAGCATTGAGCCCTCTATTGGCATTGCTGTTGTTTCCCTTAAGTCTAGCACTCAAGGGTTTGTCGTCATCAGAATCCTCATCATCATTTTTGACACCATTACTAACTGAATCATCTTCCTTCTTCACAGAAATTGATGCATTTGTCCGTGGTGATTGTTTTAACCTATCATCTAATGGACTTGGTGTTTTTGAATTAGGCACAGGTGACTTCACTGGTGATCCCTTGGCAGATGAAGATGATGCTTTTAGACTTGGAGGAGGAGATCTCAAAGGTGATGCCTTGGAAGACGAAACTGTAGTCTTACCCTTTTGAACATTGGCATTTTGACCATTTGCTGTGGATGATGATGGTCTTTTTCCTTCAGGATTCACTTGATTTTGCTTAGCAGCTGTGTTACTCCTTTTGAAAACTACTGGACCATCGTCATCGTCATCAAAATCATTGACTATGTTTGGTTCAGTAGAAGCTTCAATAGCCATTATCCCACAACACTATTTGTTGGCATGTATGTCACAATTCTGAGAAACATCAAATATCAAAATTACAATTAAAACTCATGTAAAGCACTTTAGACATCTTATACGGCAGCAAACAAATAGCTCCTATCATATATATCCCATAAAAAAATTCACAATACATCGAGAAAAAACCATAATGCCATTATATTCAATCAAGAACTCAATCACTAATACCAGCTCTCTCAGCAAAGAAAAGAAGAAAGGAAAATCAGGTTTAGACCTGCTTCAATTTATCCAATTAAAATTATTCTATGCTGAACATAACAGGGATACTATTAAGAAAAAAAAGCTTATGAGCCAATTATTTTTCTGTGTGTTTTTGCGACTACTAGCTGTAAACAACAAATACAATAACAAAGAACCGGGAAAGAAATTATTGGAGAACTAAAATAATGAGAACTTACGCGAAGAGAACTTTGAAAAAAAAAAAAAAAAAAGCATAACCAAGCTAAAGATAAGGGTAATAGTTTCAGTGGGGGGAACAATTTTGGGGAGAAACTCAGATGAGAAAAAACTGCAAAAACTCCAAAACAATGCAAAACTAAGCTGAATGTTACCGTTTTAAACCGAAACGAAGATGAAAATTGTAAGGCAAAAACTAAATGAATATTGAACCTTTCAAGGGACAGATCAAGCTGGTGATTGAGTAGATCAATTCGTGTCCTTCAATCGCTCTCTTTTTCTTTCTCTCTCTCTTTCTCGCTCCTCCACTGTCTATTGTGGTGTTGCAGATGATAAAAGCCAGAACATCGAGCCCTAACGGATTAATTTGGGGACAAAATAATGGGCCTGGACCTGAGTTATTGATATAGTTTTGGGCCATTGGGCCCATATCCAAACCACCTAAAAGCCGAAAATTCTAATTTAGAATACATAAACAAAAATACTTTATAAACAGTAAATATTAATGATTACAAATATGGGGCATTGGTTTCTCATCATTACTATGTTCAAATAGAGTTAAATTCAAAGCGAACTTGTTTGGCTCAAAATGAGTTTAAAACCTAAGCTCGCATTCATTTAAGATAAGCTCAGTTTGGGTTCGTTCGAACCTAAACATTTGCTCCGCTTGCTTAAATGAAAAAAAATTTAAATAAGTTGCATATGATACAGAGCATTATACATATGAATAATTCAAAATTTGAAACAAGCTTGAAATACGAGCTCGAAACTGAGCCTGATAATCGAACCCAGGCGAATATCTCATACAAACCTGAGCTAATGCGAGCCAATCACAAATAATAAAATTACCCAGCGAGTTAAACACGAAAACATGATTAAGCGAGCCCAAATCGAACCTAAGCTAGGGTTTGCTCGTTTTCAACCCTATGTTCAAGATAAATTGGTAGAATTATTGTATTTGATTGAATGTAATAAAAAAACATTAAAATATTATTCCATTTAAATATCTTTAAGCATAATTATTATAAAATATTTTTTGTATTACTTATTATATTAATTGATAATAGGGTATTTTTGTCTTAAAAAATAAATAAGGGTAAAATTGTAAAAAAAAATATTATATTGGTAATACAATCTTATAATATTAAAGACGATGTGGTAATTAGATTATTTTTTATATTACCAATCACATCAATATTAATAATAAAATATTTTATTATTAATAAATCAAACTAAGTAATATCATTAATAAAAGACAAATTCCCAGAGTAATTTTTTACTACCTCCAACTAAATATCCCATAGAGTGATGTATTATTTTGCAATAAAATGATTTTAAATTAAAGATAAAGTAACAATAAAAACATATACACATATAATGAATACCCATTTGGATACATAGATGGTTTGTTGTTATATAATTAAGTGATTTTGAATTAATGATAAAGTAATACATAATTATATAGTGATTTATCATCATTAATACTTATTATAACTGTATATAATAATGCTCATAAAGTAAATAATTTGATTAATTAAAATCATATGATGATGTATCAGTTTATTTGTATACCGATCTTTTGTACATGTAGTAAACGTTTTTACAGATTTACGTGGCATTATTTTTGTATTATTCATCATTTATTCAATGTGCAATGTTGTATGCAAACACTTTTGAATATATAATTTGATACATAAATAATGTATCATTAAGTGATTAAGTGTAATATTATATCATACGAGCACTTAATTAGGGTTAAAGTTGAGTGCACATAACATTGTTTTAGCTAATTTTTATGGGATCTCATTCATTCAAACGGATTATGCCCTTGTGCGTATTTTGCAACTCATAATGTTGGCTAAAAAATCTACAATAAAACAATATGCACAATGATGAAATGTCACAGTGTCATTTGATGATTTTGAATTAGAAATAAAACAATATTTAATTATATTATGACATATCAATATTTATGTATAAATTTGTCCACATCATACTACTCTTTTAAATTTATCAAAGGAAATAGTATCATTAGTTTCTGGATCTTCCAAATATGGCAAATAATTATATTTATTAAATTATAAAGAGACGTTTGGTTTGGGTAATATTTTGTTGTTAAAAATGAAAAATTATCTTAAAAATAGATGACCTAAAAGATTATTAGCTATAAATGATTATCATATTTAATACGATTTAGTAAAAATTGGTATGCATAAATAATAATTGTCTTTGGTTTAAAGTAATAAAAAAATAAAAAAATATTATTTATTATATTAATTAAAAGTAAAAGTATTTTAGTCATAAAAAATTAATAAATAAAATTAAAATTATAATAAAATTAAAATTACTTTGATAATATTTTAATATCTAAGAGCGATGATAACAAGAGAACTATTTATATTACCATTAATAATATAAAATTACTGTAATTATTATTGAAAAATTAAAAAAGGTAATACATTACATTTTTCTATAACACAAACCGAACGACTTTTAATGTCTTATTGTTTTGACATAAACTCAAGAATCCTAAAACACACAAAACAACATTATCTCTTCTTAAATGATTTTAATATAAGAGAAAAAAGGGACCATAATTTTCTCCATACACATACTATCACATCAATTTACATATCACTAAGATGGATTTATCGCTTTCCTATCACTCTTTTGATACAATCTATCAACACTAAGAGCTCTCCCAAGCCCTTTTCTTCCATATTGCTTCTCAATGGTTGAGGCAAAAACAGCCAAATACCAGTCACCGCCAAAAACGCCACCGTGCACAGCCGTGAAACCAGGGGGGGCAATTGCCACCGGTCAGCCAAGGCTTCCTTAACCAAAATCTCAACAGCTACACACCCTCCATGCAGGACAAAAAACTGAGTCGCCTCCCCTGTGGGAGGCACACGTATAACATGATAATAAATCAACTCATGCATAAGACCCGAAACAACGAATGTGGCAACGACAGCTAGCGACCGGCCCCATCGTTTTCCAATCACGCAACTAGATATACGCCGTACAGGAATGTATACTGTAGGGCGTAGAATACTTGACACCACGAGGTTCCACCTACGGCCCCAAAAGTCCTGCAGAGAGGTGGCCAAATAGGGCTCGTTGAACTGCGGCTCGATCACCAAGCCAAAAATATGAGCTGGGATGGCACCCAGGGCCAGGAGAATTTCAAGTTCAAGGTACACATGGCAACAATAAAGGACTAAAACCAAATAAGGAAGCAAATATTGCCTGTAATCATAGACCAGAAGTAGCATAACCAGAAGGGCAATTTTGATGGCAAGTTTGAGAAAGTTTGAAGCTTGATGTGTTTCATGGGTTGGATGGGGAATGTGGGGAGATAGGTTAGTGTTATTTTTTGATTTGGGAGGTAGATTTGGGGTTATTTTGATGGGGAGAGAAGCCACCAGGATGAAATGCTGGAGTTTGTTGGTTTCAGAGAGAGGGCCTTGGTGGAAGGCAAAGAGAAGGAGCTTGAAATTGGCCAGCCATGATAGGAAGAAGGAGGTGACACCTGTGAGGTGGAAGGTGGAGAGGGCTAGAGGGAGAGTGATGAAGAGGTAGAAGATTGGGAGGAAGGAGATGAGCCTTGGGAAGCCCTTCGGGATTCTTGAGGTGATGAGATGACAATAGGTCAAAGATGTGATTGCTTGAAGCCATACCTTGGTTAAGTTCTTGATCTCTTCTTCCATGTCTTTGAGGAGTATTTTCTGTTTGTAGATCCTTTCTCTGTGTTTGTGTAGATCTACAATTAGACTAATCATGCATAATCTGATGTTTAAGTGTGTGAATTTGCCTTAAGAAGAGGTCACATTTTAATCAAGTCACATTTATTAGGCACAATAGATCTTCCCACCACCCAACAGTAACATTAATTATTAATAGTGGGACAAGAGGACTACCTTCCTCCCAAAGTTTTAGTTCAATTTTAAAAATAAATATATTATAGATGAAAAATTCAAACATATATCTATTCCTAAACTTCCGTTAAAATCGCTATTAAATATAAAGTTAAATTTGTTATTTAATAATAATATTAAAAAATAAATAATTTTGTCTTTTTTTTGAGATATTGAATTTTTTACTTTTTTTTTTAATTTTGTATATATATACTACTCATCTCAAACTTTAAACAAAAATACTATAACAGTAATCTATTTCTCCAAAATATCTCTGTTAATATAACTCATACAGAAAGAGAAAATATACAATAGTAATCTCTCTCTTTTTACTTAGTCTTCAAACAAGAGAAACAATTTCTATAATATAAAAAAAAAAAAATTTAATAGAAAAGGTACCTATGATTGATTAATAAAATCAGTGAAAAAAACTATTATAAAGGATTCAACTTAGACCCATGATTTCATATTAATAGATTGTTTAATATTGTGATTTTACGTTAATGTCAACCTATTCTTCGTCTAGTTTTTTATCTAAACCTGAATTTTCATATTTTTTAACTATCAATAAAATATTAAACAGCATTTAGCAATACAACAACATGAAATTATGATATTAAACAATTTACCAATATGAAAAAATGAGTCCAAATTGAATCATTTATAATAGTTTCTCTCATTGGTTTTATTATTCAATCATAGGGACCTTCTTTATTGAATAATTTTTTTTCATGTTGTAGATATTTCTTTCCTTGCTGGAAGACTGAGTAAAAAGAGAGAGATTATTATTATGTATTCTCTTTTTCTGCATAAGTTATATCAATGGGGCTATTTGGGGAAATGAGTTACTGTTGTGATATTTTTGTTTAGGGTTTGAAATGAGTGACATATATGTATACACGATTAAAAAAATGATAAAAAATTTAATATCCTTGTGTTTTTCCTCAGGTTTTGAAAATTAATATTTCACCTTAGACCTCAACTTTAAAAAGTGACCATCCCCCCCCCCCCCCCCCCCCCCCCCCCCCAAAAAAAAATCCTTAGGTTTTTCCTTCACCTCTCCTTTTGGCCATTGGCGATGGCTAGAAGCCATGAACTTTGTTGGACAACCATTGTCGTTTGAAGGTTGTCCTTTGGAGGACAACGACTCCTTCATCCGCCGTAGGAGCCGTTCGCACACAGAAGTGGTCAGATTTTAAGTTTGGTATCATTGGGAGAAAAATAAATTTTTCAAAATTTAATCTTAACAGAATTGTTAGTTTTTCAAACTAAAGGAGAAAATAAAATATAATTTTAATTATTTTAATATTATTTTTAAAATAACAATTTTATCCTTTAACTCTAATAGAAAATTTGTGAGTATATTTTAATAGATTAAAACTTTGGTGGGTGTTTAGATTTTTTGTCAGCCGTAGGTATATATTTGGCATTTCACTTAAACTTGGTGGGAAATAATTTTTCGGCCTTTATAGAGTCACATTTATTTTGCAGGTCCTCTGCGCTTCTATCACTTGGGCGGGAAATTGAAATTTTTAGCACTTTTTTATTCCGTGTATACAAAATTGACACCTATCCTAAAGCTTTCACAAATATACCACAACAATACTCACCTTCCCCAAAATACCCCTTTTCAATCTTTCATGTATAAATTCTTTCTCCTCTTCTCTGCAACTTTTTTTTCTCTTCTTCCTCTTCTTCCAAAGTTATAAAGAAATCACTCTCTCTTCTCCCTCATCTTCAAAAACAAAAACAGGAAGGAAACAACCAAATTCTTCAAATTAAGAATTCTTCAAAGTACGGATTTTAAAAAAAAAAAGGGAAAAAAAAGAGCAACCTACAAGATAAAAAATGACCATCGAAGAAATGACCATGTAAGATGATCATGTAACAGTATTTAACTGGAAAAAGAAAAAAAAATTGATATTTAAGGATTTAAGTGAAACAAAAAAAACTGGGCATTTAACTTTAAAAAAAAAAAAAGGTTGGCGTGAAAGTTGCTGTGTAAAGCCAACCTTTAATATATGTATATAATATTAAATAATATTATTATATTAATATAATATATTATATACTATAATATTATAATATATTATAATTTATATAATTAAATTATAATATTTTATAATATAATATTACATATATAATATAAAATATATTATATATAATATATATAATTATTACAGGGGTTGGCGGCATCGCCAACCCCTGGTAATATATATTATATATATAATAATATTATTATATTAAAATATTATAATTATATATTAATATAATATACTATAATATTATCATATAATAATATAATATATTATAATTTAAATAATATTATTATAATATAATATTACATATATAATGTAATATATATAAAATATATTATATATAATTATTACCAGGGGTTGGCGGCATCGCCAACCCTTGGCGTCGCCAAGGGTTGGCGATGTCGCCAACCCCTGGTTATATATATTATATATTATATATATATATAATATTATATTATAATATAATTTTATATTTTATAAAATATATGTAAAAGGAGTCTGGGTTGGCGATAAGGGGAAATTAGCCTGTAGCATTAATGTAGGGTGGGCCCACCCTTTATAAAGCAAAGCATGATTTTTATATATGTATAATTATTTAATTTTATATATATATATATATATATATATATATATATATATATATATATATATATATATATATATATATATATATATATATAATTATATTATATATTTATATTAATATATGATATATTATATTATAATTAGAATATTATAATTATATATTATTTATATTATTTATATTATTATTTTATTATAATAGTATATTAATATTAAAATATATTATTATATATTATTATAATATTAAAGATATTCTAGTATTAATAATTATATATTATAATATATAATATTATATATATTAATATAATATATATAATATTATATTAATATATTTTTTTTCCAGTATTAATAATTATAATAAATAATATTATATTATATATAATATTATTATTTTTATATATTATATTATAATAAATAATATATTATATTATTAATATATATATATATATATTAATATTATATATAATATTATATATTATATATATAATATATAATATATAATTGCCAAAGGTTGGCGGCATCGCCAACCCTTGGCGACGCCAAGGGTTGGCGACCCCGCCAACCTTTGGCAGTATTAATATATATTATTAAAAAATATATATATTATAATATTATAATATATAACATATTATAATATAAAATATTATATTATATATATTATTAAAAAGGTTTTCTGAAAAAAAGTTAAAAAGGTTGTCAGAAAAAAAAAACTGAAGAATAAAACTGATTGGCAAATCTTATTCGGTAAATTTCAGATTTCAGAAAACTGGAAATCTTATCTATAGATTGGGTATTTAATTAAAAAGAAAACTGGAAAAAAAAAAAATTAAAAATGGTTGGCATGGGTTGGCGTTTTATAATTTTTGGGGGTTGGCGGAAACGCCAACCCATAATTATAAATTAAAATAGGACGCCAACCCATAATACTTTTTTACAGGCAAAAGGTTGGCGTCACCAGGCACCAACCCATTATATTATATTATAATATAATATAATATAATATAATATAATTATATTATATAATTACAAATATTAAATATAATATTTTATATATTAATATATAATATAATTATAATTATATTATAATATTTTATATTATAATATATAATATACTATTTTATTATATATAATATTATATTTATATATATAATATTTTATATTATAATATGTTATATATTATAATATTATAATATATATATATATATATATATATATATATATATATATATGTATATATAATATATATTAATACTGCCAAGGGTTGGCGCGCCAAGGGTTGGCGATGCCGCCAACCTTTGGCAATTATATATTATATATTATATATATAATATATAATATTAATATATATATATTAATAATATAATATATTATTTATTATAATATAATATATAAAAATAATAATATTATATATAATATAATATTATTTATTATAATATATAATTATTAATACTGGAAAAAAAATATATTAATATAATATTATATATATATTATATATTATAATATATAATTATTAATACTAGAATATCTTTAATATTATAATAATATATAATAATATATTTTAATATTAATATACTATTATAATAAAATAATAATTATAATAATATATAATTATAATATTCTAATTAAAATATAATATAATATATCATATATTAATATAAATATATAATATAATTATATATATATATATATATATATATATATATATATATATATATATATATATATATATATATATAGAATTAAATAATTATACATATATAAAAATCATGCTTTGCTTTATAAAGGGTGGGCCCACCCTACATTAATGCTACAGGCCAATTTCCCCTTATCGCCAACCCAGACTCCTTTTACATATATTTTATAAAATATAAAATTATATTATAATATAATATTATATATATATATATAATATATAATATATATAACCAGGGGTTGGCGGCATCGCCAACCCTTGGCGTCGCCAAGGGTTGGCGATGCCGCCAACCCCTGGTAATAATTATATATAATATATTTTATATATATTATATTATATATGTAATATTATATTATAATAATATTATTTAAATTATAATATATTATATATTATATTAATATATTATTATATGATAATATTATAGTATATAATATATTATAAATATAATTATATAATATAATTATAATATTCTAATTAAAATATAATATAATATATCATATATTAATATATAATATAATTATATATATATATATATATATATATATATATATATATATATATATATATATATATATATATAATTAAATAATTATATATATATAAAAATCATGTTTTGCTTTATAAAAGGTGAGCCCACCCTAAATTAATGCTACAGGCCAATTTCCCTTATCGCCAACCCAAACTGTTTTTACATATATTTTATAAAATATAAAATTATATTATAATATAATATTTATAATTATATAAATTTTATTATATAAAATATGTAATATATTATAATAATATATAATTATAGAATATATAATATTATATATAATATAATATATTTTATATATTATATAATATTATAATAATATTAAAAATTAATTATATAAATTATAATATTTTATATATTATATTAATATAATAATATTATATTAATATATAATTATAATATTTTAATATAATATTATTATTATATATATAATATATATTACCAGGGGTTGGCGATGCCGCCAACCCCTGTAATAATTATATATATTATATATAATATATTTTATATTATATATGTAATATTATATTATAAAATATTATAATTTAATTATATAAATAATAATATATTATAATATTATAGTATATAATATATTATATTAATATAATAATATTATTTAATATTATATACATATATTAAGGGTTGGCGTTACACAGCAACTTTCACGCCAACCTTTTTTTTTTTTTTAAGTTAAATGCCCAATTTTTTTTGTTTCACTTAAATCCTTAAATATCAATTTTTTTTTCTTTTTCCAGTTAAATACTGTTACATAATCATCTTACATGGTCATTTCTTCGATGGTCATTTTTTATCTTATAGGTTGCTCTTTTTTTTCCCCTTTTTTTTTAAAAATCCTTATTTTGAAGAATTCTTAATTTGAAGAATTTGGTTGTTTCCTTTCTGTTTTTGTTTTTGAAGATGAGGGAGAAGAGAGAGTGATTTCTTTATAACTTTGGAAGAAGAGGAAGAAGAGAAAAAAAAGTTGCAGAGAAGAGGAGAGAGAATTTATGTATGAAAGATTGAAGAGGGGTATTTTGGGGAAGGTGAGTACTGTTGTGGTATATTTGTAAAAGCTTTAGGATAGGTGGCAATTTTGTATACACGGAATAAAAAAGTGCTAAAAATTTCAATTTCCCCACTTGGGCGGTGCTGCTCTTGTCTCCCAGTTTCCTGATTGCATGGTCCCTACACTGGCTGCTCTCCATAAACTGTTGGGCTCCTTCTGCATTCTTCAGATGTTGTCCTGGCCTATCTGGTGCCTCAGTCTCACTCGCTGGTTGATGGATTTCTCTATCACAGTTCCCAGATTCTGCCAACAGGTGCTATTTGGTGTTTTTTTTCCTCCCTACTGTTCTGCCATGACCAATTCTGCAGAATCTTGTTGTAAAGAGTTTCTGGGTATTCTGCAATGCTGGTTCTCTGCCTGCTTGCCCTTGTTGTTCATTCTCAGTTTCCACAGTCCCCTCCTCTGCTGCTTCATATTCAAGCCAAGGAGTTGCTGCTGGCTGAAGCTTTTGTTTGCCTACTGGTTTCCTGCTGCAACTTTCTGCTCCAGCTAGGTTGTTTTGCCTTCCTGTCCTTGGCTATGCTTTGCTGAATCTTATATGAGAAGAGACAGCCCTTTGCAGCTCCCCTGGTCTGGCTTTCTAGGATTCTGTTCTCCCCGAATGCAGCCTCTTTCATATTGCAGTTTTTCCAGGGTGCTCAAGCTCCTTCTAGGCTCCCTTGTCCTCATAGGCCCTGTTGCTTTCTGATCTTCCTGCTTTCTCCAGACTTGGGCACAATACATATGTTTGTATGTTCATTTTGCTGAACCTCTTAAGTCTTGCCTGGTGCCACCTTTCTCTGCCTCCTCCTTCCTCACTGACCTCTATCAGGCACATGTTCAAGCTTGCTAGATTCCTCATATCTTCCTTGCAGCCTTTTTGATTTAAATCTAGTTCTGTTGTTAAGCTGAATGCTGATGTGCTTTCGAGCCTGCTGAGCAATGGTCATTATCCCCTCCTGTTTGTTTTAGCCGTTAGCTTATATATTTTGTATCATGATGTAGATAATTTTGTATAGCTTTAGCTTGGTAGACTGACTTGATTTTTATTACAAGCGTTGCTATTGGTTGTAGGGTTCTCTTCTTGAATCCTATCATTGTATGTAATTTGAGAGGTCTTTTAACAAGAGTTGATCCTTGTTCTAATTAAGTAGTTTTCACAATTCAATCCCCTACAATTAGACTTGTCAATTGAGCCTATTAAATCAAGTTTGATTTGTTCAATCTCGGACTCTGAAAAAAATTGAGTTTTGAGTTTCAAGCATATCCATTTAAAAAACACCCTTGCAATCCTTTATAGATTTGAAAACATGGTAAATACGCTATTACAAATTTACAGCTCTATCAAGCCTTGGGCTTGAACAACATTGTTCAAACTCGAATCCAATAACTTAATGAAAAATTTTGTCAATAAGAGTATATGTACATATTTATTATACATAATTTATATATATAGATGATATATCATTATATAAGTGGATGATTTTAAAATAAAGATAAAGTAATACTCAATTACATGATAACACGTTATCTATATATCAAAATTAGATATCAAAAGTATATACATATAGTATTGCTCTAAATTTATTTGTTTAGGCCTTCCTAAGATTTATATTCCATTTGGCCCGAAGCAAAAAATTTCCGAATCGTATAATTAAGCCTTAGGTTTATCTAACCCAGTTGATAGGTCTATTTATAATTCTTTGGAAACCTTAACTATCACAAACTCAAAACTGCTATAAGTTTAAGATCATGGAGGGAAGGAGGTCGTTAGGCATTGAGATCATATGCGAGAGGGGAAAAGATGGTGGGGAAAAAAGGAATGATAATGTCGTAATAGAGTCGACCAAGGATTTGAAAAAGAATATAATAAATGTGAAAGATAGGGGAAATATAATTAAATTATGCATATAAATAAATCTTATTAATTTATTTATACAAACTGAGTTGATTGTTTTTAATTAGATGATGTGATTATTTATTTTTTCTCTCATTTTAAAATTATTTAATCAGATACTATCATATTAAGTTATATGAATGTGTTTATACAATACATTTATAAATATAATATTATTCGCAAAAATAAGAGGGTTTTGATGCAAATGGAATATGTAACGTTTTTTTTTTTTTTAAATTTAGGGAATTTTGAGGTAATATAAGATTTTTTTAAGACGTTAAGTAGTTAAAAATAATATAATAATTTAACTTTTTGATATCATGTTAAATTTTTTTTTCCACAAATAGAATTTAATTTTAGACAAAAAAATGTTATTTATATTATCAAATGATGAAATATTATTGTATAACAATTGATTTTAAATTAAAAATAAAACAATATTCAATCATATTGTGACATATCAATGTTTGTGTATAAATTTGTCCACATCATACTACTCTTTTAAATTTATTTATGTTCTTCCAGATATGACAAATAGTTATATTTATTGTATTCTAAAGAGACGTTTGGTTTGAATAATATTTTATTATCAAAAATGAAAAATTATCTTGAAGATAGATGATCTAAAAGATTATTAAATATAAATTATTATTATGTTTGATACAATTTAGCAAAAATTGATAGATATAAATAATGATTGTGTTTAGTTAAAAGTAATAAAAAAATACTAAAAAATTATTTTACATAAATATCCTTAGGTATAATTATTTTTAAAAAATATTTCATATTATTTGTTATATTAATTAAAAGTGAGAGTATTTTAGTTGTAAAAAATTAATAAACAAAAATAAAATTATAATAAAATCAAAAATATTTTAACAATATTTTAATATCGAATGAGAGGTAATAATAAAATTATTACTTATATTATTTATTACATCATCATTAATAATATAAAATTATTATAATATTTTATTATTAAAAAACTAAACAAAATACTGCACTATATTTTTTTACAAAATCAAACCAAACGACTCTTAACGTCTCGTTCTTTTGACATAGACTTAAGAATCCTCACAAAACACAAAACATCATTGTATCTTATTAGGGGATTTTAATATAAGAGAAAAAGAAAAAAAAGGCGGATACTATCGCGTCAATTTACATATAACTAAGAATAATTTATCGTTTTCCTATTACTCTTTTTATACAATTTATCAACGCTAAGAGCTCTCCCACGGCCTTTTCAACCGTATTGCTTCTCAATGGTTGAGGGAAAAACAGCCAAATACCAGTCACCGCCACGAACGCCACCGTGCACAGCCGTGAAACCAGAAGGGGCAATTGCCACCGGTCAGCCAAGGCTTCCTTAGCCAAAATCTCAACAGCTACACACCCTCCATGCAGGACAAAAAACTGAGTCACCTCCCATGTGGGAGGGACACGTATAATATGATAATAAATCAACTCATGCATAAGACCCGACACAACGAATGTGGCAACGACACCTAGCAAACGGCCCCACCGTATCCCAATCACACAACTAGATATACGCTGTACAGGAATGTATACAGTAGGGCGTAGAATACTTGACACCATAAGGTTCCATCTACGGCCCCAAAAGTCCTGCAGAGAGGTGGCCAAATAGGGCTCGTTGGACTGCGGCTCGATCTCAAAGCCAAAAATATGAGCTGGGATGGCAGCCAGGGCCAGGATAATTTCAAGTTCAAGGTACAAATGGCAACAATAAAGGACTAAAACCAAATGGGGAAGCAAATATTGCTATAATCATAGACCAGAAGTAGCATAACCAGAAGGGCAATTTTGATGGCAAGTTTGAGAAAGTTTGAAGCTTGATGTGGTTCATGGGTTGGATGGGGGATTAGGGGAGATAGGTTAGTGTTATTTTTTGATTTGGGAGGTAGATTTGGGGTTATTTTGATGGGGAGAGAAGCCACCAGCATGAAATGCAGGAGTTTGTTGGTTTCAGAGAGAGGGCCTTGGTGGAAGGCAAAGAGAAGGAGCTTGAAATTGGCCAGCCATGTTAGGAAGAAGGAGGTGACACCAGTGAGGTGGAAGGTGGAGAGGGCTAGAGGGAGAGTGATGAAGAGGTAGAAGATTGGGAGGAGGGAGATGAGCCTTGGGAAGCCCTTTGGGATTCTTGAGGTGATGAGATGACAATAGGTCAAAGATGTGATTGCTGGAAGCCATACCTTGGTGAAGTTCTTGATCTCTTCTTCCATGTCTTTGAGGGGTATCTTCTGTTTGTAGATCCTTTCTCGGTATCTGTGTAGATCTACAATTAGACTAATCACGCATAATTTGATGTTTAAGTGTCTGAATTTGCCTTAAGAAGAGGTCACATTTTAACCATGTCACATTTATTACCTACAGGGTACAATACACTTTCTCACCACCCAACAGTCACATTAATTATTTATAGAGGGACAAGACAAGAGGACTATTCACATTAATTATTTATAGAGGGATAATTATTTATAGAGGGACAAGACAAGAGGATTATTTTTCCTCTAAAGTTTTAATTCAATTTTAAAAACAAATCTATTATAGATGGAAAATTCAAACATATATTCATACTTAAACTTCAGTTAAACTTTATTGTTTATTAAACCAAATAATCAAGTTGAGATCATATTGTTTATTAAACTTTATTTATGTAAATACTGTTTCAAAGCATTGGAAGGAAACACACCAGTTTCCCGTCGTTGCCTGAGAAGTCGCCGGTCACAATAGCAGCGGAACTCGTCATCGTCGGCCGCCGTCGGAGACTGAGAAGTCATCGTGAAAGGTTGCAATATAGCCGTGCCGTGAAGCTGCTGTCTTGTGAGCCTGCAAACCAACAGCCCTCGGCAGCTTCGTCGTCGTCGTCGGCAGGCGTCTTTAAACAGTCGTCGGCAACAGATGAATCGACGACCGTTTCAACTTGTGGCGTCGGAGCAAGTCGTCGGCTGCAGCAAATCCTTTGCGTCTGCGTGCGCTGCAAGGAACAGGAGGAAAGTTTTATATAAAACTGTTTCTCATACTTAGCTTCTGAACCGGCGGACCGGGTTGGACCGCGGTTCAGATGCGAACCGACGGTTCGACCGCGGTCCAACCCGATTTTAATTCTAAAACGGTTCTGTGCATATTAACAGCCGACTACAGTACCGGTTCACGGTCCGACCGGTCCAACCGGCCGGTCCGGTCCGGTTTTTAAATCCTTGGATAAAACAATATTTAATCATAATATGACATATCAATATTTGTATACAAATTTGTCCATATCATACAAATCTTTTAAATTTATCAAAGGAAATAGTATCATTAGTTTTTGGATCTTCCAAATATGGCAAACAATTATATTTATTAAATTATAATTTGGTTTGGGTAATATTTTGTTGCTAAAAATAAAAAATTATCTTGAAAATAGATGACTTAAAAGATTACTAGGTATAAATGATTACCATATTTAATACAATTTAATAAAAATTGGTATGCATAAATAATAATTGTCTTTGGTTTAAAGTAATAAAAAATATTAAATATTATTTGTTATATTAATTAAAAATGAGGGTGTTTTAGTAGTAAAAAATTAATAAATAAAAATAAAATTATAATAAAATCAAAATTACTTTGATAATATCTTAATATATAAGGGAAATGATAATAAGATAACTATCTATATCGTCATTAATAATATAAAATTACTATAATTATTATTGAAAAATTAAAAAAGATAATACATTACATTTTTCTATAACACAAATCAAACGGTTTTTAATGTCTTATTCTTTTGACATAAACTTAAGAATCCTACACCACGTAAAACAACATTACCTTTTCTTAAGTGATTTGAAACTAAGAGAAAAAAGAGACCATAATTTTCTCCATACACATACTATCACATCAATTTACATATCACTAAGATAGATTTATCGCTTTCCTATCACTCTTTTGATACAATCTACCAACACTGAGAGCTCCCCCAAGGCCTTTTCATCCATATTACTTCTGAATAGTTGAGGGCAAAACAGCCATATACCAGTCACCGCCACAAACGCCACCGTGCACAGCCGTGAAAGTAGGGGGGGCAGTTGCCACCGGTCAGCCAAGGCTTCCTTAACCAAAATCTCAACAGCTACACACCCTCCATGCAGGACAAAAAACAGAGTCACCTCCCATGTGGGAGGCGCACGTATAACATGATAATAAATCAACTCATGCATAAGACCCGAAACAACGAATGTGGCAACGACACCTAGCAACCGGCCCCATCGTATTCCAATCACGCAACTGGATATACGCTGTACAGGAATGTATACTGTAGGGCGTAGAATACTTGACACCATAAGGTTCCACCTACGGCCCCAAAAGTCCTGCAGAGAGGTGGCCAAATAGGGCTCGTTGAACTGCGGCTCGATCTCAAAGCCAAAAATATGAGCTGGGATGGCAGCCAGGGCCAGGAGAATTTCAAGTTCAAGGTACAAATGGCAACAATAAAGGACTAAAACCAAATGGGGAAGCAAATATTGCCTGTAATCATAGACCAGAAGTAGCATAACCAGAAGGGCAATTTTGATGGCAAGTTTGAGAAAGTTTGAAGCTTGATGTGGTTCATGGGTTGGATGGGGGATTTGGGGAGATAGGTTAGTGTTATTTTTTGATTTGGGAGGTAGATTTGGGGTTATTTTGATGGGGAGAGAAGCCACCAGCATGAAATGCAGGAGTTTGTTGGTTTCAGAGAGAGGACCTTGGTGGAAGGCAAAGAGAAGGAGCTTGAAATTGGCCAGCCATGTGAGGAAGAAGGAGGTGACAGCAGTGAGGTGGAAGGTAGAGAGGGCTAGAGGGAGAGTGATGAAGAGGTAGAAGATTGGGAGGAGGGAGATGAGCCTTGGGAAGCCCTTTGGGATTCTTGAGGTGATGAGATGACAATAGGTCAAAGATGTGATTGCTGGAAGCCATACCATGGTGAAGTTCTTGATCTCTTCTTCCATGTCTTTGAGGGGTATCTTCTGTTTGTAGATCCTTTCTCGGTATCTGTGTAGATCTACAATTAGACTAATCATGAATAATTTGATGTTTAAGTGTCTGAATTTGCCTTAAGAAGAGGTCACATTTTAACCATGTCACATTCATTACCTACAGGGTACAATACACTTTCTCACCACCCAACAGTCACATTAATTATTTATAGAGGGACAAGACAAGAGGATTATTTTTCCTCCAAAGTTTTAATTCAATTTTAAAAACAAATCTATTATAGATGGAAAATTTAAACATATATTCATTCTTAAACTTCAGTTAAAATTATTGTTAAATATAAGAGTGAATTTGTTATTTAATAATAATTTTAAAAAATAAATAATTTTGTCTTTTTTTGTGGGATATTGAATTTTTTACTTTTTTTTAATTATGTATATATATATATATATACACTACTCATCTCAAACCTTAAACAAAAATATTACAACAGTAACTCATTTCTCTAAAATATCTCTATTAATGTAACTCATATAGAAAAAGAGAATACACAGTAGTAATCTCTCTCTTTTTACTTAGTCTTTCAACAAGAGAAACAATCTTTGCAACATAAAAAAAAAATTTTCAATAGAAAAGGTACTTACCATTGAATAATAAAACCAATGAGAGAAATTATTATAAAGAATTCAATTTGAATCCATCGTTTCATATTAATAGATTGTTTAATGTTGTGATTTCACGTTAATATCAACCTATTTTTCGTCTGGTTTTTTATCTAGACCTCAATTTTCATATTTTTTAACCATCAATACAATATTAAACAGTATTATAACAACATTCAACAATACAACGATATGAAATCATGACATTAAACAATTTATTAATATGAAATCATGGGTCCAAATTGAATCTTTTATAATAGTTTCTCTCACTGGTTTTATTATTCAATCACAGATACCTTTTCTATTGAAGAATTTATTTTCATGTTGCAAATATTTCTACCTTTGCTGGAAGACTGAGTAAAAAGAGAGATTATTATTGTGTATTCGCTCTTTTTGCATGAGTTACATCAATGGGGGTATTTGGGGAAATGAGTTACTGTTGTGATATTTTTGTTTAGGGTTTAAAATGAGTGACATATATGTATACACAATTAAAAAAAATGGTAAAAAATTTAATATCCCTATGTTTTCCCTCAGGTTTTGAAAATTAACATTTCACCCTAGACCTTAACTTTGAAAAGTGACTTTTCCCCCTTAAATCCCTAAGTTTTTCCTTCACCTGTCCCTTCGGCCATTGGCAATGGCTAGAGGCCACGAACTTTGCTGGACAACCGTTGTCGTCCAAAGGTCGTCCTCTGGACGACGATGACTCCTTCATTTGCCATAGGACCGTCGTTCACATACAGAAGTGGTCGGATTTTAAGTTTGGGATCCTCGAGAGAAAAGTAAATTTTTCAAAATTTAATCTTAGGAAAATTATTAGTTTTCCAAACTAAAGAGGAAAATAAAATATAATTTTAATTATTTTAATATTATTTATAAAATAACAATTCTATCTCTTAACTCTAATAGAAAATTTACGAATGTATCTTAACAGATTAAAACTTTAGTAGGTGTTTGGATTTTTTGCCAGCGGTAGGCATATATTTGTCATTTCGCTTAAACTTGGGTGGGACATAGTCCTTTGGCCTTTATAGAGTCACATTTATTGTGCGGTCCCTCTGGGCTTCTGTCACTTGGCCGGTGCTGCAATTGTCTCCCAGTTTCCTGATTGCATGGTCCCTTCACTGGCTGCTCTCCATAAACTGTTGGGCTCCTTCTGCATTCTTCAGATGTTGTCCTGGCCTATCTGGTGCCTTAGTCTTACTTGCTGGTTGATGGCTTTCTCTATCACCGTTCCCAGATTCTGCCAACAGGTGCTATTTGGTGTTTTTTTTCCTCCCTACTGTTCTGCCATGACCAATTCTGCAGAATCTTGTTGTAAAGAGTTTCTAGGTATTCTGCAATGCTGGTTCTCTGCCTGCTTGCCCTTGTTGTTCATTCTCAGTTGCCGCAGTCCCCTCCTTTGCTGCTACATATTCAAGCCAAGGAGTTGCTGCTGGCTGAAGCTGTTGTTTGCCTACTGGTTTCTTGCTGCAACTTTCTGCTCCAGCTTGGTTGTTTTGCCTTCCTGTCCTTGGCTATGTTTGCTGAATTTTATGTGAGAAGAGACAGCCCTTTGCAGCTCCCCTGGTCTGGCTTTCTAGGATTCTATTCTCCCCGAATGCAGCCTCTTTCATATTGCAGTTTTTCCAGGGTGCTCAAGCTCCTTCTAGGCTCCCTTGTTCTCATAGGCCCTGTTGCTTTCTGATCTTCCTGCTTTCTCCAGACTTGGGCACAATACATATGTTTGTATGTTCATTTTGCTGAACCTCTTAAGTCTTGCCTGGTGCCACCTTTCTCTGGCTCCTCCTTCCTCACTTGCCTCTATCAGGCACATGTTCAAGCTTGCTAGATTCCTCATATCTTCCTTGCAGCCTTTTTTATTTAAATCTAGTTCTGTTGTTAAGCTGAATGCTGATGTGGTTTCGAGCCTGCTGAGCAATGGTCATTATCCCCTCCAGTTTGTTTTAGCCATTAGCTTATATATTTTGTATCATGATGTAGATAATTTTGCATAGCTTTAGCTTGGTAGACTGACTTTCTTTTTATTACAAGCGTTGCTATTGGTTGTAGGGCTCTCTTCTTGAATCCTATCATTGTATGAATTTTGATAGGCCTTCAAGAGGAGTTGATCCTTGTTCTAATTAAGTATTTTTGCCTGTCCTTAACTTTGCTTATGCTATTCTGCCCCTTCTGACAGAGTGAGTTTAGAGTGTTCTCGAATCCTTTGTAGACTCGTCGTTTCTTTGTTCAATATATTTTTTTAATTATCCCAAAATATAATGTTAAAGATACGATAATTTGACTATTTTATAGATTAAAAAAACTTATAATTCAATCCATTACAATTAGACTTGTCAATCAAACCTATTAAATCAAGTTTGATTTGTTCAATCTCGAAGTGTGAAAAAAATTGAGTTTGAGTTTAAAGTATATCCATTTAAAAAACACTCTTACAATGCTTTATAGATTTGAAAACATGATAAATACGCTATTACAAATTTACAGTTCTATCAACCCTCGGGCTTGAATAACATTGTTCAAACTCGAGTCCAATAACTTAATGAAAAATTTATTAATAAGAGTATGTGTACATATTTTTTATACATAATTTGTTTATACAGATGATATATCATTGTATGATTGAATAATTTTGAATTAAAGATAAAGTAACATTCAATCATATAATAATACATTATCTGTATATCAAAATCATATATCAAAAATATATACACATAATATTACTCTAAATTTATTTGTTTAACTAAGATTGATTTATCGCTTTCCTATCACTCTTTTGATATAATCTACCAACGCTAAGAGCTCCCCCACGGCCTTTTCAACCGTATTGCTTCTCAATGGTTGAGGGAAAAACAGCCAAATACCAGTCACCACGACGAACGCCACCGTGCACACCCGTGAAACCAGAGGGGGCAATTGCCACCGGTCAGCCAAGGCTTCCTTAGCCAAAATCTCAACAGCTACACACCCTCCATGCAGGACAAAAAACTGAGTCACCTCCCATGTGGGAGGCACACGTATAACATGATAATAAATCAACTCATGCATAAGACCCGAAACAACGAATGTGGCAACGACACCTAGCAACCGGCCCCACCGTATCCCAATCACACAACTAGATATACGCTGTACAGGAATGTATACAGTAGGGCGTAGAATACTTGACACCATAAGGTTCCATCTACGGCCCCAAAAGTCCTGCAGAGAGGTGGCCAAATAGGGCTCGTTGGACTGCGGCTCGATCTCAAAGCCAAAAATATGAGCTGGGATGGCAGCCAGGGCCAGGATAATTTCAAGTTCAAGGTACAAATGGCAACAATAAAGGACTAAAACCAAATGGGGATGCAAATATTGCCTGTAATCATAGACCAGAAGTAGCATAACCAGAAGGGCAATTTTGATGGCAAGTTTGAGAAAGCTTGAACCTTGATGTGGTTCTTGGGTCGGATGGGGGATTTGGGGGGATGGGTTAGTGTTATTTTTTGATTTGTGAGGTAGATTTGGGTTATTTTGATGGGGAGAGAAGCCACCAGGATGAAATGTTGGAGTTTGTTGGTTTCAGAGAGAGGGCCTTGGTGGAAGGCAAAGAGAAGGAGCTTGAAGTTGGCCAGCCATGTGAGGAAGAAGGAGGTGACACCTGTGAGGTGGGAGGAGGAGAGGGCTAGAGGAAGAGTGATGAAGAGGTAGAAGATTGGGAGGAGGGAGATGAGCCTTGGGAAGCCCTTTGGGATTCTTGAGGTGATGAGATGACAATAGGTCAAAGATGTGATTGCTGGAAGCCATACCTTGGTTAAGTTCTTGATCTCTTCTTCCATGTCTTTGAGGGGTATTTTCTGTTTGTAGATCCTTTCTCTGTATTTGTGTAGATCTACAATTAGACTAATTTAATCACGCATAATTTGATGTTTAAGTGTGTGAATTTGCCTTAAGAAGAGATCACATCTTCAACAAGTCAAATTTATTATTTACTGTGTACATTAGATTTTCCCACCTAACAGCAGGATTATTATTTACAGAGGGTCCGAGGGCTATTTTCTACTCATATTTTAACTCAATTTAAAAGAAATCCATGATAGATAAAGAATTCTAACACTCACCTATCCCAAAACTTTTATTAAAATTACTGTTAAATATAAGAGTAAATTTGTTATTTAATAATAATATTAAAAAATATATAATTTTATCTCATTTTTTTCTCTGATTTTAAAAATTAACATTTCATCTTTAGACTTTAACTTTAAAATGTGATTTTTCCTCTCTCAAATACCTAGGTTTTTTCTTCATTCTTCCTCCGACCATTGGTGGTGGCCAAAGTTCCAAACTTTGTTGAACACCACTCATTGTCCTTGGGCGACGGTTGTCATCCAAAGATCATCCTTTAGACGATAACGACTCCTTCGCTTATCATAAAACTATCTTTTGCAGACGGAAGTGATTGAATTTTAGTTTGGTATCTTATGGGAGAAAAAATAAATTTTTTAAAACTTAATTTTAGAAAATTATTAATTTTCAAAATCAAAAAGAGAAAATGAGATATAATTTTAATTATTTTAATATTACTAATAAAATAATAATTTTTGGATTCTGTATCAAACTTTTTTTCATTTATAGAATTTGACTTTAAATGATAAAATATAATTTATTTTATCAAACAGCAAAAACAATGTTCTTGAGACATAGCTTAAGGGGCCCATGTAAGTTGCCCTTTATAGTGGTGGGACAACTTGTGAAATAAATTAAGGGCCAATTCAAGCCAAGGTCACATCATCACATGTTATGTATAAAGTTGAATATTTAATATCAGCAATTTCCATTTCCTTGCAAAATTAATAATAATGAGAAGGCTATGAAAATGACAAATCTATGTAAGTCAAGTTTCAAACAAATTAAATTCAAACAAACAAAAAACGTAGATAAACCTAACTTTTTTGACTCCGAACTAGTGAAAAAGAACTATACAAAGTGACAATTCTCCTCGTCATCTATATCCCCTCTGCCCACAAAAAAACTCTCTCTTCTCTACTAATTTTGGATACATCATAGAAGTTAGACTGATCAGCATTAGCCCGATATTAAAAATTTGGCATGACTCGCATCAGTTTAGCACAAAAAAAAAAAAGTCATGCCCTGAACCATGAAATAAGGCCCACAGGCCAATGCTACCAACTAAATATATCAAATTATAAATAATATAAAATTAGTTAAATATTAATTAAAATTTAAAAATTATAAGTTAATCGTGTCCCAAGCCCTGAGTTTTGCCAGGCCGGCCCGGCACAGTGGGCTGCCTCTAACCAGTTTGGGCATGGTTCTGTTTTAGCAGAATATAATCCTTAATTTGAATTAAAACAAACCCTAATTTCAAAAATTAAAGCAAATCCCTAATTTCAACATAAATCCTAATCTCTTAAGTTGATTTATACTGAAATTGAATTAATCCCCAATTAAAAAAAATTGAAACTCTAATTCTGATTCAAGAACCCTAATTCAGAATTAGAATTATTAAAAGCAATAATTAAAAAAAACTTTAAAACTCTAGATTTAGGGTTTTCAAAATATAATTTCAAAGTTTAATTCTCAAATTCAGATTTTATAATCTAATGCATACTGCTCTGATATCACATATAAGATTTATTTTGCAATAAACATAATAAAATAAATCATTCAATTCAATTCCAAGATCTATGCATAAATTATAAAATACTGAATTAAACTTTAGGGTTTTATAAATACCTAGATCTCTATACAATTTGAAACTGAAAAATCTATTGAAATCACCTGAAATTATCTGCTGAGATCACCTCTCAATGTGACTTGGTATTCTACTCCAGCAACCTCTCTGAATGACAGCTTTGAATGGGTAAGCTATACTGCATTTATTTTACATTAAATTTTGTAGCAAAGACCTAGCCAATTTATAGTAGGTTAATTGACCCTCCATCAAGGTCCAATAAACCTTAAGAGTCACACTTATGCTGTCCACCCAAATCATAACTTTTAATTGTATTAGACTTATCTTTATTGATCACTTAAACCCATCTTTAAACTGGTATTAGACTATTCAATTACCCGGTTTTATTAAATCAAAAATCATAATTAATGTTAGCCCACATCAGGAAATTTCTAACAGCTCAAGCTCCTTCTAGGCTCCCTTGTTCTCATAGGCCTTGTTGCTTTTTGATCTTACTACTTTCTCCAGCCTTGGGCACATATGTTTGCATGTTCATTTTGGTGAACCTCTTACTTCTTGCCTGTTGCCACCTTTCTCCGGCACCTCCTTCCTCACTGACCTCTATCAGGAACATATTCAAGCTTGTTAGTTCCTCATATCTTCTTGCAGCCCTTTTGGTTTAAATCTAGTTCTGTCGTTAAGCTGAATGCTGATGTGGTTTCGAGCCTGCTAAGCAATGGTCATTATCCCCTCCTATTTGTTTTAGCCATTAGCTTATATATTTTGTATTATGGTGTAGATAATTTTTGTATAGTTTTAGCTTGGTAGACTGGCTTGCTCTAAGAGGAGTTGATCCTTGTTATGATTTGGTAGTTTTTGTTGATTCTTAGCTTTGCTTATGCCATCTTGCCCCTTCTGATAGAGTGAGCTTAGGGTGTTTCCAAATCCTTCATTGACTCGTTGTTTCTTTGCTCAATATACTTTTTAATTACCCAAAAAATAATGGTAAAGATCTGATAATTTAACTATTTTATAGATTAAATAAACTTACAATTCAATCCTTTATAATTAGACTTATCAATCAATCATACTAAAATAAACTTGATTTGATTTAGTTCGAATTGTGAAAAAAAAAATTGAGTTTGAGTTTCAAACATGTCCATTTTAAAAAAACCCTTGCAATCATTTAAGGGTTTAAAAACATGACAAATATACTATTTCAAATTTACAGCTCTATCAAGCCTAGGGTTTGAACAACATTGTTCATACATGAGTGTAATAACTTAATAAATAAATTTATCAATAAGACTATGTATATACATTTTTTTTTGTATATAATTTATGTATACAGATAATGTATCATCATATGGTTGAATGATTTTAAATTAAAAATAAAGTAACACTTAATCACATAATGATATATTATCTGTATACCTAAATTATATACTAAAAATGTGTGTACATAGTTGTTACCTAAATTTATTTATTTAGGCTTTCCTGAGATCTAAATTCCATTTGACCCAAAACCAAAAATTTTTGAATTGAATAATTAAGCCTTAGGCTTATCCGACCTAGTTGATTGGTCTATCTATAATTCTTTGGAAACCTTAATGACCACAAGCTCAGAATTACCATAAGTTTAAGATCATGATGGGAGAGAGGCTGTTAGGCATTGAGACCATATGCGAATGCGAGAGGGGGAAAGATAGTGGGGACAAGAGGAAGGGTAATGTCGTAATGGGGGTCGATCAAGGATTCGAGCAAGAATATAATGAGGGTGAAAGATATAAGAAATATAATTAAATTATACATACAAACAGATTTTATTAATTTATCTAAATAAATTGATATGATTATTTTTAATTAAATAATATAATTATTTATTTATTTTTTATTTTAAAATCGCTTAATCAGATACTATAACATTAAGTTATAGGGATGAGTTTATGCATTACATTTATAAATATGGTATTTACTCATGGAAATAAGAGGGTTTTGATGCAAATAGAATATATAAAGATTTTTTTTTTAATTTAGGAAATTTTGAGATAATATAAGATTTTTTAAGAAATTATATAATTAGAGATAATATAATAATATAATTTTTGGACACTTTGTCAAACTTTTTTTCATTTATGAAATTTAACTTTAAATGAAAAAATATAATTTATTTTATCAAACAGCAAAAAAATGTTCTTGAGACATAGCATAAGGGGCCCATGTAAGTTGCCCTTCATAGTGGTGGGACAACTTGTGAAATAAATTAAGGGCCAATTCAAGCCAAGATCACATTATCACATGTTATGTATAAAGTTGAATATTTAATATCAGCAATTTCCATTTCCTTCCAAAATTAATAATAATGAAAAGGCTATGAAATGACATATTTATATAAGTCAAGTTTCAAAAAATTAAATTCTCATGTCCATCAAACAAACAAAAAACGTGGATAAACCTAACTTTTTTGACTCCGAACTAACGAAAAAGAACTATACAAAACGACAAATCTCCTCATCATTTATACTAATTTTGGATATATCATAGAAGTTACACTGACAAACATTAGCCCGATATATCATATTATAAGTTAAGCATGACTCGCATCAGTTAAGCACAAAAAAAAATAAGTCATGCCCTGAACCATGAAATAAGGCCCACGGGCCAATGCGACCAACTAAATATATCATATTATAAATAATAAAAAATTAGTTAAATGTTAATTAAAATTTAAAAAACTCAAAATTTATAAGTTAATCGTGTCCCAAGCCCTGAGTTTTGCCAGGCCGGCCCGGCATAGTGGGCTGCCTCTAACCAGTTTGGGCATGGTTCTGTTTTAGCAGAATATTAAAATAACCCAGAAAACATGTATAAATCAAATATTTTGTTGATTCTGATTCACCAATGGCAGCTTTATCAAATGCTATTATTGTCAAAGAATACATCCAAAATATTCTACCGTAAAAGAAATATTGGCAGCATCACTTTCTTTCTTAAAGCATACCAAATTTCACAAAATTCTTTCCCCTGTAATTTCCAGATAGGGTAAAAGAGATACATGTTTTACCTAACCGTAAATTTGTTCATTTTTTTCTTATCATTTCTATCTAGTCCTTCTGCCTGGAAGTATTCTCTGTTCATTATCCGATAGGCGCATCCTCATTATCGTCAGTCAGGTTTGAAACTTCAGCACCCAGAGAGGAAGCGGCATTGATGATGATCAAGTTTGAAAATTCAGCACCCGGTGATGAGGGTTTTCGTCTTCACTGCTGATATATGGTGCTGGGGATGCTTCCGGTGGAGCCATATTGTGGCCATTAGCTGGGGATGCCTCAGAAGAAGCCAAACTGTGGCTGTTAGCTGTGGTTGGCAACGGTGCAGGTGAGGAGAAGGATGACGATTCTGCCTCTTCCGCCTGTTGTTGAAGGCTCCAGTACATAATGCTGGCAGTTAATGTGAGGATCATCTTCTGGTTTACCTGCCAAAACATCATGAGAAAATAGAATCAAAAGCTCATTGTCGATAAATTTCCCAGAACTATCTATGTTTTCTCCAAATCAAAGTGATCCCAATACTATAAGGTTACACTTGAAATTCATACCTCCATGATGTCCTCAGGCAACAAGAAAATCGAACAGCCCAGTTTTCGAGCCACACTGATTATGTATGTAGCATTCAACCTCTTTTCCTCGTCTGTCATGTCAATCATAAAAGAAATAATATGCAACAAAGAGCTTATACATTGTGTTTCTCTGAATGGAGCAATTATACAAAACAATAGAGAATATCATACCACTTTCACCCTTGGTGACAAGATTCCAGTTGACCACTCTTGGCGCCACGGAGCTTAGAAGCTCGAGGAAGAATAATCCACTCGACAGACTTTTATCCTGAAAAATCCCAGTACGCACAAATTCGTCACAGTTCTAAACATAATATAAATACTGAAGAAACAATGGGAAACTTTGTTTAACCTTGCAGCTCTCCATTTGAGAAGTTCTGCCTGTACTTTTGACTCTGTTGTTTGCCCAGTTAAGGATATCTGCATCGGTGATCTCCTTCCCTTGGGAGCAGGATCGCAAGTTTTTCAACAGTTGAAGCATAGTATATCTCATCAACTGCCATAGGAAGGCTGAAACACAGATGTAACGAACTTAGAGCATTTGAGCAAGTAAAGGCTTTCTAGTTCTGAAGTTCTGAATTCATGGTCAGTAACAAAGGTCTCCAATTTTTAAGAGAACGCGAGTGAAAGAACAAAAAGTTTACATTATGTCCACGGTGGCAGAAGAAACACCAAAGAAACAATTGGATTAGATTAAAAGATTTTGTTCGAAAACCCAAGTTTGAATAAAATTTCAAAATCTCAACGTACTCATCACACCTGCCAAGTCCCCAAAGTTTTGATTTCAAGAGTTTTTATGTGACAAGTTCATAAAGGCACAAAAACATCAAGCAAACTAAGGAATTGATATGAACATGGGGGAGAACCACACCCTAAAAGTGAAAAGTTAAGATTGGAAAGCCCGAGTCATATAAACTACACACTAGAGGCCAAAACCTTTTTATGTGAAATTCAAATCTCATACCTGACACTCGAGATCGTGACATATCAACATACTCTGCAGTCTTGATGCCCACGTGGGCTATTTGTGCACTAGCTTCCTACTACCCTTAGACAAACACTGCAATGCCAATATTACTACCCGTGTTGCATAATTACAATCGAGAGACATGATGGTGACTCTAATACCAAATTATATGAACTTTGAGATAACTACACCCCAAAACTAGCTATTGAGATTGAAAGTCTAAAACCATATAAAACTCATACTAGAAACCTATACTTTTTAGCGTGAGATTCAAGTCTTATATCTTATACTTGGGATCGTAACATGAATAATTGAAAATATAGCAAGCAGTAAAGACAAGATAAAGACATTACCAAGTATGAGCTTCTTATTTCCTTGAACGATATCATTTCCAGCTACATTCACTAGGGAAAATTTCAATTGCTTTCCGATCCGTACAACTTGATTGCAATTCTCTACTTTTCTAAATGGCATCTTAATTGGAGGCTTTGTTGCGTGCTTCCAGTTAACTGATCCGGGGAAAACTTTATCCAACACTTCTAGAAGAATCCATCTGTATGCACAATTAAATACTGGCACATTAGTTGCATTAAGAAAGTAAGAAATTGTATAAGTCCACAATAATTGAAAGCAAAACTGATCCATTCTTCATGAAATTATCCGAATAGAAGTCTAGACGATCAGTTAAATTTAAAATACATGCTATATTCTATCCGTGAAAGGCACAACTGTGAGGATTGCTCAGAAAATACACACATACCCAGTCCTGACATCCTCAAACACATTATTACAGTATGTAGCAATTCCAAGACTGTTAATCCATAGTCGAAAGCATCTCTCTTCTCTAGATGTTAGCACATCATCTGTCATCATCTCCGCAAATGAAACCTTTTTGCTGTCCATAGACAAGCCACTCCTGCAACAGTACAGAAATGCTTTACCATCTATATTACTAATGGCAATGGTATGAGTTATACGCTCAATATACTCTAAGAACTTCTACAACATAACATGATCAAAGAAAAAGAACTTCTGAAAATGTTTCCAACCAAATCAGAAAGGAAAAAAAATAGAAGGAAAGTATGGAAGAGTTGCATGAAAAATCAATATGCAATAGTTTTGTTCGTTTTCACCTTTGTTGAAATATTTGTGCCACGAATGCAAGATTCAAGTTTGCTGATCCCTCAACTATGTCTTTTGGGGTTAAATATCGTTTGCAGTCCATTTTCTCAGCATGCTCAAGTACCAGTTTAGCTCTTTCACTGGCATCTTTTGTATCTAATGTGGCTGGACTACAGTGTTCTGGTGCAAGAACATTAAGCAGGTAAGCATAAGCCTCACCATCCTGCAAGTTCATTTGCAGAAAAAACCAATATGATTAATCATCATTCCAATTTCTAGCAGAAAAAAAAAATTCATGCAGAGAAATGGTACAACAAATTAAGTAAGGGCGGAGTGGTAACATACAAATGTCTTAGTCCAAACAAATTGAAAGTATACAAGAGGCAAAGCTGGGGAAGCAAAATACCTTCAAATCAGAAGAAAAATTAGTGACAGGCTTCTTGTATCCAGCCTTTTTCAGATGGAAATTCATCCATTTTAGTAAGATTTTCTCAGGGGCTAATCCAATAAGCTCCTCAACGTCCTGCAAATATATAAGATGCATGATCAGACTTGGACACAACATCTGGATGAATATATTTTATTGAGATATTGACATCAATAAACAAAATTTCATTACACTGCTGTCTTCCACCAATTCCACAAGTTGAGGTGTCTTCTTAAGGTTGAGATCTGCTAACAGTTGGATCTGAATGTACCAAAGTAAGGAAGCAAAAGCAAACAAAAAAGTGAGAAAACACATCCAAACACTTGGACCGTAAACATAATTTTCCTCTTGCAAAAGTAACTCTATGTAAGTCGATATAAGATGAAGTTTGGAGACGTACCTTTATAATTTGGGAAATCAATCCGACTACCAGATGAGGCTACAAAAAAAAAAAAAAAAAATACAAAACAGGAATCCTCATTCTATTAAACACATCAATTTAAATTTTCTGAAATATATGAACAAGCTAAACTTACCCTTCCTTCAACCAGATCCTGTGTACCAATGTTAACCACTGTACAGCCAATAGCCTTTGCAGAGTTGAGGCACAGAGTGTGATTTTCATTCCTCTCCCATGGGTTAAGTACCCGTTTTGTGTTGATGGCTCGTTCATCTATTGTTCCGGGCACAGCAACATTGATTAGCTTACTGCAGCAAACAACAAGATAAAATCAACGCTGACACCACTGAACTATCAGCTTTAGCCGAATCAGTAAAGTAGAGTGGAATTAAGTAGACCCTGCTTAAGTACCATAGAAGAACTCCATCTTTTGCAAGCTCAAATAAGCCATTTGTAGCTGGGTCTAAGGGAAGAAACTGCTTCAGAAAAGGATCATCTCCAAGATAGCTATTTATGTGAGCAACATAACATGCTTTCTCGGATTCACTAATTGTGTGAAGAAGTGTGGTCGTGGTAGCCTTAAGAAATGATGAAGAGTTCTTCGCATTGCCCAATTTTGTGGAAGGTTGACCTTGCAAATTCAGATATGCCTGCCCATTCCATAACACTAATTCTGATATAAAATTAACAAATGCAAAAAAGATAATGCAGTATCATGAATTACCCCGAGAAAAGTTTCAAAATCGATCTCACTGCTTGCATCAGAATATGACTCTGCTAAGATTCCCTTAATGTCCTCCTCTGTGAATATGGTACTAAAAGCCTTCAATTTCACCATCAAAGGTGGCAAATCTCTCACGGTAACTTTCCCATTTTGATTTTTTATTGATATAAACTACAAAAACCAAAAAATAAAAAACATGTCACACTAGAGTTGCAAAAGCAATCACCACATAAATTTTCAACATCAAATTTCAGAATAAAATTGACTAAACCCCTATAATTCAAACAATGAACTGCTGCAAAATTAAACTAGACAAACTTACTTTAGACTTGAGGCTGCGAAGCTCAACTTGCGTGAACTGGCTTTGAAGCCACTGATCCGAGACAAGAACTCCAATATAGCTTGACATTCTGGCGAACCGATAACAAGGAAACCAGTAACTATATCTATATGCTGAATTTCTTCAAACAACACCAAACTTTGACAAAATTTAGCCACAATATTTAATCCCAGATTCCAAAACCACCACCAGAATCAAGAACTCCAGCTCAGATCCTATGCTGATAGAAAAAAAATAAAAACAAGAACCCGCTGTCAAATCACCATTTTATGTGGCTTAGCTTTCATTAACATCAAAATCCAATGCAAAATCTGAAAAATATGAAAAGACAAAATAATCTAGATTGAGGCTCAAAATGAACACAAATATAAAGTAGAAAACAATCAATAAATAATTCTTTGTTATCGAGAACATAAAATCACAAAGGACCCGGGAACGAAAAACTAGCATTCAAACAAAATACCGATTTCAAAAGAAAAAAGAACCCACTTTCGCAATAACCAATCAAACAAAACTGTTAACTAACAAGAAACCGGCATTGATAACACTGTTCAATCAAATTCACAACGAAAATGGCCTAAACAACGATAAAGGAACAAACTTTTACCTATAAAACCACATTCATTACGTTGCCGCACAAGTATATACAATCCAATAAAACAAAACATGGAAGCAAACGCATCAAGGAAAACAAATAGAATCCAGATGAGCAAACCTGGTAACCAAGATTTCATTGTAATTTTCTTTCAATGCTTGAGCATTTTTCTTCAAGAAATCTTATGACGCACGTAATATGAACGCGAAAGGATCAATTTTTCTTCATGAAAGAGCAAAGTGAGAGAGAGAGGAAACAGGTTTTATTACCATACAGTTTACAACAGACAGGGAAGAGTATACCAGAGTTCAAACTCATTCGATAATGATTTGGGTGCCAGCGAGTGTGTGGTTAAACGCAAGACTCGCTTCGTCCGGGTGACAAGTGAGAAGATTTATGTTTGCACGTAGTTAAAGCTTGGATCTTGTGCCACTACTATCTATTCTTTGACAACATTCTGCCAATTGGACTTCCAAAAAAAAAAAAAAAGAAATTTCAATTTATATAAAATTTTCTTTAAAAAAAAATGTGTGATAGTTTTAAGACATAGTCAAAGAAAAGGTTAATTCTAATTAACTCGATTGAAAATTATGATTATCGAATAAAAAATAAGAGGAGTGCTTAAGGTTTAAGGTTGTGTTAATACAGGGTAAATCATTTATATACGAAAATCGTATCAAAAAAATGTATAATCATTATATAATAAATTACAATTTTACAACCTATCCAAATTTAATCGGATAAATAGTAACAACGATAAACAAATCTTTTCATTCACTTTTGTTTATGTAAATATACAATAATATGATAATTGAACAATAGTTTATATTCTCATACTATATTTTTATCAAAATATTTATGTAAAAGACATAACCGTAAATATAAACTTTTAATAAATAAGTTGAAACACTTTGAAAACTTATTTCATTTCTCCTTCAGGCTTAGAATGTTCATACCCACTAACATTATAATGTTAAATTGAAATTATATAAACAAATAACATAATAATTGATGTATGAATTTTTAAATAATAGGTCGAATTATCTTTAAAATATTTTTGATTTATAATTTTTATACTAATTTTCATGTCTCAATTTATTGTAATTCCCGTTGAAACAATTTTTCGCATCAACAAAACTTTTCTTGGATTTTAATGTAATGGGTATATACAATATATGTGGTAAACAATGATGAGGAATGATGGAATGTATAATTAAATAGCTATGAGATATTAATTATGAATATTATAAGGCGGGTGGATCTTTGCATTATTGTAAATTCTTCACCATGCATACATACATACATACATGACATGGTCACATGACAAATAGTAAAAGCAATATTAATACCATTATGTTTCAATCTTAGTATTCAGGACCGAGTGAAAATTATATATATTAAGTTACATTGTAACAATAATTTATTTTTATATGATTAAATACTATTTTATTTTAAAATATTTAAGTTCTGGATTTAGCATTTAAGGTTTAAGGTATAAGATATCATATAATAAGTTTTAATTACTAGAGAAGAGGAGAAAATTCTGAAGAGATGATAGATAAAATTTCTTAACTTTTTGCTCAAACTTCTGAATTTCTAGCAAGTGGTTCCTATTTTTTAGTAGTTTATTCATCTTCTCAACGATACCCCTCTCACCGCATTGTCATCATCTTACTTGTATTGTCTTCACCCGTGAAAATGAAATAATTATGATTTGATTGAATCTAATCGATTTCATCCACTTTGTCTCGCCTCAATCATATTGTGTCATATCTTGATTGTTCTTGCCTTGATTATCACTGTGTTTGCTCCATCTTTTACACTATCTGTACTCCATCACACACAACTGTTTGTTTCTTCGTGTGCATCCCAATTTTTAGCGAGTGAACTAAAGAATTTTGTTTATAAATATGACTATGGATTAAGCCAAATCAAAATATATAACTATTCGTGATATCTAATTTTGGATGAAGGAATGAGAGATGGTTTATAGTTATTATCTTGGTGATGATAGAGAAACATTTTCCATGACTAGGGTTAGATTTGCATTGAACTTGTTTGAGTTCGAGCTCGGTTCGGATGAGCTCGAAACGAGCCAGCCCTAATTGAGCTCGAGCTACTCGCCAGATTTTTCAATTAAAAATTTTGATACAAAATGACATTATTTTGACTAATATGTTTTAAAACGACATCGTTTTAATAACAAAAAACGAGCTAAGCTAAATTTGAACTAAGTTCGAGTTTGGCTTTCATGAGCTCAGTTATATGTGAACCGAGTTGAGCTTGAGCTCAACTCTATGTGAACGGAGTTGAGCTCGAGCTCGAGTTCAGCTCGGCTCGAATCTACCCCTATCCATGACGGCTTATTGTTTTTTTTTTATATTTCTTACATGCATCAAATTTAAACAAAGTGATTAATTTACCCCACTTTATCATTTTTTTTTGTATAAAAAAATTGATTTTGGTTTTTAAAAACTTATTATTATTTTAATGAATTCACATCTCTTTATAACAAGCTTCTTTTAGTTTAGGCCAATCCCAATAGTAAATGAGAGATTTGAGAACAAAAAGATTGGAAAGATTTTGTCACTTCAACCAAGAAAGAATTATTGCTTTAAATAATGGTATTAATGGGCAATTCTATTCTTGGTCACCAATATTTGCTCCTTCCATGTGGATTTTGGACAACATTTTACATTTTCCTTAAGAATAAAATTATATGTAAATATATTTAGTATATAATTTAAATATATATATTATATTTTATTATGTGATTATATGATTTTAAATTAAAGATAAAATAATATTTAATTATATTATTTATGCACATAAATTATGTATTAAAAATATATAAATATAATGTTGATTGTTGACTAATGGGATGAGTGAGTCTTTAATTCATATAAATTGTATAGTTTCTATTGTTGTTGTAAATTTGAAAATGGTCTTGGCAATGCACATTTATTAGACCATATTGACTCAAAGATCAATTATTGACTTTGATTGGATTGGTCATGGGGATTCTGATCAATCTAATCAGGATTTCAAAATTAGAGACTTAACTTCTTTGTTAAAGTTTGTCTCACCATTGTTTAATATCAAGATATTGTATACTTTGAACATACAATCTAATAACTATTATTAATTTGTTTTTTAGTTTTATAACACAAAATACGTTTTAATAGCTTAAAAGTTTACATATTATTTAACTAATCTTTCCTAGCATCCCAAATTGTACATATCCAACGCAAATTTGTCCTATAGTCACACTCTTTAAACTACAATCCAAGATTGATGAGATCTTTTATCAGTTAGTACAGTTATAACCATTTGTAAAGTCTTGACATTAAATTATATGAATATAGAAAGAATAACAACTTAACAACTAACGTTGAGATTGAGGAATCCAAAATATTGGATCTGATCCACCCATGATAGGTTGACCCATCCATTAGAGCTACAAAAGCAATATTAACCCATAATATACGATAATATCATTTTTGCCCTTGACAGTTATTAAACATAACTGTCACTCTCGTTTTTAATATTAATTAGCATAACTTCTATTGGGATACAACTCTTACGCTAACAAAAATTACAATACTCCTTTCTCTTCAATACTCTGTCATCTAGAAGAAATTTTACAAAAAACAAATAAGCAAATCCAGTAAAGTGTGTTATGGCTACTGTCAGGAATGTATTAAATCACCAATCATCATCAAATTGGCAGATTTATAAACTAGGTAAGTTTTTTCTGTAATCCTGGATTTATGTTATTTTCGCTTACACAAAATATATAAACTTTACACCGAAAGTTTATAATTTTTATATGAGATCCAAATCTCATATATTGTACTTTGAGATCATAACGCAGATCACCACCAAACTAGTACTAATAATTCCACTTTCCACATTATAATAATCAAAGCATCAGTCTATTTTACTTTTCTTCAACTCTCCCGTGACCAATCCCAGACTGTTCTTCACATGACACACCTAAATATTATACAAACTCTGGCTCTAAATTCTTCCTACCCTTGTCTTATATATTGAGGTCCAAACACAATTTCTGTGCAGTGGGGCAGTAAAAATGGCTAAGACTAGAGTTTTTGTGAAGTGGGTTGTGGCAGTTCTGCTCATTGCTTTGGTGGGTGGAGCTAGGGCTGTGTCCGTTTGCAACATCGACACGAAGCAGCTGAATCCTTGCATGCCTGCAGTCACCGGTGAGTCGCCTCCACAGCCGAGCAAGAAATGTTGTAAGGTGATCAGCAAGGCTAATTTGCCTTGCCTTTGTAGCTACAAGAATGTTCTTCCTGCTGTTGGGATTAATCCCAAGAATGCCTTGGCATTGCCTAAGAAATGTGGCCTTGAAACACCACCAGAATGCAAAGGTAAGTACTCTTATTTCCCTGTTTTGCCTAAGTTTTTTTGTAACATCCTAAAATAATAGTATGAGATTTGCCCAAGGACACGCAAAGTGTCCACTAGCTTGATCGATCTACTGTCAATATATAGTTCATTTTGAACACAGTTTTGTTTTTGGTTGCAGTGCATTAAGGCAGCTGATCACAAACTTCACATCAACATATTCAAGCGTTTACCAAGATTTCAGATGCCATTTTTTTCACATTCCAGCTTTCGCTGAAAGGTCTTGAGATTTAATGTAGTGGCATTCCAACATTTGTATTCAATCATCAATGAAAATGTCTGCATGTCAAAAGATATTTATATGGTAGATGAGATTTCTTGTCACCAACCGAAGTCTCAATTTATATCCCTGATTTGATTCACCTAATTATACATTACTGCATGGAAACAACAACTTGGCCTCCAAAACTATATGATCCATACAACAAACAAACGCAGATAAGTTATGTCGAAAATGACAAATCCATTGTGTGTTACCTGGAAAAAGTGCACCTACATTACTTGTACGCCATATATCCCCATCTCGATATTAACTTGAATTGATAGACAAGGGAAATTATGGCATTGGCATGAAGTTGACAAAGATTACCTGCCTAACATTCTGATGAATCTCTGAGGGGTCCCCCAAATATCGGTCTCATATAGGAATCATCAAACCTCCTCCAGTAAGAATGAATTGTATGCACAGGACTATCTAGAAGCATGGACAGACTATCCTTTGCACGAAGAAGGTTGTTTGTAGTTGATTCCTCTAAGGAGAGCAAAGGCAGGGTCAAGTCTTCTTCCCTTGACTTTGATTCACGACTATTATTGTTGTTAGTTTCATGGTGAGGAAGCAGACATTGTATCAGTGGCTTTGTCAAAAAACCAAACACCTGTAATCAAAATGCCAGTATTATTAAATAAGTTCCTACTCTGGTTGAGTAGCCAGGTCACATGTAACAACAGGACTTATGAGACGAATACGATGTTTCACGAAATCTAAACTAGCATACCAGCGTAGTGAAGAGGACGACAATTGTGGTGCTGGTAATCATTGTAGCACTACTAGGATCCGATGTAAAGCCCGAGAATGTGAACTTCACAAGCAAAGAGAGAATTGAGCCAGAAAGCATAGTGTTTTCAGTTATCATGTTACTACTCATAAACCAAATAGCAATATAACTTCAGTAAACTATGTTGAACCAGAGATCAACTTCTAAAAGAAGAGAAGCATACCTGCTTAAAAGCCAAAGCAATAGAAACAGCACCTCTCATGAGGCCAGCCCACCAGATGACTATCTGAATAAATAGCAAGTTCAGAAGCCTGAGACTAACAAAGAACGGTATATTTTTCCCATGATTGCATAAATGATAACTGTAGTAAGTGTTTAAATTGACTAACCTGGTGCTTGAATGTAATCAAATGTGTTCTGCGGCGGTTCATATAATTGGACAATGCAGAGAGTGGAAACACAAATGCCGCACGTCCAATCAATATCAGTAGGATTAAGATACCATAGATGGCCAAAGAAGTCTCCAAACTGCAAACAATAAAAATTTTTAACATGGTGATAATCTTAGATGACTCCAGTGAATAAGTATGCAAGCAATAAAAATGGTGACTCGAAGACATTTGATGATCCATTGCCCTTGAATTTTGAGGAATCAATAAAAGAACATTGTACTAAATCATTCAATAACAGAATTAGTACCCCATCTTTTTCATCTTCCACTTCTCGATGTCAAGAGCATCCATCCCCACATATAGAAATATGAAAGTTTCTGCCACGAATGACATCATTGCAAAAATATGCCTGCAGAAGAGAAGCGAGAAGGCAAGTCATCAGATATGAAAACAAACCAAGTTAGCACACATATATGCTAATCCCAAAATACATGCCTGGTTGTAATTCTTGAACTGTCAGTTACATTATGCCATGCATAGTGCGACATAAAAATCCCACAGAAGAAAACGGTGAGAATCCCGCTTAGCTCTAACAGCTGCATAATGAAACCACATTCGAGCTGAAAGTAAGAAATCATAAGCTGTTGTGTCTTTTATGATGCACATGTATTAAAATTTCAGTTCATAGTCAAAATTAGACTGCAATAGTCAGTTTTCCGCTGAGCATTCAGTTTAAAACTTATCAGTCTTGCATATTCCATTCATTTAAATTTGGAAAAACTTAAAGAATTGCCTAGACATTACCTCAGCCAATATGTAAGACAGATATGCCATTAAAACCATCAAAGAGATTTCACGGATACTTGAATGCCTGTAAGCAGAAGAAGATCAGCTTTTGATAATTCAGAACGAAACACTACATTTATATGAGGAAGATAGGAGGGAGTAAATCTTACATTGTGGAGTATAAGTATTTAAGTACAACCGCCGTCAAAAGGCCAACCTGAAAAAATACAAGTAGAAGTCAATATAGAGAAGGATCCAGACAAATGAAGTTTAATTTTATACAGAATATTAGCAGATCACTCCAAGCATCCATGTAAACAATTGGAAATACATTTCTTCCGTTTGAAAGACTCAAAATTGTGAATATACTAACAGACTAATTGGATCGCAATCAGTTAAAAATCATTTCATGTTGATATAGTCCTCTATCCTTACAGTAATTCCAAGTGTAGTACTTGTTGTGAATAGGTAAAAGAAATCTCTAATGACACGAAGAACGGCCTTGCCGTGAAGATTTCCAATGTCAATTTTCTGAACTGCTTTGAAGAGAACAATTGATGTTGCATCATTGACAACTCCTTCCCCAAAAACTAGGCTGTAAAGCAAAGGAGTTTCATCTTGATGTAGAACCTACAAGCATTTATAATATTTCACATCAGCTAACAAAAGCTGCTGGTATTGTGAAAATGAAGACATTGTAGCAAACTTAACCAACCTGCAGTGTGCAGACTGTATCTGTGGATGAAAAAATTGTCCCCAAAGCTGAAACGAAAATCAACAGTTTCATTATGTATTAGATGAGATATTGATGGATCGAATTTGAATTTCCGATTACACTTGTGTAAAATGAAAAAGGAACTCACCAAGATAATCTCTTGCTGTCAGACCAACAAATCCTAATGAAGGAAACAGCCACCAACTGCCTAGGTAAACAATAAAATGCTTGAATTTAAAAGCTTTGCCTTTTTTTTTTTCCGCTGAGCACCTAAGAAAATTCTCATAGAGAAAGTACTTCATGAATTCAAATTTCTATTATTACCAGCAGTTATGATGGATGATGAAATAAAAACACCGATCACACCGAACATCATGATGGTTAGAAAGTTGTGAAAGAACTGCTTTTTCTTAACCTGAAACCTGGAACAAGTAAATTCAATACATGCATTGGCAAAGTTTTCTGTGAAGCCATTGAAGCCAATGCAAGAATATGCTGTATATGTTGTTGAGCTTACCCAGCATTGAATATAATGGGTGGAAGAAGATATATGAAGAACAGTTCTTCATTGAATCGTAAAATGTGAGAACTTTTCCACTTGCTAAGACTCAATATTACTATTCCAGATATCAATCCCTGATCAGAAAAAAAAGAAAAATTACAGAACAGCTAGTAAGATTAACCAATTTTCCATGGACATGAATACAGAACATTTCAACAACATTCTTATCCCCAGAAAAATGCAATTATCACATAGAAGTAACCATCTGGTTTTGCGGAAAATTTATGAGGCAAATAAGATTAATAATACCAAATTAGCTCCATATATGATTCTGCATTAATCTAACATTTCACACTTTGTAATTGTTCTTCTTGTACCTCTTAAAGCCCCAATGCAACTAACAATCTAACATCATCTCTGGTTTGCTACTCCAGGACTACCTACTCACTTTGCAAGCAGTTAGTGTTTCAAAACTGCCACCGTTGACAATTGTTTTGACACTGATCTTCCTCTAAACCAGCATTTTACACAAATTAAAGTGTTCTTTCTGTAGTTATTTTTCTTGTCTAAAGCCCTCTAATCGAGCATCAGACAATGACTTAGTGGAACAGGCCTGTCAGCTCTGTAGAGAATGGACAAGAGAAATAAATTTATCCTCGTTCACTCAAAATTTAGTTACGTCAAACAGAATCAATATTATTTAATATTTTATTATTTCTCCCGTTCTAATAAATGTACTCGTTACATAATTGCTATCATTCCTAAGCCAAAGCCTATTAGGACTCTTGTAACTATTTTTATTCCATAGAAAAATCCTAAAATTGCTATTAATCAGATAAAATCAAACCGCGACTATTACTAACAGCGGGTAGTACCAGCAGTTAAACACGCTTACTATTGCCCCTGCACCCCGCCTGCTCACTAGGGAGCGCGCCCACTCATGAGCTCCACCAGCCTTATCATGTTTATAGCTTTAGTGCGATATATAAATATAAATATAAATAAAAATAAATAAATATATATATATATATATATATATATATATATATATATATGTACACACACACACATATATATTAGAACCTGAAGGCGATCGAAGATTTATGCAATGACCAACTCTTAATAACACAAAACTAACGACCCAACTAGTAATCAAGAACAAATTTTAGAATCTCAAATATATATATATATATATATATATATATATATATATATATATATATATATATATATATATATATATATATATATATATATGTACACACACACATATATATTAGAACCTGAAGGCGATCGAAGATTTATGCAATGGCCAACTCTTAATAACACAAAACTAACGACCCAACTAGCAATCAAGAACAAATTTTAGAATCTCAAATATATATATATATATATGTACACACACATATATATTAGAACCTGAAGGCGATCGAAGATTTATGCAATGGCCAACTCTTAATAACACAAAACTAACGACCCAACTAACAATCAAGAACAAATTTTAGAATCTCAAATATATATATATATATATATATATATATATATATATATATATATATATACACACACACATATATATTAGAACCTGAAGGCGATCGAAGATTTATGCAATGACCAACTCTTAATAACACAAAACTAACGACCCAACTAGCAATCAAGAACAAATTTTAGAATCTCAAACCATTGAAGAACAATTATGTCACCCTTCGACAAGATTGAATCAAAAACTACAAAAATCTTTCAATTCTACTAATAACATCCACAACTGCATTTCAACCGATCCAAGATAAACATAAGTACATAGCAGACAAAAAGAACAGAAACAAGAACATATGGTGCCATGCAAGAGGGGCTAAGGAGGAAGAGATAAAAAATTACGATCAAGACAGCAGTAATGGACTCATTAACCCAGCGGCTCTCTTCAAGCAAGTGACCAACGATCAAACAAAGACAGAGAATGGCAACAAACACTGATATGGGCACCACTTGTGCATGATCATTTGATAAGTTTCTTCCAAACTCAATTATTTCCATCAGTTTATTCATGTTTTAGCTCAGTTTTTTGCACTCTTTTTTTGGTGTAAGATGCAATCTACTTCTGTTACAGCTTTTGTCTTACACATCCACGTACAAATTTGCCCGCGAGAAAAGGGAGTGGAGTGTTTACAGGAGGGACTGACACCTGGGACTCAGTTGCATACTGGGATGACATGTGCCGAGCTTCATTGATGTGAGCTAAGGCAGAGCCACAGGAGCATGCATTTGTTTAGGCACTTGATGAGTGGGCCAATATAAAGGCCTACATGGAGGCCCAATTCATATATGGGCTTTTTCTGGCCTACATCTTGAAACAATAAATCCGAACTTTTATATATATATATATATATATATATATATATATTTATTTATTTATTTATAATAAGTAGTGTTATATACATAATTTTATACATAAATAATTATATATCATTATATAATTAGATAAATTTAATTAATAGATAAAATAACATTCAATCATATAATAACATATTATTATTTATATATAAAATTGTGTATATTCAATTTTGAGTATTAAATTGGATACTCAGATAATATATTATCTTTTGATTATGTTTTAATTCAAGATCATTTAATCAGATAATGACACATCATTTGGGTATTAGGGTCAGTGCCCAAAACCAATCTTCTTGACAATACGAGTTCATAATTAATAGAAAAGACGCTTATTTTTATCCTAAAAAATTTATAAATAAGAATATAATTGTAACAAAATTATTTTAACAATTTTTTAATACTTAATGTGAATATGATAATCAAATTATCTCTACCACATCGTAAGCTACTAACTTTTAATGAAACTCATATGTTTTAATCTTTTCTTCAGATACTACGAAACATACCCATATAATTGTTATACGATAAAGGAAACCTAAAATTTGAGAGGCATGTTATATTATAACCATATATATACATGCTTGTATTCATATACAAATAAGAATATTAAATCATGATCCATTATTCATTAATTTTAATTTTAAAAAAAAAACAAAAAATATAAAAAGACTATAAACACTCTTATTAATTGCCAACTAATTTTAAATAAATCTTATTTAAGTTTGATTTAAATCAAATTTATTATAAATAAGAAAATAACTAAAAATAAGACTATAAATTATTTTATTGAATTAATAAAAACCACATGAAAACAAATAAAAAATTAATAAATTTTAGGGTTTTTTTTTTAATTACCATTCCATTCATTTATGAATAAGATTACAAATTTTATCATGGCAGTAGAGGAAAAAGAAAAAGAAAAATGGGCTTGACCTAAAAATTTTCCAAGTCTTTTTCTTCTTAGTCTTCTTGGCATCATTCATAATTGACGTTGAAGCTCCAAAATAGTGATTTTTGTTGACTTGAAATATGGGGTCAAGCTGATGGAATATCAAACGACTCTTCATTTCTACGGGGGCAGAACTTAGGAAGGAAGCAATATTCACAGCACAAGGATCTGAAAGCCATGAACAGAAACACATCAAAACTTCTCAAGATCTTACTGGCTCTCTTCGCTTTGAATTCTGTATCTTTATACCTCTATTTTTCTCACTCTAATTCTCATAACCACCACTCTCACGGCGACCTTGGTCCTAATGAGCGATCAAACCTCAGTCTGCCCCACCAATTCTCCAAAGCCTGGCCGATTCTCCCCTCTTATTTACCCTGGTCTCAGAACCCCAAAGTTCGTTACCAGTCTTGCGAGGCCTATTTCGGAAATGGGTTCACAACCCGGGTTGATCTCCTCCCGTCTCCGGCTGCCGGGAACGAAGGAGGCGGGGGAGGGTGGTTTCGTTGCTTTTATAGTGAAACCCTGAGGAGTTCTATTTGTGAAGGGGGAAAATTGAAGATGAATCATGAGAAGATTGCGATGTCAAAGGGCGGTGAAAGGATAGAGGATGTGATGGGAAGAAGAGATGAAGAAGAGTTGCCGGAGTATCAAAACGGTGCGTTTCAGATTGAGGGAGATGGGGTTTTGGGTTTTAGAGGGAAGAGAGTTGGGAAAAGGCTTGTGAATGATGATTTTCTTAATACGTATGTGCCACGTGGAGGGATTGATATGCATACAATGAGAGGGTTGATTGGGTCAATTGAGGTTGTGGATGCCAAGGTTTTTGATGAGTGTGAGCAGGTCTGAGTTTTAAAGTTTTGATCTTTTTGTTATTTTGATTTGGGGTTCATTTGATTGAATTTGATCTTGTTACGTTGATTGGTTGATTGGTATATTCTTTGGTATTGATGATCAAGTTTGTCTCTTTTGAATTGAATCTCAGGGTTTTGGGAAGGATGGATTCTCATTTATGGTTCATTGTTGTTCTCCTGATTTATTGGAATGTTATTTAATGCATTGATTGACTGTAAATTGAATTAATGATTGTTTGAAAGGATTTTAGTGTAGTTTTGGATGCAAAAATAAGATTTGTGTTGATTAATATATCGAATTGGAAAAGAATATACTGCTGGATTATATTTGAAGTTTTCAGTTAATAGGTTTTGAATGAGATGAAATGAAGTAATTAAATTTATACTAGTTGCTTTCTTTGTCTTTCTCATTGTATTGTCGTTCTACTTTTATGGAGTGATCTATTTTTGTGCTGTATATATTATTTCTAATGTTATAAGCTTACTTGCAGTGGTTGGAGGAGCCGACACTTCTGGTTACTCGGTTTGAGTATGCAAATGTTTTTCACACATTTACGGATTGGTATAATGCGTATGTGTCTTCAAGAGTTACTGGCTTGCCAAATCGACCTCATGTGATTTTTGTTGATGGACACTCTCAGGTATGTGGGTTCAATTTTTTACATGACTTGTTTGTTTTATCAGTTGCTATGTTGATATATCTCAACGTTTATTAGGAGGCCAATTTCCAGGAGTCATAAGTTCATTAGCATAGAATATTTTGTGAAAATTTTGTATTCGTTTGCTTGTTGGCTATTTATGTAACGAATAAAGTGAACTACCATACTTAAATTTGGAAAATTTTACTGAAATTGTTGGCATAATAGCTGAAGTTTGTCAATGAACGAAATTTCGGGTGAGGTTTTGTTTCTAAGGATCTTATAGGAGATTTCAAGTTCTGATGTAAATATATTGAATATCTATGATTCATTGAGGAATAGATTGATAACATCTTTTTGTCTGCCGTTGTTATTCATCAATTTTTTTTAAGTATAGATATGGTGTTAGAACACCACTGAATTATGTGGTTTCTTCCTTCCATAATGTTACAATCTGTTGCCTCCAGTTTTTTTTTTTAAAAAGAAAAGAAGAAAGAAAACAGTGTCAACAGCATGAATTTGGAATGATTTAAAATCTGATGACAAAATCATTTTCATTGTAGAAAATTTTAAGCATTGAGATGCTTAAATAATATTCATAAGGATAGGTCCTGTCATATTGTACAATCCAATGTTTTTATAATCGAATTGGACGTCAAACCGATCTAGTTGGACCATTTGACCGGTGGTTGAATAGGTTAATTGTTTAAAAATAATATTCAAAACAACTTTAATGGAATATATGCTCTAAGTTGATGATCGAATTCTTGGGTTCAAGTCCCAACAATGATTTTTTTTAAATTGATTGGTTTGCTTATGTCAGCAACCAGGTCAAACCCAGTCCAACTGCAAACAAAGGCAGTTTGAATTGTTGGATCGCAGTCCAATTCGGTCTAACTCCCAAAATAGTTCTTAAAAAACCATTTTTGTTTTTCCTAATGGGTGACGGTCTAATCAGTCTAGCCAGCTAGTCCTCTTCGGCTTTTAAATTTATGCTACAAACTGTTTGAAGAAGATTTTAATGTTAGACCTATTATGATGGGCTTTGAGACAAATGGAATATGAGTGTCTTATGGTCAATTCAACATGTCATAAAAACTGGACTGGACAGACCAGTTTGACCAGGGACTGGGAACATTTCACACTTGGTAGGGCCTTCGAACCAGGATGAACTGTGGTCGAACCAGCTCAAATCTGCCGTTTTACCCCTATGCTGATGTCAAAGTGAAAGTAAGAAATTTTTTTTACAATAAGGAAACACCACCAAGTCACACACCTTGTTTTTTTTTTAATTTTTTTATTTAACTTATCGTTTCGATATTACAAGGAAACTAAATTTTGTACTTGTTGGGACCAACACCTCATTAATGAACATAGTGAGTGTGTGACATTAGAGTAATACATTTTTAAATAAATGTATTTTGAATTTTATTTTTAATGATTAAGTAGGCAAAATAATATTAATTCAACCTGTAAACCAGTCTGGCTGTCAGTTAACCCAAAGTGGCCCATACACCTGGTTGTGCCTGCACTAGATCTGAACACATTGGTACCGATGTACTATTAAATATGACTTTCCAATTGTTTTTTCTCCTATACCTTCAAGTTTAGGTGATTTCCTTGCCATATGGAAGCAATTAGGGTGCTCTATAAACAAATTTTGGGCATCTATTGTTCTCAGATAGTCCCTTAGAGTTAATTACCATTTATTGATTCTGCGAAGAAAGCATAGCAATTATGGTAATCTTTTTATTGTATTGAGCATTCTTATAGATAGTACATTAATTTTTTCTCCTCATTGGTAGGGTGATCATAGATAAGCTGATAAATTTTGGTTTATTTACACTTAAATTAGTGATGCTAGATTTGATTATTGTGCTTTTGGATCTCAAGTTACAAGTTATGCCTCTAGTTTGTAGATCGTGTATACTTGTTAATGATGTGAGATTTGTTCCTAGTTCTCTACTCTGGTATTCCATGTTTTGTTATTGTACAATAACTGAACTGTCACTTCGTGACAATTTTTCAGACACAATTGGAAGAAACATGGGAAGCATTGTTTTCAAGCATTAGATATGCTAAAAACTTTAGTGGACCAGTTTGCTTCCGCCATGCCATTCTTTCACCTCTGGGATATGAGAATCCACTATTCAAGGGGCTGAGTGAAGATATACCTTGTCATGGAGCATCTGCACATGATTTGCGGCAAAACCCTGACGATAAAAAAACTGCACGTTTGTCTGAGTTTGGAGAAATGATTAGAGCATCTTTTGGGTTTCAAGTTAATAGACACCACATTGAAAAGCCAGGCTTGGGACATAATGTACTTTTTGTAAGACGTGAAGATTATTTAGCCCATCCACGCCACAGTGGTAAAGTTCAGACAAGGCTAAGCAATGAACAAGAAGTATTTGATTCTTTACAGAGTTGGGTGTCTGATAATCCAACATGTAAAATAAATCTTGTTAATGGACTGTTTGCGCATATGTCTATGAAGGATCAAGTCAAAGCCATTCAAGATGCCTCAGTAATTATCAGTTCTCATGGTGCTGGTCTCACTCACATGGTATCTGCTATGCCAAAAACAGTGATTCTAGAGATTATCTCTAGCCAATATAGACGCCCACATTTTCAATTGATTGCACGATGGAAGGGTTTGGAGTATCATGCCATTTATCTTGATGGATCATATGCCAAACCTGCAGTTGTTACTGACAAGCTTAGCAGCATAGTGAAAAATCTTGGATGCTGAATCATTTTTCGGTTTTTCCCCGAACTGATACACTCTCTGGGAGCAGGGAGTCTGAAGTGATCTAACTTGTCTCTTGTTTTCTCTGTTATACAGAAAATTCTTGAACCGGATTTCGTCATATTAAAGAGTTAAATCAAATCTGTTGTCAAACCAAGCAGGTGGCTCAGGAAATGCTACTGGTAGATAGAAGCCTGGACCCTTATCTTCTTTCGCAATTGTCATCAACGTTTTCTGGAAGATCAGTGAGCAAGAATTGGAATGGCAGTGGATGTTTTCCTGACAGACACTGAACTGATCAATACATCTGTGAGGGGACCAACAAATTTGAGTAATTTTTCTGGAAGCTTTTTTTTAAATTTACTCACACTGATTGCATCTGTACACGTTCGATTTCATTTTCGATTTTTCGGCATCAAATACATCATGTATTGTATGTCACATATTGATATTCGATGAAGAGAAAAAACCAGTTTAGAACTACATAAGTTTTGTTGCTGATACAGAGTTTACAGCCTTGCGTTCAAGTCTTTGAACTTCAGGAAATATGTTTGATGGAAAGTAGCTGCACTCATTTGGGTTTACATGTTACCAATGTTTTTAGACTAGGACCGGGCATTGACCCAGTCAACAGGGGCTGGTCCATGTCTTGACCTCTCTGACAGGCAATGAACTAATGAATTGTTTAAATAAATATTATAATAATTTTTAATCAATCAAAATTGAGGTGGTTGGAATGTGGTATACATAATTTTCTAAATGGAATAGGTTTGAGTTGTAGCAATTACAATTTTTTTTTAAAGAATTTTGATTAAATATAAATTTTGAATTGCATTTAATCAATGTGCCATTCATAGGGTTTGTATCCCAATAATGGTAAAATTTTACAAAAAAAAAAATTGGTTTGTTGTCGTGTTGACATTAGCATTATGATTTGGATTGACAATTGAACTATAACTTTGGCATCATTTGTCCAATTCAACTGTAGGTCGATCCCAACTTGACCCAGATTAAAAATTGGTCATCGGCTTTTGATCAAACCGATTAGATTTTGTGTGTGCGTATATATATATATATATATATATATATATATATATATATATATATATATATAAATGATGAATACTAATACATACAAACATAATAATATATTATAAAGACAAAAAATTGGTTAGCGTTGAATCATTAAATTGCATCAAACCAAGTTTAGTCTAAATTGGATTGCATCTTTCAAGATATTATTCAACCTATATTATATTTAGAAATATACGATATAATTGGAATCACACCAAGATTGGTGTGATCCAATAAGATTAGATTTTGATTGTGATTTTAGCCGTTAAATTACATATTTTCAAGTTGAGTTTGGCCTAATCACATCTTAGAAGATATAATTTAGCAAGATTCTGTTTGAATCCCACTAAACTAGGCGTGATTTGACAATATTGTATTCGATAGATATAATTCATATTAAATTCAATAACCACTTTCAAGGGTAGAATGGAAAATGCAAATGGTAAAATAGTTAAGGGTAATATGATAATTCTATTTGAGTATATCAACCTTCTTCCTTCTCAAAGGTATGTGTATATATTTTAAGAATTTAACAGGTCAAAATAGCTTTCCCAAACTTTAGATAGGGAGATTATAATTTACTTTTTTCATAAATGAGACTATATATTCACACACCGTTAAATATTATTGAATTAAAAAATAAAAAAGCCAAAGGACTTATTTCCACTCAAATATTTTTTTTTTCTAAGTTTTTACTATTTAATTTTAAAAAACTTTTTTATTAATCTATAGATGGTTGAAATTAACTAAATTCGTTAGTTCTAAAATTTTATCTTCATTTCTTTTAAATCCTAAAAATTAACAATTTTCTCTTTTGGTCAAGTTTTAAAAAATAACCTTTCCACCCTAGAGTTTATCTTTCAATCTCCTGCACCATCGTCAATGACCTCTCCCACCAACAGTCTCTCTTTCTTTATCTCTCTCTCTGACTGTCGATCCAAATAGAGAAGACGAAGATGAGAGATCTCATCTTTCCAAACAAAAACTAGATCTTCGTCTTCTTGGCTTAGATGAGCTGCCAGAGGGAGAGATGACGAGAGAGAAACCATCGGAGAGAGAAAAAACATTGGGAGGGAAAGACTATCATTGATAGCATCAAAAATTGAAAACTAAACCTTAGAAGAAAAAATGTTATTTTTTAAAATTTAGTCTAAAGGAAAAATTGTTAGTATCTGGGTTTAGAAAGAGAAAATGAGATAAAATTATAGTTTATTTTTATTATTATTATTATAGATAAAATGATAATTTTATCCTTAAAACTAATAAACTTAATATTTTATAAGTGGAGTAAAAAGATTTTTCAAAGTTAAAAGATATAAATTTACGAAAGAAGCAATCTTTTGATGGGAATAGGTGCTTTGGCCAATAAAAAATTGCAGAACTTTATTATGTAAGACGGAAAAAATTATAAAGTTATAAATTAGTTAAAAATTAGTAAAAACAAATGGAAAATCAATCATAAATATAACGAACACGTGGGCATGGCTGATGAATACGAAAATTTAAAAAAAAAAAACAGAACAAAACAAAAGATTTAGATACTTTCCACCGATTTTCGCGGGAAGCAAACAGACGATCAACTTTCCTTACTGGAGTGCAATAATAACTCTCCAAGAGAAAGCACAAAACAGGAAAATAAGCCATACCCTATGAAACCCTAACACTATAAACTGAAACTGTGAAACACATACACATATATTTTACGACCATGGAAGGTTTATTCAAATCCAAACCAAAAACCCAGAAAAATTCTGATGAAGTTGTTCGTCTAACTCGTAATCTTCTGGTTTCTCTCCTCTCCAATGAACACGATTTTGGTAAAAGAGATGAAAAGGTATTTACATGTGTGTGTATTTATACATATACATATATATATTCTCATGAACACGAGCATCATCTTAAATTCAGTAAAAAGTGTACATACAGATGAATGAAATGCTAAGTCTCTTTGTAAGTATTATTTATGTGTTAAAGGCTTTTTTTTTTCTAAAAATCTTTCGAAGGCAAGCTAGTGAATTTTGTTACTTGAAAGATTTATTTTTTTGTTAGGAAGGTGGGGTTGGTGTATTTATACCTTAAAGGTGAATGGCAGCCTGTACATTGCAATGTGAATGTATGGAAAAATGAAAATTTTGTGTTTGAAAATCACCCTTTTGTTCATGTGTGTTCAGGCTTGGTGGGTTTTTTTTTTTTTTTAAAGGATAGTGTGTATGGTTTTTTATCATTGTTTTGTTTTGCCATATATTATTGGAACCTGGTTCAAAGTGATATGATGATCAAGAGATGTTTTTCTTTTTTTTTTTTTTAAATGAAATTTTACTAAATTGTTTAGCCTTCACTTTTTTTCAGGTAGCTGAAATGAATAAGTTTATTCGGGATTTGAAGATAATTCTGTATGGAAGTGCTGAGTCTGAACCTGTTGCTGAAGCCTGTAAAAAGTTGACAGAAGAGTTGTTCGAAGAGAACACTCTACGCCTTCTCATTATCTGTCTTCCAAGGTTAAATTTGGAGGTGAGGTTTTGAAATTTGCATTTTTTTACTAGCAATGTTACGTGGACCTAAGTTTGAGCATTAAATTGGGTACGAGACAATATATTATCATATGATTAAATATAATTTTATTTTTAATTTAAAATCATAATAAATTATCTGGATATTTAATTGTATACTCAAAACTGGGTGTAAACAGTTTTATTATTTTGTATTGAATGAACAAGGATGGTTTTTCATATAGGCTCGCAAAGATGCCACCCAAGTGGTAGCAAATTTGCAGAGGCAGCATGTTGATGGAAGGCTAATTGCTACAATTTATTTGGAAAAAAACTTAGATCTTTTGGAAGTGTTGGTTTCTGGGTAAGCTAGCTGCTCTCCATGGCAACAGTTTTTTATAGGAAGTATTATTATATGTATAAACAAATTATCTTAACTTATTCATTCAACTTAATATGATAACATATGATTGAGTAATTTTAAAATTAGAGAAAAAATAAATAATTACATTACCTAATCGTATACTATCACTTCAATTTGTATAAATAAGTTATTAAGATTTGTATGTACTCATAATTTTATACTTTTTATAAGATATACAATTGCAAGTCTCTCATTAATAGCAGTTCTTGGAGTCTGATAAATTTCATATTGCTTTTCAACTCTTTACCATGGATTTTAGCTTCTGATGCTGAGGTTTATTTAGGTATGAGGACCCTGAAATAGCTTTGCATTATGGTGGTACGCTGAGCGAGTGCATTAGGCATCAGATTATTGCCAGGTAAAGTCATCTGAAGCCTTGTTTTTATAAAGAAAATATTGTTTATGATTACACAGTTGATTTTTTTTTTTCTTTTTAAGTGTCTTGGAATCAGAGTCCTTCAAGAAGATTTTTGACTATATACGGCTTCCACAGTTTGATATTGCTTCAGATGCTACAGCAACTTTTAAGGTTGATTCTTCTTGTCCTTTCTTTCTCCTTTTTGTGCTGCTGAGGGGATTCTTTGCACATAAAACAGTTACAAAAAGAGAATGAATGATCAACAATTTCTCCTCCTTGGTTTGGCTTTCGAGTGACTGAAATCTCTCTCTAATTTGTCTAGCTATTCAAGAGACTAGATTTTCTTCGCTTCCAGTGGCTTTCGAGATGCCAACTCTCTCCTTCAATCAGCCGAAAGCTGTCCAAATAAACCCCAATTTGCTCTCCACTCTCCTTTACCAATCCCTCTCTCTTTCCTCCTCATTTCCCTTTTTCATAACTGTCCATTTTCCCATTTCACAACTGCCTACCTCCCACCTAAATATGAATAGTAACATATTACTGTTGCTGCAATTTTTCTGAGCTTGTTTTAATGTTTGGTACTATTTTCTTGGTATGTATTTGATATGGGAATGTTAGATTTATTGTGACATGATTGGAAACATCAAAGTTTTACAAACCAATACTTGTTGGTTTTGAGACTGAATTAAAGCTGATTAAGCCCAAAACTTGCAGTATTTTTGCATACTCTTCAGCTTGAGCAATAGTTATTGTAAAATCCCAATCCAATACCTCGAACTACTATTAAGATATTGTCCCTTTTAGACAATTGGTTTATCATATTTTAGGATCATAGAGTATTTAACTAATTTTCTCTTATAATCTTCAAGTGATATGAAATGTTTATAAATACCTAACATTTCACCTGTATTTTGTCTATACGGGAGTTTAGTGTTACAATTATGTCCTTTGCTCATGCCTAATACAGTGCAATTTGCAGGAGCTACTGACAAGGCATAAGTCAACAGTTGCAGGATTTCTTTCCAATAATATTGATTGGGTAAGTTTTTTCACTAAACTTAAATGTCTACTTCATTTCCCGACTACAGAATGTAACATGGTATTTTTCTATCTGTTTCTGTGGTTCCAGTTTTTCCATGATTACAATACAAAGTTGCTCCAATCAAGTAATTATATTACAAGAAGACAGGCTATCAAGGTAACCAAAGGTTAAGATTTTTTTTCTCTATAATCTGTTTGGTCATGGAAGAAAATTAACTCTTCTACATTTCTGACTTGCTCTATAATCTGTTTCAGCTGCTCGGTGATATCTTACTTGAACGTTCAAACTCTGTGGCGTTGATACATTATGTTAGCTCCAAAGATAACTTGAGAATTCTGATGAATCTGTTAAGGGTATGATATTCATTAGTTTTCTCTTCCTTTAAGGAGTTGGGGCCTCTATATTTTGGCAATTCGAGACGTCAGGAACTTCCTAATCAACCCTAAAGCTACTCACAAAGCCCTAATATCTTTATATACATCTATTCTACCCCTAAGACTAAATCATGTATCCCGAAATCCCTCGATCCCAACACCGGATTTCTTGATTACAGGAGTCGAGCAAGAACATCCAGATAGATGCTTTCCATGTTTTTAAGGTCTGTTTTCAATGTTCATTCAGAATTTAAGCCTTTTGATGATTTGTTTGTTCTTCAACCTTTTGCTTTCATGTCACAAATTGTTGGCAGCTATTTGCTGCAAACCAATACAAGCCTCATGAAGTCATGAATGTACTAATTGCTAACCAAGACAAGCTTCATTGATTTTTTGCTGATTTCAGCACTGACAAAGGTAGTAAAATCTCAGTTGTATGTTATCTTCTTGGCAGTTGATCTTGAGAGATGAATGATCATGGCCTCATTTGTTGCAGCGGATGTGCAGTTTGAAGAAGACAAAGCTCAGGTGATGGCAGAAATTGCTAAACTGAGGCTGCAAGCTACCTAGTTATCCACCATTGACCAAATTTAGAACCCTTTGAGAAATTTAGAACACAAAGTTTTGCTCTTTATAATTGTTCTTCAATTGATTATTTATTTAGATTTGGTCAAAACTAAGATTAACTCTCAAACAAATCTTTGATGTTGAATGTTCTTGATATTTCATATCATGTGTAGTGCATACTCATCTTGTACAGTGGGCATTATCTTCTGCTTTTATGCCAATTTTGATTACATTCATAATCCTCTCAATTGAGCCTACTGCAAATATTTACATTTTGTAACATAGTAATTTCATATATTTATATATAAAAAAAAAAATCATTTTACAATTCTCCCCTTAATGTTTTAAACATAATATTTCACTAAACATATTTGGAAAACCTACAAATTAATCCTTATAATGGTACAATTCAAGTTTATGAACTCTAGTTATCACAACCATCACCATCTAAATCCAAAACCATCACCAACTCAAGTTCAAACCGATTACAGTGTCATCCACTCAAACTAAATCTGAACCACCCAAACCATCACCAACTCAAGTTCAAACCCATTGCAATGTCATCTACTCAAACAAACTCAAACTGCCAGGAGTTTGACCTACATATTTACAAAGCTACAATTGAGTCCTTACAATAGTACGATTCAAGTGTAGAACCCTAACTACAATCATATCCACAATTGCTCACCCAAGCTGGCATGTTGTGACAAACATGATTTACATGTACTTTCAAATTTTGTTGATTTAACTTGATATAATAATTTTAAAAAATGTAAAATGACAGAATCCATCGAGTGGAAAATGTTTCAAAGCTTAATTTTGTTGGAAAACTATAAACCACTCTTAACGAGATCACAAAAACTAAATCTATCATAACAATATTTTTATGTACACACTTTTAAGTACATAAATGATGTGTCAATCATATAATTGAATGTAATGAATCACATGATAACATATTATTTATATACTAAAAAATATATACACAATTTTATTGAATCTAGTAAACCTCAATAAGAGTTGAATAATGCTATTATGCATCACCATGTAATCGACATTATATCCTTGTTACTCAAATTGATACTCACTATAAGCTAGGATAGTTTTATTGATATGGGTAATGGGTTTGGAAGGAATGAATGCTAAAACATTCAACCGTACTCAATAAGCAAATCATGTAAAATCGACAATCTTGTAAAGATTTAAGGACAAAAACTCAGGTACCATTAATTCTAGGAAAACCTGGTTGGAGCATCCAAAATTAAATATTAAACAATAACAAGGTTTCAAAACAGGTTTAATAACTCATATCATCTCAAGTTCAATGTTGATCTAAAAAGAGAAAACACAAAGGTGGAACTAGAAAAATTGATCTGGAAGATGTGGAGTTCAGCAATCAAAATTTTAAGCAGCACCAGCTCCCTTGCCCTTCTTCCTCTGTAATTTCTTCATGTAGAACTCCAGCTCCTTGCCCTCCAAGATGTATCTGCCACATACATTTCAAATTACATACATTAATGCAAAGTCAGATGGAGCAACCATCATAATTAGTCTCACATCTAGCTTGGAACTTAACCAGCATTTTAACAAAAATAGCTTGAATCCATCTCCTAGTCCAACTAATAGGTGTATAAATAAGAAAAGGTTGGGAATTTCCTAATCCCATGAAAACAGAGAACAAAATGATAAAAAAATGCAAGCGATGGGTAACACAAGGTTTTCATAATATAAAGACTGAAAGGAAAAAAGGAGATCACATACCCATCAGCACGACCACACTGACCAGGTCGTGATGAGATGCAAGCTAACAAACGACCACCACCAAATTGCTCTTCAATATGTGGGTCAAGCTTGCGGTCCTTTTGTCGCTTCTCCAGCTTTCTTACAACATGGTTACTCTTCTTTGCCTCTTCAGTAGTAGTGGGAGCCTCACCTTCCTATTAAACATTTAAGTAACATATGGCTGTGAACACTCATCCAGTTTTCATGGGAGAATTAATCATGAACTAAAAAAATTGTAATCATCAGCTATTCATAAAAATTAGAATCAATATAACAAAAAACTTAAACGTAAGAGTCAATATATGCATTAGTAAATGTGCAACCGTGTTACCTCAGCTTCTTTCTTGGCTGAAGCTGCAGCCTTCTTCTTGCGACCAATGTCAACATCGTAATGCTGGAGATACCACTGCTTGAATGGAGCAGCATCAACCTGAACAATGGCACTCTTCACCAGAGTTTGAGTACGGACCAACTCATTGTTAGAGGCATTATACACCACATCTAGAATTCTAGTTTTACGGGTCACAGCCTCACTACCCCATGAGTAGTTTCCTGTATCGAGCCTCAGGGCTCGCCACTTGACGTTTCCACCTCTAACCCTAACCCTCCTAACTGTCTTGTTGCTTGACAGCTTGGTGTTAGCAGGTTGCCTCCCAAGCTCATACCTTAAACATAAAACAACATGAAATCAATTGAATCGGGACTCCTCCCCAGAACCTTAATTTATAAATATGAAAACACATTCCCATCCATGATAAGCCAAAACTTAATGGACTAACCTAAGGGTTTAATTGAAATTTTATTCACAAATAACACAAATCAAATTATCATTAATCTGATATGAGAGACAAATCTTTAACAGTATAAAACCTTTGAGATAAAGCATATCCAAACAACAAAACAAAATCCAAAACCAATAATAAAAAATCAAACTTATTCAAAGAACAACAACGAGATTTGAACATTACTTTCTCTTCTTCCTCCAAGCCTTCTTTTTGCCTCCAGTGGCACGTCTCTTGTGCATAGAATCACGAGAGATACCTATCAACAAGAGGTTGAAAATAAAAAATCATCCTTCTGCCATTATTTCAGGTTATAAAGATCAAAAAGTTAAAAACCCAGAAAATTAATAATATCAATAATACGAAAGATAAATCAGTTACCCATTTTGCTCTGTTAGAGAGATTTCAGGCTTCTTCTCAGACTCCAATGAAGCTGTGAAGTTTGGGGCTTGGCACGGAGAGAGAGAGAAGACTCGTGGTGGCTGAATTTATACATGCCATTTAACTAAACCCTAGTTCCTATTGGCCACAAACGACGTCGTCTAGCTAGAATCAGTGTATTGGGTTGGGCTTGCAATCAGAGAGAAATCAATGACTCACTGGGCTGACGCCCGGGGTATAAACTTGGCTGAATTACATGTGATGGTGCAAAATAATTTATTTATTTATTATGGAAAAAACTATTTTATCTTGAATTAGAATAAAATACATACATAATATTTAAAAAATTCGAATCAATTTTGCATTAAATTTTGGATTTTTCTTTTGATACGGTTAGATTCAATCTAAATTAAACCTAAACAAGGCTTTGCTCAAAATCAACTATAAATCAACAAGTTATAAGTCAAATTTGAACCAAATAAATTTAACTCTAAATTATATCTAAATTGTTATGAATTTTACTCATTTATGAAAATGAATCTAATATTTGACTTAAACATAACTCATTTGATCTAAACTCAAATAGCGTACGTTTCAACCCTATTATTTCATATTCCGAAATTTTCATGCCCTTTTAAAGAAATACTATAATTTGTATTCAATTTAGATTTTCTATCATATTTTTTTGTTTAATTATGTAAAGTTTCAAGTAAATTGAGAAAGAATAAAATTCAATTCATTTTGCGAGTTTATTTACTTATTTTGCTTTTCTTTGGCTGTATCAAACTTGAAGCTCAACATACTCAAGAAATGCAATAGCATTAATCAGCAAACAAAAAGTGACTTCATAATTCTTCTGGCAACAAGCTTCAAAATCTCAACTAAAAATCTACATAACACATTGTCACCACAGAGGTTATATATGAAAAACTGAAGAACATGACATGCCCTGCCCAAGATTGTCAACAGGAAGTTGGAAAATTGTCCCATCTAGGTTTTCTCAAGGTCTTGCAGAAAGAAGAGAAAGCACCCTTCAATTCCTCTGGTAGAGGGAGTGAAAGAGAGAGTGCCATGGAAGATGGCCTCTTGAACTGTCCACTTGTGTTTCTCGCAGACAATGAATGTGCCATCGCGAGTTGCTGCTTGTTTAGCCCTTCGACGATGAAGGAAAATGCTCCAAATGTGAGACAGCTCTGTAAGAGAGACTGGGGTGCACCTGAATAAGCAAGACACATATAAACTACCAAGCCATTAATAACTATGTACTGAATATCTAAAACCAACAAGAAACAACAATAACTTTAAAAAAGCCATAAATTTCAGAAGGGAAGTTTTCCTTGTAGCCAATAGGTAATTTTTGAGCTAGAGAAGCATGATAAATATTCAAATAAGAGCAATGCTATGTGCACCCCGTTTTGAGTATAGGTAATGTGTCATAATGTAATTGAACGTTATTTTATCTTTAATTCAAAATCGATCAATCACATAATAACGCGTCATTTGGGTACTCAATTGGGTGTTCACAACAGGGTGGACATAGTTTTATTGTTCAAATAAACTTCAAAACTGTTCGTTTCTCTTACTAAAGGGTAAATAAAAATAGTGCACAGCAAGAGATATTAGTTTACCCGGAAAACTTAAAGCAAGACCAGTGCAACATCCAGCTACTCCAGCATTAATTACTGCAGAGAAAGAACAGTGATTCTTGTATAAATCCAGAAATAATAAAATTCAAGATATTCTACTATTACATGTCATACCATCATCCTTCCCTCGCAACCTTCTTAGGAAGCAGACAACCAAACTGTGTACTCCAGACAAAACTGCAAATGTCTAACAAGAAAATTTATAGATGTATGAGAACTTCATAGCTAACAAATACAGAAGAGGAGTACATTGTTAATCAAATCATGACATTTAAGCAAATTCTAGCTAGAAAATGGAATTCCGACCATAGATGAAAACCATGGAATTTCACATACCTTGGCATGAGATCCTGCCTCTCCAAAGGATCCTTTGAAGCCTTTCTTCTTGAACAACCCGGAACCTGGAACAAGTCCATGCAAGGCATTAAAGTATGAGCTCAATAAGGCTGATTAGCACAGAGAATCAGGAAGGGCATAACATCCAACTGCAATTTCTACAACTTCCCAGGCAAACTAAATATGACTAACCTATTAACCCATCTCTACATTTCCAACATAATTTCCAAGTATATAGCATTCCCAACATCTGAGTTCCAAGCTTAAAAAGTTCCACATAATGACAAATCTCAAGCAAAAACAAAAATCTGCCTATTTCTTAAATCAACATCTTAATGCTGCAAAGAAGCTATAAAGCTTTACTAGCCAAAAAAACAACTCCACTATGCGCAATACAATTTTAACTAATTAACATCATAGACATCCCAAGTTACAAGATAAAGAGGTCTCCTGATACTGTAGCACAAAAATGCCAAAAAAATAATCTAAAGGACTATAATCAAAGGATTAAAATAGAAAAACGAATCCTAAACCAATCATCAATATACGTAGCATTAAGTGCTTCCAAAGAAAGCACCCACATTCCTAATCCACTTCAACCACCAAGATCATTTCAATCTCAAATCAGTCTTAAATTATAATTTACAGCAATCAGTCAACATTAACATCAAAAAACCCCACAGAGGGAACAAAAATACCTTCAACCCACCTCAAAATAAGCCACAACATACCAAAACCATAAAGGTTGACAAAACCTAAAGCTTTGTCCAACAATTCAATCCATAAGAAGAATAAAAGCATGCCAAAAAACCCTAAAATTTACACATTATATCAAAGAAATAACTATGTATCGTATCTATATATATTATTACCCCAGATTAAACCAAACCCATCAACGGTAACAAATAAAAAAATAGCTTTGCCACACAATTCAATCAAAAACAAAACAATTCAAAAACTTTTTAGATACATACCGTAACCAAAGATAGAACCCATGAAGGCGCCGGCGAAGGAATCGCTAGCGAACTGGACGAAGCACACAGCAGGCGAACCGGACGGAACAGAAACTAAAGATTTCGAAGAATTAGGGTTAGGGCTTGCTTGGGCATTGGAATTATCATCGTCGATGGGGTTCGAAGAAGAAGAATCGTCCGACGTTGCCATGCCTAAATAGCTGTATCTGTTCCCTGTCGATTTTATCCGCTGAAAATTTCAGCTGCAGACAGAGACTGAACTAGTATGAAACATGTCATATTTTTGTACGATAGATTTGAAGTGGAGACGACATGTCGTACGTTTTATTTCAGGATAACATTCACACACATTAATGTTCTCAAATTTGAGCCCAATGTAACTGATCTGACCAGAGCTGTGGAGTCCTCAAATCCTCTCAGGAGAGCTTACTTTCAAGATAAACACTTGATTTATATATAATCAATTAGAATCCAATATATACGAATAGATTCAAATGGGGTTTTTCATCATCAAATAAAATATGTTTTCGAATCTAATCAAGAAGTAGATTTGGGTTTTAATTGATAAGTTGATTCGATTTGATAATCAAACTAACAACAGATTAAATAAATATTAAAATAATATTTAATCAAACGCAATTATAGTTGGTTAAGTTTAGGTTTTAACACAATATTTGTTTGTACTAAAAATGTATACCCCCTTTAAAAGTATAAAAATTTATCTTTATCATCAAACGAGGATTCTTAATATCTATCTTTATTCTCGTTCTATGTCTCATTTGTAAAAATATTTTTTATTTTTATTTTTATTTATTTTAAAGAATTTTAACTAAATCATATGATATCATACTTAAATTTTCATCACAATATTAAAGTTAAAGGGTGTTGAATTATTGGTTGAGTAAGAAAAAATGTTTTTAATTAAATAAATATGAATATGGTTTATGGATTTTCTCTCTTTTTTTTTTTTAAAGCTAAAAGGTTTTATTCAGGGAAATTTGATTAAATTGTCCATACTTTACGGGTTAAAAAAAAATTACCCATAGTTTTCTAGCTTAAAGGAAAATACCCAAATTATGAAGGAGTTTAATGATATTGTCTTAAATATCCTAAATAATACCAAAATTATTATTCTTTTATCCTATATAAACCCTTACCTTATAACACTTCCACATATACAATTTAATTTATATGTGAACATAAATTCCATCTACCTATAAACCTAAAAATTGATTAAAAAAAAATTCAATAAAAAGCAAAAACATGCTTTTAATTTAATTAAGATGAACACACAACAAATTCAAGATTTTGTTTTATAAAAACATTTTTTAGGGCAAAAATGTCTTAGATGTTTCATCAATACTACTAGTACTAAAAAGAAAGAAGATAGTAATGTGATACCTTTAAACAAATCTTATATCGATAAAATCGAAAGAGATGTTAAATTTGTGTGTGTGCATGATAAAACACTGAAGAGATATTGAGTTTGAGTGTACGCATTTCTCATCGCTTAGAGATGTTAAGTTGTAATTAGTTGGGTTGTTAAGTTTAGAAGCAAAACTATTATGGACTATATACCTTATGAGTCAAAAACCTTACAAATAGGATTATTTTTCATCTCTTTTTTTGCTTTAATAACATTTTTTTCATGAGAAAAAAATTTCACATTTGATCAAGTTTTGTTAGTAAAATTTGATCATCGTAAAAAAAAAAAAAAAAAAAAAACTTTTTTCAATTAAGAAAAAAAGATAAAATCATATTGATTGTGCAAAGGCTCACATGGGAAACCAAAAGTTAGGCTTATGCAAAACAAATGGATAGATACTAATACTTGTAAATTTATAATATGAAACTGGTAAATGAGAGAGGCAGCAGAAATGAGTGTATAGAAATCTTAATGGTATTGTCTTGAAAATAATTTGATTGATAAAGATAGAAGTATTGAAATAACTATAAAATAAGTTTGAAATATCATAATGGTATATTAAGACCAAATTTCTGATTTATTTAATCTAATAATTATAACTTTGACTATTACTTTTTTAAATTTTACTTATTTAAGATAGTTTCAATGGTGAAAGGAAGAGGAGCCATAGAAAAACAGTGTGAAAGGAAGTGAAAGAGTCTTGATAACATTGACAAAATAGCACACAGTTGAGACAGTCAACAAAGACTCATGTTCTTCTGTTCAATGTCCCACCTGAAAAGGAAAGCACCTACCTAACTGGACCACAATCGCCCCAGGCAAGCCAAGAGCGTTGGGGCGGTGTTTCTCTAAACTCTCTCGTCTCTACAGTCTATCAAACCCAAAAAGCATTAATATATATTTTTTAAATTTCTTTTCTTACTGTTCATGTCCAAAAAACAATCAGTATTTTTAATATATACCTGCAGAATACCTGCCCCTTTTTTAGTACACTACAGAATTATAAGGCTCCGTTGGATGCTATTCGCTTATCACTTCACTTCTCAGGATACTAACTCGTTTAACCAGCTGGGTTTTGGCTAGATCTTTGACTAGAGCTTTACTCTAACGAGTTTTTTGACTCGGAGGCTATAGGAAAAGGGCAGGTGAAAATTTTAATGAGCAATAAAGGCTCAGGCTTTGTTTTTTTATTATGCTTTGAATTTAAGTGGGTATGTTTTAGAATTGTGTGGCATGAACTGGTTTGCTGTTTTTCCTTTTTTTGGCTTTGACTGTTTAAGTCGTCCTTGGATTCCGGTTTCTGTGTTGAAAAGCTGGTTGCTTTATGGGAATCTGGTCCCATCCAGGCATAACTGTTTGTGGGTCTTTGACTGTTTTTAAGTTTACGGTTATTTGGATCTTGGAGAAGTTCACTTAGAGAAAAAGTTGCTCGTTTTGAGGGTTTTCCCTTCTGGGTTCTGAGAATCTTGTGGGTTTGTTTGTCCTCGGTTCACGTGAAAAGTTTCACTTAGGAAGATTTTGTTTCTGGGTTTGAGAATTGTCTGCTAATTTCATCTCAGTCTAAGGTAAAGCTTTAAATTAAGGGTTGTGTTTCAGCTCTGGAGTTTGTTTACTCTTAAGCTTAAGTTAGGTTTTGGTCTTGTAGTTTGCTCCATAGTTTTGATAGTTGATTCTGAATTTTGTGTTGTATTGGTCTTTGTTTTAGTTCAGGTTAGTGATTCAATTTGGGTATTGAATGCATTGCTGTTTTTTTGTTCTAAGCATATTAGCGGTTTTAGAATTTGGTTCAAGTTTTGGGTTTCAGCTCTATAAGTATTATCAAATATGTTCTGAAAGCAATTTATGAATATCTGTTCTCAGTATCAATTAGTGGTTTTGGTTTGCTTCTATTTCTCGGCTTTGACTTGGGAATTTCATTTGTGTTGTGCTGATCGTTCAATTAGATCTTGTTGTGCTTCTTCAAGTTCAATCTCCTGGTGCTCCCATGGATTCTCCACAATCTGTTGTCTCACCATTCAAGACCTCTGTTATTGGTGAGCCTGAGAAGCAGAAGCCTGAATTTTTCGTCCACACTGGCAGCGTAACAAAGGGAGCTCAAGCTCAAGGGAACAAGAAAGAAGTTGTTGTGTCTAACCTGGAGAACTTCATTGGCGTTCTTGAAGTTTACATACATCAGGCTAGGGACATTCAGAACATCTGTATTTACCACAAGCAAGATGTTTATGCTAAGTTTTGTCTCACTAGTGATCCTGAGAGCCCCGTCTCCACCAAAATTATCAATGGTGGGGGGAGGAATCCAGTATTCAATGAAAATCTTCAACTGAATGTTAAAACTGTCGATGCCTCCCTGAAATGTGAGATATTTATGATGAGCAGGGTGAAGAATTATATGGAAGATCAATTACTAGGATTTGCTTTGGTGCCCTTGTCTGAAGTAGTCATGGAGAATGGGAAATTGGAGAAAGAGTTCTCTCTTTCTTCAACCGATCTCTTTCATTCACCAGCAGGATTTGTTCAGTTGTCTCTTTCTTATGCCGGAGCTTCACCTGAAGTAATGGCAATCCCTGCAATGCCAAAGCCTTTGGCGGCAGATAAAACCTCAGAAATGTCCGAGTGTCTTGATAAGATTGAGTTCCCTGATCCTAAGATTGTGAATGAGAACCAGATGATGGTTTCAGAGTATTTTGGGATTCCATGTGAAAGCTCAGAGAGCTTGGTTGCTTCTGATGCCCAAGATAATGATAGTTCTGAAATGGGTGTCCGTTTCGTGGAAAGTTTCTCTACTGCTACAGTTGAGTCTGTTCTGCTTCCAAAGCTTGATTCTCCTCCTAGCAGCGTATCAACCAATGGGGTGTCTTCCCCTTCAATTGCTGCAAGTTCTGAGTCCTCTGATGCTCCAGCAGTTTCAAAGCCGCAGAACCAGGAACAAGTCTTGGCCCTGAAAGAGAAAAATGCTGATGTTGGAGATGGTGAGAGTGAGTCTTCGGGTGAGGTGCCAAGTGACAAAGCTTGTAAGCCTGTTGTCTCTGTTAACATTGAGCCTGAGCAGAATGTGGTGCAGCAAGACATAGTTGACATGTATATGAAAAGCATGCAGCAGTTTACTGAGTCATTGGCCAAGATGAAGCTTCCTCTGGACATCGATAGTGGACCAACAAGTTCAGGGAGTTCAAGCTCTGATCAGAAATTACAGGCATCAAAGACCACAAGTTCCCGTGTGTTTTACGGGAGTAGGGCCTTTTTCTAAGCTTGCGTTTCAAAGAGGTTCAAAGGAAGACACAGGCAACTTTAGATTTTAGAATGAAGATTAATACTAATAGTAAATATAATAATGTGTGATTAGTGTGGTGTTTTCCTTTGTATGTTGACATGGTTTAGATGTCAAAAAATCATGGCCTTTACCTGTTATTGGTCTTGTTTATGCTACAACTTGTGTTAGTATATTTCAACTTTTTCACTTTCATAATTCTTCTTGCTGCTACTGCTTTCAATTCTCAATTATTGTAGAATCAAATTCCAGCTAGAGTTAGATTCAATCCGAGTTTAAGTTTATCTAGACTTGAGCTTAATTCAATTTAAGAGGACTTAAGCTTGAGCCAAACTTTGAGCTCAATTTAATATTGTAGTCAAGCAAAAAATGACATTATTTTGATAGGTATTGATTAAAATAATGTCGTTTTAGAATCAAGGGTTAACAAAATTAGTAAAATATTAGAACTTTCAAAGTGAAAGTCTAGATTCGAATATTTATCACGTTTATGAAACCTTGATTTATCTTGTACAGTGATTATGAGTTTGATTACTGTGTCATGAGTTTACCTGTTAATAAATATGAATGGATCCTTGATTACCCAAAAAAAAGATTTCGTTTAAATTAATTCATATCAAAATTTTATAAGCTCACAAACTTGGTAAGCCAAATACTTTTAAAACTCAAGTTTACAAAATATTTAACTCCAAAATTTAAACTTGAGCTTAAATTCACTTGAGCCAAGTTTGTTAATTTGAACCCACTTTTAAATTTTCATCTAACAATAGGCTAATAACGTACTCAATCTATTTTGTGTTATATATGGTCCCACCTAATCCATGATGATTTTCTCATTTAAAGCAAAAAGTCTAGACCAAGGCATCCAATATTTAGCTTTTGTTAATTTTGCATGGCTAGGTTCAACATCAACAGAGACTTTATTCATACAAGCTTTTGCCTTTTGACAATGAAAGTTACTGCTTCAAGCCAGGATTTGGAAACCTTATAGTTGAACAGTGATGCATGTACACTTATAATAAATATTAATTTGGGTATCAATGATAATGTGTTATCCTTTAATCCAACCTTCTCTGCAATATCCTTTACCAGTTGAGCATCTTTGCTCCCTCAAGAAATCTGTTAACCATTGTTGCACTGCTCCAAGTTCCTGTTGGTTATCTCCTGATCTGTTCTTGTACTTCTAAGCAAGGAAGCACGGAAACGCTCCAAGGGGTGCGTTTCATCGATTCCGAAACGTTTCCGTTTCTGAAATGTCCGAAACTGGTACAAAACGTTTCGGGGCCGTTTTGGAAATTTTAAAAAGATGCAAAATGCATTTTCAGTACCTGAAACGCGTTTCTTTGTAGAAATCCGTTGCATTTCCGCTTTTGTAAACATTTCAAGCCACACCTCTCATACTGGTTTTGTCTTCTCAATGTTCCGACATCTGAACCTCCTCTCCTCCCCGGTGAAACTCATCTCTCCTCCTTCGTTTTGTCCTTCTTCCCACTAGTTGTTGCCTCCTTCCAACTATTTGTTTCATCCTTCCAATTATCAGTTCCCTTCCCGGTGTCTGTTTCACCAGTCTTCTCACTATTGATTCCCTCCTTCTCATTTGTCATTCGTTCTCTGCCGAAATGGATCCAAAGCTTGGGAAACATTAAAAACCTTTACAGTACCTGATTGTGTGTCCTATTAATAAGTTGTATCCTCTAATTCCATTTACTTGTGTTTTCAGAAAAATGAATTACAAAGAGAGAAGTAAGTAATATGGTTATTAACTGTTGGGTTTTGGGGAGTTTTCATTTTTTTTCTTTTCTGATAAGAGGCATGAGTTATAATTTATATTTGCTAGGTCTAAGGTTTACAAGGGTAGAAACAATTTCATTAAGCTATAGTGTATATTTTACATAGAGACTTTAGTTTATATAGGTTCAATTAGTTCATATTTACAAGCTTACAGCAGTAAAAACTTAGTTTCATTGAATATTTCTTTATGTACACTTTTAAATAATTTAAAAGATAAAAAGTTTGCACACTAAATAAAAGGGAAAAAATAATAAAAGTAAATTGTTCTTATATTATATAAAAATATTTATATATTTTTAAAGGTTATATCTTTTTAATAAAATTTTGGTATTTATAATAAAATCCTTATATTTTTCATATTTATACGTTTCCCCACGTTTTCGTTTCCTATATTTTTTAATAAAGACGTTTCAGCGTTTCCGTTTTGACGTTTCACCGTTTCGCCGTTTCCATGCTACTTAGCTTCTAAGTGCCCTTCTTCTTTGATCTTCATCTACTTCTTCCGAGGTTTTTGGTTCTTTGTTGGCGAGTTTGCTTGATATGATCGGGAAGAATGATAAACTACCGTGCCCAGAACATAAGATCGTGAAGAGAGTACAACTCATGCTGGCCTGCAAGATTTCATATTGCAAAATCTTTGTGTCTTCATCTTTGACTGTCTTTATCTTCATTCCGACTGTTCTAACAGCTTTCTCATCTGGGTTCAGTGCTGTTCTAACAGCTTTCAGCAAATCAATTTCTGGTTCACTTTCATTCTTCACCTTTTGGCCTAATGTTTTGATGAATTCCATCAGCTTTCCCTGAATTCTTCGCCCTAGTTCTCTCAAGATCAATGTCTTCATTCCCAGGATTTACCTATACTGTTTCCATTATAGCCTGCTGCAACAAGTCTCCTTGAACCCCCTGCAGCCTTGCAAAGAAACTTGCCTCAAACTTGCATTGTTCTGTAGGCTCTTGAAGATTTTGACAAAATCACCAGGTCTCAAACTCTCATCATGGTATATCCCTAACCGCATCACAGTTTCATTAGTTTTGAGTCACTGTCTTTTTGGGACTAAACCAACAGTACCAAACAAGTAAGGTGACATTAAATGCCTAGGTAATTGTGAAATGGGCTCAAAAACCATTTGTTAATTCGGTATAATCAGACAGTTTTAGGATCTTACCTTAACTAGATCAATTGGGCCCAATAAAAGGTAATATTGAATGATAAAAAGGAAAAATCATGTTTCATTAAAATTCAATGTCTCATAGTTGGATCCTGAAAATCATATTTCAAAGAATAAACTTATGCATGCAAACAAATTGTTTGCATTTTTTAATTGGCGAAAGTTTTTATGTTATTGAGTTAAATTTGAATGAGGTCTAATATGAAATTAACTTGAATATAAAATAGTCAACCCAAAACCGTTCAAAATCAATAAATTGAGACTCAAAATCAACTTAAAAATAACAAAATTTGGATTTAACTTGAAACAATTCTAACTTGACTCATTTAATCTAAACTCCCACTTAGACCGAATCCTACCTTACAAGTCATATTGTAGCACAATGAACAAAAGTATTGGCCTAAGGACTTATTCCCACCCAAATATTACTCTTTTCCCAAGTTTCCATTCATTATCTTTCAAAAACTCAAATACTCACCATTAAAGTTAACCAAATTCGTTGTTTTAAAATTTTATCTCTGTTTCTCTACAAAACTCTAAAATCTAACAATTTTTCCTCAAGGTCAAGTTTTAAAAAATAACATTTTTTCTTCTAGGGTTTAGTTTTTAATCTTTGATAGTCGCTCCCTCTTGAAGCTTTCTCTCCCTCCAACGGTCTCTCTTTCTTTATCTCTCCCTTCGATCGCCCTTCTAAGTTGGGAAGACAAAGAGCTTTGTTTGGGAAAACAATCGTCTTCTTCATCTTTCTAGCTTGGATGGCTAATCATAAGGAGAGAGCAACCACCAGAGATTGAAAACCAAACTTTAGAAAGGAAAATGTTATTTTTTAGAACTTGGCCGAAAACGGAAATGATTAGTTTTTAGGATTTGAAAAAGAAAATAAGATAAAATTTTAATTTATTTTTAATATTATTAATAAAATAACAATTTTACCCTTAAAACTAACAAATTTAATAACTTATGGGTGAGTGTTTGATTTTTTGAAAGATAATAGATGAAAACTTGAAAAAAAAGTAAATTTTGGGTGGAAATAAGTCCTTCGGCAAAGTATTTTATGTTTTACACACAACAAGAGCAACACAATGCAATATATGCCCATATTAAAAGCCCATCAACCTTGGGCAATAGATGATGGTATGTCAATTTATTGGTATTTGATAATATTCAATTATTTGTACATTTTATATTATTGAATCTTTAATAAAAATCATTAAAAGACTCAATCACATGATACATCCAAGAATTAGACTCAATTTTTATAAAACAATCCCATTTTGGACTAATTCGAACACTTAAGTTCAAATAGACTTAGATCGAATCTAAAGTAACATTATTTTCAAATCAAGTTCAAACTTTAACTCATTAATTGTAAACTAGATTTAAGTTAATTTCAAACTAAAGCTACTAAACATTATTCGAACTCAAACACATATCAAATCCAACCCAGGAGCAAAAGAGGGCCACACACATGTATGGTACGGATTAAACTTTTGGAAGTTAGCAAATACAAAATGAAATGAAAGTGACTTGAAAATCCAGCAAGACATCTTGCTCTAAAGAACTGTGGATAAGATCAAAGTGAGGCCACACAGAATACCAGAATAGCCAGCCAGCCAGCCAGCCTTAAAGATCAGAAACTCAGAATCTACTAGTAGATGAAACCATGGCCCAACTTATCATGACCATACAACCATGGCCGTTTTTCAAGTCGAGTTTATGAAATTAAAACCTCAAACAAACACTGCTAGTTCGAAAATATTACTATTGATGTAAAAGAAGAAAAGGGAGAAGAAATGAGCTAAGTGTAAACTTGTATGACAATATGTTCAATAAAAAATGAACCAAAACATCAATTACTTTATTTGAAAGGGATCTTAAATAGGTATCCCTCAGAAAGTTTCACACTAGAAAATCAAACAGAACCTCACGTACAATCCGGGAAAAAAACGATCCCAGACAAAGAGGAAACTTATACATACAAGAACTAGCAACTTTGCTGAGTACTACAGCAGCCAAAAATTTAAAAAAAAATCAGAAACTTAATACTCTACTGTTCAATGCAATACCTCACGTACAATCTCAAACCTTATGCGTAAGATGTTAATTGTCCAATCATCCTGAGTATATATTCTGCAATTTGATTTTACACCTCACTCAAATGCCCAGAAAGAAATCTAAGTTTTTGTTTTTTTCACTATATCAGAAGAAAAAAAAATCAAATCTCAAACCTTACGCAAAATCCCTTGTAAACTGCCGCATCTCTGAATGTGGTGTATACTTCAAATCAAGAACCCCACGTTAAAGCTATAAGATTGAATCCATAATAAGTTGAAATGCAACGAGAGGGAGACGTATTAAATTCACAATCCTCATCCATTTGACATCATTCTTTTTACCTACAATGTACCTTTTGATATCCAAAAGACAAATCTCCTACGCAGCAATTCCTAAAACAGTTATTGATCCAACGAAAGAAAAAAGAAATTAAAGTCAATACAGGATAGCATTTAGAGCTGAACATATCGTAGACATACATGCACAAGACCAAGAGCCAACTCTGAAATCATAAACGAGCATAAAACATTGCCTTGCTGTACGTAACATATGCAACTCAGAACCATCAAGTATCATGAACTATTTAGAAGATTCTACAGCATTCATCAACTCTTTGCGTATAAACTACATTAATTTAACAACTAAAATTGAATTAATATCAATAAAAGGAAGAAAGTGTTACCTCTATTTGACTGTCGACTTTTAACATTGTAACTTCCAACGAAACCCTCAGAACTTTTGGCATCAGCTGTTATACTGCCAAGCCCATAACTGAATGCACTAGAATCATCTAGCTCAGAAGTGGCAGACCGCCAAGTTGAGTCACCATAAGCTGAGCCACTATGGTACAAGTCCCCATAAGAGGCCTTATAACCACCAGTTGACCCAGCAAATGACGAAGTTGCAACCACACCTGTGCTAATGTTTCTTCCAAGCCTTCCTCCTCCCAGCCCATAGCTGCCATCACCACTTCCAATATCCATATTCCCACCAGCATAGCCAGGAGCACTTCCTCCACTGGGAGCCAAAACAGGACCCCAATTGGCTTCACTATTTCCAAATGAAACTCCGCAATTCCCACTTCCAGAACCGAAGTAAGCACCAGAGCTGGCAGGATTTGAGGCATTATTAAGGCCCCCATTTCCCCAGACATTCCAGGATGTTGAACTCAAAATGGATTCATTTCTTCCAGCACCCCCACAATATCCAATGGGTGTGCTATACTTGTTTGAAGTTCCACTAGGATAAGGACTTAGTACTCGTCCATATCCTAGACTATTGCCAAAGTTGGAAGTCCCGCCATAACTTGGGCTCAACCCTCCTTCCATATTCATACCTATTCCATAGCCAGTAGAACCAAATGGAGAAAATCCACTCCGACCAGTAGGAAGAGGGCTAAACCTCCCATCCATCCCAACTCCAAAACCTCCAACCGGGCTCAGATTATATCTTTGAGCAAAATTATTAAGGAGGTTGGTGGCTCTATTCAGACCATAATTATTATATCCTATCATAGGGCTGCGGACAAGCCCAGGAGATGGCTCCTTCGGCACTGCTCTCTTGACCTCAACCATTTTTCCATTCAGTTCGTGAAATGTTTTGTGTAAAACTCTACCCACTGCTTCCTCAGAATCATAAGTAATGAAGCCAAAACCTCTTGGCCTTTGAGTGTTGTGATCATACATTACAACCACATCAGTAATTGTACCAAACTGATCAAAGTACTTCTTGAAGTCATTCTCAGTGACTGAGGAAGCTAAACCTCCAACAAAAATCTTTTTTGTGTGTCCAGGGCCAGGAGAACCATGAATACTGGAACTGTTTCTATTCAACATGTTTTGATCATCCCTAGGAACAGCCTTCTTTGCTTCAACCTGAAAATTGTGAAGCCGATAGCTAAAATAAAAAAACTAAAGGTCATAAATAGTTCAAGCCAACAATGAGGATCAAATATTGTCAAAATTAAGCTAATCTTGAACTTGCTTAAGAGGCAAAATGACATAAAGAGCATATCTAACTTCACAGTTACAGTGAAAAGAAATCAACTACATGACAAAATGTTTACATTTTAAAACAATAACTAAAAAATTCAAATTAGATAAGTGAGAGAATCTCAAATAAACCACAATGTTTAAAGCGTATATGCATGAAGCTACTCACCGTGCGCCCATCAATCATGTGCTTATCCATGATGACCCTCTCAGCAACAGCAGGATCGGAAAACACCACAAAACCAAAGCCACGAGCCCGACCTGTGGCTCGATCTCTCATGATCACTGCCTCCACCACTTCTCCATAGTTTCTAAAATATTCCTTGAGACGTTCTTCATCTGTGTCCCAAGAAATCCCACCAATGAAGAGCTTACCAAGATCTGATTCCATCTCTTCTACTAGAATCAATCACAATTCACCTTATCAATAAAAATTTCCTTAAAGCACAATATTCAACTGGTTCCAAGCCCAAGAGAATTAAAAACTTGAGAATTCAATCAAATTCTCAGCAGCAATTCAACATGCAAAATTCCATTCAACAAAACCAATCCAAATCATACATGTTTAGAATGATACCACAAAATTAGACACTTAAAACAACAAAAATGAATCAACTTCTATCCATAAAAGCAGAGCCAACAAATCCAAGAGCTAAGAAAAATAATCAAACAGGAAATAAAACACACCTTAAGTGATGAAACTGATAGGATCTTATTGGCAATCTAGTGAAAAAGAAAGTGTGAAATTGTCAAATCCAATCAAAGATCATCATTAGATCCTTAAAACACCAATCAAAGCAGACCCTTGAGTCCTCCTGACAATAAAATTTAAAGATCAAAACTTCAGCATGAAAAATTCATCCTTATGGATACCCAGATAGCCAAAAACAGAGATCAGATAACAAAAGAATAGATAAAAAGAGAATTCACCATGTTCGAAGAGAACCCGGATGAGAAAATGAAAGAAACTAGGATCTGAGGGGAGGAATATGAGTAATGTAAACAGAGAAGATATTGTTCATATTATAATCTATATTTATATAACAAATTTTAAGCTCTGATTATCTCTCTCTTTCTCTCTATGATTTGTTTTGTCTTTGGTTATTCCACTCCTCTGAATCAAAATCAAAAGAAATGGAATTTGTAGCAACAGAAGGGTAAGAAAGAGACAGAGAAAGAGAGAGACACAGAGAGAGTCAGAGAATTTTTATTTTTATTTATATATATAGAGAGAGAGATTTCCAAATCCTCTGGTGTAAGAATATTTGGAGGAGCCATGGCACCTCTGGCAGGAAGGAGTTGAAAATAAAATATTTCAAATAAATATTTATTTTGATTTAATTATAAATATTTTAATATTTTTTTAAGGTTTATTATCTCGGGGCACATGGGCATATAACTTTGTATTCCTTGCTTGCTTGAGTTGAATTGCATGTTATATCTAGCCAAATCATGTGGTACTTTCTTTGAGAAATTTTTAGCTTTTTCTTTTTCATCAATCTTTGACAATTTAATCAACTTTTTCAATTTTGATCAAGTTCTTTTGTAATGTAAAGTTTAAACCGAAGTTTGATATTATTTATGGCTTTTGTTAGGAGTGTATTCGAGTTGAAATAAATTTGATAACGACTAACTCAAGTTTAGTTTGAATTCAAAATGATCCGTTTGAATTCTAGTTTGACTTGATCAGTTTGTGAACAATAGCATTGAAGAAGAATAAGACAAATCATCCAAATAGAAGAAAAATCATATGAGAAGATGAAGAACCGTTAGAGAATAAGAAAAAAAATCGTTTGGAGAAAATAAGTTCATATGCGCTACAGCGATGAGTCTTTGAATTCGAGCCAAGATATTGAACTTGATTTCAAGTCGAGTTCAACTCGTTATGTGCATTTATAATGAATATTAATTTGAGTACTAATGATGATATGTTATTATATGATTATATGTTGTTTTATTTTAAGACCAAAAGACTTATTCCCACCTAAGGCTTAATTTTCAAAACTCAAATATTTACCCATCTATTAAATTTTGTTGTTATTGTCAATGGTAAAATTATCATTTAACAAAAATATTTTTAAAAATTAAAAATTTATGACATTTTCTCCCAAGGTTTAAAAATTTAACAAATTCCCCTCACTTAAAATTTGAAAAATAAACATTTTCCCTCTAAGGTTTTTTCAACCAACACTACCAGTAGTCGGAGATGACGATGAATACGTTCTCTCTCCCTCCTAACTTTTCTCTCCATTCTGGTCCATCTTCAACCACCACCAACCGACAAATGTTTCTCTCCATCTCGACGAAGATGACGAATCGTCATTGTCTCTCAAAGAAGATGAAAAGTTGTTAGAGAAAATGAATCTATCGATAACTGGAGTGAGTTGAGCTAACTCAATTTGATTTCAAACTCAATTCATTTGAATTGAATACCAAACCAAACCCGAGTTAGGTATGCTCTTATCCATCCCAATTGAGAAAGCAAGAAGTAACCATCCTAAAAGTAGTTCCATTATGTTCAAATTGACAATCTTTAGTCCTGAAAATTCTTAATCAGCTTAATCACCATCAATTAATGAATTAATATCTTCATTGTTTTGATGCTGACACACCAAAATTAGTAATATGGTAAGTCACCAGTCAGCTAGATGGACCCAGTTAGCCATTAAAGCAAATCAGTCAAGATCAGATCAATGAGGATTCCTCAAGCAATAATTTGGTTGCATTTTTTTTTTTATCATTTTCAGTATGTAATAAATTTCAAAAGGTGATTTCGATTCTTTTTCTTGGTGGGTTGCTTATCTCAACCCATCTAATTAGGGCAAAAAAAAATCTATAATCCACCTTTTCAGATATATGTGATTGTAAAGGTTTACTTGGCCCTTTCAAGAAGTCATTGTTGTCCAACAATAATTCTAGATTTTTATTTCCAACTTTTCAAGATTAATGGCAATTGGGTTTTTTTCCCATTAAATCTTTTTAAGATTTAGGTGTGCTTGATCTTAGTAGATGAACAAGAAAATGTAGGTTATGAGTTAAATCCTCTTCCCAAAATACAGTTCAAAATTCCATTTTCCTTGTATGAATACAATTTTGTAAGTATATCTTACCCTTGAAATCATTACATAATATCATGTTTTATAGCCTCAGACACTCTGATGCCAGTTGACATTGCAATGTTTGTCCAAGCTTAGTAAAGAGTTAATGCACAACCAATCTGTATGGTGTCAGGCTTACAAAAGTATGAGACTTGGATCTCACTTTTGATCCAATTTTAACAATTAACTTTGGGGTATGATTTTCTTAATATTCTCATCATTTGGTGGGTGAACTAACTATGGGCAAACCCCTTGCTAACCTTGGATGAATTCTAGCGTAGGGTTATATGGTTTTAGGATTTTCAATAATAATAGCTAGTTTTTGGAGTGATAGTTCTCCTAAAATTCTTATCATTCCCTACTAACTCTAAACGAACATTTTAATATCGATGTCACTACTCATACCACAAAATTGTAACTAAACGACAAATGACTTTTATACAAAATGATACAAATTTTAAGAGAATCAAACTCGAAAATCTAGTTATTGACATTAGGAAGCCTATAGCCATATTAACCCTATAATGAAAGACTATACTTTCCGATGTATAATTCAAATCTGATACTTTCCGCTTGAGATTTTAGCATATTTATATTAACAATTATATCAGTTGAGATGTAAGATGAAAAATTGATTGATACTAACACTTAGCAGTGATGAAATTTGTAAGATTTATTGTAGCAAGCAATGGATTCCTGCAATGCAGGAAAAAAAAAAAAAGCCACCATAACTCTAATAACTTGACCCTGGTGTTTCCCAGGTTTCAGGAATCACAGTGTGAAGTAAATCCTGATGGCTAGAATCCATTGAAGAAAAAGATGAAACTGAAAGTTCATGCTCAGGTTCATGTTCATGGTGGCCTTCATTTGCCTTCACAACCCCAGAAATCCTCTCCAGAACCTCGGCCAGTCATTGGGCGAATTCAAAACACATTTCACGGCAACATTCAGCAGAGGGAATGCATACTGCTTTCCAGATTTGCTTACCTCCTTGTCGAAGACTTCGCCGGTCCATTCTTCTCTAACCATGGCTCTGACCCATTTGGGGAGGTCTATTCCATTTTTTTCCACAGTTTTTCCTGTAAGTAACTCCAGCAGAATTATGCCAAAGCTGAACACATCACCTTGTTCAGATTGAGTTTTCTCAGGGGCCATGTAGCCATGTGATGGAAACAAATGAGCCCGCTTGAAGTCCATAAATTTTGCCAGGCCATATTCACTTATCAGTGGATTCTCATTTTCATCTAAAAGGATATTTGAGAGCTTCAGGTTCCCATGAGGAATTGTTTCTTGGTGATGAGACCTTTGATATATGAAGTCCAAGCCCTTCGCAATGCCGCTTGCTATCGACAGTCTAAGCCTCCATGGAAAATCCCTCTTGCCCTTAGGGTGCGTTTGGTTGAGGGATTTTAAGATTACCTTCATAATCTATCTTTTATTCCCTTGTTTAGTTTGTCAGTAATAAAATATTACAGTAATCTTCTATTACCAATGCTGATGTGGCAGGTAATATAGATGGTAATCTGATTATCACCTTCACCTTAGGTATTTAAAGATTACTGGGGAAATCTTGAGTTTATTATAATAATATTATTATTTATTACTTTTTTGAGATAAAAATAAATTTATTTTTAATTAATATGACAAATAATATAAAAAATATTTAAAAATAATTATATTCAAAAGCATTTAAGTAAAATAATTTACTAATAATATTTTATTACTTTTAACCAAACACAATAATTATTTATACCTATCAAATTTTATCAAACATAGTAATCATTTATACCCAGTAATCTTCTAAGTAATCTATCTTCAAGGTAATCTTTCTATTTTAGTAATCAAACATTACCCAAACCAAACGCCCCCTTAATGTAATCTGCACATCAAACACCTCTGAATTCATCATGTTTGTGATTGTCTGGAGGCCAAGAAACGGAAGAAATGTTTGGTTTTGACACTCTCAACTTACTTTCCATCAGGTTTAGCAGGCTGCCATTGCTTTGATACTTATAGATTAGAAGTTTTTCTTCATTGGTGGAATTGAAACCAACAAGAGGAAGAATCTTGGGATGTTTCAAGTTCCCTATTTGCCTCATTGTTTGACCGAATTCCTCAAAGGAAACCTGCAATTTCTTAAATCTTTTGACAGCATAAATCACATTGTTCTTAAGTGTTACCTTGTAAAGGCTTGTTGTAATGCTCTGGCTTCTCAAATCAGCAGTGGCTTCAAGGAGATCCTCCAATTTGAACCTCTCTTGATCCTTGACGAAGAACACGAGCTCTGAGTGCCTCACGTCTGGCTTTGCTTCCTCTACGAACGTCACCGGAGGCGTCCTGGAAGGAGAATTTTGAAGGGCCTTAAGAATTTCCCTTTCTCTAGCTAACCTAGCTGATTTCTTCCCCACAAAATATGTAAACATTATGCAAAAAGAAATTCCAAGTACTAGAGGTAAACTTAGCACCCAACTCTCCTCTCCATCATCAGAATGCTTTAGATTTGCTTCTGTTGGCTGCGCAACACTTCCTTCTCCAACATATGCTTCGAAAATCTCAGCATTTTTCCGAAAATAGGGACTCACCCCAGTAAAATAATTGTTAGAGATGTTCAAGCTCTTCAGGTTTTTCATCTTGCTTAAAGCAAAAGGAACCCCGCCACTCAGGAGATTGCTGCTAAGGTTTAGATGTGTCAGCGCCGCACAATTTGAGATCGAATCTGGAATGATACCTCGAATAAAATTGTCTGCCAAGCTGAGAACATGAAGCTTCTGAAGCTTACAAACAGACTCTCCATCAATTCTCCCACTCAGGTTCAATCTTTCAAGCCTTATTTCTGTTATGGCATTGGCCTGCACAATGCACTTTACAGCACCCTTCAACTTACTTGAACATGGATGTAGCAGCAGCCCACTCCAGTCAATTTTCGGCACATTTTGGGGATCAGCAACTCTGATGAAATTGTAAAAAGATTCCGATTCTGTCGTGACAACCGCTGTGATCAACAGATGAAGAACCGCAACTATATGAATCAGTCCCCCTCTCATGCTATGCATCTTGCTATACCAGTCTTCATAGCTTTGGTTCATCAGATTTGTGATCTGGGTGTTCAAGAAAAGTTGTAAATGTTGGTTGAAAATGTGACAGGACAATGTTATAACATTGCAGATGAAGACATTATTTCTATCTCAGATTACAAAGTTCAGTGTGGTTATATTCCTCAGCATCATAAATATGTTTCATTGTTCTTCTAAATATACACTGGCTCATTATGTTCAATGCAATATTGTCACACTTTCAAATATGATCAATGTTATGTTCACCTAGTTTTGAGTACTTAATCATATAATAATATGTCATCTAATTATCCAATTAGGTACTCAAAAATAGGATCCAACATGCATCGCTCAAATTTATAGAGTGGCTAACTAATAGTTAGACACATCACCAATATGCAGGTTGATTCAAGATGCGAATAGGATACATTCAATCTAGGATATAGCTTGGAATTAACCCATGGTCGCTCATTTCGAACTCAAACAAGCCGAGCTACATGCAAAAAATTGTCTTTTTTTTTTTTTTTCTATTAAAAGGTAAATCAAAATTTTACAAACGTGACAGAGATTCAAACTCAAGTCTTACCTTGGAAGTTCTTGCTTCAGCTTTGCTCGGCTAGAATGGGTAAAGCTTGAATTGTAACTCGGATACAACATTAACCTAGTCAAAGGGTTGGTTTGAGTCATAGTCGGTCCGAATGATTAGACTGATGACAGATTGAATAAATATTATAATAATATTCAACCAAACAAAATTGTGATCTGATTATATATGATGCATGTCTAATTGAATGAACTCGGTTCTAATCCCAACAATTACAAAATTTTCACTCTCTAACTCCAAGACAAATTATATAAACATTATAACAATATATAACCAAATAGAATTGCGGTCATGTTAATGTTAGTATAACAATGAGATTGGATCAACTCAAACAAACTCAATCACGAGTCCATCTAGTTCAATAGCACTAACTAAACTTAATATTGACTCAAACCAAATAGATAACTAGATCTCGATCGAATCCGATGGTTAATTAAACTTGAAATATTAATTAAAATTGAATTGATTATTAAGTTTCGATCGAACCAGTTCAACTAATCAATTTAATCTAGGTTTTGAAACGCTAGTTGACACTTAATAATTGTGATATGCATGGTGATTGTTATTTGATATCTCAATCATGGATTAACATGACACCTAAAACTTTACATTGAAAAAAAATAAACAATTAAAAAGAAGGATTGGGTTATAATTTCACTTTCATTATACTTGTGGCTTTAACTTTAAATAGGTGTAATTGGACAGTAATTATACTTTGGTGATTTTGACATTCTTTCTACATTCATAATATAAAGATTTTTAGTAATTCTTTCATGCATTTGATGGTTGGTACATTTTATTTATGACTGTTAGTTGAGTCGGATAAATGTAAAGTTTGATTGTTTGATTCAAAAAATCAATTTCAACCCAAATAATATTCGGGCTTTGGCTAGGTCTAGAAAAAAAAAATTTACCTGTTATATTATCATATTTGGATTTGAAAAGTTTAGTTTAGTTAATTTATATTAGTGTTATATTTAAATATTATTTGTTAATTTATTTTATATTTGAAATTAATTTAAATGTTATATCCAATCAAGATCGTATTTAATTTAATGAACGAACTAAATCTAAAATTTTGAGGCTTGAACGGATAAGCCTAAAGCATTGGTATGATTTTTTTCAAGCATAGACTTGAACTAACCAAACCCAGTTTAATATACCCGATTGACAAGCCTACTTTTATCATATTAAATACACAAAGAATTGTTTCAAGCTAGACCCAATATCTTTGATTTTTATTTAATTTGTTTTAAAATTAAGTTCAAGTCAGGGCTAGATTCAAACTGAGTCAAGCTTAAGATTAGCTTGATTTGTATATAATAGAGCTTCAGTTCCAGCTCGAGCTCGTTAAGCTAGTGAAAGTCAAGCTCAAACTCGGCTCAGCTCATTTTAAGCTCAAGTTTTTAACTATTTCGTTATTAAAACGACGTCGTTTTAATACATATTGGTCGAAACAACGTTGTTTTGTATCATAATTTTTAATTAACAAATTTGACGAGTAGTTTGAGCTCGAGTTGAAACTTGAGCAAGCTTTTATAGAGCTGGCTCGTTTCGGGCTCATTCAAGCTAAGCTCGAATGGGTTCGGTTTAAATCTAGCCCTAGTTCAAGCAAATTTGTATAGCAAAACTCAATCACTCGATAATATATAAGTTTGTTTATATCTACTAGAAAGAGTGTAGTCGACTGAGCTCAAGCTCATTGTTACTTGGTTTAGTGAGCACACAAACTTGTAACTCGGTTAAAGTAAAATAATAATAAACCCCTAAAAATTTAAAATCATACACTTACACCCTAAAAACTTACTTCATGTTTTTAAACATGAATTATAATTGATAAATATATAAATTACGACATTTAACTATAACTTCTTAAGTCAAACTTGAGTCAGTCATTCCCACATGGAGTTTGAACTTAAGTTATGTATAAACTTACTCAAACTGAGATTGAGTCAAACAATATTTGGCTCTATTTAATTAGATTACAATGTTATGTATTAGGAGCTGTTTGGTTTACGGTGAAAAAATATTACCTTGATAATCTATCATTTATTATTTGTATTATCATGTTTGATTTATCAGTAATAAAAAATTACAATAATATTCTATTACCAATGATAATGTAGTAGGTAATATAAGTAATAATCTAATTATCACCTCCACTGTATGAATTAAAATATTATCAAAATAATTTTGATTTTATTATAATTTCATTCTTACTTATTAATTATTTAGGACTAAAATACCCTCACTTTTAATCAATATAATAAGTAATATGAAATATATATTAAAATAACTACACTTAAGAATATTTAAGTAAAATTGTACCCTAGAATTATTTTATTATCTCTAATCAAACACAGTAATTATTTATATATACTCATTTTTATCAAATACAGTAATCATTTATACTCAGTAATCTTTCGAATAATTTATTTTTAAGATAATTTTTTAATTTTGATAATAAAATATTATCCAAATTAAATACTTTTTTAATGAGTAATCATTTGTATACTAGGTATTTGTACAAATTATTATATAAAAATAAGGAAAAGATAAAAGGAGGGGAATTGTAAAATGAATGAGAAAAGTGAAAACAAAAAGAAACAACATAAAAAATAAGAAAAGTGACAATGCAATGTATCAAGTCAACTACTGCATGATCTCTCTCACAATCTTCACTCACACCCTCACACAGTCTCACCATCTGAAAAACAAAAACATTTCTCCCTCCACCCCCAAATTACCAAACTACCCTTCTCCCTGCCCCTGTTAATTTTGGTACCTCACACCAATTAAAAATAAGCTTTGATTCGCTCTGAGTCAAGTTCGAAAAAGACTTAGCTTAATATTAATTTAAATTCAAAATAATTAGTTTGAGATTGACTCAATATCAATAAATTAAAACTTAAACTTAATATAAACTTGACTCAAACTCGACTCGTTTTATAAAAATAAACTGTGTCCTTGGGTCAAATTCAGCTCATTTTATCCAAACTTAAATTTGAGTACAAACAGCTTAAATCGAGTCTCAGCATGTATAAAAGGATCTAAATGTGATTTTAAGATTCTAATACATTATAAGAAATTATATATATTATTAGGACTAAAATGGAATTAAACTCCTCTTTTTTACAACTTCTGAACTTACAAACTGTCACACAAGAAGATGAAATTACAAAAACACCCCTCTCCCCTTTCCTTGACTCACTACTAAACCCAAACTCGCAACTCTCTTCTCCTCACTCTCTCTCCCACGCGCACAGAGACGAAAACTTTTTTCCTTTCCAATGGAGGCGACTGAGGTTCGACTTGGAGGGTACGACGCCGTTCTGGACACGGCCGATCCGCCACGTGTCTGTTCCACCGTTGACACCGCCTCCGCAAGTGTTGGAGCTAGGTACAAGCTCATGTCGCCGGCCAAGCTGCCGATCTCGCGCTCTCCCTGCATTACGATCCCTCCTGGACTCTCGCCGACGTCGTTTTTGGAATCCCCGGTTCTTCTCTCTAATGTCAAGGTTTGTTTTTGCTGTTAGTGTTTGTTGGGTTCTGATTATGATTAGTTGCCGGGGAAATGAGAGAAAGTGGAAACTTTTCCGGGTTAGCGTTTGGTAATTTGGGGGAGGGAAATTTTGGAAGTTGAAAGATGAGAATTTTAGTCCTTTAGTTGGTGTTTGGTTGCTGAGAAAGTGGGTGAAACTGGGGGAAAACGGAGGAAATATGTGATTTTGTCTCGTGGCTTAGCTGTTTTTTGGTTCGCTTGCTAATTCCATAATGGAAATGCTTTTTCTTCTTTAATTTAAGATCTCTTTTTATGATATACATAAAGTCAGCCGAACAAGGCCTTCGCTTTACCAAATGTTGAAATTCAAAGTTTGATCTTTATCTGTATTTACTGCTACTGTTAGTAAGATTTGATAGTGACAAAAAAGACGGTCTAACATTTGGCTTCGTGTCAAGCTTGTGGAAGTTTAACTTGTGAAGGGTATATTGATGTAGTAGTGTGCGGGCTTAGTGGAGAATTTAGTATATTTGAGTGATGGGAGTTGGGATTAATTGTCAGCTAGAAGATGCTTATTTTTTTGGGTAGAAATTCAAAGTTTGTTTTATTAAATTTGGTTGTTATTTGTCTCAATGAATGGATATTACATATGGGTGTGCTCATGTTTGGACCTTAATAAGATTCTGATGCTTGCTATTACAATACTCTTTGTATTGACTCATTGATGATGTCCAGGGGGGACTGTTCTGCAGAATATGGCTTTTGGTTTAAAATTCTTAAACTTTTTTCTTTTATAATGCCCAGTTTTGTGTTTCACATATGATGAATCTTCCCTTCTGTTGGTGGAGCTGGTTGGCCCTTTTGTTTTTCATTTAATAGCGTTGTTGTTTGTACAAAAACCTTCCCATTTTTTGTGTAGAATATGGAATATATGCCTTTAGTGATGAGGAACAGATTATATTAGACTTGTTATACTTGCTGTGATGACAATAAGAAAGAGTAGGCTAGGCTCAGCTAGGAAGCATGCAGGTCAAGGCAAAGAGGAGATGTGATTGCATATGAGTTAGTCAAGATATATGATCTCAAATAGAGATGAGATGTTGGAGAGAAGATTCCTGGAGAAAAGAATGAGTAGTTTTGTATGTGGCTGCCTAATTAGAAATATATGGACAATGAACTCGTGAATTGTACTTTACTCTTGTTTAGAGATTTCCTTTAGAACCTCTGTTCACTGTCCTTTGAATTCCTTTCATGCCATGTTGACTTGCTAGAGTTAGTATGTTTATCTTGGATGATTGTGTGAGTTTGCTTTATTATTTATTGATGTTTATTAGAGGATATTTGGATATCTGCTAGTAGTTTCCTCTTTGTGGATGGGTATGAAACAGTTATGTTAAAATCGTATCTGAATTGTTGGGTGATCCTGTGTCTGAGGCTTGAAGGGATAATGCAAGTTTTCTGTATTTTCTTTATTAACTCTGCCTTTTTTTTCTTCTCTTATTCAGTTTTTAGATGAGAAAGCTTTGAAAGTTAATTCTATTTGCCTTTTTTTTTTTTTGGGGTCTTATAGGCCGAACCTTCCCCAACCACCGGTTCACTTTTTAAGCCTCAAACAGTGCATGCATCTGCTGGTTCTGGTACATATTTGGCTACAACAGTTTGTTCCCATGCATCAAGGGAAAGAGAATCCAGCTGTTTTGAGTTTAGACCCAATTCTGGATCAAATATGGTATGGCCTAATGATTCTCTTATTTTTATATTAACCATGAATGGTTGAAATTGTAATTAACATTTCAATATTACTTGTTTAGGTGTAATTTATTGACTTGTCAACGAAGTAGATCTAGATTCTTTTTTACTCCGTGGAGATTTGATGTTCCAATAGATATATCTAGCTGCAAGCCTGTAAGGTTGATCTTTTTAGCAGCTAATGTTATCCATAATATATTTATAGTGGTTCTCCTTGTTTGCTTGGTCTAGTGCAAGAATTAGTTAATGAATATTTTATTTGATTCATATGTATCTTTTCTGATATATTAGCTGAAGGATGTAATAGGAAGGAGATAGATGAAGCAGCTTTTTGACTTGAACTGTTTTTCTTCTCTATCTGAATCATAATTACACAGACTCATGTGCATATTTTGTTCATTATACCATTCACAAGTATGCAATCCTAGTTATGATTGCTTACTTACAAGGCTTTCATCTATTTCAAGGTTCCTGCAGATCTTAGCCGCCAAAGAAACGAACAATATATGCAAACAGAAGGTCAATGCCAAAATCTGTCTCTTGCTTCGCCTACCATTAAGAGTGAGATGGCCATCTCATCAAATGAGTTGAGTCTATCAGCACCAGTTCAGATGGGTACTTCAGGGGCTACTGTGCCTCTTGAAGTTGATGCAGATGATCTAAAGCAGATAGAGAACCCAAGTGCTGCAATCCAGACATCACATTCTGACCACAAAGGAAATGGGACTTCTATGACATCTGATGATGGATATAATTGGCGTAAATATGGTCAGAAGCTTGTTAAAGGGAGTGAATTCCCACGCAGTTATTACAAGTGTACACATCCTAATTGTGAAGTGAAAAAGCTATTTGAGCGCTCTCATGATGGACATATAGCAGAGATAATATACAAGGGAACACATGATCATCCTAAACCTCAGCCAAGCCGTCGATATTCTGCTGGTACTATCATGTCCATCCAAGATGAAAGAGCTGACAAGCTTTCATCCCTAACTGGTCGAGATGGTGAGAAAATTAGTTTCAATGTGATTCTGTCTGTTGTTATTTTATGTGTAGATTGATGTGTCTTTTCCATTTCATTCTGTATTTGGCATATTAGACAAGTCAGCCAGCATTTATGGTCAGATGTCTAATACCGTGGAGCCAAATGTTGTATCTGACCTGTCACCTGCAGCCGCAAATGATGATGGTGCAGAAGGGGCTGAGGGTGATGATGATGATCCATTTTCCAAACGGAGGTAAAATTGTTCAATATATGCTCATATGCATTCACTACTACATCTAAGTATTTTTCTAACCAGAATGTTTTATGCTATATTGAGCAGAAAGATGGACACCATGATGGCTGATGTCACTTCAGTGGTGAAGCCTATCCGGGAACCACGTGTTGTTGTTCAGACACTTAGTGAGGTTGATATACTAGATGATGGATATAGGTGGCGCAAATATGGGCAGAAAGTGGTGAGAGGGAATCCTAATCCCAGGTTTGTGTCAATATTGACGATTATAGTTGTGTTTCTCTTTAATTGATTAGATCTGCTTCATGGTTGATGATGATGGACTTAAAATATATCCAAGTTTGTTTTTAGTACATCAATTCAAACTTATGCACAATGTTTGACTTCTGTTTAGTTGCTGTCCATACTTTAACTTTACGTCCAAATTTTGGTTCTGACAATTAATAACATATCTAATTCAAATGCATGTACTCGGGGTTTATTTGCATGGTTCTAACTGTTTGTCACCTGCATTATCCTCACCATGGTATGCAGGAGCTATTACAAGTGCACAAATGCTGGATGCCCAGTTAGAAAGCATGTGGAGAGGGCATCACATGATCCAAAAGCGGTTATAACAACTTATGAAGGGAAGCACAATCATGATGTACCTACGGCAAGAACTAGTAGCCATGACACTGCTGGACTACCGTCTGGGGCTGGACCACCATCTGGGGCTGGACCATTGAGGATTGTAGCAGCAGAAAGTGACACAATTAGCCTTGACCTTGGGGTTGGGATCAGTTCTGCTGCTGAGAGTAGATCAAATGAGCAATCACAAGCACTGCATTCTGAACTTTCCCAAGGCCAACGTTATGCTAGCAGTTCCAATTTTAAGATAGTTCAAGCAACATATTATGGTGGCATGAATCAGTATGGATCAAGAGAAAGTCCCATTGATGGCCGTGGAATCAACATTCTACCATTGAATCATTCTTCTTACCCATGTCCTCAAAACATTGGAAGAATACTAACGGGTCCATGAATTTCTGAAAATAAAAACAAAAAATAAATTGCTCTGGTATATTTTCTTGTCTTCTTTTCAGCACTTCTAAGAGAAAAAACAAAGGCCATAACCGTGTTTGGAAAGTATGAATTGTTCTATATGTGATAGTTGTCTATGAGCTGATGGTAGTTGAGTTCCACGTCTGCAAAATGCCTTCCTATTTATAATTATTTCAGTTTGTATTAACTTCTTAGAGCCCAATGTTTTGTACAAATGTGAAACTGATGCAGCAGTATTATAAAGCAAATTCTTGAAATGGAATTTGTTAGAAATGTATTCTATATTGTGTTTTTGTGTAAACTTTTGAGAGTAGTAATTGTGATTCTGAATGTTTTAAAGTTTTTGACATGGTGTTTGCTGGAGGCTCAGATAATGACATGGATGATAAATGGAGGAAGAAAGGACAAAAGGCCATTATAAGCTTTTCCCTTCTGGTATCCAAAAACATTTTGTTTTCTTTTGCATGTGAAACAACTTGGTAAATAGCTATTCACACAAATCATCACAACTTTACATCACAAGGCTTGCCCAAAGAAAATAAAAATTCCATCTTCTTTAAGCAATCTAACTTATCCATAATCAATTGAATATTAACAAGTACAATTAAATTGATGTGTTATCTAAGGAAAACAATTGAATCATCTAATCATATATTTGATTTATCAGTTTGTTTATATATATTAGTATTCACTATTTGTATATGGTATATTACTCTAGGATAAAATAATATTATATGTACCCATTTTTTGATACACGAATATAAAACATATAATATGTCATTATGTGATTGAATGTTATTTTATCATTTATTTAAAATCACTAATTACTTAATGACACATATCAAGTATGTATCTATTTGTGTATTCAAAATAGGTACCATAATTTTATTGCTCTGGAATATTTTAACAAGTTAACTTATTTCATTATGTTTTCAAATTTTTTTGTTTGGATGATGTATCATTTCTTTTATCAATGCAAATCTTTAAATATAAAATCGAGTTTAAAATTTAGGGTTGGAATTTGGATTTAAGATAGAAGGCTTTTTTCTTTTTTTTTATGATATACTTGATAGATTCTTTTCTTTTTAATGGTTTTGAGAAGATTTATTGTTTATCTTTTAATTTGGATATAAAGTTTACAAACATTAACATATTATTTAAATAATTTTGAATTAAAAAAATAAAAGCCCAAAAGATTTATTTCCACCCAAAGTACACTGCATTTTCAAGTTCTCATCCATTAACTTTGAAATTATATTTACCTACTCATAGACAGTTAAAGTTAATGAAAACTCAAACTCCTTAAAATTTTTTCTCATTTTTCCCTAAACTCTAAAAACTAACAATTTTCTTTTAAGCCAAATTTTAAAAATTGCATTCCCCCCCCCCCCCTTTTGGGGTTTTCTTCAATATCCAACCAATCTCTCTATCGCCATTGTTGATCGTCTTTCCCTCCTGATAGTTCGTCTTACTTCGACGGTTTGTCTCAACAAAACCCTAATCTCTCCAATGTGGTGCAACGTTGTCTAGGAAGACGAACCTAGATGAAGAAGACAAGATTGATCATTGATCTCATCATCATCTAGGAAGACGATCGTTTTCCAAATGAAGATGAGACGACTCTCCTTCCTTTGGGAAGACGAGATTAATGGTTGACCTCATCTTTATCATTTGGGAAGATGAATTGTCTTCCCAGATGATGTCGCACGACGTCGGATAGGTTAGGGTTTCATTGAGACAAACCGCCAGTGGAAAGGAAACCGTTGAGAGGGAGAGATAGCCGACGATGACATTGGAGAGAATGACCAGATATTGAAACCAAACTCTAGGAGGAAAATATAATTTTTTAAAACTTGACTTAGAAGAGAAAATTGTTAGTTTTTAAAATTTGTTGGAAGGGATAATAAGATAAAATTTTAGTTTATTTTAAATATTACATATAAAATGATGATTTTGTCCTTAAAACTAATAGATATAACAACTTATAGGTGAGTAAATAAGATTTCAAAGTTAAAGAGTAAAAACTTGAAAATACAATATACTTTAGGTGGAAATAAGTCCTTTGGCCAAATTAAAATAGCCCCAATCACCACCACAATGGACAACTTAACCTTTGTATCTATTGATGATAGCAATCATAGAGGTGAGGAAAGACAAAAGGGGAGGTCCAAAACCAACAAAGTTTCATAAATAAGGCGTCACGTTCTTGAGTATTTGATATCTGGTGGCTTATTATTTTGTATTGAAGAAGCAAGAAGGTGTAGGGTTTTGTGCCTTGTTGTAGGTCTACCATATTTATTGCTCTGTAAGTAAACTACAAATGCCCTTAAAGCCTCAAAATTAATCCTTTTGTCTTTCCTAGCCTCAAAATTAACCCTTTTATATTTCCTTCACCAGGCATTTGCGAAGACATTCAGCCACTTTGTGACTTATTTCTCCACCGACACCCTGCCTCAGCTTACTCTTCTACTAGGCATTAAGTATCCACCAAAGCTCTTTTTGTTTCAAGTAATACTATATGTATAATTTGTCGGTTTTAATAGATTCGTATAAATTGATACATTATTATATGATTGAAGATTTAATTATTTACTTTATCTTTAATTTAGAAATATTCAAAGACATGACATATAAGTTTGTTTATACATATTAATGCCCAACCATATTTATATATAAAGTATAATAAAACTATATAAATAAATAATATATATAACTTTATACACAAATTTCGATATGTTACCGTTGTGATTGAATGTTGTTTTATCTCAAATTTAAAATACTTAATTACATGATGACATGCTCAAAGTTGTACATATTATTTGTGTACATAATACTACTTTTACCTAAAGCTATTTCAAGTGCATGTTACTAGTTTTATGTCGTAAGTTTACATACTTTACAATAATGTATTCGGGGTTGGATTTAATCTAAGATACTTAAGCTTAAATAGAATAAACTAAGATTGAGGTTAAGTATTAGACTTGTTTTCATAAAATAAGTTAATTTAAACATTCGAGTTTGATCTGATTTTGAGAAAGTTCTTTTAACCATAACAATTAAAGTTCTTTACAATTAATATGGCATGCATATATCAATAATATTTCGTACACAAACAATTAGTGCAAATAGAGATAAAAATGTTTATATGTGATTATATTATTAAGTGATTTTGAATTAAAGTTAAAGTAACACGTAATTACATGGAAAGATCTTGCAAAAATTTACCCTTGCTATAAATATTCAAATCGTGATGAAGGCATTGACAATGGCAGATGCTGATTTTAATTTCTAGCAGTAAAGTACATAGAAAAAATCCTCTCCTCCACATTGTTGGACCATATCTTGTGTTTGAGCTCAAAGTTTTTGAAAAATTCAACAGTGTTACAGAGAGAGAGTGAAAGATGCTGGCAATGTGGGTATCTCTGAAAGAGAATATGGACTGTAGAAGTAAACTGAATGTTGTGGTTAAAAAGCAACAAAAATGCAGAAGGAAAAAGAGTTTCAGTGGAAGAGAGAACTTGCATTATACTCAGCCACATGAAATTGGACATCCTGTAGCTGTACCTCAAGTGCTTTTCAAGTTGAACTATCCAAGAACTCAGTTTTACAGTAAGCCTTAGCTGAACTGTAATTTCAAGCCTTCAAAGTTCAAACATCCAGATTGTATGAAAATTTATGTTTCTAGTTAACCATTGACTTGCCATGTTATGCAGATGTCAACATCGAAGATCCGTCAAGAAAAATCATTGAGACCATCTTCCTGAAAGCATTACTGGATCCTTCAAAGCCATTAAGGAGAATTGAAAAGGTGTTCAAACTGAAACATCCAGTGGAAATGCTTGACAGGTTTGAGAAATATAGGGAGAAGGTGAAGAAGAAAGCTCTTGTGCAGTACACAGGCCATCCAAGAAGCACTGTAGATGGAAATGAGCTGTTGCAATTCTATGGCACAGTGATGACTTGCAGTGAAAGGTTACCACAAGTCTCTGATCTTTGCAAAGATCCTTTCTGCCGTGTCTGCAGAATCATTCAGTCAAATTACAGTACAGAATACCTGAAGAAGAACGGGATTCGGTTAAGTTCAAGTAGTGAAGAATTGTGTGACATTAATATGATTGCCTTGACAAAGTTGAAGAATATCAAAAGGGCTGCAATTGTTTGCAGGGCAATTGCTGGGAGAGTTGCTAACAAGGCTGACAGAATATATGAAGATTGTGATTCATTCAGATGTAGAGGACTGCATTCCAACACTGAAAATTTAGTTGTTACAAATCCCTGTGCTGTACTTCCCTGTTTTGTCATAGTCTTTACCTGACAATCTGTATCTTAGTTTTTGCAGTGTTTTTAGGAACACTTTTTAGTTATGTTTTGGCAAACTTTGTTCTGTAAAAGTTTATAAAAAGAACATATTATTTTGCCGAAAACAAGAAAAAATGTTGCAGTTGTCACCAATGTGAAACTACAAATTGCAAACTCAGATACTAGTAAAGTCGCAAAATATCTGTCTAATAGACTGATCCACTATCAAGATATTGTTCACTGTGAATACAGTCCATTAGTTTTTCTTTTAGGCATTGCAATTTAAAATGTCTCTTCACAGTTTGGATAATATGATATGCTCTAAAAGTTATGCATTAATCATTAGTGGCTAATCACCTCCATGTGCAAGAAGTGATTATAGCTCGGCTTTTCAAGCCAAAAAGTAAAGCTACAACATATTTGTCCAATAGTCCACTCCATTGTCAAGATATTATCTATGTTTGACACACAATCCGTTGGTTTTGTTTTTAAATTTTATAATTCAAAACGCATTTTCACAGTTGGATAACATGATATGCTCTAAAAGTTGTGCATCAATCATTAGTAGTCTATCACTTCCATGCACAAGAAGTGATTATAGCTTGGCTTTTCCAGCCAAGAAGAAAGCTACAACCCCACATATTGTTCATTTCGGACACATAGTCCATTGGTGTTATAGTGCAGATATAAGTATGACTTGTTATAAAAATGTAACTAACGAGTATACATATCAAGTTTTTATATTAAAGTATAATTAAAGAAATATAGAGAGTGTATCATAAAATTGAGAGAACTAAAATTATGAGCTTAGACAAAAGATAACAAAACAATCTCTTCTTTGTCTTGTAATCTTCTTCATTCAGTGAAACTTTTTTCATCGTGGTTTTTTCCGTATTGATTTTTCCATATCAGTACTTGTGTTCCTATGTTCAAATATTTGTGCATTTTGCATATTGTTTTCTTTGGCTTCACAACGCCCATACATATATATATATATGACTCAGCCATAACACCCAAAGAAATAAAACAGTTAATGATGAAACACATTGCAGAAAATCTCCCCCAAGTATCAACCTAAGATACCAGACAACACTAAAAACAAAAGATAAGTAAGAAAATGTTCCGTGATGGTTTATAAGCTCTGATAAAGAAACCCAAATTCAATAGAGAAGAATATTTCATCAGTAAATCAAGAACTTCTTCCATCCTCCTATTGAAAAATATATGCAAGTTCTCACTCTCCCCCCAACTGCAAATTCTTATAAAAAAGAGAGAATTTTTCAGCAGAAATCATTCCTGCATGAGAGAAAACTGAAATCTCTTATTAAAAATCTCCCAGTCAAATACTGACACAAATCAATTTATTTGTATTCGTTGTTGAATCTGCCCTTATGGGGGGCCTGTCTAATTTGCTTGATGAGAGATCATAAGTGCAATTAATAGTACAAAAGGAAAGTATAGATTGATGGATTGGGCAATAAGATACAGAAAACTTGAAAAAAAAAAAATTAGCCAGTGAAGAACCGTTTCCAGGACTGCCATGGCAGAAATCCTCCTGCAAAAATCAAATAATTATTATTAAGCGTAATGTTATATACACTCAATTTTAAATATCAAATTAATACTCAGAGAATATTGTTCAGTCATATCATGACACATCATCTGAATATATAATTAGATACTTAAAACTGGGTACAATCTTGTTGTATTATTAAACAATACTAAAAGGGATGAATGTGAAGAAAAATAACACAAATGATCAGAATAACTTGACATAATTAATCATACCACAACCAGGACACTTGAAATAGTCCTCCTCTCTTAAAATTAGTCCAGACCCTCCACACACCTCACATCTTCTCTGTGCTATCTGATCATTAAATTTCCATATAATTATCCCCAGAAAGTTGCATAATTAAGTTAAAAGAAAGGTTGGATTCGAATCATTTGATCTAATCTACTCGAGCTTGAATTTGAGTGTAAATCAAACAAGTCGAGTTCAAGTTAGAGGCAGATTTGATCCAAGCTGGTTTGGCTCAAATCAACAGTTTGGTTTGAATGAGCTAACATTGAGTTAGAACTCCACTTCGATAGATTAGCTCGAGATTGGTTTGTTTGTCTATCCAATGATATTGTTTATCTCACTCGTGACACCATTTACTCTGTTGATGACACTGTTCCCATGTTAGTTGCTCTCCGCTGACATTATACACTAACTCAAATGAGTTTAAAGTCGAACAAAATATCATAAATTTGATTTGAGCTTGAGCTACCCCCAGGCTCAACTTAGTTCAATTAAAATCCACCCTTAGTTTAAGTCAAGGATTAAGATTGTTTTTATATAACTGAGTGACACTTGAATCAATCTGATTATTTGAGTCCAAACCAACTTGGATTAAATCCAAAGTAATATAATTTTTAAGCCAAGTTCAAGCCTCAGTTGATTGATCTCAGACTGAATTTGTGGATTGGAATCAATCTCGAGTTGCAATTTTTTTCAGGCTAGACCTAATTCGAATCCAACATTTATTAAAAAGAATCAAATATAAATTTACATACAATTCTTTTGCTGAACTCAATTCCTGCAACCACAAATGGTGTGACCCCAGCTGCACATAATCGTCAAAAAAAAAACAATAAATAATATAAACAATAAAATTATGTGTACTTAGTTTTGAATATCTAACTAAAAATTCAGATGATGTATAATTATATGATCAAGGGATTTTGATTTAAAGATATAGTAATATTCAATTATATAAGGACACGTTATCCCAGTACCGAAACCATATTTTGATGGAAAAGAGAAACAAAATTACCTATAGAACCAACAATAATCTGCCAAGTGACCTCGACCCGAGCAGGATCCGCTGCATTAGAAATATCGTTGATGGCCTTAATTGGAGCGACCCCTGTTCGATTTGTATCAATCCGACTGTCGCATCTTCTTCTTATGCAACAAAAATTGACCTTTGAATTTGATAATCTTGTGATTTTGTTTGAGACTGGAATGGTGAATGAGGCTGAAGAGATTGAAGCTGCTTTCATGGCTGAACTGAAGCTGCAGAAAAACTGGTGTAAGGCAGAATTCTTAAAGGGAATGACCCGAATTGGGCCACGTTGGCAGTGTCTGGGTCGGGTTACCGCCGACCACAAAAAATTATGTGGCTTAGATCATGCATGCACTTGGCTGTCCAAATGTTACCACTTAGGTCGTTGGATCGGATTTATTTTGAATTTAAATAATCGGTTTGAGTTCAAATTCAAACTCATTCAAATTAGTTGAAAATAGAATGAGAGGCCATTAACAATATAAATAGTATTATTAATAAAATAAATAATATTATTGAAAAAGAATTCATGTATAATTTGATTCAAGTTATCGAATTAAAACCCCTATTTGAATCAAACTGAATAATAATTCGAGTAAACTAGCTCCATTTAAAACCAACCCTATTAAAAACAATATTCTAAAATTTATTTCAAATGAGTTTTAACCTAATTAAAGAGTTTATCCGAATTAAATAAACGTGTACTCTAATGTCTCAACGTGTATATATATAAAAGGAAACCTTATCTAACTTTATTTACCAGTTAGAGGGTAAATTTAACCACACTAAAAAGATAAAATTTTGAATCTATTCATTAGTTTTATAACCGTTATATCAAATAAGTCGAAGTATAATTTTAACATATTGCCCAAGTGATTTGAAGTCTTACCCTATTGTGCTTGGAACCCTCCAATGCTAATCATGCTATCCCTCGGGGCTGTTTCAATGGATGTTGATTACGAAAATGTCACCATTTTGTTACCAAAAACTCAGAGATAAGGAAAATGACAGAGACAGTAGCAGAGCAAGAAAGAACTAAAAGGCTAAAGCTTTAGATATTATTCTGATTTAGGGGTTTTGGGTATATTCTCTTTTTATTCTTCTTCGGCTTATCTCTAAAACGATGTCACTTTTGTCTCTCTTCCCAGTATTCTGTAGTATCCCAACAATTCTTCGCTCCCCAACTTCACTCTGCTGCTCAGACGAGAACCAAAACTCGCCATTTGGCGGCCTTATCCTCTTACTCCAACGCTAAGATCCTTAAGTCGAACAGAAAGTCCAGGAATGGACAGTAGCTGTCTCTGTATGATGATAGTTAGAAGACGAGGAGGAAGAGGAAGAAAATGGGGATGACGTGGAAGAGGATGATTGGCTTGTTGATGATGATGATTTGAGTTTCCGTTTCTTAATTGTTATGCTAAAGCTAGCTTACTCTTTGGCGGATTTGCTTTTTGAAATCTTTTTTTTTTTTATATGGAATGTAAATTTCCCACCTTGTGTATGCTCTTTTGGAAGTGTCTTCTAGTTCTTGAAAGCAGGAGCTACTTTCTTGTTACTGAAATTTTGGTTTTTGAAAGCAAGAAAAGTACTTTTTTGAAATAATTTCTGGTTGCTGCATTGGTTTGATGTCAATTATGTGGCCAAGACTTTGCTTCAGCGGAGTTATATTGTTTGTGTGACGCTCTGGTGAGAGCCAACTGTCAAGTTTGTACCTTTTATAAGTTTGGAATGGTATACTAATTGATACTGAAGTGTGTGTATTTCTGATTCTCTTTGTTTGAGTTCATATGGTGCTTTATATATAGAGGAAGACCATTTGTACTAACAATGATAACTAATTTATTTATTAATAATGATTTGTAATCATATAATTGGGTGTTATTATAATAACACGTCATTATTAACATACAAACCAGTACTCATTGTTAATGCATATAGTTTATTCTCCTACATGTTCCGTAAAAATTAATTTCATTACCTCAGTTCTATATAGCATTTAGAAAATCATCAATTCTGATGAGGAGAACTTAGTATTTGATTAAGTCTTGTTCGAAAGCAACATGTTGCTGATTGGCAAAGCCAGTTCTTGGATTTCCATGATTTAGATTATTGGAATTGATCCTATAGCATGTGTGCATGTTTCTTGTTTTATTTACTATCTGTTTTAGTTTTAGTTTTTTTTTTTCACTTTTATGTTATTTACAATTTAGATTATTTTTCTTTGTCATTTCTTTGGTTCTTACAATTAACTGTGAGATTTTCTCGGGGATGACTTTGCAGAAGTTGAGGAATATGATGTCAATGGAAAGAAGTATAGGTCACAGAAGGGTTTGAATTCAAAGAAAGGTATGCTTTCAATATTACTTTGCAAAAATTTTAGGCGCAGACTGGCTATAACATAACTTCTTTTGTACAGGCAGACAGAGATCACCAGTTACAGGCAAAAGTATAGGATCATTAAAATCTGGAGGAAGCTTTCGAACCACTGAAGACCGATTAGATGTCAGAAGTAGAAGAAAAAGGAAGAGTATTACTGGAAATGAAATTAATTCATTTGATGACAGAGAAAAGGTATGATGTCTGTCAAATGTTTCTATGAACTGTAGAAATGGCAAAAGAATCTTTACATGTTTTCTTTGAGAATAGACATCAATGGTTGACTGAAGAAATAGAATTGGATGAGAAATGGCTCCCACTTCTTGATTATCTGAGCACATTTGGGTTTAAGGAATCTCAATTTATCCAAACGTATGAGAGGCACATGCCTTCCCTTCAGATAAATGTATGTTCTGTGCAGGAAATGTTGGAATACTTGTTGAGTGTAGGCATCAAACCGAGAGATGTCAGAATAATACTTTTGAGACAACCACAAATTTTGGAATATACTGTTGAGAGCAATTTGAAGCCCCATATCGCTTTCTCGATGAATTTGGGTATCCCAAGTACCAGAATATGACAGATAATTGTTGCTGCTCCATCCTTTTTTTGTACGGTGTTGAGAAGTCACTGAAGTCCGAAATTGACAGTGAGATACTTAGTTGAGGAGGCTGGCATTAACGAAAGGAAAAGTTGTGCAACTGAGCCCTCAAATTCGGGTTCAGCAGATTGATGAGCTTTGAAATGAGGTGAAGTTCTTGACCAAATATCCCATGTACCTAAGCTTGTCCTTGGACCAGACAATCAGGCCGCAGCACAGATTCTTGGTTTCCCTTAAGAAAGCTCCAAAGAGCCATTTCCTCTAAGCTCACTGGTTCCAACTGATGAAAGCTTTTGTGAGCAGTGGTATAGTTTAGATAGATATTTGACATTTCAACAAAGGTTTCTACTAAAGGATTTTGCTAATAAATATGGCAAACAAGGATAATGTATTTACCAATTTTGTTTATTGTTTATACTGTCACAAGTTTTGTAGTAGCAGAGTGATCATTCCCTAAGGGATCTGTGAAGCTGGTTTTGTGGAATAGTTACAGAATTACTGTTAGCCCTGGTAAGCTCTTCAATTGATTTCTGTCAAACAATGCTTTGTGTGTTTCTCAAGTATAAATGGCATGGTATTTGGTGTCATATTGTATGCAGGAATTGATCCAGATTTTTGTTTATTTCAGTTGGTATTAAAGTTTCACTTGGGAGGCATTCAGATGAGAATATCTTGCTAAATGCTTGTGTTTGAAGAGAAAAATATTCTACTATATAGCAATAAGGTTAGTTATTACTTATTAAACTGGAGATTTTGAATAGTAGTTGTGGGAATTCAAGCTGCAGACCAGTGTTTTAATAATCCGACGGCCCTTGACCAGGGTCTTTCCTAGTCCGACTAGTTGGACTAGCAGTCGAACTGCACCACGACATTGTTTAAATAAATTATATATATGTATATGTATGTATGTATGTATCAATCACAAATGACATTTGTGGTCCAATCGTGCTGCACTATACTTTGCTAATGTTGGGACTTCATGTTCAAGTCCCAACATATACAAAAAGTATGCTGACGTTAGCATGATCTTGACATCAGCAAGATGTTGACATCAGCATATCCTTGAATCATGAACCAGCACGGTTAAGCCAATTGAACCACGATTTAAAGCAGTCCAATGACTGAGTCAATTGGACTTTTCACTTGGAACAGACTGGCCACAGGTCCTAGTTGAACCAGTCGGATTTCTACGCGTATAGCTCTTGTTACAGATTCATGTTTTCTGATTATTACTTAATCCATTCAAGGCTTGAATCAAAAATTCAACAGGAAGGAGCTTGTTATATATACTGCAAGTTTTCCAAACTAATGAACCCGTGCATACTTTTTTCCACTTCTTTTGCCTCTTCCCTTGCATGATATAATTACTTTTTGCCCCTTCCCCAAACACTTCCTGCAAGAAATAATTTCTTTTGTTTCTCTATTGAATGTATAATTGGTTGGATGATTGGATAAGTGTAAATATGCTCTTCCAAGCTGCTGCACCTCATGTTTTTATATATGCATTTGTTACCATGAGATTTTCTATCATCAGTAGTAGTAGTCAGGCATATCTGAAAGTTCTCAAGTGCCTTGTGCTTGGTGTATCCCTTGCAGAAGCTATCATAAAATAAAATACTTTTGTTGTATTTTGTCAGCTTAAGTTTGTTGGAACGTCTCCTAAGAATCTGCCAATTCAAGGATGGTTGAATTGGATCTTTGGTTGAAATGTTGATAGCAATTTCTTTATAGACCCAGACCAAGTTTTGACCTAGTCAAAGGGTTGGTTCAGGTTTTTCTCGATCAAACCAGTGAACTGCTTAAATAAACATTAGAACTAGTGGTATCTGGTGCAAAATCCTTATCAGATGGTCTCGGTTTGAGTTTCAATAATTGTAAAATTTCTAAAAACAATTTTATCTTAAAATCAAGTTTGGCCCAGTCAAGTTCTAGTAATTGTAATTTTTTTTGCTAACATGAGCATAATGGTTTCATCGGACTGATTTGGTGCAATTCATCTGGTTTAATTGCGAGTCAATCTAGTCCAATCGCAAAATGAGTTTTTTAGCTTAATTGGAACTAAGCTGGCCACCAGGTCTTGACCAGATCAGTTGAAACGGCTGATTATGACTGGGTTTTAAAACACTGGTTGATAATTGTCTTCCTTCTAAAATTTTATATCCTACTCTTTAGTTGACATACTAAATTGACAAGATTCTAAGAATATTCCGTTCTTTAAGGAAACTAACAATATTGAATCTTTAAACCATGATTGGTGTAATATTCAATACTTCTTCGGGGAAGCAGGCAGCAGAGGTCATTTTCAAGCCATGTTTTTGACCAGGTCCCAGGTGTCTTCTTGTTCTTCAAAAGATAAATATATATGTTGTTTATTCATATTTGTTCTTTATCAGTCAAACGGAGACACCCTTTTCTCGTCTTTTTTTGTTAGGTGAATTGCAATGTTAAGCTTCAGAGCTCTGATTATTGTTTTACTTTTACATGAATAAAATTGGAATTGTTGTTGTCTTTTGATTAAGGCTGGATTTGGACTCGAAACTTGACAAGAGTTAATTTGATCTCAACTTAAATTTAGAATAACAGACTCAGGCTCAAACCAGTGAACAGTAACATTAGAAAAAGTGAATAAAACCAAAGGTGAATTCAAGTCAAACTGAACACAAACAAAACTCAACTCAAAATTAGTGAACAATGACGCCAAAGAAAAATCCTTGGCAAGCTTCAATGCAAACTCATGAGTCGAGCTTAAGTTCGATAAACTAAAATTGTTTCAACTCAAGTTCGACTAGTTCAAATCATACAATGATCAAAGTTTGAATCGGCCTGACTTGAATCCACTTCCCCTTTTTATACCTAAAAATGGGAGGGTAAAGAACTCAAGATAAATACTATAGTTTGAGGTCAAATGGTAGTTGAAACTTTGTTTTTGATGTATCTCCGCGATCCATCCTCCGTAACTTCATTTAATTTTTTCTGTGACTTTCAGAATGAACTTTTTCTAGTCCATTCTAGTAGTGCTACCCAACTCCTCTCTAATATTCCATCATAATCCGAAACTTGCGGAGTTTTTTAAATCCAAGTTGGATGAGCATTCATATCAAAACACTTTTTGGCAAGAGGGCACTGTCAAAAGGGCACATCAGATGATGATGATGCCAATTTAGGATATTATGTAATCTAGCAGGAAGTGATAATGAAAGGGACAATACCAAAAAATTGCAGGTCACTTCATATTAGTACTGGTGTGGATTCTATATCTAATCTAATCTGTAATGGGTTCTTAATTTTTCTATATGGAGAACTTAGAGCAATTCTGATCTTATCTACATGTCACTCATGAAAACCAACTTCATTCAAGTCTTTTTCAAGGGCGAAGAATCTTGCTAATGAGTTCAAATCTGGATTTTGAATAAGGTTGAATTTAAATTGAACCTTAACATGGGTTAGCTCGAGTTTGATTCAAATATTAAATGGCCAATTTCAATTTAGGCATGTTTGAACTAGTCAGAGATATCATCAGAGATCACCATGAAATAAATAATATCGTCAACAAAACAAATAGTATTATCAAAAAGATATATAATATCATGTCACCAAAAAAGAATTCAAACTAAAACTTTAACTTAAATTCAATTCAAATCTTAAATATTCAACTCAAGGTCAAGTTCGTTTGATTTAATTAAAGATATCATCAAAGGTTACCCATGAAATGAATAGCATCATTAATACAATAAACAATATTATTGGCAAAATAAATAATATTATCAATGAGATAATCAATATCACCAAAGAGGAATTTAAACCAAACTACCAAATTAAACTCTAACTCAAATATAGCTCAAATCACACCAAACACCTAACCAAGTAGACTTAAATCGAATTTAACCCTAATTTTGAATCTGTAGCTGAAATTTTTAAAGTTCTTATACTTGTATCATAATATGTTTGGTTTGAACTTGAGTGATTAAAATAGTCTCCACTTACCAATAAAATGGGGTCAATTTTTATGCAGTGTTTAATGTTTTAGTACTTCTGCATTGGCTTTGGTGCATGTTGGGAGTATCTAGTATCCAATACATAAAAAAAAATGCCCCATTGTAGTAGAAAGTGACCAATTGTTTCAGAGTCAAAAATCAATCTCTTCCCCACAATGAAATCTTCACAAGCAAAGGGAAAGGGGTGAATCCAAGAAATGCTTTGTTTTTTGGGCCATATCTAAACCTTCTTAAAATCAAAATTTCAATGCCATTGTTCCCTCATGTCTAAGCATCTCATGTGGAAAAAGTTTCAACTTGCAAGTTCATATAAAAAACTAACATGTTCAACTTCACAAACTAGTAGAAAGTAAACATGCCTGTATATAGAAATATTCAGTAACTTCATGTACAGTTAATCACGTAAACGAAAAGGAAAGGACTTAAAGTACAAAGAAGAGACATTACGAAGCATGGCGACTAGGAAAAGTTTCCACTATATCAGGCGAAAATTTACAAAACTAGCAACCAAAATTCATAAACTGTTATAAGCTTCTGCTGCTGCTACTAACCCTTTTGTTAATAGTTATTTCCATCTATTTCTGAGTGTTAGCAGAGATCTTAAGCATATATCAAGCTCTCTGAACACTGTTTATACCCTTTTTTAATGTTTCACTAAAAGACTATATCTTCTAAGTCATCCATAGCCTTCTTTGTGTGATTATGATTGAACTAGAAAAAGAAAAAGCTGTAAAACCAACCTTGTGAATCTACGTATCATGTTCATCTTTGCTACTTCTTTCAACAGAGATAGATTCTCCAGTGTTTTTCTTGAGCAAGTATGTACTTGAGGAGAACTTCAATGAGAAACGAGTTGATCGAAAGAAAAAGAAAAGAGTTGCCATCAAACCGTAGATATTGCGCCTTTGTGCCATTAACTCTATAGTGTTGTTCTTCTGTGTGTTGGTGAGCCTATATGACGGTGGAAATGCCACTAGCTATAGGCGAAGCAAATGGGCTATCAGGAAGATTTAGACTGTCACTGCTATAAAAAGAAGAGAAAATTTGGCAAACTTTAATAAAAATTTAATGCAAAATCAAGAACACATGAGGGCCTTAATGCAAACATATAGAATGAAACTCTTGATGGCACAACATTCACTGCCCTCCATACAAAGTGAAATCAATTGAGGATTGGCAGGGAAAAAACAACTCCCCATAACTTCACGTTTTAAAAGGTCAAAGTAGACATACTTAGCTACCAAACTAAATTGGGAAATGTTGCCAGAGCCAATTTCATACCTCTCTTGGTCAGTCTCTGCATGTTTGACACCATCAGTGGCAGAACCATTGTTCAAAACATCCAGCAGATAACTGAAACGCTCTGCTGATGGAAAATTCAGAGGATCTACATGCACAAAGGCCAAAATCAATTGAAGAAACAAAATGAAACAAACAAGGGAACATAAAACATACAATGTAATTTACAGATTATCCAGAATATGCATGCAGTAAAAGTTTCAGACCTGATGAAACTTTCAAGCCATCCATAGTGTAGCCAAAGTAAGGCTGACTAGCAAGAGGTTTTTGCACTAATTGAAGCTCCGCAAGATGCCTCCTCTCTAATTCAAGAGCCTGCTCACGCTCATCCATAAGCTGCTGCCTGAGAAATCTTGAGGTCTCACATCCTCGTGAATCTGCGATCAACTAAGTTAGATTATACAAACTGCATAAACCATTCATTTACAAAATCAATTGTAAGATTAAAAGATGCAAAACAGCAATGAATTGGATCCACATCATTATGCAAATGGCAAAAGTCAAACAAAAGAAACATTATAAAAAGAACCCACTCACATGACTGAAACTCAGAGTCCATATCTATATATGGAGAAGAAAAATACATTGAAGGCTCCATTCTCTCTTGATATTTTCTGCCAAAAATAAAGAAAACTTATAGAAACGTCTTTTCTGAAATTTATAATATGCTAAAATGAAAGAGAAGAAAATGTATTCACCTATCAGCAAGCTTCGATTTCTCCCGGTAAGGTTTCACAAGAACACGTGCACCACAAACATAATGTGGATTTCCCTTTGCTAATATCAGTTTCACAGTATCTGCACTAGCAAAGGTTACAAATCCAAACATCCTTTTCTGTTGGCAAGGAATTCTGACATCTTCAACCTGCCCATAGGTGCTACAAAGAAACCACAACACAATAATTATAAAAAATGGAGCGAAGAGTATAAAACTACAGATGCAAAGCATTGCAAGATTAATACCTGAAGTATTTGCAAACATCATCTTCTGTAAAAGTACTCTCGGCTGGAAATGTTAGATAAATCTGACGTGATCCGCTAACAATTGGACCAGGGTCACTCCTTTCATTCCGACTTTCCGAGTATTTTGGTGCATCCTCAGCCAAAACCACAGCATGCTGTCCATGAGGCCTGCGAATAGTTCATAAAGAATGCATATGTCAAATTTTGATAAACAATAGAATGATGTAGAATACCATAATTTGTACCTGTCAATCAATCGAATGCTGTTTTTCAATCTAGCTAGAAGCTTGGTCAGACTGTAGCCAGCTTTGCCATGTCTCTGGCTCTCGGTGAGATAACCGTCTGCCTGAAGAACTCTTCCATATTTCTCATAATATATCATCGGCAAGGACGCAATTGAAATAGGATTCCCTCTTTTTGATTTCAATAATTCAATGATTTCCATCTCCAATTTCTCCAATGACCCCGGTGATACAACATGGTCTTCATTAAAACCATCCATTGAATTATGCCCAAAGAGCTGAGAGTAGTTCTCTGCGACTTGTCCGTGATAGTACCTACAATTACTTCCATGCTTACAGAACCCTTTGTTGTAATAGTGACAAGTCTTTACAGGAATTTCAGTCAGGGATGTATACCGTCGACTTCTTGCACCTAGATTACTCAGGACAGCATCTGAGTAATAATAATCATTTGCAGATCCTGCGTTCCCCAAGTTAACGTGCTCCATTTGGTCCTCTAAACTCAAAAACTGTGCTTGATTTTGGAGTTCATTGATGGAATCCGAATAGCCTAATGGCACAAAATCCGAATTATGCTTGGCAGCAACATGGTTCTCCCAATAGGATGGGACTCTAAAATTTGCTGGTAGTGACATTGCAGGCCTGGACGAAGCCAGCGAAAAAGGAGTGTAATGAGCCGGGCCATCATTAACTGGTGGCGAGTTCATAGAAGGCGAAATCGGAGCTGAAGCTGATTTAAGGGGCAATTGCTGAAGCTCAGCTTTGGCTTTGTATATAACTTCCTGTATAACATAATCAGGACTCATAGCCAACTGAACCATTTCTTGGTCACCATGATCTTGCAAAAGAAGATACCCAATAATCTTTGTTACTTGCTCTGGTTCCAGTTTCCTGATTCTGTTGAACACAATTTTTGTAGAGTCTGAAAAATCCATGTAGCATCTAGAATAGATGTCTAATCACTGCAATTGCCACACTAGGAAAAAAATTACAACTTTTTTTCCAAAATAATCCACAAATTTGCTACAAAATATAAGGTCGCATAGGTTCATAACCAGATCCAGTGGAACAAAGCTCATAAAAAAACTCCAAAAAAAAGGAAGAAAAAACGGTTAGAGTTTTGTTTCTGGTGAGAAGCTTAAAGAAGAAAAAATTAATAGTACGGAAATCTGCAAGATATGACACAAACAGAAAAGGGAAGAAATGCCTGCAAATATTTCTTTTTGGTGTGTCTATAAATGGGCATAAATCATATTAAAATGATTTCCGGATAGAAAACTGTAAAGATGCAATGATTGGGAGAAAGAAACGAATTAGTTTTCCTATTTCTGGAAAAAAAAATATTACCATACAGAATATAAGACATATCAAACATAAAAATCATATGAAACAGAAAATGAAAAAGGAAAAGGAACAGCTGTGCCTTCCAAATAAATCACAAACATTTCTTTCTGTCATTTTTTCATATACTTACACAGAGAAGAACAAAAAAGGAACACTTAAAAATCCAAGAGAAAACCAAACCACAGTGGATTCCAACAAAGAGAAGCATAGAAACAAGCTATAAACCAACAAAATAAGCACTTTCTCAAAAAAAAAAAAAAAACCCTCAAAAAATAAAGCCCTACTCTTGCATAAAACTCTAAGGCTACTTCCAGTCTCTTTCAAACTCTTTCATACTAAAAAGATAAACTTGGGATGAAAGAATCATCCAGTGACAGAAAACAAAAATACCCACCAAAATTTTTGGTCTGAGATGCAGAAAAAAGTGAGTCAGAAGAATGAACAGTGAAACACCATGTTCTAGCTTAAACCCATCTCTCTCTCTCTCTCTCTCTCTCTTCTCCTTCCGTGTGTTACTGTTCTTTCTTTCAGGCTCTCAGCTATACCTATGCATATCCAAACAAAGCTTTTCCCTCATGCTTTCGATTTTCTGAACCAAAGACATGGAAGACATCATGTTAAACACAGAGAAAGCTAACTGACACCAAATAGATGCTTTTTAAAAGCAGACACTCTCTTCCCCTCACTCCATTCCTGCTCAGTTCTTTATAATTATACTGCGTAGGGAGAAAAAAAAAAAGTTAAAAAAAATATTTTCATTTAATTATAATTAACTTTTAACCTCAACCTCATGTTTAAGAAGATAACTAAAAACCCCTAAAGTGTGAGAAACACTTATCTCCCCCCTCATGTTTAGATTTGGAAAACTATCCTTTTACCACTTTACCTCCCCTTTGATTATGAAATATAATATTCAAAATAATAACAATCAGAGAGGTTAGATTCAATTCAATTCAATTCGATTTAAACTCAAATAAAATAGTTAGTTTGAAATTGGCTCAAAATTAACTGAATGAGGTTGAAAATCAATTTAAAAATATTAACTTTAGATTTGATTCAAATCGGTTTAAATTTAGTTTACGAAAAGAAACCTAATCCTTGAATCAAACTTGATATGTTTGATATAAAATCAAATTTGAGCTCAAACAATTCGAGTCAACTCAACACTACAATGAGGGGAGGTAGGTGAAAATTTTTTGAATATAAAGGGAGGTAACAAAATTTTTAAACCTCAAGGGAGGTCAGAGTAATAAGCCATATGATTATGATTATAATAATAAGTAGGATGATTTTTTTATTTAAATTTTATTTTTTTAATTTTTGAATTTTTCACCTAGATTTTACCTTAATTAGAGATAATTAAGGCACTTAATTAGTATATTATTCCTTAATTTTCGAGTTTCATTGTTACAAATTAAATAAAATGACTAAATTACCCTTCTACCCTGAAAATAAAAAATAATTTTAAATAAATAGTTCGGAAAAACCCAAGTGCTAAATTAGAGTTTCCCACTACAAGCCTTTTTGGTCTTGCAAGGAGTTAATCTCATCCAACCTGCACCGTCGGATCATCTCGATGTGCACAAACGAACGGATCTCCAAAGGTGAGGCGCACGTACACTTGAGAAGCATGCAATATTGGGAAATTGTTTTGTGTGTAATCCACTGAAAATGACGCTTAAAAAAGGACACCAGTTTGATTGATTATGAGCCGCTGATGACAAGCCCACTAGCATCAGACGGACCCATTTCTTTTATCACCTCCATGTTTTGTGGGTCCTCGTTGCCCTATCATGGGTCCCATTTTGTCCCACTGTGTACGGCTTAGCACATTGTAGTGGTACTTGTGTGTAACTACATATATTAAAAGCATATAAAATAATTGCACAATATTAGATGATTACTTTTTTTAAATTTATGAGTCAAATTAAGAAAAATGAGATTTGATGATAATAAATATTTTTTTATTTAAAAAAAAAGGCATTTTAAAGGGATAAAAGAAGGGGGTAGATTGGTAATTATAAATTTTGTATAAAGGAGATGACCGGTTCAACTGGCTGGATAGAATGGGTTTACCAGTCAAGAGATCTATGGAGAGAAAAATTAAAGGGTGAATTTGGATTTAATTACAATATTAAGATAGGATTAAGGAGAATTAACCGGGAGAGACGGTTATAATTACCATTATCTCCGGCTTTGGTTAGCCCTTTCTCTACTACTAATTCAATTCCTCTAGTGTGTGAGAATGGGTCTTCCCTTCATTTTGTCAGGTTTATATTTAAAATTATTTACACTAATTCTTAATTATTATTTATTAAAATTATTTATTCTACTTAGTTTTTTTTATTTGTTATTCATAAGTGTATACATGTCACTAGATTTTTTAACTTTCCTCATGAGTCTGGAATTAAACTTTGAGTCAATTGGTGAGTTAGTTTGACGTAAATCTATAATACCTAATTCAAACTCATTTGAGATAATGTACAATATTACTAAAAAATTTTAAATTATATGAATAATATTATCAGTAGAATAAATAATTATTGAAAAGATAAATAAATTAAACTTGAATCGAGATTTTAAGTTAAAATTCTAACTCAAATTTAAGTCATTTAAGTTAAATAATAATTTGATTAGAGTCAATTCGACTCAAATCCACCCTAACACTTTTATCTTCAACTCGTTGCTCTTGATTTGACTTTTTTATATTTGAGTCAGTTTTAAATTAGTTTTTATTCAAATTTGTTCAAATTAAATCCAACCCCTGTTCAAAAGATTTTTGTTTGAAGAAGAAGAACCCAAATTGCAGGTAAATTTGAAATTTGAAATTTGAAATTTATGTTGAACTCAACCTTAATATTTGAAATTCTAAATATCTCTCAATAAACCATAATTAAACCCTAATCAAAGCTAGCAACGCTTAGATATTTGAAATTTGAATATAATCCCAAAATTTATTACACAAAAAATATTAAATTTTGATAAAATAGGAAGATCTTATAAACAAGAACTAATGGAAATGCAAAGTTGGAAAAAGGGATCAAAGCGGTGCCGTTTTAAGATGAGCAAAAGGGCGTAGCTTTGTGAAAATTATGAGCGTTATTGTCATTATGAGAAGGTAGATTAAATTTTAATGGTTGTGGATGTCACCATTTATGTCAAAGCTTGAAATTATTTTTTAAATTTCAAGGGGCCTTTCGCACTTCAATTCATCAATTTCAAATTGACTCTATTTAATTTAAGTTGATCTCAAACTAAGTGTTCATATTTCATTTGGATCAAATTCAATCATAATTATATTCATTTATATACCAATCACATGACACCACCATTGTCAAACTAGATACTATCGATTAACCGAAAGATTAACCTAATTTTATTTGGTATCCAATGACAACAATATGATTGATAATATAATAGTAGTAATCACTCATAAGAGAACAATATCGTTATTCAATCCACTATGCACATCTGAGTTAATTCTCAACAATATGGCTTCTTGATGTGAGCATCTGAACCAACAAGAAGCACACATGATTAAAGGTATGCTCTTGTACAAAGAATGAAAATAAGTGGAATTGAGAGAGTAATTCTATGCAGCCAATGATACATAAGTAAAATGAACGAAACAATATTTTCAAAGTAATTTGACCTACTGTTCGAGAATTTACACCAACAGTTATGTTATTAAGTTTTTTGGTCAGAGTTTGACAATATACTTAGAGCATGACACAAATGGGCTTGGGGGAGAGTTTTCCAAAATGTGCATAATTTTTGTATACAAACAATGATATGATATTATGTAATTTGATAGTTAAAAGTTAAATATAAAACAACATCCAATTATATGGTGATACATTATTATTTGTGTATAAAATTGTATATAAAAATTGTATACATAGTTTTATTGTTTCTAAAAATGTACCCCTTACCTCTGTATAAAGCTGATGATGAGTTGTGACATGCTAAGATTTGCCTCAATGTTGAGTTTTGGGCATGACCCAAAGCCTTGTAGGTTATGCTTCTATAGGCTTTTGGCAAGCTAAATTGTCAAAAATTAATTTTTTTTTGTTTTTATAATTTTTTAAATTATTAATTTAAATATTTTTTTTAGACCAATCATATCGAGTCAACACATGGGCTTTCCCTACAAGCCTCGACATAACACGCCTTAAATGTAGACATTGTCTTGACCCATAATTTTGTAGATTTTATCCCTTGGGTCATGTTTCTTTTTTTTTTTTTTTGGTTGGCACGACCTTTTGACAACTCTTCCTTTACAAAATCATTCATTTACGAGACTAAGATGCAAAATTCATTAAAGAAAATCTATAAGAGATTTCTTTTAAATTCTATTATATCGAATTTAGTTATTTTAAGCACAAATTTGTCAATCACATTATCATAATAAAATAGGAGATAATAGGGTTATAATCGTTATCTCGTATTTATAAGAGACAAGGACAAAAGTAATCAAGTATATTATAAAATTATTAAGAAGATTCATCATTCCTATTGTTTATAGGCAAATAATCATTATTTGTGCCTTGACTTGATCTATTAATAAATTATGTAACTAATCACTATATGTTGTTCACATAACTAATCGTTCTTCGATATCATTTCTATGCATTTAACCAAAGAGAAATTTTAACGGCACAACACAATTTAACAAAATATCTTAGAAAAATAAACAAATGAATGAACAAAGCACCAAAATAAGCTAAGGGTACACTTACTTTTGTTGTTTCTCCCAATTAATTAATTAATTATAATATTAAAATAAATCATTTTCAAAGTGGGCATTATAATATTTATACATCTGTCCTTACACCCTAATTCTATAATCCACCTTGATAGTGAAGTAGCTAATTTTGATCTTTGACCTAATTAAGAAACTTACCTTACCGTCTCAATCAAGTTATTTATTATTATAATTAATCCATATTTTAACCCTAATTATTTTTTATTAATCACTATTCTTGTAGTCATAGTGAATAAAAGTTGTCTCCTTCAATGGATTAATTTTATATTAAGATCTACATCACCAAGGGTATCCAATCATTTATCTTAATTAAATATATTGATCGTATTTTGTCTTACGAGTACAATGCTAATAGTTCAAATGAAACTTGCCTGTATAAAACTATAAAAATAAATTTATAAAGGTTTAGATTCGAGTTTTTATCATATTTATGGAGTCTTGACTTATCTGATATAGTAGTTATAGATTTGATTATTATACTATGAGTTTACTCATCTAACAAATATTGACAAAGTTCCTAGTTACCAAAAAAAAAAAATCTACGAAGGCGAAATTACTTGTATAAGACTATAAGTACCAAATAAATAAAAATATACCCTATTAAGATCCGAACAATTACTTTGACTTAATAGTCGTGGTTATATGTCTTAAAGTTTTGTTAACAAATTAGACATGTAAATGTTTTGAGCAATTCGAACATAACATCGATCTGGTCAAAGGTTTGATCCTATTAATGATTGAATTAGTGAATTGTGTAAATATGTATCAAAACAATATTCAACTAAAAAGAGTAATGACTTGGTGATATACAATGCATATTCTTTATCAGATGAATTTGGTTTGAGTCCTGATGAAAGAATATATATACTTGTTTAAAACTAAAAAATCTTTAGAATATCATAAATTATTACCTAATGTGATTAGTTGTTGATATATACAACATTACTTTAATATGCATGTATTGATTCACAATACTAATAATAACCAAAGTTTTATTAAACTCATTGTTTTTTTTTTTTAAACAAAAAACTCTTATTTGAGTTAGATAATCTTTTAAATAAGTTTAAATCAAACATATCAAACAGAAGAAAACTCTAGGTAAAGTGATCGATTCACTAATACAATATCAGATAAATCAAGAGTTCAAACTCTTACCCCTTTTACTTAGATGTCTCCCGCTTTGTTAGTCAAACTACTCTTTATAAGCAAAATAAATTATTGTCGCACATGTTTTTATTGTTCTAATAAACCCAACAACAAATGAACAAATAAGCAAGTATTCAATTTAAATGGGTGAGCCCTAGTTTGATCAAGTCAAAGCATGTAATATGAGGATTAGTGAGTGAGTGAGCATGGTCTTTCCTTTGCATGTCAATATCAAACCCCTTTTTCTTTTCCTCTTAAATAGCCAGCTACTTCACATGTTTTTTCACCTAATCATTGTTGCCTTTCTAGTCAACTTGTGGTGCATATTGTCAATACAAGCAAAAAGAGGCTTTGAGGGCTTGCCCTAAAAGTGATTGTTGACTTGTGCCATGTTGGGCTTGAAATGGTAGCTAACTATCTATATTTAGACTTATGGTTGAGTCAATTTAGATGCCAAGTAACCCTTTAAAGCTAAGCCTTGGGTTGGCCCCCAATTGGAATGGTCAACTCTAAGTTGAGTACCAACATCATTAAATGGCGTGGCCTAAGATCACACTCATATGGACCTAACTGTTTGAAATATAATGTGTTTCTTATATAAACATGTGACATTTTGTCCTTGAGTATTACTTTAACTATCAAAAGTGGGAATACCCAATCAGAGGGGATAAGTTTAAAACCAATCGATAACGTATTAAAATTAATTTTTTTATTTACATAATACAATTATTGTGGAACTTATTTTAAGACCTAAATTTTCTTTTACTTTGTGTGGTTAATGTCATTGTAATCCAATTGCATATCATATTGTATTTCGAAAAAAATTGTAATTATCATATCATCATCTTAAAAAAAATCATAAATATCGTATGAAATTTTAAATTTTTCAAATACACCTCTATCATATCATCACTTCTCCAAAAAGTTTTATTGATCCACAAAAGTAACATATATTATATCATATAATCTTGATACATTTTAGAATATATATTATTTTTCATTTATATTAAATTATAATGTATAATACGTATTGGGTATCATATAATATTAATAACTACAATCAGTGCAAATCCAATTAAGTAAAAAATGTAACTTCTGACTAGATAAGAAAAAGATTATCCAACTTAAATAAAAATTTTTGGTAAATATAAATATAAGAAAAAATTCATTAATAAGGTAAACTATGTTGTGGCAAAAGGACTCAAGCCAAACAATGGCTTGAGACCAAATCCATCTCCACAAGATTGCTTTTCATAGTAGATTTACCTTGAACTCCCATGTTAAGTTAAAATTAAAAATTTGACATAGTACAACACCATAATAAGATCTTTTTTAAATTTTAAATACATAATTTTTAAATGTCAGTATTGCTTAGGGCCCATTTGAATTAGACTTGTGAGAATTAGGTAGCTATTTAATGAAGTTTTGGGCCCATCAAATTGGTATTGTCCTTGTGATATTGAGACTATTTATCAAATTTGATTGAATGATTGATCATTTTGGTGAAGACGAGGGGTGCTCCAAGTGGGATTGTATCGAGATTATTTATCCGTTCGAATTGATGCGAGTTCAATTTGAAAAAAATTTCAATCTTATCTTAGCTTGAAATCGATATTTTAATGGTATTGTCACACGGAGCTCGTTTCCTTGATAATTCTTCTTTTACTCTAACTAATCTTTTAGATTCGAATGGTTTTTATTTTTTTCTTTGATTACTTTGATCATTCTCTAGTATTACTGTTCACCATTCAAGTGATTTGAGCCCAGTTTCAAACTAGTTATCATAGATTCGATCCAATCTCAACCCTCAACTTGAAGTGCATCCACTCTTAGTGAAGACAATTGTTTTTGTTTGTAGAATACCAAGTCACATGCAACAGTTTGAATTGTCAAAAACTAACTTAATTGGTTTTTGCTGAGAGAAACCCAATGAACTTATTCAGTGAATCATATTTATTATTGGGAAGCCCAATGGGCCTAATCTCGGGTCCATGAATGGCCCATTAAACTTGATTGCTTAGAGTAGGAGATCTAGTTTGGTGTGTTCTAGCTGCAAAAATAGATGTAACAAGAGGTCACACTTGGACTTGTGGGGGAAATGGCTACCTCAACTGAGTCACTCCGATTTGGATATATTTTTTTATTTAATTTGGGTTGAATTCGAAATAAAGTTTCATTTGAACAATTTGGTTTAAATTTTTTTTAATAATATTATTTATATTATTAATTTCGTCAATAATATAATATTATTTATTCTACTAACATTTACTTAATAATATTATAAACCCATTTAAATTTATCAATAAAATTATATATATATATTTTTGATATATAATTTATGTACACATATGATATATTATCATGTGATTGAATATTTCTTTATCATATGATGACACATATATTAAAATCACTTAATTATATAATGACATATTATTATATATATTAATTGTATATCAAAATTAGACACACATAACATTGCTCTAAATTTATTACAGTGAACGAAAACTCAACTGTGCTAATCCATATTCGGGTTTTACTCAAATCAGCTTTAGGTCACAAAATTTGGTAAAACGGGTCAACAAGGTAGATGGGTCGGATCTGCTAAAACCCGAATCTTGGTTCATCATAGTTTGTCACTTGCTTTCCACTTCTCTCTCTCTCTCTCCCTTGTTTTTTCTTTTCCCTCAATTGATCTCCTATTCAGTTTCTGCTCTCTTCTATTTACGCTCTCCCATCACCACTCTGGGCTTCTTCGATATAAATCACTATCTTTCTTGCTTTTTTTTTTTTTCACCCACACTTACTGCGGGTTCGCTTCCGCCTATTTGCCCTCTGGGTCTGGCTTTTTTGTCTCTACTGAAGCTTTCTCACGTGACTTCTTCCCTGGTCAGGTAATCCTCCGAATCTTCCACGTTACTTTTATGTTTCAGCGAGTGAAAGATTCCACCTTTGATCTATGGTTTTTGTGAACTGGGGTTTGTTTGTTGGACCAATTTGGCAATTGGGTGCTTTCATCTTTTGCGTGAATTTCGGTTATTGTTTTCGTTATATTGTTTTATTTGAATTTGTGCTGGGGAATTGGCAGCTGGGATCAATATTTTTCGTGTGAATTTGTGTTATTTAGAGAACTTTGCAACTGGGTGTGGAGAAATGTTGTCGTGACTTGATTTAGGCATTGAATCAATAGTTTGAAAGTTTGTAGGATGACCAAGATTGACCGTTTCATAGTTTAAACATTTAGGCTTCTTGTACTGGCTGGAGTTGCATGGTTTAAAACGTGCAGTTTTTATGGTCTTTTTATAGGGAATGAATGAAGTTAGCCTTCTACCATCAAGGTCCATTGATTAACAGATAGGATGGTGGCTGGAGGGTAGCATAATGCTTAAGCTGTTTTTTTTTGGTCAAAGACAATGGTGAGTGATGAAGGAAGCTGAATTTGAGTGTTTTTATCAAATCTTGGGTCCATCTAGTTAGAAATTGTTGGCTTTGGGCCCCTGCTTGCATGGATTTTGTTTCTTGGTTGGGAATCCTGGGCTTATTCACGAGGCGATGTGAGATGTGACAGTTTCATAGAGCTTTAAAACAAACTACTTTCTCTAATTTACAGAGTTTCTAGCTTTGTTGGGTGAGCAGAGTAAAATGTAGTTGCTGAGCGAAGAAAAGTCAAACACAAAATTGGAGATGTTGATTCAAAATTTTTCAACTCATGAATTGCAGCGATTCAGTTCCATTATTTTAGATATGTGAGAACTGATTATCATTGTATTATTACTGGAATACTTGTTATTACAAAAAAAAAAAAAAAGGAGAAATGAAAAAGAAAACAACCCAGAGATAAAATTTTTCAACTGTTTTCTGTTGTTTGATGACTTAGATACTATGCCTTTTCCTATAGGCAATTATTTAAAATCTGTTTTTTGTGTTTTCAAATTTTGGTTTCTTTGTTAATAGTCATGATTTGTGTTCAATCTATATCATTTAGTATTTTATGGCACTTAGAGGTTCTGAGCTATCATGAAATGAATCTTTATTCTGTTTGTCAAATTGTTGATTTGTGTGTTCTGGCAGGTTTAGGTGATGGAAGTTTGACTTTAGCAATTGGACCAAGTAATATTGATCAAATCCATGGGGACAGAAAATCCTGGTCATCCAAGTTTTCCTGTAAGACCTTTGCCTGCACCTTTTGCTGCCGTACCTCCAACAGGGACACCGTTTTCATCATCTGATCCTCTGGTTGGACATGAGGCCTCTAGTTTTAGGCCAACTCCACCCACCCCACCTCAGGCTACTGGTCCTTTTGTGTCATCTGGGCCAACAGTTGCATCAGATGGCTCTGGTTTCAAAGCTACTGCACCACCGAGGTTCAATGATCAATCAGTGTCTTTTACACCAACAACATATATCCCATCCACTGGTGGTCCTTTCTATCGTTTTCCAACATCACAATTTCCTTCAACGACCCAAGGTCCACCGGCACGTGCTCCAGGCCCACCACAGGTTCAACCATTTGCTAGTCAAGTTTCAAGTCCTCCAGTTTCATTTCATCAACAGCCTTCTTCAGTGCCGATGGGGTCTCCACCTCAAAGAGCAAATTTTGCACCACCTACTGTGAATGCTCCTCAATCTCTGTCTGATTCATCATTCTCAGGCCCTCGGCCAAGTTTGCAGCCTTCATTTACTCCTGTGGATTCATCATATTCTTCTGCAAGAACCACTTTGCAGCCTCCTTTGCCTGGATATGTGAATACACAGTCTAATGCAGTCTCCCAAGTGCCAACTATGCCATCTTCTTTTCCTTCTTATCCTGGAAGTTATGTACCTCCCCCGCCGACAATCACTTCTTCTTTTCCAGCTCATCAGGGAGGTTTGGCCCCACCTATGTCAACAGCAACCCCACCAGGCATGATTTCCCAACATCCAGGACTTCCTGGTGGTATCATGCAAGGTTTAGCAGAAGAATTCAGGTCTCTCTCTTTTGGGTCTATTCCGGGATCAATTGAACCTGGGGTTGATTTGAAAGCATTACCAAGGCCATTGGAGGGGGACGTGGAGCCAAATTCATTTGCTGAGATGTACCCCTTAAATTGCCATTCTAGATATTTAAGGCTGACTACTACAACAATACCAAATTCCTCATCTTTGGTTTCAAGATGGCATTTGCCTCTCGGAGCAGTTGTTTGCCCTCTTGCTGAAGCTCCTTCAGGGGTTAGTGTCTCTGTATTCAAACAAAGTTGAATTTTGATGTACTATAACTGGCTGTTAGAGGAGTTTTATTTTATTTTCCATTGATATCTACTCTCTTTCTTTTAGGAGGAGGTGCCCATAGTTAATTTTGCTTCAACTGGGATTATTCGTTGTCGGAGATGCCGTACATATGTGAATCCATATGTGACATTTACTGATGCTGGACGGAAGTGGCGTTGCAACATCTGTTCTTTACTTAATGATGGTAAGCCTCAGGAATTTCTTAGAAACAAAGATTTGATATGAAACATGAAGTGGCTTTAGAACCAGCTTCTGTCAATTATTACTTGAAATCTTTTATTGTTAGTTGGCTTAAGTAGAATAATTGCATGTTGATGATTTTCATATACTCAATGCTTACTAATTATATTCTTTCATTTTTTCTTTGGTTTTAATGTTTTTTCTCTTAAGTTTGAATGCCACAACATGATATATTTGCTAAATAGTGACAAATTACAGAGTTAAAAATGTCTCTTTATTGAGATGATTTGTTCTGAAGCTAATTGTATTAGGGTCTTCATGTGGAGAACACCTATCACACGTCAACTGATTATGACATGCATTTTTCAACATAATTGATTTTTTTATATTGCAATAAATTCTTGCATGCTTAATCTATACCTTGGATGATTTTTGGCAGTTGTATATCTTCATTGTTTTGCAATTGCAAGTTTATCTAATTGGTAGAAAGTGGCTATTTGGTGGTAATTTTCTTTATTATTTTCTGGGGCAAGGGATAGTTGCTAATTAACTTCAATTTTCTGTTCAGTTCCAAGTGATTATTTTGCCCATTTAGATGCCACTGGCAGAAGAATTGATCTTGATCAGCGACCTGAGCTTACTAAGGGTAGTGTGGAATTTGTTGCTCCTACTGAGTATATGGTGCGGCCTCCAATGCCGCCTCTATACTTTTTTCTCATTGATGTGTCAATATCTGCAATTAGAAGTGGTATGCTTGAGGTAAGCACTTTCAGCTTAGGATGTGCTAAAATTACCATAAAATATTGGTGCTATTTTATGTGATATATACTTGCCTCATTTTTATCTGATATAGTAACACTCAGGTGTTTCTCTTTCACTTATATGCATTTGCTAAGATGGCTTTTAGAATCATCCTAAATATTGGGAATAAATTCTTAGCATATTTTATATTTGTATGCTTTTCAAGTGATAGAATAATAAGATTGATCACACTTGGCCTGATTTGGGCATGTCCAGAATTGACAAGGTAAGGTTTGCGAGTAAGGGGCTTGAGCCTTGGCTAGTGTATTAATGGATAGGATGAACTAATAATCCTATGGGCTTATGGTAAGGTTTGCGAGCATAACTGAAAATGGGAATGATGCATATATACCCCTCTTTCATTTGCATGAGAATTCATCTGGTTCACATTATCAAACATGAATTTCTTTGACTTTTGTGCAGGTCGTGGCTGAAACTATCAAGTCATGTTTGGATGACTTGCCAGGCTTCCCCAGAACCCAGATTGGATTTATTACTTATGATAGTACTATTCATTTTTATAATATGAAGGCAAGTAACTTGGATAATCTTAAAATTGTTTTTTTTTTTTTTATGTACTTCTGTCATTTTTTTTTTCAGTTTCAAACAAGTTATCATGCTAAATAATTTTTTGATTTGCCTTTGCAGTCTTCTTTGACACAACCTCAGATGATGGTGGTCTCTGATCTGGATGACATATTTGTCCCATTGCCAGATGATCTCCTTGTTAACTTGTCTGAATCTAGAAGTGTTGTGGGAGCATTCTTAGATAGCTTACCGTCAATGTTTCAGGACAATGTCAATGTAGAGTCTGCTTTTGGTCCAGCTCTTAAAGCGGCATTCATGGTTATGGTTTGTATATTTTTCTCCATTACTTTGAACTTCGACAATTGATAGTCCTTTTTCTCCCTTTAATTAAAGCTTTCACTATTAATTTCATTTCCAGCATAATGTGACTTTTAATTCACTTATTATGCCATTTTAAAATATTTTGAACTATAATGACCTTAATAATTTATTCCCTTTGTATCATTTCTCTGTGTCTGTTCACAGAATCGACTTGGAGGAAAATTGCTAATATTTCAGAACACCCTGCCTTCTCTTGGTGTTGGCCGTTTGAGGTTAAGGGGTGATGATGTTCGTGTATATGGGACTGATAAAGAACATGCATTAAGAATACCTGAAGATCCCTTCTATAAGCAAATGGCTGCTGATTTGACCAAGTTCCACATAGCTGTGAATGTGTATGCATTCAGTGACAAATACACCGATATAGCCTCATTAGGTACATGATAATTGTTTTAGGCTTAAATTATAACAAGTTATGGGAACTGGATTGAGCCCATCCAGATTTTTTGAATTTTAGTAGCAATTCAGTTGATAAATTTTTTTCCTCATATAGGTACTTTGGCAAAATACACTGGCGGTCAAGTATATTACTATCCAAACTTCCAGTCATCCCTTCATGGAGCTAAATTGATGCATGAGTTATCACGAGATCTAACCAGGGAAACTGCTTGGGAGGCTGTCATGCGCATAAGATGTGGAAAAGGTCAACTTATTTTGACATATGAGAGTCTGTTCTATTGTAGACATGTATACTTGCAGTCATTTAGAGTTATCATGTAGATATAGCTGATTCTTTTTTGTCTTTGGTTCTTCCAGGGATTCGGTTTACATCTTATCATGGAAACTTTATGCTGAGGTCCACCGATCTATTAGCACTTCCAGCTGTAGATTGCGATAAAGCGTATGCAATGCAGTTATCTCTTGAAGAGACATTACTGTCAACTCAGACAGTATATTTTCAAGTTGCTTTGCTGTATCTTCTTGAGTTAAAAGTCAGTGTTTATTCGCAAATCAAACTACAAATATATACATATGTGATGGCTCTGTGCATTTTAGAAATGTGAATTGACTCTGCTAAGTAAAAATTCTACTCAATTGGTTTCTAATATTTAGGTAGTGAAGAATCTGATTACATGCCTTTTCACACCCAAAAATTAATATTTAATTTATTTGTGATTTGCTTGTGGAATTTTGGGGTTAGTCAGTAGGAATAGCTGAATAAGAAGTAGAGAAAATATGCCCCATTCTTAAGACTGGTCTACATTAATCGTTGCTAGTTTCTCTTTTCTTATTAGATAACCTTTTTCTAGCATTTATGTATTTGGGGATGTTAACTCCATTTCCTGCAAAAAATAATTGAAACTCAATGATTTTCTTTTGAATTGGCAACTGAGGCTAAATTTGTTCTCTGTTCTGAATACTCTTAAATTTCTCATATTTCCTCAATTTTTCTATAAGACACCATTTGTTAAGATCCCAAATGCAAGGTATGAGATTAGATCTCACATTAGAAAGTATAAGTAACTAATGTGGGGTTTATATAATCTTGGGTTTTCCCATCTCAATAGCTAACTTTTGAATTGTGGTTCTCTTAAGGTTTGTATCATTTGGTATCAGAGTCATCACCATGTCTCTTAGTTGCAATCGTACGGCACGGGTGGTAATGCTGGCATTGCAATGTTTGCCTGGGGCTGGCAAGGAGCTAGCGCCTAGCTAGCCCGCGTGGGCACCAGGACTACTGAGCATGGTGGTCTATTAAGATCCCAAGTGTAAGATATGAGACTTGGATCTCACATTGGAAAGTATAAGCAACTATTGTGGGGTTTGTATGACCTTGTGTTCTCCCATCTCAATAGCTAGTTTTTTAGGTGTGGTTCTCCCAAAGTTTATATCACTATTCCACGATATTGTCTTCTACCCATGTACGCTAGCTTGAACTTTTTGTAGTGCGTGATTTTAGTTTTTTGACTAGTGAAAGAATAAATCTGTTTGTTTTTTGTTTTGTTTTCTTTTGGTTTTCTTAATTTTGCTTGCCAATGTTGATGAGGTAATATTTTTTGCAAGACAAAAGTGCAACTGTTCTATTACCGAAAAGGGTTGCAGTTACTGATGTTTCTTTAACAATTAAAAGATACACTGCGTCTTCTGGAGAGAGGCGTATCCGGGTCCATACTTTAGCAGCTCCTGTTGTTGCAGATCTAAGTGAGATGTATCGCCAGGCAGACACTGGTGCCATTGTTTCTTTAGTTTCTAGGTTAGGTAGGTTTATCTATACCTATGCTGGTATTGCATGTGCAATCAATTTTGTTTTCAGATTGGTTCTTGATTTTATATATCTGTCAATGAACCTGAAATAATTTACAGCAATTGAGAAAACATTATCTCATAAGCTGGAAGATGCACGAAACGCATTGCAGCAAAGGATTGTCAAAGCTCTTAAGGAATATCGGAATCTCCATGCTGTTCAGCATCGCCTGGGAGCCAGGATGATATATCCTGAATCTCTGAAGTACCTTACTTTGTATGGTTTAGCACTGTGTAAATCAACACCACTACGAGGAGGATATGCTGATGCTCCACTTGATGAACGCTGTGCAGCAGGTTACACTATGATGGCATTGCCTGTAAAAAGCTTGTTGAAACTTCTGTATCCCAGCTTGATACGAGTTGATGATTTTCTCTTAAAGGTAAAAGAATTTTGTGCATCTAAACTTCTTAAATGATAATGTAAGTTTAACAAAATTAACAGTTTTCTTTTGATATATGCAGCGATCAGGTGATGTTAAGGAGTTTTTAGACAACATAAAGAGGTTACCACTAGCTGCAGAGAGCCTAGATTCTAGAGGACTGTATATATATGATGACGGTTTCCGTTTCGTTTTATGGTTTGGTAGAATGCTTCCACCTGATGTAGCTATGAATCTGCTTGGCCAAGACTTCGCGGCTGAGTTATCCAAGGTATGCTATGTCATTTTTGTAGTCCATACTGAATGTAGTTGGCATTTTGTGATTATTATGTAGCAAGAGTTTTTTATTACTGTTTAGAGTTAAATGATACCAACATGCATGTTGATCTTGGACATATATATAGGTTTATTATGGAGGATGATTGATCATTTGACAAACTTTTACTGGGCTTTATAATATATTCAAAGTTGGTCTTGTATTATGTAGCTTGTGAAAATTTCTAAAATAAAAGACCAGTGATAATATTGAAATTACAAAAACTAGAATATCTAAAAAAGTAAAAAAGAAAATGGAAGCCATATATGGTTTAGCCTTAGTGTCCCTATAATGTGGCTTACAATCGGACTGTGCTTGTTCGATCTTTAGTTTTGTTTATCGTGTTTAATTGATTTTGAATGTGTGTGCATTTATCTTAATGATAATTCATTTTTCTTGTTTCTCTGTGCTTCTTCATGATGAGGCTGTAACTGAATTAACCTGCTATCATGTTCTTGTTTAATTGTTGGGATTCAGGTTACTCTTACTGAGCGTGATAATGAAATGTCAAGAAAGTTGTCGAAGATATTGGAGGGACTTAGAAGAACTGATCTTTCTTATTATCAGCTGTGTCATCTTGTAAGACAAGGTGAACAGCCCAGAGAAGGCTTCTTTCTTCTTGCAAACCTTGTTGAGGACCAGATCGGTGTTAGCAGTGGTTATGTTGATTGGATTCTGCAGATACATCGACAAGTACAGCAAAATCCATAGTACAAAGGTAATAACTTAAAACTACTGATCACTTCAGCTGCTTCAAAATTGTTAATAATACTTGGAGTGGTTCTATTGACATGGTTCTGCTGATTTTTACAACAAATAAAGAAAAACAGAAGTGATTTTATTGATAAAAGGGGATTTATATGTAGATAAACTGACAATTTGAGGAGCTGGGGTCTCCCAATCCGGCAATTTGAGGAGCCAGTGACCTTCCAAATCAGCCCAAAGGCGCCCACAGCTCATATTTATATATATACCGCCCAAACTTGTTTCATAACTCTCCAATACCATTTCAACTGTCCACACAGACCATTTATATGTCATAGCTGCAGTACATACCCTACATATTTCGTAACTGTCCAATCCCATTTATTTCAGAAAAAATATTAGTCCTAACATTCCCAAAGGCTGCCCATAGCCAAAGGTGGTTTGAAAACACTAATTTTTTTTATCCCCTTTTACAATCCCAACTCTCATCTATATGTACTGCCCATACAGGTTGCATAACTGTCCATGCATTCCATTCATGTTGTATAACTCCGCAATTCGAAAAATGCCCATATTTCATAAATATCCGATCCTATTTCATAACCGCCCATATATATTATACATGTTTTGTAATGGCCCAATTCTATTTATTTCACCAAAATATTAGTCCTGACATATCTATCTTCTTCACTGTAATGCTGCAGAGATACCAGTGGGTTGTTCTGTCCTTCATTGAGAAAGTGATCTGAACATTTGTTCAATACCGTAAATAACCATTGATTTCAGCCACAAGTTCCCACAAAATGTGGATGGTTGAGTTGCCTATACGGATCACCTTCATTAGAAATATTTTCATATGACAATCTGTTGCTTCACTATAGGATTCAATAACTGGGGGACGTGTATAACATTATTTTACATATTTTCATATCAAAATGAAACAGATAAATTTTTTATTTGATAGCTTAAATTATTGTCAGTAAATTTGTTACTATTGGTATATTTTTAAGAACCCTTAAGGCACTTGCATTGCTTAGAGAGGTGTGTGTTTCCCAATTGCTTGACATTGTTATTTGTACTCAATTTTGTTCTGATAATTGAAGCAATGTTAAAATTGCCATTCTGGGCTTTGAATGGATATTATTTCTGTAATAAATCTACGTGTATTTAATTTTGAGTATCTAATTATGTATTTAGATGATGTATCATTATGTAATCGGAGGATTTTGAAAATTTGGAGCTGGGTATGTTTCGTGATCAAGCTTTGTTCTTCTATTTGCAAGTTTTATGGAACAGAGGCTGAAAGTAGGGGGTTTATGGTATATTCAAAACATTATGGGCTATCATGGAATTATTTATAAGGGGTTCAAAAAAGCTATAAAAATTTGAAACACTCCTTTTATGTTTTAAACCTACGATTTGGATCTATATTAAATAAACCCATATATTTATTGATATAAACCAAGGACACCTTATAATTGTAAAATAATTTTATAGACCCTTTTGACTTCTTATAACTTCAAATGCACCCGTGATCATGGTTTTGCTTTGGTTCGACCATGACTCGGTGGCTAATATGGTATAAACAAAGTTTTAAAAGGATTTAACAATTAGATCGCTTTGAACAACAGTTGAATTAGGTGAATTGTGTTAGGTTAGGGGTCAACCACGGTTCAATTTGGTTATAATGCCTTGTTGACGTTTGGTTTCGATAATTTTTAATTGTTAAATTTGAACAATTAAGAGATAAGCAATGCATCGTATTATGTTAATGTTTATTTAATCCATTTTTCAAGAGCAATTGATAGAAAAATTATTGTATTTATATTACTTGAATCATATATTATATTATATATAAAAAATTTAATTTTTGGTATCATATATTAAGTATTATATCAAATAATAAAATATATTTTTTTAAATAATAATAAAACACTAAAAAATTTTAATTATCAACATATTATCTTAAAAAATATTACAAAATCTAAAGTTTTTCAAATATATTTTTATCAGTTTTCTAAAAAATAATTTCATGTATATTAAAAATGTATATCATATTTTATTATAAATTAATATATCATATAATTTTTAATATTTAATTTTTAATATATTTTAAGATAGGTATAACTTTTTCCAATATCGAATTGTAAAAGAGGCTATCGGTAAGTATGTCCGTATTTGATAACTACGTCCATATTAGTAAGCCAGAAGTCTCTCTCTCTATATATCACAGTGCTATGTTCCAGCCGACCAAAATTGATTCTGGTGTGATCTGGATGATTTTTGCCTCGAAATTTACCTATCCCTGAACGGCATCTCCTGTCGGCTATCTGGAAAGTGAAGGATGAGATAAAGTATTACGCCAGAGGCCTACCTGACCTGTTCTTCTATTTCAATCCCAATCGTTTGTTGCTTTTTCATTTTATTGTTTTATAGTTGTACTTTTCTTGTATTATAATTCAATTATTGTTGCGTCTGATATGGAGAAAGTTTCTTTTTCCTCTTCCCCTTGTTGTTAATATTAAAGATTGATTACTAGGCTTGAAAATTTTGTGGGGTTGTTGAATTTTCTGTGATGGGCAGTTTAGATAGTGGGAAATTTCAAGAAAAGATGGGAAATTGGGAAGAAGCTTTTGATCGCTTTGAACAAGTGGTTGCTTCTGGGTCTGAGACTATGCAAGTAAAGGCTATAATGAAGCTTGCCCATTTCACTGATAGTTTTCCTGAAGATGTGTTAGCCAGGACTATTCCAATCCTTGCCAAAATTTTTGAAGAAAATAATGGCAGTTTGCCTGTGCAACAAGCGGCTGCTTATTGCTTAAAACAAATTGCTTCACGAGGGGATGGGCCTGGTAGTATGTTGACTATTGAGATTGGTCAGTCTGGTGTTGCTTGTGCTGTGTTAAGGTTATTGCCACAAGCTGGCAATGGTTTTCGAAGAGCTCTTGTTAAATGTTTAAACACTCTTGTCACATTTGGGAAAGTAAATCGGGTGATTTTAGCTAGCAACGGTGGGGTGGAGATTGTTATTGATATGTTGAATTCGTGTCATGATGGTACTAGGAGGTATTTGTTGGAGATTTTGAGTGCGTTGACCTTGTTGAGAGAGGTTCGGAGGGCACTTGCTGCTCTAGGAGGGTTAAGATTTCTTGTTGAGGCTGCTCAGATTGGCAGTATGGTTTCTAGAGAAAGAGCCTGTCAAGCAATTGGGTTGCTTGGAGTTTCGCGGCGCGCTAGGCATACTTTTGTTGAATTGGGAGTGATTCCGGTTCTTGTGGAGTTGTTTAGGATTGGAGATAGTTCGTCAAAGTTGGTGGCTGGTAATTCTCTTGGTGTGATATCGGCTCATGTTGATTACATTAGGCCAGTTGCTGAAGCAGGGGCTATTCCCTTATACGCTGAGTTACTTCAAGCAATTGATCCTATTGGCAAAGAAATTGCTAAGGATGTGTTTTGTATATTAGCTGTTACTGAATCGAATGCAGTTTCAATAGCTGAACACTTGGTGAGAATTCTTAGAGAAGGTGATGATGAAGCTAAAACTGCAGCTGCTGATGTTCTGTGGGATCTGTCTGGTTACAAGCATTCAACTTCAGTTTTTGGAAGCTCGGGCGCAATCCCAGTCCTAGTTAATCTTTTGAGTTATGAAAATGATGAAGTCAAGGAGAAGGTATCTGGGGCTATTGCCCAATTAAGTTACAACGAGCAAGATCGAGTAGCACTTACCGATGCAGGGGTAGTACCAATTATGCTTGAGTTGCTGCATGATGAATCTGACGAGCTGAGAGACAATGCTGCAGAGGCTCTTATAAATTTTTCTGAAGATCCATTGCAAGAGGAGCAAATATCCGGAGCAATTGGTGTTGCATCATTTCAGATTATGCAAAATAGGTTGATCAGACTTCGCATTTCTGACGAGCATGTGGCTAGGTCCATGAGACGGATGAGCATCGATTCACTGACTTGGGACCCTGATCTTCTGTAATTTCTCTCTTTGGTGCCTTTTTAAAGTTTTAATCTTGTTGAAAAATCTGTTTGGCATGCAAATGAAATTCTTTCATTTTTTTAACTTTTCCTAGTTTGCTCATGTTCTTTGGTAGTTTGAACAGACCCAACTCTTCTGCATATTGCTTTTGAAGTTGCTTGAGGATTTCTTGTGTGACTTCTGCATCATTCATGAACCAAAATTTTGCTCAATGAAGCAGATTATTTTTCAGTAATACTTGTTCAAGTTGAGTTCATGTCATCTGTTGCTTAGATTTTGTAGAAGTATTCATCTTGGCATGAAGCCATGTGATGATGTTGAACTTGGCGATTTGTTGAACCTGCAAAGGTCATTCTCTTTATATATAAGGGTGATCCACAAGATGTAATATATTAATACAATAAAACTATGTATACACATTGAGTAATAGGTACACAAATTATGTATCATAATTTGGTTGAGTGTTTGAATTAAAAATAAAGTAACATCTAATCACATGATGGTACAATATCTGTATATTTGTATACTCAAAGTGTACACATGTAACATTGTTCGTATTAATATAAAGTAGAATGCATTGTCCCACCCATGGTTTGCTCACACTTTTTTACTATTTAAGTTTTAATACAACAATTTTCCATCTATTAAATTTTACTCTAGACCCAAATCGAAAGGTGAAAGTTGGCTTGGCTCATTGTGGTTGGAATTTGTTTAGATCAAATTTGATCCAAGCTTGAGTTGAAAGGATTGGTTAATTTTTTAAATCAAATTAAACTTAAGATAGATTCAGTTTAAGTTTGACTTATAATTCAATTTATATCATATTAAGTAATTATTAAAATGATATTACATTGCCTATTATCGGATAAAATAATATTGTTTTATTAATGAGCAGCGAAATTGAGCAATGAATCCAAGTTACAGATTCGAGCCATAAAATTTGAACAGAGTTTGGAACTTTGAACTTAGTCATCGAATCAAACTTGAGTTATCTTTTATTTTGATTTGACGAATTTAAGCTGTTTTATTTTTCATTTAAGTCCAACTCACGCTAGGCAATATTTAGTTTTGGATAGATCCGTACTCAACCTTAGTTAAAATTCAAACATTATTTTTAACAGTAAAATTATATTTTTGTTAGTTAAATTCAAACATTATTTTTAACGGTAAAATTATATTTTTGTTAGTTTGTATAATATGTATTATCGGTTTAGTATAACTTGTATCTATCAAATGCAAGCCAATCATATTTCCTTCACGGACATGGAAATAAACTATCTTCAATTGGAAAGACTAAAACCCTAACCATCACTATTTTTCAATAAAATTGGACTAATGCTTTCAAACAGTAGAGTAGACAAAACCATTTTAAAACCTTCATCGTTTTCTTTGTTATCTATACACAATCATATAGTCAATCCCATTAATTTTTATTCTTTGTGTGAGATCACACATTTTATTTTATGTACTTCTCATTGATATAGATTTACGTATCTCCACTTGGCATTGAACATCCAAAGATAACAATATCCAAGTGGGTCAGCAAAAAATTTAAAGTGAAAACACTATCCTTCGACCATACATACAGCTATCTTCATGGCCTTGTCTGGCATTTATCACATCTTCAATGAACCTTAGTAGCCAACTTTTGCTGCACCAATTAATCAAACATCATCTCATAATTGTAAACTTTTCAGATAAGATTTTAATTTCCTTTGAGAACAAAGTGTGTAAAGAAAGAAACAGACTGTTTTATCGTTGGATGTTATAACTTTTGTACTGACCAGTCACACATAGGTGACATGATTGGTGAGACAGGTTAGCTCAGATTGAATCCAAAATGATAGTTCAAACTCAACTTAAACAAATAACAATAAAGAAGAAGATAGATCATTGAAAAAGTAGAAGAATTGTTGGATGAAAAAAAAGAGAGAAGAACAAGAATCACCGGCAAATCAAACTCATGTCAATAAGTTAAAAATAAGTGGCAATGAACATTCTATAATTAAAATTTGTTTGGATCAATTTGGCTGCAGTGCTATAACTCTTTGCCTACTGCCTCAAAGATCTTTGTGAACTCTCCAGGTTCCTCCAAGTCAATTTGGCTGCAGTTTTTTAGTTTGATAACTCAACTCGAATCACCCTCCAATGATACTATTTATTCCATTGACAATAATATTTATCCTATTGATAATATTAGATGATCCCGATAACATCCCCAACCAGTTTAAATGAGTTCAAACTCGACTTCAAACTGACTTCAAACTGACTATTTAAGACTCAAACTAAGTACAAACCAACTCTTGTCCGAGCTCAACTTGAATCTACCCCAGCCGTCAGATCCTAAAGAAGCATTTGTTGTACTACTTTTGGCAAACAGACACTAATGCATAATACACACAACTGCCACGATTCAGATGCCGACACTTCTTTCCTGGCAGAAAGAAGGTACAATGTTAGTTCATCACTTGCTCTCATTTTTGCTATTATGTTCTCAATATGTTAACCTTGTTTATGGTGCCGCATGAATAAGGGCTAAAAAACGAGAAATGTAACTAATTTCTAACGGCCGTCACCACCATCTTCAAGTTCAGCAATTACATGGTCACCAGAGGGATCATCCTCTGATCTCTTTGAGTATGCATCGGCATCATACTCATTACTATCTGATTCATCGTCGCTGCTCCATTTTCTCTTCATGATTTTAGGAACCAAGCGAGTTACTTCCTTTGCCGCCAACTTTACTTCATTGTTTATCCGTTCAAACCTGATAGCACTAACTTTTCTGGCATTTCCAGCTAATATCTGCATCATAGACGGAAATTGCTATCAGAAAGGCTAAATAATATCTCACAGCACTGGAAATCAGCATATGTAGGATCCAGATATATAAATTCATAGGTGATTCCAAGAATCTTACAACCAAAACCAGTTAATGTAAAAGATGGCAGCATACTAAAATGATAGCAGTGGGTTCTAAAGGTTTAGTTTTACGCCAGAGCAATACTATATATACACACTTTTTAATACACATTGGATATACAAATGATGTGTCATCATGCGATTGAGTGTTTACTTTATCTTTAATTCAAAATCACTTAATCATATGATGATATATCATTTGTGTACCTAGTAGTGGATTCAAAAATGTGTGTACATAGTTTTATTGTTTACACAATGATTTGGAAGCTAAGTTCTTTATAGAAAAACTAATATTCATCAATTTAATGCAGGAGTAAAACAACATATATAAACAATTTTTACTAACTTATTCATATAAATTGATGTGTTAACATATAATAAGATGGTATAATTGTTTATTTTTTCTCTTACTTCAAAATCACCCAATCATATGTTGTTTCGTCAGTTTGTGTGGATAAAATAATAAGAAATGTTTGTACATGTAATTTATTTTTTAATGCAGAAGCAAAGACAAACTTATAACCACAACTTAATGTGATGGAGCTTCCAAAAAAGTAAATGTAGCACAAAGGAATTCGGACCATACCTCAAGTTTGTAAATTACATGCTTTTCCTTCAATTCTTGATGGTCGGATCCAGATTCGTTATGTTCTTCACTTTCATCCTGGTTTTCCTTTTCAAGGACCACTTTCATACTCTCACCGGTCCTTGGGATATATCCAAAAGCCTCACATATAAAACCTGATACCGTCTCATACTGATGGCCCTATAAAATAATAGGAAAAGAAAAAGGTAACTGGATAAGTGAATATAAGCAACCATATAATTTAAGAATTCGTATAATTGCAGTATGACTGAAATGTTGCTCATTGTGATGACAATTTGGTTCTTACAAATGTTTCCCCCTCCCCTATTGGGATGAATGGGCATTCTTAAAACAGTCCTATGCAAACAAGCTGAGCCGCTTGTTGTTACTTGACTTTGTGAGCTCACAGCTCAGCCCAGAATATAATATCAATTAGTCTTTAAAAAATTTTAAATCTTGCACTTACAACCCTGAAATCCTACTCTTGACTTTGAATATGGGGCAATTAATGAATATATATGTTATAGGGTTTAACTATAATTTCTTGAGTCAAGCTCGAGTCAACCTATTCTATTTTCAAGTTCATGTTCAAACTCAAGCTAAGCAATCCTCAGCTAGGCTCAATTGTAGCCCTACCTCCAACAGGTTTCCACAGATTAAGAGGAATTGAAAACACCTTATAACTATAACCATGATAAGTAATCCCGCTGCAGTAAGTAATGCATATGCTAACCCATGAAGAAGCATTTATACTATATACATTTTAACATGAACATCACTGTGGCATTGCTTCGGTAATCTCATTTTTGACGCTTAAAGGAAATGTCATACCTCTGGCATTTTGACATTTAAATCTTCAGAGAGCTGATCAATAGATGTATTAGCATCCACATCATATACCCCCTCTGCTCGCATCACAATGTAGCCAGTTTTCTTCTGGATCTCCTCCTATTATTGAGTGATAGAGGGATATAATGCAGATAAATCAAAATAATGATGAAAACATAATAGCTACTATTATGTCTATCATTTAGCAATTTTATTACAAAGAAAAAATTAACAGTGAGATTTACTTTTGAATCATTTTCATCAAAGATTTCACCAACAATTTCCTCAACCACATCTTCCAGGGTTACTATCTGCTTCATTGAGAAATAAGAAATGATTATTAGGCCATCAAAATTAAAGGTCAAAAGTACTTATTGAGTCACCCAGGCAATCATTCAACATCAAACGTTTTATGAAAAACAAATTCTTAGTTTGGTTCAGACACAAGTGTATACATACCCCCACAGTTCCACCATACTCATTTAGAACAACAGCCATGTGAACCTTCCTAATGCGGAACTCTCTGAGAAGATTCCAAACTGACATCGAATCTGCAAAACCAATAACAAATTCCTATTTGATTCAGACAGATAATATAGACAACAGGTTCATGTAAAATGAATAATACAATATATTTCATTAAGTATTACAGCATCAACTCAAAAATGCCTATAAGAATTACCAGGCACGAAGTATGCAGGTTTGTGGGCCATGTCTCCCACTGTAGTACTTTCTAGCAGATCCCCCTTCAAAATAGAAAGATCATAATTCTGCACACTATGAGATTGTCATATAGAATCAATAAAAATTGCAGTATTAACATCAGAGTGGGAGGAACAGAAATAAAAATCTCCTGACCTTCTGAACATAATCCAGAAGATCCATAGCATATGCAATACCCACTATATTGTCAACACGTTGCTCAAACACAGGCACCCTAAACACACATCCTCAAGCTTCTTAGCTTTTTGAATATGCACTCACTGAAACTTGAACTGCTAAGAATTGATTTACCTTGAATATTGATGAGTCACCCACAAGTTGTGGAAATCAACAAGAGTGGCACTGGCATCAATTGCAACTACATCAACGAGAGGTGTCATCACCTCCCTAACATGTGTATCCTTTATCTCTAACACATTTTCAATCATATCCTGCAAGGTAATTCTTAATAAAAGAGCATCTGAACAATAAAAAAACAAGCTGAAAAATAATTTTGGAAGGTTTTCCTTGATTTCTTGAGGTTATAACTAATTAAAAAATTCACAAAGATATGATATTATTTTGTAGGTTATAAGTTCATTTTAATTGATATGCCCCTTTTGTTAGTTAAGAAAAAATGTGAAATGATCAAATAAGTCACATCGATTGCAATTATCACATTTACCTAGTATATATTGGCAATACGACTATACTATAGGATGGAGAAAGCAATTCATTGTGAAACTTCAGGTTGTTAGTACATGGCTTTACAGATTTCTTTCAGTACTAGCATCCAGAAACTATACAAAATGACACATTTAATATCAAAACATCAAGATATAAGAAAATTATAATTCATAATTCATTACCTGCTCTTCCTCTTCTATTGCCCCACTCAACTCTGCTCCGCGCAACATCAGCTTCAACTCATCTTCAGTAACATATGGCTCACTGATAGGGAAAACATATATACAAACAGATAAGAAGAATAGATAAGAGAACATTCTTTATGAAAATCTAAGTAATGACTCTCTTGATTAAGATTTCCTCACTGATAAGAATATTTGCCTCATACAGAGGACATTGGGGCATAGCCTGACCAATACTTAAGATGCAAAATTAAAACAAAATCCCAAATCCGTTTTAATAACAGAATACAGTCAAATGAAATTCCTCTTGCAATAGGCTCTTGTTTTGCTACAGTTATAACTACCACTTAAACCTCGGCTTCACAGCTAGTTACCTACTGCCACATTGTAACCCTAACTTCTTTTTCTACATAGCCTCAAACAGATACGAATAACATCATACATATATAACGTCATAAATAGCAAATTCATAATCATAACCTTGCATCCTGTTCTTTTACTAGCCAATAAAAATATTCTTGTATACAGCTGAAAACTATTTGGCTCCTTCAAATGAGTTGTCTAAAATCACAACATGATCAAGGGACATGACAATTTGATGGAAATGGCTAACAAATGAAGTATGATGTGCAAGGTACAAAAAGATTGAAACAAAAATAGCAATGATTACTTTTCACAAAAAAAAAAAAAGATCATGATCAACCCACACCTTCTTCCTTTCAAACCAAGAGCTTTTAGCATTCCCATTGATAGATATGTAACAACTCTTCCCACAGGGTAAAGTACCAAGGAAAGCCATGCCACTGGCCTGACCTAGAAGCATTGCAAAGTCAAATAGAGCCCAGATGGTAACATCAGCAAACCATGAAAACCTACAGAACTACAGTAAGCATATGGTTGAAGAAAAAAACAAGGGAAAGCCAACTCTATTAAGTGTTAATAAAGAAGTCCTTTTATTGACTGAAGAAAATGAAATATATAATTTCTAAACTTACCACAAACCTAGCAACCTCTGTGGCATTGTGAACAGCAACACTTTTGGGAGTAATTTCAGTAAGAAGTAATACGGCCACCTAACATCATTCAGGAAATGGAAAGCTGGTTAAAGTGATTGCAATATGGTATAGACATCTTAGTGTGTATTTTCATGAGTTTTAAATCCATAGAAAACATGAACTATGTTTCAATGTGGATAAAATTGATTGCAACCCATATATTGAGAACCTATAACTTAGATGTCAACCATAAGACTTGCCTGGCAATTCAATAAGAGTTCATAAAATATACGCATGCCCTTAAAAGAGAGGAAATGTTATACTTACAGTCATTACTCCTGTTGCTGCACTGACACCAGCCTCACCAAATAATGTTGTTGCTGCCTCCGTGACTAATGCAGTGGCTCCAATATTTGCCACACTATATACATAAGAATCTATAAAAGAATTAATTTTCAAACTCGGTATGAAAAGAAAAAATTAGTTACACTATCATTAAAGGGGAGGGTAGTACGTCGTGCCAATGAGAATAGTTGTCAAAAATCGAGTAACATCACTTCGAAGCATTTTAAAGACACCATTATCAGGCTCCTTTTCAGCCAATTCCCGCACCTGATACAGAATGATATCAAACAGCCCTTCAGAACACATAAAACTATTTGGAGAAATGGTGACCATCTACTTACACCAAAAAGCACCATATGATGTTTCAAGTTAATGTCTTCTATGCTGGAAACAGGTACCATGTTTTACAATTCAAAGACCTTTTTGCATAAATATCAGTTTCTGTTAAGTACCAATTCGGGCTCTATCATAAGCAACAATGCAGCCCTCATTTGTACACAACATATATTACATAATCAAGTTTAACAAAGAAAGCAAATACGTCATACACTCCATCATAAATTCTCACTCCGATTTGCATCAACTTCGCCCCGACTAAAACCCAAACTTAAAAAAAAAACATATGCACAACAGCTCAATGGAACAAATTCTAATATTATACCCAACATAAACCACATATGATACAGAAGCACTAGAATAAATAAAATTAAACAGTTTACTCTTCAAAAGATTAACGCAGTGTACTTTAAATTGTTCTAGACTCCATTAATCACTAGCATTAGAAAGACACTAAACTAAGTTAACACAATTCAAAGAGCAGAGTAATAACCAATACTTAAACGCATAGTTTATGACAACAAAATTACATAAACAATAAAAAAAAGCACAAATCAATCCCATTCAACAATTATATACCTTCCAAGGCCAAAGCGTGGTGATAGACGTCTCAGCCATTGAAAAGAAAGCAGACAACCCCAAAAGCGCAGCCAAAACCAAACCTTGCTCTTTAAACACTCTCAAAATCTGAGAAACTTTTGGCCAAGCATTCTTCAACAACAATATGTTTTGTCCAATAACTCCATACCCTGCATTTACAGCACTCTCCACAGCAAAAACTCTCTTGCAACCAAACACCAAAACCCCACAAACAAGTGCTCCTAAAACTACTCCACCTTTCAACAAAATCTTAACTTTATCTAAATTTGAATCTAAAACTTCATTTTGATGACGACCCAGTTCAGGAGCAACTTTATTTATTGGTTTCAAGAGGGTTTTAGAGTCGAAAGTTTTGTTTTTCGGCAATCTAGAAACGTGAAACTTTGGATAGTGATGAATTCTCGGTGAAATTTTGTAAGGAACTTTAGAACAGCGATTTTGATGGCTGAGAACCGAGTTTTTTATTGTTGGAACGAAAGTGGGTCGATTGAAAACCGAAGATTCAAGAGCAAACTCCATGATATACAAACAAAAATAATAGAAAATTGAAACTTTGATAAACCCCAACAAAATAATTAGCCAAAAAAAGAAACCCAGTATTTAAAGTAAAATATTAACGACGAATTTCAATCAAAATTTAGAAATGAAGAAGATTGAGATATGTACAAGAATTTATGGGTTTTGTTTTGGAGATTGAATTTAGTAGTGAAAGTTAGAGGGTGGAGGTAAAGGGGCTTTGGGGTTTTGGGAAGGGCAAAGGAGGTAGAAGATTTTGAGATCTGATTGAAATGGAAGATTTAGAATTAGAGATGTGAAGGCGGAGACTCTTCCATTTCATTTGGAGGTACCAAAGAAGAGGAGGGTTTTGGTGTGTTCGGTTTTGGTGGGTGAGAAAGAAGGATTCATCAAATTGCAATTGCAAGTGGGAGTGACAACTGACTAGGATTGCCCTTTGTAAGTTAAAAATTTACAACTGCATACTTGACATCTTACTATCTACTAGTTCGTGCAGGTTTATATTGAATTGAATTCAAATTCACTATTGCCCGACTCTGTAAACAGGTAGTTTGATTCAATTATAATATTAATCAATTTTTAATAAATATATAAATTATGATTTATGGGGTTTAACTAGATGTCTTGAGTTTAGTCAAACTCAATTCTATTAGAAGATTATTTATCTATCTCAAACTAAACAATACTTAATCATATGGAACGTGAGCTAGATAGCACTCAATTCCACTTGGCTCGCACAATTACAACCCTGACTAAGCAGGGATGACCTTTTTTTTAGCTAGATTCCTTAATAAGGTTCTTCTGCTTTGGAGTCACAACTCACGAATGTTCAATTCTAAGTCAGAATTAAAAAATGACAGTGGTGTCCGAGAGCCGCCAAACGGGGCAGGATAGTACGAAACTGTAATCCGGCAAAGATTTTGAATTTGACACGTGGGTCAACATCTCTCTCCCTCCAGGCGACTTACCTGGAAAGGTGTCAAATTTTGTCTCACTTCAGCCTTAGTGCTAACTGCTTTGCTCTTTCTCTCAGCTGACTCTAGGTTGACATGTTAACTCTCTCCAAGTTCCGACAACCTATCTTTTGTCTCCAAGTCTCTCTTAAAGCTTTTTTTTTTTTAAAACATGGTATATAATACACGCACTCACAACTCGAAAGAGTCTTCAAACCTAAAAAATGAAGCTTCTTCATTCAACACAGGGTGTGTCTTTAACTTTACTTACACAGTCATTTTCATTTATGCATTCAGGTACTCAGTTTCTTCTCAAACCCATTTTCCCACGTTGGTTTTCTGCTTCACTACACTTAGTTTTGTTACTAGCTTTGTTATTCTCATGGGTTTGGAAGAAAATGGAAGAGAGTCTTAATCCTAGAACCGAAGAGTTAAGAAAAGAGAGTTTTTGTGGTATCGTCAAACTTTGGTCTGTTGTTTAAGTGTTTCAGTGCTGAATCTTGTGTTGTGCCTTTTGAGTTACTTCTATTGGCATACAAATGGCTGGTCTGACAATGAAGTGGTCGCCCTTTTGGATTTAGTGTTGAAAACGCTTGGTTGGGGTGCAATTTGCAGTTATTTGCATACCCAGTTTTTTAATTTAGGTGAAAAAAAGTTCCCATTTTCATTGAGAGTTTGGTGGGGCTCTTACTTGTTCGTGACACTGTTCTTTACAGAAACCATATGTCTTTATCAATTCAGTATTTGGTGTCTGATGCTGTCTCTGTTATCACTGGGTTGTTTTTCTGTTATGTGGGGTTTTTTAAGAGAAGTGAGGGTGAAGATACCATCCTTCAAGAACCCCTTTTGACTGGTAATTCAAATATAAGTGATGATGTTGGATCAAGAATCAAGTTCAGAGGGGCTGATAATATGACCCCTTATTCAATGCTGGTCTATTTAGTCTTTTTACTTTCTCTTGGATCGGTTCTTTGATTGCTGTTGGCTATAAGAAAACGTTGGACCCGGAAGATGTGCCTCAGTTAGATAGGCATGATAGTGTAGTTGAGGCTTTTCCAGTCTTTAGAAGTAAACTCGAAGCAGATGGTGGTGTGGGGAGTGGAGTTACCACACTAAAACTGTTGAAGGCATTGGTCTGGTCAGCATGGAAGGAAATTCTATTGACAGGCTTCCATGCTCTTCTATACACAATGGCCACATACCTCGGCCCATACCTCATTGGCATTTCGTGCAGTCCCTCACTAGGAGAAGTGAATTTGAAAACGAGGGGTATGTTTTGGTTTCTGCTTTTTTGGTTCGAAACTTGTGGAGAGCTTCTCCCAGATACATTGGATATTTCGCTTGCAGCAGGTTGGAATTAGGATCCGTGCAATTCTTACAACCATGGTGTACAATAAGGGTTTGACAGTTTCATGTCAGGCGAATCAAAGGCGCACCAATGGGGAAATCATTAATTTAATGACAGTTGCTGGTCCATGCACGATCCATGGATTCTACTTGTGCATATTGTTTTGTCCTTCTTGATCTTGCGTAAAAATCTTGGCCTTGCATCTATTGCAACTTTTCTTGCAACAGTAGTTGCTATGCTGCCGAATTTTCCTTTGGAGAGATTGCAAAAGAGGTTCCACGAAAAGACGATGAAATCGAAAGATATTAGGATGAAGGCAACTTCTGAGATTCTGAGGAACACTAGAATTCTTAAACTTCAGGGATGGGAGATGAAGTTTTTGTCTAAGATTGTTAAGCTCAGAAAGACCGAGGCCGGATGGTTGAAAAAATATGTTCACAGTTCTGCCATAACCAGTTTTGTCTCCAGAAGTGCCCCTACTTTTGTGTCTGTGGCCACTTTTTGCGCTTGTATGCTTATACGAATCTCACTTGAGTCAGGCAAGGTCTTATCTGCACTCACAACATTGAAGATTCTTCATCAGCCGCTCCACAATCTTCCTGACACAATTTCAATGGTAATTCAGACTAAGGTTTCGCTTGATAGAATTGCATCTTTCCTATTTCTTGAGGAGTTGCAAACCGATGTTATAAAAAAGCTGCCGATAGGAAGTTCTGATACAGCAATTGACATATCTGACGCGAACTTTTCGTGGGATGCTTCTTCTGGAAATCAAACGCTAAGAGATATCAACTTTAAAGTATTCCAAGGCATGAGGGTTGCAGTTTGTGGTACTGTTGGCTCCGGCAAATCTAGCTTACTTTCCAGTATCTTGGGAGAGTTACCCAGGATATCTGGTACGCTTACGCTGTGCGGTACAAAGGCTTATGTTGCTCAGTTGCCGTGGATACAGAGTTGCAAGATTGAAGACAACATCTTGTTTGGTAAGGAGATGGACAGAGAAAGGTATGACGGAGTTCTTGAAACATGTTGCCTTAGGAAAGACTTGGAAATCCTTCCTTCTGGTGATCAGACGGTTATAGGCAAGAGGGGAATCAATTTGAGTGGACAGAAGCAAAGAATACAGATTGCACGCGCTTTGTACCAGGATACTGATATATATTTGTTTGACAATCCTTTTAGTGCAGTGGATGCACATACAGGACCTCACCTCTTTAAGGTTACTTTTTTTCAATCACAATGCTTTTACTTCTAGTGAAATTTAGGTTTATTCAACTAATTTATGCATAAACATGTCTCTACTCATGCGATTCAGTGCTTGTGATGAGTTGTGATAATCTTTCTTGTTTGAGGATAAACACATCAGAACTGATTCTTCTGTTTTTCAGGCAGGAAGTTTTGCTGGGTCTTTTGAGTTCAAAAACTGTAATTTATGTTACTCATCAAGTCGAGTTCTTACCAGCTGCTGATCTTATCTTGGTGAGAAATTTACATTACTCTTTGTTTTTTCTTTTTCAGAAAGTGGCTGCATTCCTTCTTATTCATAACTCATTAACTCTATTTATCCCTTTTCTTTTTTAGGTAATGAAAGATGGAAAGATTTCGCAATCTGGAAAGTACAGTGACATTCTGAATTCGGGCACTGACTTTATGGAACTTGTGGGTGCACATAAGCAAGCTTTGTCAGCTCTTGATTCCATAGATGGTGGCACGAGTAGTAGTGGCGGTTGTGCTAGGAAAGAACATAAAGATGTTCAGAATGATAAAGCGGATGAAGTCGCGGAGCCAAAAGGGCAGCTTGTGCATGAAGAAGAGAGAGAGAAAGGTCGAGTTCACAACAGCATACGGAGGAGCCCTTGTGCCATTTATAGTGTTGGCTCAGATTCTTTTTCAGGGCCCTCAAATTGGCAGCAATTATTGGATGGCTATGGCAACTCCTGTGTCAGACGATGCAAAACTACCTGTTGGGGGATCGAAACTTATTATCGTGTACGTAGCATTTTCTATCGGGAGTTCCTTTTGCATCCTTTGCAGAGACACACTTCTTGTGACGGCCGGATTCAAAACAGCCAATACTCTCTTCAATAAAATGCATATGAGCATTTTCCGTGCCCCCATGTCCTCCTTTGATGCAACCCCGAGTGGACGAATTCTAAACAGAGTAAGTTGATATTTATCTTTCTTTTATTCAGCTTGAAACAGAGTAACATTTTTCCTTGTTTTCTCAGTATTCTTAATTTATGTGCTTCCTTGTTTAGGCTTCTTCCGATCGAAGTGCTGTTGATATGAGCATTCCGAATCGAGCTGGATCCCTTGCATTCTCAACGATCCAGCTTCTAGGAATCATTTTAGTAACGTCTCAGGTTGCATGGCAAGTTTTTATTGTTTTAATCTCTGTGATCGCCACCAGCATTTGGTATAAGGTAATCCTTGTGTTCTCGGTGACTCTCCAAGCTACACCGAATTACGGCTTCACATTAAATCTCCTATAAAATCTTTAGTATTACCTCATGTTTTGTTTTTGCTTTCTTTTTTTCCCTCGAGAACTTTAGATGATAATTGCCTGTAAAAGGGTTTAGATGCACCAATTTCCAAAGGGTGATCTCTGACGGTGTTATAATTTTGCAGCAATTTTACTTACCATCAGCACTAGAACTTTCACAGTTGGTTGGCATATGCAAAGCTCCAGTGATACAGCATTTTGCTGAAACGATTTCAGGGTCAAATACAATCAGGAGCTTCAATCAAGAATCAAGGTTCCAAGACACAAATATGAAACTGATGGATGGATATTCCAGGACCAAATTCCATGCGGCTGCTGCCATGGAGTGGCTATGCTTCCGCCTGGATTTGTTGTCTTCTCTAACATTGGCTCTTTCTTTGATTTTCCTAATTTCTATTCCAAAGGGAGTTATCGATCCAGGTAATTGGGTCGCCTTTTCTTATTACTAATCTCTCTTGGTATCGACAATGATTCTTAAAGGACTTTCCCATTTTTAAGCAATTGCTGGCTTGGCTGTGACATATGGACTCACTCTAAACACACTGCAAGTTCATGTCATTTACAATCCATGCAATCTGGAGAACAAGATCATTTCAGTTGAGAGAATGCTTCAACACAATAGTATTCGGAGTAAGCCACCTCTTGTGATCGAAAAAAATCAGCCTGACCGATGCTGGCCATGTGTGGAGAAGTTGACATTTGTGATCTGCAGGTAATTCTACTTGTTTGTAGCATTCTATAATTCATCAGTAATAAATGCATGGTCGATGAATATGGTTATCCTTTAGGTCCGCTATGCCAGGCACATGCCACTTGTGTTACGAGGTCTCACTTGCACTTTTCGGGGAGGAATGAAAACCGGCATTGTAGGGAGAACAGGAGGTGGTAAATCGACTCTCATTCAAGCACTTTTCCGGATTGTTGAACGTGCAGCCGGTCAGATTGTTATAGATGGCAACAACATCTAGTCAATTGAGCTGCATGATTTACGGTCCAGACTAAGCATCATTCCTCAATGTCCAACCATGTTTGAAGGAACTGTCCGAAGCAACCTGGATCCTCTCGAAGAATACACAGATGAGCAAATATGGGAGGTATATCGCTTTTACCTTTACTCCTGTGTTCTTCTACTTTGAGTTGCTGAAATTTATTCAAATTGTTAGATTCCAGAGGTCTGTCACCTCTTATTTCTGTCGCATCGGTTGCAAGATTTTCAAAAACACATAAATTTTATTGTGTATGGTTAAATGAATTTTGCAGTTACTGAGAATGGAGAGAACTGGAGCATGGGTCAGCGACAATTGGTCTGTCTCAGACGAGTACTACAAAAGAAAAGTAAGGCCCTGGTGCTCGATGAAGCTACTGCATCTGTTGACACTGCTACAGATAATGTGATTCAGCAAACTCTTTGGCAACACTTTTCTGATTGCACAGTCATAACGGTTGCACATCGGTTAACATCTGTTATCGACAGCAATATGGTTTTGCTTATAAATCATGGTCAGTTTACTCATTTAGTATGATTCTTCAATAGATTGGATGCTATGACATATTATTCATTTATCTATATGCTGGTATAGGGCTTATCGAGGAATATGATTCTCCATCGAAGTTGCTCAAAAACAAATCGTCTTCTTTTGCGCAGCTTGTTGCAGAGTACACTGCAAGATCAATTTCCAGTTTTCAGAACCAAGGTTGAATCTGAAGGCCAAAATATATTGTACAAAATTTGATATGTATCAGAACAGATTTTGTACACCAGTCTACTTGTATAAAGAAACAGTATATTTAAATAAAACTATGTGTACCCAATTTTAAGTATCCAATTAAATAACTAGATGATGTGTCATCATGTAATTGAATGATTTTAAATTAAAGATAAATTAACACTCAATCATATGTTAACACATCATCTAAGTACTTAATTGAGTATTCAAAATTGGATACATATAACATTGTCGTTTACATTTTAGTTTCTATTGATGTGTGCAGAATGTTTGATGTTGTTTATAATTTGGGTTTATGTTAATGCAATGTCGAAATTGAACACTTTTGCCTCCAAAGTAGAACCTTACTAAGAAATCCAGCTCATAAAAAATAGTCATTTTGTGTTGAAGTAGCATATGTAGGAATGGATTCAAATCGAGCCAAATTTGAATAAAGGTAAACTCGAGCGTAGTTGGAATCTAAAACAGCCAACTTGGGATTGAGATTGGCTCATTCGAATTGTCAAAGAAGAAGAAAAATCATCGATGATGCAAGTTTTGTTTGAAATCATTCGAGTTTGAACTAAAAGTTTTTCAACTCAGACTCGGTTCATTTGAGCAAAATATCAATCTAAGTTCGAGTAGTTTGGATCAAAGCCAATGATTTGGGTTTTGGGTAATGCAATGATAGAATTGAACACATGTGACTTCAAAGTAGAAGAACATCCAGCTCAAAAATAAGTCATCAGTTTTGCAAGTAGCATATGATTGTTCCCCTGAATCCACCTATTCTCCTTCCCTGGAAATTGAAATAGAAGTGGAGGTATCGAACTATCACATTTTTACTACTTATGGGACTGAATTTTTTTTTATTAAAGCGACTAAACTCTTACATCTTTTTAAAAATCCATATCTTGAATCCACAATTCTTAAATTCGAATAACCATTTATAGAATTTAAATGACCGACCTTTGTAAATTCATGGAACTATATAGAAATCTCTCAGGATAGAATCTCTCATCTTGGCTCCAGTATTTGGAAACTCTCCCCCATCGCCCATGCATTTACCATAACTTTTTTTTTTACTGGTAAGTTCTCACATCTCTTCCTACTTCTCCTGGAAGTAACACGGCAACCAACTTCAAATCTTTTAATTCGTGAAGCTTTCTTCATTGACTGATTCTTTCACTGTGGACGAAAAATATTACAAAATGAAAGAGAGATTTCTTTGTTGTCTCTGTCTAAACTGAGCTCATAAGCTTAACTCACCCTAATTTTGTGACACACTCTCTCTTTACATTCATTTTAATATAATTTTTATATATAAATTCCAACTAATGGATAATTGAAATATGTACTCAAGGTTGCAATTTCATAAGTTATACTTGCACTATTTTGGGGCGCTCCAGTTCACAAGGCATATCTTTTATGTTCAATTAGATTAACTCATGGACAAAGTCCTAACCATTGTGTTTACTTCAGAAAAAACACCATACCACACACACCCAGATGAGATCAATGGTGATTTATGAGATTACATCTATCAATCTAATCCTTTCACTACTATCATAAATCTCCTTGAAAATTCACTTTTCTAATCTATAATTCATGAATTCAGATAACCCTTAGAGAATTTGGGTCACTAATATATACACACACACTTCTTTTTATAAATTTGTATCTTCTTTACCATATTAAATCCTTATTACAACTGACAGCATAGAACTGTTTGCATACTTATTATAAATTCTTCTCCAATGATATTATGCTTATATTTTTTACCAACTTATCCATATAAGAAAAGTTAATAAGTGTACTATTATTCGAAATTTCTCCTCTCACCCAACAAGTTGGGGAGGATGATAAGGAACTGGAATCAACTCAAGGTCATGTTTTCTTCTCACAGCAAGCCCAAAACCCTCACTCATGTCAAGATCTTCCAACTTTCCTCCATTGGGAAGTTTCCAGTCAAAATGAAACAGCAGCTGAGCCAGTGGGAGCTCCACATTGGCAACACCCATTATAATTCCAGGACAGATTCTTCTTCCAGCTCCAAATGGGATGAACTCAAAATGGCCCCCCTTGTAATCCAATGAGCTTTCAAGAAACCTCTCAGGAATATACTCCTCAGGCTGACTCCAATGGCTAGGGTCCCTCCCTATCGCCCAAGCATTTACCAGGACTTTGGTTTTGACAGGAATCTGGCATCCGAAAATCTCACAGCTTTTTCTGCATTCCCTGGGAAGTAACAGTGGAGCTGCGGGATGGAGTCTCATGGATTCTTTTATGGCTGACTTTAGATATTTCAGTTCATGAAGGCCTCCTTCATCGACTGTTCCTTTTGTTTGGAAGACGCTCCTCACCTCTGCCTGTGCTTTCTCCAGAACTCTGGGATTTTTCAGCATTTCTGATAGTGCCCATTCTAGAGTTGTGGAAGATGTATCACTCCCTGCAGTGAAAACATCCTGAAATAGCAAGAAAATTTTGCTATGTGACCATTTTTCATGGGTTATTAAAGAGGGATATAAACATTAATGTGTCATCCATGAATCAGATAATTTCTGTTTATACCTAAATATACACACATTAGTATTTATACCCATATTTATATTTATTATTAGTGTATTAAGTATGGTTGTTAAAACTTAAACGTTTTTATGTCAAATTTTAGAAAAATATAAATTGAAATGAATATCTAGTAAATCTATATATACAAACAATTCTTATGAACTTATTTATATAACTAACTTGTCAATATGTATATTGAGTGAATTTAAAGTGTAAAAAAAAAAAAATAATCACATCACCTAATAATATGTTATCATATCAGTTTATATAAGTAATTTAATTTATGAGTATTACGCTAACTTATTATTTGACTTATGCATAAATTGCTTTGGTAAACAATGGCATCAAAAGGTCATTGACAATGTGAACGATGACACTATTGGGATGAGTAATGCCATCAGATAAATAAACGAATCAATTTCAAACCAAACAAAATTAGAATTTTAACTCAAAATCAATTTATTTAAGCTAGTAAACAATGTCACCGAAAGGTCATCGATGGTGTAAATAGTATCATCGGAAAGATAAACAGTGTCACCAACAAGATGATTAGTGTTATTGGATGAACAAACGAGTTGATCTCAAAACAAGCTACTAAGTTGAAATTTCAACTCAAAATCAATTTGTTTGAGTTAATACTGAATGCCACTCTAAGGTCAACAATGGTGTGAACAACATGATCTAAGGGGTGAACAGTATCACTAATAAAATAAACATTATTATCGGACGGATAAACATGACAATTTTAAGTCAAACCACTAAGGTGGAATTTCAATTCATCATCCATCCGTTCAAGATGAATCATGGATTCTATCTTATATCGGATCCTTACCTACTTAAAATCAATATGAACTTAATCTGAATCCAATACCCAAAAAAAAGAAAGATGAACAAACTAACCACGATAATTGCTTTGATGTTGTCATCGGTCAAGTTAAATTCCTGGTCTTCATTCTTCTGCAAATTCATAAGAACGTCCAAGAAATCTGCAAGTTCATGCTCCTCTTCACTCTCATCTGTCTTCTTCACTGTCGCCTTCTTACTTCTCCGCTCATTGATAATGGCGTCAAACAGTACATCAAGTCTATCATGAATATTCATGAGTTTACTCCTCACTCTGCTGATTGAATCAAGAAATTTGAAGGAAGGAAACACATCAGCCACCGTAAAACCTCCGGCCAAGTCTATACCTGTTAGTCATAATTACATTTAGGAAGAACAGATTAAATATCAAACTATCATGCAAATGCAAATTATAATTTCATTCATGAAGATCAATTAAACATCAAACTATTATATTTATAAATCTTAAACTTCACTTTTCCATATAGCATAACTGATAAAAAACTTACTTTGATCCATTGAATTTGAAAAAATTTAAAGGATGTTGATTTCTCCCATTTGATTCTTTAATTTAATAATAAATAAAAAGAATTTCAGTTTTTCTATCTGTAAATTGTTGTTGTTAATGTATTATGTATGGTAAGTAAATAGAGACAGGACAAAAGAGTTAACTGAAACTCTTCATCAAAAGTTACATAAAATCAGGTCTTTTCATCATAAAATATTAATGTCATAGGAGTGATAAATCTTATAATACCTTCATCAATGGCATTCAAGAACGCCTCCTGATCTTTCATTTTCTGCCCAAAAGCTGCTCTAGTGGTGACGCCAAACGTCATCGCATAAATTTCCCTGCTGATGTTTACCTTCCTTCCAGCTCTTGAAGAAATCGAGCTAACAAGCTTCGCCACTTCTTCTTCCCGAATCGATCTAAAAGACAAGACAGATTTCGGAGTTAAAAGCTGGGTTATGCAGATCTTCCGCAGCTGTTGCCAGTAGTGCCCAAATGGAGCAAAAACAATGTCAGTGCAGCCATAAGTGATAATATCTGCAGCAAGAACAGCAGGCCTTTGAGCGAAGTTATTGTCATGGGTTCTCATGACTTCCCTTGCAGCTTCAGGCGAAGAAATGATGACAGTGGGGATTTGGCCGAGCTGTAAGTACATAACAGGGCCATATTTCTTTGCCAGATCTGTCAGTTTGCGATGAGGGTTAGTGCCGATGAATAGGAGCATGTTTCCTATCAGTGGCAGCCTCCATGGCCCTGGTGGTAATCTGGAGCTTGATTTCTTGGCTATGGAGTCCTTCAAGGCAATGAAGGTGAAGATGAAGATGATAGGCAGGATCAGAAAATAGGAATCTTGGAGCTCCATGACAGTTGGGAGATGGAGATCAGTGTAGAGAGATTAGAGATTTTCCCTTCTTATATATAGATTAATACTTTATTAGAGCTAGTAATACTAATTTAATAAAGTAGTTGTCACACCTCCACTAGTAGAGGAATGAGATGATATTTAAAATTGTAATTGTGGAGGTTGAAAATTGCAAAAACAATAAGTATATCAGATCATGCGTGCAATTTGTTATAAGATGGTTGAGAACAGTTATAAGACTTTGAAGTATTGAATAAAATATTATTTTTAAGATGAATTGATCTATTATTTGAAAGTTTACATTTACTGTTATCTTTTTAGTCTTTCTTTTTATAATTTGATAATGTAATAGAATAAATTGTCTAAAATATCGTCCCAAGGCCCTTATATCATCCTAAATTTATAAGACAAGGGCTCAAGATTACAAGTGTAATTAATAATTGAATGTTTTTTATATGATATGAGTTGATTGTTTTTCAATGGTGGGTGTATATATTATAAACAGTAATCACACGATAATAAAAAATTATAAGAGCAATACTATGTATACCCACTTTGGATACACAAATATATACACACTCATATGTGTCATTATATGATTGGTTATTGTTTTATTCTTAATTCAAAATCATTCAATCATATGATGACACATATAAATGTGTATATATTTATGTACCCAAAATAGGTATACATAGTTTTATTGAAATTATAATTATATGTTAAGAAAATTGTGAAGAATGATCATTATTGCCAAAAAGTCCTTGTTTTTTGGGATACAAAATTTTTGCTTGCATTGTGTCATGGGCTAGCATGTAGATGACATGACTAAACTTTATATGCAATTTATATAGTCAGTCACTATGTATAGGCCAATTCTTTATGTTCATTATTTTTATGAGTTTGATCAAAGAAAAGTCTAACCGTATAACAATAATAAATATTTAATCAAATTATATGTAGTGACGAACCTAGAGATACAATATAAAAGAATAAAATTATGTAAAAATAAAAATATAAGAGATCGATTAAAAAATGATGAAATTTAAAAAGGATCGACGTGAGATTTTAAGGATTATTTAAATATTTTTAATATATTAAAGTAATAATTTTTCATATCTAAAAAGATATTAGATACTCATTTTTCATACCCATGAGGGTAACTACAAATGTTTAAAACCCAAGGGTAATTAGGTGACCCTCTTTAGTCTTTTTGGGTTCGCCACTAACCATGTGCACAATTTTGTATATAAACAGTGACATCTCATCATATAATTGAGACTTGTTTTATCTCTAATCAAAATTATCTAATTATATAATGATATATCATTATTTATATACAAATTATGCACCTAGCACTACTCTGATGGATTAAATGACACTTTTATCATAATCTTACATTTATAAGACATTTTTATTAAAAAAAATAAATTAAAACAAAAGACCATGGGGGAACACTTATCATTAAAAAATGTAAACCTTAACTTCATAAAGGGTATAAGATAATTTCATGTATGATTTAATTTCATGTAAAATAAGATACTTAAACTACCAATACAAAAATGCCAAGTATCCTAAACATTCTAGTTGATTTATGCAGAAAACACATTCTAAATGAATTACAGCAATAACTTATATGAAGTAAACACAATTTTAGCAATTTTTGTCATTTGTTCAACTTAATTAATTGAAAAATCAAAAGTGTTTCAACGAAGGACTTGATTAATCACCAAAGATTTTGTTCTTCTAGAAAAAAAAAAAAAAAAACCATTGTCAGGACTAGTGTCATCAAAAACTCATATATCCTCGATTCATGATAAAACCTGGGTCCGGTGGCCAGTCCAACAAATATTCATTAGATAAATAAAAAATTTAATCTTAAAATGTCATCAAAAGAGATTTAAATTAATATTCTTTTATGTATAAAATTTTCTCTATTGTCACTCAAGCTATCCCTTGAAGGCAATTATTTATTTTTTCTAAAGCTTCAAAATCATCCAATCACACGTCGTCATCTTATGAATAAAAATTTTTTGCACATATTTTATTAATTATAGAAATTCCTTGCATGTACAAGGTATCATGTATAAAAATGGTGAGAAAGAAATAATTAAAGCAAAGAAAAATGGCACATGTGTGCAAGGTTTTCAAAACCGGACCGAAATAAAAGCCGTTTTAAGTACCGGTTTCAGTCAGACCGATTGAACCGTTTGGACCGGTCGATTGGATCGTTTGGACCGGTTTTATGTAAAAACCTAAAAAATAATATTTTATTATTAATTACAAAACTTTCCAGGCATTCAAAAAATAGTAATTCAAAAAATAAACTTTTTTCCAGGCATTCCAAACTTGCAATATATACTGTTTCAATCAAGCATGGTTTATATATGTAAATACTTTTTCAATACTGTTTCAAAGCATTGGAAGGAATCACACCAGCTTCCCGTCGTTGCCTGAGAAGTCGCCGGTCACAACAGCAACGGAACTCCTCGTCGTCGGCCACCGTCTGAGACTGAGAAGTCGCCGTGAAAGCTTGCAATTTAGCCGTGAAGCTGCTGTCTTGTGAGCCTGCAAACCAACAGCCCTCGGCAGCTTCGTCGTCGTCGGCAGGCGTCTTTAAACGGTCGTCGGCAACAGATGAATCGACGACCGTCTCAACTTGTGACGTCGGAGCAAGTCGTCGGCTGCAGCAAATCCCTTTGCGTCTGCGTGCACTGCAAGTAACAGGAGGAAAGTTTTATATAAACTGCGTCTGCGTGCACAGCAAATTCCTTTTGAACCAGTGGACCGCCCTAACCGGGTTGGACCGCGGTTCAGATGCGAACCGGCGGTTCGACCGCGGTCCAATCCGATTTTAATCCTAAAACGGTTCTGAGCTTAAAAACAGACGGCTACAGTGCCGGTTCACGGTCCGGCCGGTCCAACCGTCCGGTCCGGTCCGGTTTTTAAACCCTTGCATGTGTGGTTAATGTGAAAACATAAGCCTATATAATTGGTTGATTCCAAGTGTTAATTATTTGAGTAAGACTATATTTATCAACTTTTCTTATTAACATATTCACACAAAATGATATTTTAACATGACGGAATGGTTTAAATAATTAAATCATTCAAACAAATGAATTCATATCTAATTGTACGAATAAATTATTTCCTCTTCGTTTGATCACGTGTGACATTAATATTCATTGTTGTTCTTTTGAAACTTAGAAAACTAATAATGACAGCAAACACATTACTTGCAATTGGGTACTCACCTAGGTACCTAATTACATTTTAGTTTCTATTAATGCAGAATGTTTGATGTTGTTTAAAATTTGGGTTTATGGCAATGCAATGTTAGAATTGAACACTTGTGACTCCAAAGTAGAAGAAACTTACTAAGGAATCCAGCTTATAAAGAAAGTCATTTTGTGTTGAAATAGCATATGCTAGAGTGGATTTGAGTTGAGCCAAATACGTACAAAGGTAAGCTCAAGTTCGACTTGAATCTAAAACAATCAACTTAAGATTGAACTCAACTCATTTGAATTGTCAAAAAAGAAGAAAAATTGTCGATGATGCAAGCTCTGGTTTGAGCTACACCAAGTTTGAAATAAAAAATTTTTAGCTCAAATTAGGTTCATTCAAATAGAACATTGATTTGAGTTGCTCGAGCAGTTCAAATCGAATGCACCCTTAAGCATACTATTTGGGTTTAGGGTAATGCAATGTGAGAATTGAACACCTGTGACTTCAGAGCAGAAGAACATCCAAGTCAAAAAAAACTCAAAAGTGTTTCAAGTAGCACATGATTGTTCCCTGTATCCGCCTACTCCCCTTGCCCTGGATATTGAAATAGACAATGTTAAGGTTGTGCACTTGTCCTCAATTTATAGGATAACTTTTATTATAATAAGAGCACTTAGGTTTCAAATGGGGTAGAAAAATATATTATGACATTTTAGGTCTTGAGGGCAACCACTTGAGTTGATTGTAGAAGGTCTCCGGTGCCTTGGTTGACCAAAAAATGAGAGGTTTCAGACTTCTTGAATTGTCTAAAAAATGAGAGACTCTGAACTTTTTCAATTGTCCGGTTTATCTTTGTAACCCTCCAATTAATGAAATAATTTTTATTTTATTATATTTTTGTATTTAATTTTCTGTTTTAATTGCACAAAGGTTGGGTTCCTAACAAATAATAGAGGCATTGAATTATCATATTTTTTCTACTTAAGGGAGAGAACTTTTTTTTTTCCTATCGAAGAGCCTGAACTCTTGTATGTTTTTGAAAATCCACATCTTAAATCAGCAATTCATGAATTTGAATAACCACTTACAGAATTCAAATCACCGAGCTTTGTAATCCTTTGGCTCCAGTATTTGAAATCTCTACCTCAATGCCCGTGCATTTATCATAACTTTAGTCTTGGCAGGTTTTTCATATCCCAAAATCTCGCATCTCTTCCAACTTTTGGAGGTAACATAGGCAACCAACTTCAAATATTTCAATTCTACAAGGCATTCTTCATCGAATGTGAATGAAAGAGATTACAAGAAGAAAAAGAGATTTCTTTGATTTTATCTATCTGAACTAAACTCTTCATCTTAGCTCACTCTAATTTTGTGACACTGACTCTATATAACTTTTATATACAAAACCTAATTGACAGATACTTGACATGTCTACTGGCTGCTTGCATTTTCACAAGTTGTACTTGCACTATAGTAGTCGATTCAGTTCACAGGTCATACCCTCTATATTCAACTACAATAGCATGCAGATAGAGTCCTGGCTACTATATTTACTTCGAAAAAACTCCATAGTTCATAACACACCTCCATATGAGATCAATGATAAGGTACAAGAATAACTCTATCAGTCTAGTCCCTCCTCTATCACCATAGATCTCCTTGAAAATTCACCTTTTCAATCTATAATTCCTAAATCCAGATAACCCTTTATAGAATTCGGATCACCACTATACACACATGCATGCGCACACACACACACACACACTCGGATCACCACTATACACACATGCATGCGCACACACACACACACACACACACATATATATATAAGTGTTTGCATAATCAAGGTCATGTTTGTAAGATTATTCGAAATGTTTGTAAGTGTGGTATTATTCGAAATGTTTCCACTCACCCAAAAGGTTGATGAGGATGATAAGGAACTGGAATCAACTCAAGGTCATGTTTTCTTCTCAAAGTAAGCCCAAAACCCTCATGTCAAGATCTTCCAGCTTTCCTCCATTGGGAAGCTTCCAATCAAAATGATACAGCAGCTGAGCTAGTGGGAGCTCCACATTGGCAACACCCATTATAATTCCAGGACAGATTCTTCTTCCAGCTCCAAATGGGATGAACTCAAAATTGGCCCCCTTGTAATCCAATGAGCTCTCAAGAAACCTCTCAGGAATATACTCCTCGGGCTGGCTCCAATGGCCAGGGTCCCTCCCTATTGCCCAAGCATTTACCAGGACTATGGTTTTTACAGGAATCTGGTGTCCGAAAATCTCACAGCTTTTTCTGCATTCCCTGGGAAGTAACAGTGGAGCTGCAGGATGGAGTCTCATGGATTCTTTGATGGCTGCCTTTAGATATTTCAGTTCATGAAGGCCTCCTTCATCGACTGTTCCTTTTGTTTGGAAGACGCTCCTCACCTCTGCCTGTGCCTTCTCCAGGACTCTGGGATTTTTCAGCATATCTGACAGTGCCCATTCTAGAGTTGTGGAAGATGTATCACTCCCAGCAGTGAAAACATCCTGAAATAGCATGAAAATTTTGCTATGTGACCATTTTTCATGGGTTATTAAAGAGGGATTGAAACGTTAATGTGTCATCCATGAATTGACCATTTTTGTTTGTACCCGGACATACACATTAGTGTTTGTACCCATATTTATACCTATTATTAGTGTATTAAGTACGGTTGTTGCCAGAAAGCCAATAATGATGTAAAAAATATTATCTAAGGGGTGAACAATAAAACTGATGTAATAAATTGTACTATCATATAAACAAATAAATTAATCTTAAGTTAAATTACTGAATTAAAGTTTTAATTCGAAATTAATTTGTTCGAATTGAACCATGGATTTGATCTGATATAGGATCCCCCGCTACTTAAAGTCAGTATGAACTTAATCTGAAACTGATAGAAAAAGAGAAAGATAAACAAACTAACCAGTCACGATAACTGCTTTGATGTTGTCATCGGTCAAGGTAAATTCCTGGTCTCCATTCTTCTGCAATTTAATAAGAAAGTCCAAGAAATCTGTACGTCCTTGTTCCTTTTCACTCTCATCCGTCTTCTTCCTTGTTTCCTTCTTCCTTTTCCACTCATCGATAATGGCGTCAAACAGTAAATCAAGTCTGTCATGAATGTCCATGAGTTTACTCCTCACCCTGCTGATTGAATCAAGAAATTTGAAGGAAACACATCAGCCACCGTAAAACCTCCTGCCAAATATAAACCTTCATCAATGGCATTCGAAAACGCCTCCTGATCTTTCATTTTCTGCCCAAAAGCTGCTCTCGTGATGATGCCAGACATCATGGCATAAATTTCCCTGCTGAAGTTTATCTTCCCTCCAGCTCTTGAAGAAATCGAGCTAACAAGCTTCGACACTTCTTCTTCCCGAATCGATCTGAAAGACAAGACGGATTTCGGAGTTAACAGCTGGGTTGTGCAGATCTTTATTAGCTGTTGCCAATTGTGCCCAAATGGAGCAAACAAAATGTCAGTGCAGCCATAAGCAGCATTATCTGCAGCAAGAACAGCAGGCTTTTAAGCGAAGTTATTGCCATGGACTCTCATGACTTCTCTTGCATCTTTAGGCGAAGAAATAATGACAGTGGGGATTTGGCCGAGCTGTAAGTACATAACAGGGCCATATTTCTTTGCCAAATCGCTCAGTTTTCGATGAGGGTTTGTGCCAATGAATTGGAGCATGTTTCCTATCAATGGCAGCCTCCACGGCCCTGGTGGTAATCTTGAACTTGATTTCTTGGCTATGGAGCCCTTCAGGGCAAATAAGGTGAAGATGAAGATGATAGGCAGGATCAGAAAATAAGAATCTTGGAGCTCAATGACAGTTGGGATATGGAGATCAGTGTAGAGAGATTAAAGGTTTTCTCTTCTTATTTAGGTTTATTATTTCCCACCAAGGTTTGGTATAAACTCAACTTTCCGTCTGTTAACTATTAAAAACCTAAATTTTCACCTATTTGTTAAATTTTATTATTATTGTTAAAGGTAAAATTATTATTTATTAAAATATTTATTTAAAAAAACTAAAAATTCATAACATTTCTCCCCTATAAATTTAAAAATCTAACAAATTCCCCCTCACATAAGATTTTAAAAATCAACATTTACCTCGTTCAAACAAAGTTGACAAACGAGCTCAAACCACCTTGGGTCAAACCATATTTATAGGACAAAGATGAGAATTTACATTCAAATAATAGTTTTCGAATATTTCAAACTTAAATATAATTTTTAAAAGTTTATTAAAATTCTAATTAGACTAAAACAGAATAATCACATTAACAACATAATCCCAATTTGGGAAATAATAAGAAAATTATCTCATTAATATTGATAGGATATCCTGCCTTGCAGAGATTTCCTCTGAGTATAAAATTTACTTGTGCTCCTGGATGATTTGTAGATTGGAATAATGTAATTAGTCTCTAATCATAACCTATTGGAAATCGTACGTGTTGATTTGGATAAGGAGAAGCTTCTTGAGAAAATGTTTCGCGGATAGGAATCCATCATATAAAGCCTTCAAACATTTCATCAATTGTGTTATGAATCTTCTCAAGTTTACTCTATATTAAGTGTAAGCAGGTCCAGATACCCTACTAAAATAGTAGAAATTGAAACTAACATGTTTCTAAATTTAGGAACTGGACTCAAAACCTGTCTATATAGGTAACAGGTTCCTCTTCGAAACCTATCCAATCTACTCCCGTTTTAGTTCCGGGCACTCGGACTGTTCACATTATTGTTGCTGAGTTTGCATAGTGATGAAACTAATTCTTAGTTTCCTTTTTTTTGTGATTGTTTTCTTGCTTCATGTATCAGTTGAAGCTATGGAGCACCCCTTTAAGTGAAGTTGCTCAAAGAAGTTTATGGTGATGATGTGAACAGCTTGACCTTCTGATAGGCCTCATGGCAGAGAAAAGGATCAAAGGTTTTGCCATTAGTGAAACAGTTTTTTATAATTTTCCTAGTCATGGCTACCGGGTAAAATAACATCAAAGATCGATTCTATAATTTTGCCTTATTGTTTTGAAGAGAGATTATTTTTAACTATCTTGGTCGGGCAAGTTTTTTAATAGCAATTTTAATGAGGAGACATGCACAAAGAAAGGACTTCAATGGATGAAAACCGCAAAGAGCCTTAAAATGTATTAGACCGCGACTGAAATTACAGAGAAATGGATGAGCAAAACGACCTTTATTGAAGCAGATTAAAAAAAGGTGCTGGGTATCTTAAACTAGGTTCCATAGAAATTGGAGCCGAAACCTAGCCGAGGTAGACTAATTCTGGGTTGGAATAGGAAATGAAAGTTGGGTACCTAACGATTCTAGTTCGTACTCTTTTCCCCACTTATAGAGTCAATAAAGCAGCGAGCCCGTGAAATATAGCAAGTAATACAACACAAAGCTCCAACAATATGTTCAATAGCGCCAGTGCTTGCTTGCCCCTGCTATTTTTCCTTCAGAAAGAATGAGCATAGGTTGTTTCTGCATCCCCCATGACCTATTGTTTTTTATTTGAGAATAAATACTTACCGAAAAAAAAAAAAAACAATCTATTCAATAACAACTAATATAACATTCTACTCCATTACGGTTTTATTTTTAGCTTTGTAATTTAAAATATTCTCTCGACAGTTTTAGAGTTCACGAGCTATTTAATAAATCTTTGTTTATCATTTTTAGCAGATGTGAAATGTTTATTCTCAACATTTCTCTACTTTGTCAATCTAGAATTAGCTTAGTGAAGTTGAGTATGAGAACTCTCCATCTTTCATTTTTCCACCAAACTCTGATGTCGTTGTTATGTCAAACACCATTCAGAAAGTTTCCTTGCAAATACTGACCTTGCCTTCTCCATTGAAGAACAGAAGCGAGTTTCGAAACCTTCTCTTCCCGGATTGTTCTAAAAGATTGCAGAGATTTCAGAGTTAGAAGCTGAGTTATGCACATTGTTCGTAGCTGTTGCCATTCCTTTCCATATGGATGAAAACACAAGCTCTGTGCAGCCATAACTTAAAATATCTGCAGCATGAACAGCAGGTATCTTCGATAGCAAATACTGAAAATTTAAACTATTTTATAAAAAAATCTGAAAGTTTGGTTTCTTTAATAATATAATTTGAGAGTTCAGATTTTTAATTAAAAAAAATAAAGATCATTTCTTTCAATAGAAAAATGATAGTTCGATAACTTGCATTGCTGTCATTCTAAATATCTCTTAGCTTGTGATGAGGCGAATGCCAATCAAATGGTGAATGTTTCCTGTAAGTGGCAGCTTCCATGGCCCCGGTGGTAATTTTAAACATGATTTCTTGTTTCTGGAATCAGTGAATGCAGTGGAGGTGAAGATGAAGATGGTAATTAGGATCAGGAAATGGGAAACTTGGAGCTCCAATAGAGTAGGGAGAAGACAATCAATGTAGAGATGAGAGGTTGTATCTAGATCTGGTAATGGATTGTGTCAAGGCCTGTTTTTAAGGCGGGAAGTGTCAGGGTTTGTGGGAAAGGACTGCAGGTCGATCCGACATGACTGCAAATATTTTTAAAATTATTAAAATATATATATATATATATATAAAATTCCTTTCGGACTAGATCTGCTAACAGATATCAACAAGTTACTGTGACTGCTGAAAACTTTAGGGGTGTTTTTGTCGGTTTTGAAAACTATTTCCTATTTTTTAAGTACTCAGTTTTGTGTTGATTAAGAGGATGCATTCTGAACTAGGAATTTTACGCAGTAAAATCTAACAGCTAAAGATCATTTCTACCTAATTATTCTGCAACTCATTGCCCTTGTTGCCCTCAGAGGAGACACAAGATATATTAAAAACAGAACATTATCCTATTCTTTGAAAATATTATCCAAATATTCATGTAAAAAGGCGAAAGATTTGATGAAATTCCCAGTAGATTCGGTGCCCCACATTTTTGTTTTCTATTTTTGGAAAACCTGAAACGGGAAAAGAATTAGGAGTAGCTAAAAATGCACAAGATTTAGAGGTTACAAAGTGAAGGAGAACTCTCTCTAACTGGGCTCAATTTGCTCTTATCTCCTCTCCTCAACAAATCGTACCCACCTCACCACAAATCGTATCTGCTTTGTTCGACTAAATCAACATGCGGAACAGAGTCCTAACCGCTGCATTTACGTAACCACCACGTATCTCCTTGAAACTCCACGTTTCGGACTATCATTTCCTGAATTCTAATAACCCATTACAGAATTTGAATCACCACTATAAAACATTTTCAACTCAAACAAATTCCAGTGCTCTGCTTCTGAAACAGAGTTCCCACATTCACTACCAAAAGTTACATAACTTAAAAATGCATATTCTGGTAAACAAACAAGCAAACTACAACAGAAAATCCCAAAAATACAGAGGAAAATTTCCAATAAAAATCTCATTTTTCTCATTGTAATTGGATCTAAAGTTCTACTTAGCATCAGTACATATAATCTGAAATAAAACAGCGTGCTAGTTTTGAGTACAGTCATCATATGATTGAGTCGTCAAATCACATGATATGATTGAGTTATTTCATTATATAATGACATATTATTTGAATACACTAATAAAAAAGTGTGTGGAGAACTTGAATTCTCACTGAAAACCACAAACAGAAATGAGCCCTCTAAATAACATAATCAGACCATTCACGAATATGCGAAGTTTGATCCATCGTAAAACTAGGAATTTTATCAAGCTTAACCGGATTCTGCTTCCCACCGACCAATCTAGCGGGGTTACCAACCGCCGTGGTTCTCGCCGGAACATCCTTCAACACCACCGAGCCAGCCCCAATTTTCGCCCCCTCACCGATTCTAATGTTTCCCAAAATAGAAGTCCCCGCCCCAATCAAAACCCCATCACCAATTTTCGGATGCCTGTCACCAGACGCTTTCCCAGTGCCCCCCAATGTCACATTATGCAAAATCGAAACATTGTCCCCAACAACAGCCGTCTCTCCGATGACAACTCCAGTGGCATGATCAAGCAAAATCCCACTTCCGATTTTTGCTCCGGGATGAATATCGACCGCGAAAACTTCAGAAACCCGGTTTTGAATCATCAAGGCCAAGACTTTTCTGCCCTGTGACCAAAGTTTATGAGCAATTCTATGCGCCTGGCAAGCTATAAACCCTTTGAAATTCAACAAGCAATGGACATAACTTATGCAAGCTGGGTCTCTCTCTTTAACCGCTCTCAAATCAGCTCTCACAGCTTCAATGATGACTCCTTGATCCTCTACAAGCACGCCTATGAAAATATCATACAGCGTACCTCCGGGGAGACTTGAACTGCTGAGTTTGACTGATAGAAGATTCGCCAAAGCGCTTTCGAGGGATTTATGCGATAAGATTGAAGTGAAGTAGTAATTTGACAAGATGGGTTCTTGCTCCACTTTTGATCTCGCTTCATCTTGCATTTTCAGCCATAGATCTTGATTTTGATCATCATGATTGTTGATAAGCCCAAGTGTGTGCATGGTTTTTGTGAGGTTTTTGTGAGTGGGTATGCAAGAAAAACGATCAGAGAAACTTGGGCGACAGTTTGGGGGCCTGTTTGGCTCCTGGGAAAGTTGACAGGAGTCAATACAAGGAGACATGGAAACTGATAGATTGAGTTGGGTCGGAGAATTTGAAGAAGAAGCAGCGTGTTGGAAGAGAACAGGTCTTAGAAGAGGAAACCGAGGAAGAGGATGGGAGTTGTTATATAGAACAAGAGACAAGGGTCGAGAAAAGGCCCGAACTTTCATGGGAAATGGGAAAATTATATGTTTTTTAATTGTAATTTGACAGTCCGGATTTCCAGTTTGGCGATGGGGCTTGCAAGAAGCACCTGATATAGAGAGTTCAAACGGAAGACTGCAGACAGTAATTGAAATGGGAGGTGTAAGGAATTGACTAACTCTTAGGGGGCTATATAAACATTGTCAACACATTTCCCTATGTATAAACGTGTATTTAAATCATTTTCGTCCTATTAAAACTTTTATATTGAACTTGCCTACTCAACTTTCTTGTAAGTATTCGATTTTTGACGATATTTTTCAAAGGTATTTTTGACTTATTCTATTGATTAATCTTGTTAAAAATGGGAAAATGATTAGTAAATTGTTCGTTTTCATTATTTATCATTTAAAATGTTGAGATTTATTTAATTATAAAATAAATTACTAAATTTAAAATTTATCCTATTTAATATAGTTAGTTCAATCCCAAAAAGATAATTTAGTTTGATTCGAACTTTTCGTTTGTTTTTAAATTACCTCGTATACAAAACACACATTGTGGGGGCTAAGTGAAATTTTTCATGCATGTTTGTCTCTTGCGAAGGCAAGTGTGTTCCCCTTGATGGAATAATTTGGAGGTATAAAGGATATTCTCCTTTTATAAGGTAATTTATATTTTCCAACTAAGCAATCATTCATATTTCCTTTTATTATATTTTAATATCATAAATAACTAAAATATATATATCAATTTTTTAAGATTTAAATCTATTTTCCGAATATAATATTTGAATTTTGTAATATTTTGTATCAATTGTTATATAATATATGTATGTATAATCATTCAATATTATTTGTGTTAAACCTACCCAAATCCACATTTATAACTTTAATTTTATTTTTCTTTAAATTATATTTACAATAGAAAAATGGTTATATAGTACCTTAGTTAAATATATCAAAAGTTGGATGGGTTAAATATCAATTTTTAAAACTTCACAGAAAACAAATTAATTATTGTGAGGCAACTAAACCATAAGCATTCGAGTAATACTCATATTAAAAATGTTTTGAAGTAATTAATTTGAAATTAAATAATAATATTATATAAAGTAAAATTTTGATATACTTAATGTAATAATTATAAGTTTAATTATTGTCTTAGGTTTGCTTGATAAACAAAATTGATTAGGAGAAAAGAGTTAATGGTGAAATGGTATAAAAGTCATTTTAGTTTTCTTGAATTTTGAGAAAGAAAAATTTGACTGGACTTTTTTCCATTAATAAAGTGTTTTGGGTGGGAATTTGTAGTTTAAAATTTAAAGGGGTGGAGTGGGGCGTTTTCCTAAACTTAAGGTGAAATATAGTACATTATTGAATTATATTTTATATTTGTTTCAATTTCAGATGAGCCCACTTAGTTCAACAAATACCATATCAATAATTGAATTAACTAGGCCTCAAGGTTGACTCAAACTAATAATATTTAATTCGAACTCACGAAACTAGTGTACAGAAGCATCGAAGAGATCAAACTTAATCCTAATCATCGAACTAAAACTTTTACCTTAGTTTGATTTTTTTAAGCTAAACAATTCGGTTTGAATCTACTCTTAAATTTCACTATCAAACTTTCTAAAAAATAGTTTGAGTGACAAAAAAATAAACTTTATATATAATAGAATATGAGTTTAAGTTTTATCTGATGATATATTAAGATCAAATTTTTTACTTACATGATTCAATAGTTATAAAGTCATATCACTAGATTTAGGGGTTGTTCTATTCAATACATTTGATTCAATCTCAAAAAAATAATTTAACTCAAATAAAATTCCTCGTTATTTAAAAAAAAAAAAACACACCATCAAACAATCAATTTTTTAGGCTCCTAACCACCAAATGGATATACACAAAGACATCTTTCATGCCGTTTAGTCATATTATGTTGTTGCCAAGTGGAACTTTAACACTCCTTTTAATGTCCTCTAGTGCTGCCACTTTGCACAAAATGTGTGTTTGCTTGCAAATGTTGTCATAAATTGTCTATTGGATATATCCGTTTCCAGAGCTTATCTCATCGATTATTTTTTTATTTGTAAATATTTATCATTTTTGATATTTTTTTCTTTTCTAACGATTTTTTTATTTTTTTTCAAACGGCTCTTATCATGTTCAAGGCTACTATTCAACTTCACTTATATGGGCTTAATCAAAACTTTAAATTCCATATACAAAATTTCTTGAACTTCATATCTTCATTTATGCATTGAGCATTTTAGTGTGACTTTGAAAAGGGTCAAGGCCAACTCAATCATGTTACATATGTCCATTAAAATCCCTTTCCTATGCAATAAACTTTGAAATTAATGTCAGCAAATGGTCTTCCTTTTTCTTTCATTTCAAAATTATTTTAATATAAAATTTATAATAATAGATGTCTATAGTACCACATAGATGTAAAATTAGATTCAATCAGAATTATTTGAGTTTAAATTCAAATTTGAATCTAAAGAGCTGAATTTGAATCAACTATTTCATAAAACGAATCGAATATGAGTCGAATATTTGAGTTCAAACTACCACAAATCGAATCAAAGTCAAATTTTTTCGAATTAAGTTCAAATTTAATTCATCAATTTTGAATTGATTTCAAGTTAAACTCTTTGAGATTCAAATTAATCTTAAACTATATCTTATTTAGGTTTGATTTGAATTGAATATACCCTTAAAAAAAATATATCCAACGACATAATTGTGAATATTATAAGACGTTTTGAGATGTTCAAATCCGTTGACTCTATAAACTACTTTAGTAAATGTCTAATGCTATTGTTTGTAGCATAAAATTAATTTAATTTTTTTAAATAAATAATTATTTAATGAAATAATATTGGGTAAACTTGGATTTAAAGCAACATAATTTTTTTTTAAATTGGAAGCTCTCCTATTAATTAGATAAATATATTTATAATATAATAATTATTATATTAAATAAATCAAAATTTTATAAATATTGAAAACTCCGCCTCAAACTCAAACATGTATTCTAAGAACTTCTAATTCTATGGAAGTTTTATTACCTACTAGAGGTCAAAGCAACATAACTTTCACGTTTGTGATGACGTGTTGCAACGGCAATGGTTTCACGTCTGTGATGTCGTGTTGCAACGGCAATGGTTTCACGTCTGTGATGTCGTGTTGCAACGGCAATGGTTTATTTAAGATTGAAACATTATCCTTAAACCGCTGCCATTTTTTTAGTGGTTGCTGTCACTTTCACGTAAAGCAATTCAATGATTCTCAAATGTGTGACGTAAGCCGTTACCTCTTAGAGGGTTGGGACCGAATTGAATTATAAAATAGCGGTCCACTTTGGCCGCCTACTTATTGGGGTATGACGTCTTCAATGTTCGAGGACAAGTTAAATGCACCCAAAGAGTTTCAAATAACAACAAATACATCCAAAAAAATCAAATGGTTTACCATGTAAAAGACTTTAATACCCTTTGTCTAATTATATATTTTTTCAATTTTTGTTCTTTTAATTTTATTTTACATATATAAAAATCAAAGAAATAAATAAAAAAGGAAGCTAAAACTTGATTTCAAAAATACTTGAATTCTATTCTAGCCAAATTCAAACCAAGTCTAAATTTATATCAACTTAAATTAAAAAAAAAAAGTTTCAAGATTAATGAGTTAATGTTCAAACTTAACTTAAAAATAATTTAACTTTAAATTTAATCTAAAATTTGGTTTATTCTCATATGAGACAAAGATGCCAGAAAAGGCTATTGACAATATCAGGAGGAGTTGACCGGGAAGGAGAGACACAACGGAAAGAGAGAGACACTGTTGAAGAAATGGAAACTTAACGGAAGTGAAAATATAATTTTTTAAAGTTTAATTATAAAAGAAATTGTTAGTTTTTAAAGTTTAAATTAGAATATGAGATAAATTTTTATTTTTGTAATATCATTGATTAAATAACAATTTTATTTTTAAAATTTATGAATTTTGTTAATTTTAATAATATATTTAGGTTTTTTAAATTTAAAGGATAGAGGTGATTTGACTAAACTTTGGGTGGGAATCAGTTATTTGGCCGTTTCCAAGTAAGTCTTCATCCTTAAAGACACTTCTTCGCAAGTGACATTGAACATGGACCCAGTGGCAGATTCATGGATCCAAAAATGGAGGCGATGCAAAAAGGACAGAAGAACAGCAACAGAGAAAGGGTGGCTCAAAAGTAAAAAGCTTTACTGGTTCAGTCAAAATTGCAGGACCGTCAAGTCACTATCACTTTGTGGGACTTTTTAAGATCCAAATATGGCACCGTGAGTAGATTCTATCCCAATTGTTTGAATAAGAATTGATACTTGGCTTGAAATGAATCTGAGTCTGAGTTTAAAATTTTTACAAGCTACTTGAATTTGAGTCTAGTTAAACTTGAACAAAGATCAATTCAAACTTAAATTAAATCCAAAAAGGCTAGCTTGAACACACGATGAGCTCGCTAAGGAAGAGAAGCACCCAGAAAAAAACATCATCAAAAACCCAAAAAAAAATCAAAAAAGAAAAAAAATTTATGAAAATGATGAAAAGTTGTCAAAAAAGATAGAATTTATCAATGACTTTCTGATAACTCATTCAAACCAAGCCCAACTAGTTTGGCTCAAATCCAACTCTGTTTGGATTATGTAACATACTCATAAGATGCATGAATTCCCAGTTAGAGATCTAGATATTATGAAGAAACGTCAAGAAATTTGCCAAAAAATGGAGTTTGGCATTACAATGAATGCAAGAGAAAGAAAAAGCATCTCTTTCTATTACATGGTTCAACAGGCAAATCTACAACTGATAGCCAACTGTGAAATGGAAATTTACATAAAACAATTACAGATATGCAAGAAGTTTTACAGCAGCGCTGCTTCTTTAGAGCTTGACCTCTACATCAACTCCGGCAGGAAGCTCGAGTTGCATCAAAGAATCAATAGTTTGGGCAGTTGGGTATAAAATATCAATAAGACGTTGGTGTGTTCGGATCTCAAAATGAAATCTAGCATCCTTGTGCACATGAGGGGATTTGAGAACACAGTATATTCGCTTCTTGGTTGGTAACGGCACAGGGCCCATGGTTTTTGCTTTGGTAGTCCTTGCAGCATCCATTATCTTCTTGCACGAATCCTCGATCAGGGGCACCCAGTAGGACCTAAGTTTGATTCTGATATTTTGCTTTGGAGAGATCTGAGAACAAAAGCTTTTGGAAAATGATAAATATTCTCCTTAACCAATTGTAAGCAACAAAAATGGCAGAGTGTTAGGAACCTGGCCAATTGTTCAAGCAAAATAACCAAAAACATAAACAAATCATAAAACAAAGATAATTTTATCGATGAAACGGGGATTTACAATGATAAACTAGTAATTCAAGGAGTCAAAGCTTGCCAATTCTAGCCATTCAAAGCGGCATAAAGCTCCCTAAACAACCTTAGGACTGCTCACAGCCTAAGCTACACAAACCCTATTTTTCTTCTCCTCCCCCTTTTGACAACCCTAACTTCCTTCTAAAATTAGGACAAGTGTCTCCCTAGGTCCTAACACACAGCGAGTAGAGAAAATAGACAAACATTTATGCCAAAGAAAACTCCAGAATCCATTGATTACTCCAAAAAGTTTCCTTTCCATAAGCAATGACTCATGGAAAATTTTATTAATAGCAACAAGGTTGGAAGTCCATTGTTGGCCAGAAACTATGAGTTAAAAACCAACATTTGACAATAGGAGTTGATTATTTCCAAGCTAAGCCTAGTGCCCAATTTGAGCTCATGCATGCTGGTAATGGTATACAATGTCACAGGAATGCTGCCAGTGGTGTGAACAGTATTAGTGGAAGGATGAACGGTATAACCAGATGAACAAACAAACTGATCTCAATCCGAGCTGTCAAATATGGTAGGTGAAATCACATGTAATCCTTATGCAAGTAAAAACTTTAACATACCTAGAAGATCACAAAGAAGAGACATAATCAGAGAGTAAGAGAGAGAGAAGAAAAGCAATTGTCTTATTTTCAAAATAACAGATAATTTTTCACTATTTTCAATTGATTTGGTTCTCTCAAAACATAAAACAAATGTTAGCTTGAAAATACCTTGTCTACATCTGTGCTGATCGAGGTATCGAGTGTCTCAGGAACTTCAACCTATAACACCCCATAATAAAATGCAGCAACATTAAGCTCTGCATTTGATAGTTGATAAAACACATACATAAATCAAGATGAAAAGTTAATTCTGAACTGCAAATTTCACATTGCTTTGGAGTCTAAATTAAAAAGGCCAGCACCATAGAAAAAGGGACATATTAGGCTCCAATCTTACTGCGAATACTCTAGTTTGTTCTTTTGCCACATTTCATAAGCCCAAAATGAAGGCATAATGTTAACCCAATTTATGATGAGCACAATCAAAGTCTTCTTTATTTCAGAGATTTTTCTCAGCAGCCAAACAAAATCTTTCAACCAGATAAATAAAACCTCCGTCCCCACAAATTCAAATACTTACATCAGGCCCATATTTTCTCAGAAACCAAACAAAGCATCAACAAAGTTCTCTTAAAAACAGTTGCACTAACCCCAGCAGCTAATTAGCTCTAATTGAACCAAAAAAGATATCAAAATTTTCCATTTTCCGCACATTTTCCAGCAACCAATTGCTTCTTATTACCCAATTTTCTCAGCAACCAAACAAAGAATTTGGAGAGTAAACTTAAGAACATCCACGCTAACACACCCACAGTTAAACTAGCTTGAACGGAATAAAAAAAAGATATTAAAAGTTTCCATTTTTCCCCTCATTTTCCAGTAACCAATCTTTTCATTCGCATATTTTCTCACCAACCAAACAAATCATTATCATAGTACACTAATCATATCCCAATTGAACCCAAAAAAACCAAAATTTTCCATTATCCCCACATTTTCAAGCAACCAAGCCAAGCATTAACAAAAGCATATCTAAACCAAAAAAAATCCAACAAAGACAAACCTTAGGAGACGAAATTTCAGTTCCATCTAAGGTTTCAGGAGCAGCGAAAATCCTCGTTGAAGAAGAAAGTAAGGGCTGAATGGCAGTACTAAGCTTAAAGGTACTAACTTCACAGGGTAGAGAACAAGAGAAAGAAGACAACTTCGGATTTGAGGAACTGGGTATTGTAAGAGAAGAAAATATTGTTGCGGATATTGAATTCATTGTCATTTTCAATCCAATTCTTCTCTGTTTTCTTCTGAAGAATTTTGAAGAAGCTTCTCTTGCTTGCTCTCTTTCTAAAATTGTAATCTCGAGTGTAAGAACTATCCAATAAATTTATTTATTTTGAAATCATTCATATTAGTTCAATCGATTAATCGATCCGAGTTATAAAGCAATGCTCTAAACTCTAAAAGACTCAAACCCCCACCCACCAGTAGCAACAAAATTAATCATAAATATTAAGTAGCCCTTTGTGCATTTTAAACATTGTGATTAGAGTTGCCTTAACCAAATTAATCATAAATATTAAGTAATTAAGATTCATGCAAAGAGATCATATTCTTCTCTTATTCATTTTCAATGGTCGGACCAAGAGGAGTCAAAGGTGGTCAACTAACTCCTTAAGTTTAAAAAATAATTAATTTAAATATATAAAAAATATTAATATGTTTTGTAAAGTTTTACATATACCTTTCTTTTCTTTTTTTTATAATAAAAAAATTTTACTTGAGTTGAACAGGTTAAACCGATCACACCAAATAAATAAAATATTGCTTTCAGTAACCATTTTATAATCACTATATTAAATAAGTAAAAAATTTAATCTTAAAATATTATAGGAGATGATTTAAATACTTGTTTTCATATTTGGGATCATAGTTATCAGTATCCTATAATATAATATGATATAGGTAAAAAATAATACATATCATAAGGTATATCAAATTAACACAATACAATGAATATATTATATATATCCTTCGATACGATATATATTATAGATATAAATCGATATACTTTTAAAAAATGATAATATAATAAGAGTGTATATAAAAAATCTTAAATTTTCAAAAAAATTTATAATTTTTTTTAAAATGATAACGTATGAATTAAATGTTTTTATTATTTTATATTTTAAAAGTTACATTATATAATATAATAAGATACTTAATACATAATATAAAAAATTAAAATTTTGATATAATATACTATTCAACTACCATGTTCAGAATGACTCTCATTTGCACAGACTACCATGGACACCACTTCTTAGGACGCCAAAGGTTTTATCTTTTTTCAGTTTCTTCAGCTATAAAAGCAGCAGCAGCAGCAGAAACCGTTGTTTTCCTTTTAAATGTTTCTTTAAACTTTTCATCCACATACCTCCATTCTTTCTTCATGATCACCCCCTTAATCTATCTTTTAATCACTCTCTTAATCACCCTTTAATTATCCTTATATACTCTTCATTTTCTTTCTTCTTCTGTATTTACTATGGTTTCCTATGTCGACAATCTTCTCTTCACACCATTGCTTATTATTATTACCATTATTTTTCACCATGCAAGCGCTCCTGTATTTATTACTCTCATTTCTTTCACGCCCTTTCAGCTTCAACACCTGATGTAACTTCTCCTTTTTCCTTCTTCTTTCGGGGCCCTTTCACATTCATGGACTGTTTTTGCTTCACAGAAAGCGCTTTTCTTCTTTCCGGGTTGTTTTTTGTGGCCTTTTTGGCTGGTTTTCAGGTGGGTAATTGTGATGAAGCTGTCAGGTTTATCAGTTGGGATGATATGAGAGTTGATGTTCAAAGAGAAGGGCTGACAATGGAAGAGAATTCTAATCACAGTAGAGTGATTGTGGTGGACAAAAATGGTGGAGGACATTCTGTAACAGTTCAAGGTGCAATAGATATGGTCCCTGAGAACAATTTAGAAAGAGTCAAAATCTGCATTCTTCCAGGGATTTACAGGTATGTTTTTGCAAAGTTTCAGACTTTTTTTTTTTATACATATAACATCTCCGTTGCCATTTAAGCTATCTCTTTGGAGAATGTTTCCGAGTGGTTATTTTCTACCGGCTAAGTGGGTATTCCAGCGGTTACAGCCATCTTCTGGGCTGATAACTGCTCAGACTTTACCCTTTTTTCCCAGAAAGTTTTGTGTCTTTTCATGAAGATTTCATAAAAACTTACGCGGGTGTTTAAGATTTTTTGTGCAGGGAAAAAATTATAGTGCCACAATCTAAACCTTTTATCTCCCTCATTGGGAATGACAGTGAAGTCTCTGAAACTGTAATTACTTGGGGAGATAAAGCATCAGATAGGGACAGTAATGGCAACGAATTAGGCACTTATAACTCAGCTTCAGTGACCATTTTGTCTGATTATTTTTGTGCCACTGGGGTTACATTTGAGGTAATTGAAAATTTGAAAGCATTGCTTAGGTGAGGGATACCCAGCTAAAAAATAAGAATTATATTCAGAATCAATCGGTTCCTATGAATTAAGAATCGGAACTGACTAGAACAGGTTCCTACTTGGAGCTTATCTAGACAACTCTGGTCGGCTTTGATTTTTAAGGGTGTAACTGGAATTGGCTAGTTCTACAAAAATTAGAATCAGAACCAACTCAAGGTAGGTTTTTATCACTTGGGTTACTTTTGAACAAACTGAAAATTTGGAAGCATTGCCTAGATATTAAGGGTGAGCGACTCTAGATACTTTATTGAATAATAAGAATTGAAACCAGAATTGGCCAGAATAGGTTCCCACCTAGAACTTGTATAGTCAGTTCCAACTGATTTTGATTCCTTAGAGATGGAATCGGAACTGAGCTAGTCAGTTCTACCAAAATTAGAACTTAAACCTACTTAAGGTGGGCAAATTTCAGATAGAAACCAGAACCGAAAGTTGCGTGCTCGACGGTTTTAGTTACTACCTGATATTTTGCTCACGCCTAGTTTAGCAACATTTTCTTTTGGGGGTTTGATTGAATTAATGCAAAATTCTGATGGGTGTGTGCTTGACAGAATTCAGTAGTTGCAACTCCAGGAGAAAAAGGGATGCAAGCTGTAGCATTGAGAATTGGTGGTGATAAAGCAATGTTTTATAAAGTTAGAATCCTGGGGACTCAGGACACTCTCTTGGATGACACCGGATCACATTACTTTTACCAATGTCACATTCAAGGCACTGTAGATTTCATTTTTGGCAGGGCAAGATCTCTCTATCAGGTTCTCAATTTTTACTCAAATTTCTTTCCAGGTCCAGCATGTAATGTTTCTTCATAAGATTCCAGGACTTAACGAGGGTTTTGAATCTGAAAAAATTCTGCAGAATTCTATGATTCATTCTGTTGCTAAAAATTCCGGGGCCATTGCAGCCCACCACAGGGATTCACCAAATGAAAACACAGGCTTCTCTTTTGTCAACTGTGTCATCAATGGAACAGGAAAAATCTACCTGGGAAGAGCTTGGGGAAGGTATTCCAGAATAGTGTATTCATATTCATCCCTGGAAGATATTATAGTTCCTTCAGGATGGACTGATTGGAATTTTCCTGACAGGCAAAAGTAAAACAAAACTTTTTCTTTTCTTTCAGCTTTTTATTCTTTGGCTGAACAAATTGTGCAAGATTTAGCTGACATAAACACCAACTTTGTGTCCTCAGGACTGCTGTATTTAGTGAATACCAATGCTGGGGAAAAGGTGCTGATACAAGCCAGAGGGTAACATGGCTGAAATCTTTCAGCTTTGAGGAAGTACAGCCTTATCTGAACATGACATTCATTGATGGAAATCAATGGCTAAGACTATAAAGTCGTCTTCTTCTTCTTCCTCATCAAGCCCCAGAAAATTGTTATTCTTTTAACCATCTCAATTCTTTGTCATCCTTAGAAATTAAAAGATAAAAATAGGAATAGAAAGTTTGGATAGTTCTTGATGTCAATAGTCGATATGTTACTAGAGTTTAAAAACAAGAAGCAATCAGTATTATGGAGGTGTGTTTAAACTGTACTCACTGCCAATATAATCAAATGCAAAATACTTGTTTTCTTTGAACTTTGATTCTGTTCTGAGCTGGGCATTGATGTGTAACCACCCACATCAACTCATATATGAGCACATAATAAAGGTAACTTTGAGCCGAACCCAAACAAGGACTAACTTAAGTTCAAGCTTGATTTAGCTAATAAATGATAACATTGAAGAAAGAGAAGAAAAATCATAGATAAGAAAAAGAAAAATATCACCATTGAAACAAGAACCCTGTTAAGGTGTCAATCTCAAACTAAACTCAAACTTGATGAGCTGATATTTTTCAATTCAAACTCACCTCGTTTGAGATAAGCCCGAGCCAGATCACCTTGTGCAATAGTGAAATTATTTGCTCTCTAAAAACTGCCCATCCTTATACTAATTGTTACCAAATAGTGATTATTTTGGTATGCATATTTTAGTTTAAAAGAAATATGCATTTTTCAATACATTAAAATAATAAATTTTTGTCATACATTGACACATTTATTTATTAAAAGACTTTAAAAAAAATATTTTTCTACTTTAAAATGATAATTTTTTGTCAGATACAAGAAACCAAATACTTCACTACAGAATGAAAGAACATGATCTGAGTAGCGTTTAAACTAGTAGGACTGCATTAAAATTATACTTGTTCACAAGAAATACAGAGACAGTTATAGTAATTCTGTCATTATGAAATACAAATTTGCAGTTACAAGGAACCTTCAAGAAGCAGTAATGGGAGTCAACAAGACACAGATTTGACTCCATTAAAAGGCTTCTTACCCAAGGAATCTAATGCCAGATTCAATTTTTCTAAATCAATCAGGCTAATACAGATTGCTGAAATTCTACGCTCATTACTGTACAAACTACTAAGGCCACTAAGTCAAACGCAAAACATGACTTTCCACATTGCCAGAGCCCACTATTTACAAACATCCTTCCTCACCACCAAGCTATAAACCCCATCAAATTAGACAGCAAATAATATAACTTAACCATTCTTATTCAAGGAATTTCTACCTTCTGTATTACATTTCATGCTGGGACATCGACAAGTTCTGTAATTTTGCAATTACGCTCAGAGGTCTCAAAATCGTCTGCATCTGACCTACTTCCACTGTCATCACTATCTTCCTCCGTCTCATTGTGATCCTTTTCATCGTTACATCGGACACTGTGTAATTCATCACCACCTTCCCCTTTAACTTGTTCTTGTGATGCAGGCTTCTCCTCGTTGAAAGGATCCATGTCTTGAAGGTTATCACAAGTGGCTAAAGTGCCTAACTTTGGTTTTTCCTCTTCAGAAATGTCGAGTTTAGTACTATTAGGAACATCAGTATACAACACATCCAAACCATCAGGCTTGACATCCTTGGCAACAGTTGAAGACAAGGAATTTTTATTCTCTGGGTTAATAACAGCAGATATCGCTGAGAGTACGTCAGGTTTTGCCCCAATATCAACCCACTGGTTCCCCACCCAATCTTTGGAAATTCTGATATCCTTTTTGTGCATGTTCAAGAAGAAGCTCTCCCCTAATACACCATGACAATTATGTTTCATAATCAAAATAAGAGGAACAATAAAACTAGGTGTACTTATTTTTTGTACATAATTTATATACATAGATGATGTGTTATCATGTGATTGGATGTTTCTTTATCATATGATGACATATGTTTATAAATCACCTAATTACATCATGACACATCATTGTGTACATGAATTGTGTACCAAAAATAGGTACACGTAACATTGCTCATAAGAGGAAAGTAAAAACATTAGTAACAACAGTACATAACATCATATACTTTGAAAATAAACATACAAGTAATATACACATACCAGGAAGATAAACTTGAAGATAGTCATCGCTACCACTGTCAAATCCAGTTACAACCCCTTCCCACCAGCCATCACTCCACCACGCATCAACTGCAGCCCCAATATCAAGTGAGAGGGCCGCCAGATCATTAGAAGGAGATGGTCGGATTGTTGGGCGGTCAGAGCACCTCATACCAAGTTTATCAGGCAAAGCTACTTTATACACTGGGACCCACTCCTACACAAAGGAAAATAAATCAAGCTACTAGTATAACTCTATCATAGAGTTCACTAAGATAAGAAAATATTGTAGACACTGCTCTCAAAGTAACGAAGCATACCTCAAGATTGCCATATCCATCGTCATCTAGTAGATCATCATATTGGACTTTAATATGCTTCCGGGATACCTGCAAAACTACACACCTGAACCAGCAACCTCGAATGCTACTGTCTTGGCACAGCAACTCTATCTTTTCATCAACCTTATACACTGGACTAGACCAAGGCTGACACTCAATCTGCTTTAGGGAAACCAACCTTAGGCCCGACAAACCATATTTCAAGTTCTTGCATGATGGCTCATACCTCATCATATTGTAACCCCTACCAGATCCAACTCCCAAATTATCTGCTATTTGACTCCCCCTACCCCGGCTTGTCCTCTTGGTTCCGAGCTTTACATTCTCACCAGGAGCCAGTTCACTTTCTTCCATGTCAGTCTCCCAGAAGGGACTTGAGTTCAAGAGAGAGATAAGTGGTTGATCATAATAGCCATGCAATTTACTCAAATTAAAGGGCTTCAATCTGTTGCTTCTAAACTGTCTTGAGCAAAAATGTATTCTGGCTAACAAAGAATTTGGTAATGCAGGCAAGCATTTCTCAAAATGTTCACGAGTTAAGACTGTAGCAGGACCATCAACACATTCTGCACTAATGACCTGTGCATGGGCGGTGATGAAAATTTCTTTTGGGTGAGGATTACGTAGAGACACGGCACCTTTGACTTCCTGACAGTGGTGAAACCATCTCACTTTGACCTTTTTCTGCCCCTTTTTGTCTTCATACATATCTTCTAGATATGCAACATAGTGATTTTCTCCGTTAGCCATGACAAAGACAAAGGATTGAATCTGAATATCAGAAAAAAAGACAAAAATATGTGAGTAAAAGTAAAAAATAAAACAGTACAAAAGTTTTTAGATGCCTTAATGCTTGAAAGGCCAGCAAGATTTACACCATCAGGTAAACATAAGTCAGCTCTTGATGAGAACTCATCAATACAAAATCAATTAATTGAGACTTTAAGGCTCACAAATAAACTCATCTTTTGCTGATGAGGCATAAACTAAATATTATTTTTCTAAAACAGGTACTAAGTTAGTCAAATACGTTCTAGTAAACGTATCACTTATTTGTGACTCAGCAATCACATTTCCATTCTTGAGATGTATATTCAAAATATGACTCTTACATAGTTTAGGTTCCTTTGCAAAACACCCATCAGCCCTCTTCTGCCGTCATCACTTTTTTGCAACATGGTAGAGGCCCATTATCTCAAGGTTCCAGATAATGATGCATTAAAATTATCATCTTAATTCTACTCACTCTACAAAGTTGTATCCAATATGTTACATAAGAGGTTTTGTATACAAGAGAGATTTTAATGAAGTAGACTTGGGACATTCACCTTTTGTATTGAAAGTTTAATGCACCTTTCTGTTTCCTTTTATTTAGTTTGCAGGTGCTTACCGCTATTGTAGTGCCATTCCTGCAGAAAGTGGGGTAATGTTTGAGCTGTTTGCCACATGTCCATGCATTGCCTGACCACACAATATCTGAATTTCGTCCATTCACATTCCTTAACCGACCCTGCAAAGGAGATCAGCTGACTGTGAAAAGCTTTAATTATCAATGATTCAAAGAACATCAAAGGCATATACGGTCTCATTAGGTACTTGAATCTTTAAAGAACTGACCCCATTCTTAGGATACTCAGGAGAGCCTGACGCTTGTGCTGATTCATGTTTTGGCGATTCTGTCACAGAAAATCGTTCTAAATGTATTATTTTTTGCAAGAAATATTCTGCTTATCAATTCATAATCAGGGTATTCTACGTTAAGGTAGAGCTATGATTCTATAATAACATAATATTACAAATTCACTAATCTACAGTGAATGAATTTATATTCATGAGTCCGAAAAGGGCCAGTACATACTAGAGTGATCTCCCTGAAGATGCTGCTTAGATAGCATCGATGTGAGCCAATCCACAACTTCTCTTCGCGACCTCCATTTGTAACCCGTGTGTATCGAATTCTCAGCACCATAAACCCTCACAAACTCCTCAGCCACAACATAGAACATATGCCTAACACTTCTCTCAGTGCCAACAACAGCAAGTGTAGATTCACCATTTGAATCCTTCAAAAAATAGTGAACCACACGGTTCCCACGCTCCTGTGAGACAAACTCCTCTTTCCACTCCACAAAATATTGACTATTTACAGACATTTTGAGACAAATCACCAAGAGCAGATTCAAACAACAACCAGATGCATACTTTAAGCCCTAATTACAAAGCTCAAAATGCCCAAACGGTCCAAAACCCAACTAAAATGGCCAAAAATGCCCAAAGCAAAACCAAAATTCACTCTTTAGCAACAATGATGAACAAACTTAGCTTAGCATATATAATCAAAGAACAAAAGGGCAATTAACAGGTAAACCTATCACTCATAAGCCTCAAAGTCAAACCTTACAGAATTCTGGCAAATAAGAACTGAGAATTAGCAAAAGCTGACCAGAACCCAGGGAAATCCAAATTTTGAAGATCTGAAAGCAGATCAGAGACCAACTCGAGAAAACTCAAGTCCAAGCTTGAACGCCTGGAGAAACACCAAAATATGGCTTTGACTGAGTTAACTAAGAGAAACATTAAGAAACTGAAATGGGCATATCAGTTTTGACCAAAAGACTCAAGCTTGATCACAAGGATTGAATTTTGAGAGGGTTTTGAGACACAACTAGAGTTGGTGAAAGTGGGTATCAAAGGTTCAACAACAAGTTGAACACATGAGAAATTGTGAGTGCTTTGCTTTGAAGCATGAAAACAGAGGTAGAGACGAAGAAAATGAAGTGAACTGATACGAAAGAGAGCAAAAAGAAGACGTTTTGATTAGCAGTTTTAGAGAGTTGCAGAGGGCATTTTGTCCGTTGGGCATGTAAGTGATGATGGAGTTGAGAAGTAATAAAAGGAAAAACAGGAATTTGATTTGTAATAATTAAATATAATTATTCTTTTACAAATATTATAGTTCTTGGGTTCTTGGTATTCCATTCAAAAAACATCAAATTCGGGTTACCTAGTCTGAATCAAGTTGGTTGAAATCCAATTTATTGTCCAAAAAGTCGTCAAAGAAATTTGATGACTTCTCAACTTCTTCAAAAAATTTCACCACTGTTTTAAAAATCTGATTGGATTGATTGATTCAATTGATTGAGTTATTGATCGATTTCAACTTCAATTTCAATCTGGTTAATATTAAAAAATAATTTTTTTATTCATTTGATCAAAATTAGTATATCAAATAAATTGATCAAAAGTAATAGCACTGAGTTTAACTAAAATTTAGATTATTTTTAGAAAATTTTATTATTTTTGAATAATTTGATTAATTTGTATTAGATTTGATGAATTTTTAAAGGTTTGTAAAAGAAAAAACATAAGTTCAAAAATAAAAATGAAAAAAAAGAAAAAATCTCACATCTGTTAAAATATTTTCTATACACAATAACTTTTTTCACCTAATTGCTTAATTAAAATCATGTGAATAATTATCACTTTTTATAAAAGATATAGTATAATCACTGTAAATATGAATGTTTTGATTGATTTTGTTTTTTATAAATTTTTAAATAAAATTTATTTATTATAATTTGATAATAAGTTAAACTGACTAATTCTCAATCGAACGTAAACCAATAAACTAATCAATTCGATCAATAGTCTAATTTCAAAAACATTAAATCTTTTTTTCAAGATTTTTCTTATTTTTTAAGTTTTTTCTTTATCTTCTATAATTTTTTTTTCTTTAACATTATTTGATATTCCTCTCACTGAACGGGTTCAAATTGGACTTTTTAAATTTAAGGGTACCTCTTCGTACTTCATGCTTTAACTCGATTTCAATATGTTCATGTCAATTGTTAATTAATAATTTTAGTATTTCTCTTTAATGAATATTAATACCCAACCTTTACCAACAAATACTGTGGGCTCCTTGTTGAGCCCATGAATTATTCTCATAACAGTGGGCTTTGGGCCCATTGAGTCACTACCCACCGATTTCATTGTGACAATCTAGTTTTTATTTGAATAATATTTATTAATTCATGAATCATAAATTTTAATTCCAATGTTCTTAAGAAATAAGTTTAATTATAGTGTCAACTAATAATAACTTTTACTTTATAAGTATCTTTTCTACCATTATTATTTCTTAACAACATGTTCTTCCTAGCTTAGACGCATTCAAATTGATTTGAATATTCGAATTAGAATTGATTCAAATCAAATCAAAAATTAAATTATTTTTAACAAAATACAAACATGAATTCATTGATCTCAAATTGGATTTTTCTTTGAACTCACCTAGATCAATGCTAAAATGTGACCTTCTATCAACTTTTCTAGCCAAATAATGTCCCACAAAAGCTCGCTCAAGTACATTGTCAAGATTATATTTGCACCAAACTTCTTTAAGTTTAGCTTAGTTTAAACAAACTTGAAATAAATTTGGGTAAAATAAATTTAAGTTCAAACTTAAGTCTAAGAGTTAAATAATTTTAAATTTAAGCTTGAAGGATATTCGATTCATAAAATTCATGAGCTTAAAAAATTTTAATACGAATAGAATAAAATAATATTGTTTTGACTAATATGTATTAAAACCGTATCATTTTAGTTTTTTTTATGTGACTACAATATCAAACTAACTCAAAACTCAGTCTAGCACAATATTGTAATTGAATTAAAACTCAACTCTTTTCTAATAAGACAAAGGCCAAAAGGATCATTTCCCACCCAAAGTTTAGTGAAAGGACAGATTCCCATTTGTTAATTTTTAAAAACCCAAATACTCACCTATTAGTTAAAACTCACTGTTGAAATTAAGGGTAAAATGGTTATTTTGCCCCCCAAGTTTAAAAACTAACATTTTCTCCCACCCAAGGTTTGAAAATTTGCCATTCCCCCCTAAGGTTTGGAATTTTTTTTTGGTTTCTTCCGACGGCCAAAGAAGAAGGTTGATGGATCTCAACCACGAGCAAAAACATTTCCTCGATGTCGTCATCGCGCTATTCGTCTCTCCAGTGTCTCTTTCATCGCACGATTTGTCTCCCCAACATCTCTTTTGTAGAGCGATTCATCTTCCCTATGTTTGGAGGGAGAGGGAGTGTCAGTGAGGGAGAGAGTGCTAGGAGGAAGAGATTGATAGAGACGGAAATGGCGACAAAGAAGCTCGTCGAAAAAAAACTAGAAAAAAATTCCACGCCCTAGGGGGGAATGGTGAATTTGCAAACCTTGGGTGGGGGGAGAAATGTTAGTTTTTAAACCTAGAGGGGGTAAAATGTGAAAATTTTTTAGTTTTTTAATATTTTTAGCTAAATGACCATTTTACCCTTAATTTCAATACTAAATTTGAATTGATAAATAGGTATTTAGATTTTTGAAAGTTAACAGGTAAAAAATCTTTTTACTAAACCTTGGGTGGGACATAGTCCTTTGGCCTAAGCCAAACTTAAACTAATTTGAGGCAGCTCTTGGCTGCTCCAATCCTAAACAACTTATCCATGACCCAAATTTTATCATGTTTAAATAATTAATTAATTAAAAAAATATATCTTAGATTGGTCAAGTTCAGTACCAAAGTGGAGCACTTTGTGAGTTGTTGACGGCTCAAAGTTTAAAAGTTATTGAAAAGATTGATCATTTGATCTTTCCGGAGACGATAAAAGCAGAGGAACAGAAGTAGCCGATAAACTTCATCTGGGTTGTGTTTGTTTGTTGATATAAACAAGTAAATTCAGTCCAAGTCTGATGCTTTAGAGTGTAACAATGGCGGGAATAGCAATAGTGTTAGCTCTATGGAGGAAAAATCCAGGCTTTTGTACACCTCAGACCGATCACTCTTCTGGATTCCTCTCAGCCGCCTCTGCTGCCTCCGCACCTTTTGCCTTCCGCTTCTTGTTTGGGTATCTCTTGCCCACATGATATTCATTTATAAAAAAGGTTATATGTGTAAGTGTACTTGTATCTCCCTGTGTATGCCATAGTGGCAGGTTTATATTGAGGTGAAATTAGCTTATGGCTGTTTTGGGTTGGTTTGATTCGATTTGATCTAGTTTTTTAAGTGATGGTGTATTGGTTAGCTTGAGATTAAGTGAATCTAATTATTTGTTTAACTATAATACATGAGTTCTTTTATGTGTTTGTCTATGATGGTGGACAAGTGTATATTCAGGTGAATTTTGGTCAATCTTGGTTGTTTAGTGTTGGTTTGATGTGGGTCAAGTGATGGGGTTTTGTCATATGTGAGCCTAAGTGAGTGTGACTGCTGGTTTCATAGATTTAGGTTATCTTGATTGTCATATAGTGTTCTTAAACATTTTGATGGTAGATATCAACTGGGTCTTCTATGGAATTTAACGAGCCACAGTTTTCTTGTTGAGGTGTAGCTTGGTATACTTCGTTTCGATCACCAAGAATCTTTTTTTCTCAAGATTAAACACGAATCATTTTTTCTTTCTCTTCTTTGATTAGAAGTGGCCTGACTCTTTTGGTTTTTCCTTCTTCGCATTCCGTCCCTGGGTAGCAGTAATGATTTTATAGTTTATTTGTTAATTGATTTCCCCTGGGTGTTTTCCGGAAGCCAAGAAATGAATAAGAGAGGAGAGGGAAAAAAAAAGGAATATGGGGGCGGAGAAATAAAAATATATGGTATTTGGGACGAAAGAATGTATGCAGATCAACATTCATGTTAAAAGTTGTGAGTAGTAGCAGGCATAGTTTGGTATTAGGAATTAGTTGTTTGGTTGTTTGATGTCAAATTTCGGCTACCATTGTCTTGTTTAAGGTTACATTGCAAATTGGTGTTGTGTTATTTTAGCATGCAATTGAGTGATCTTTGTAGTTCCATTGTTGTAGCTTTTAGAAACAACAGAAATTAAGAGAAAGGATTTAAGAGTTTGTTTCGTTTTCTGTAGTTTCTTACTTAAACAAGAGAAGCATGATGTCCGAGATGTTACACATGCATAATTTAAGTTGTTGAAACAAATAAGAGATTCAGGAGGGAGTAGGTTTTCGGTGCTGTTGACAATTTCAAAATTTTCATCCAATGAATCACATGGCCAAATTTCAGCATAAAATAAACTTTTTTTTTTTGCTAGTCTTTTTATGTCATTATTTCAAATCAGCTATTAGTTTTTTTTTCTTGGTTGATTAATGGTACATTTGCAGATTCAATTTTTCTCTAGCATTTCTTGTTCACGTATGTTTATGCTTCCTACTTTTGCTACAGTTCTCCCAAGATTCCAGTAGCTTAGTGTGATGCTGGTGCTGCAATAACTGACAAATACATTTCTAATTTACGAAAAGTACCTGGAAATATTTTTCGGCCTGATGCTATTAAATATACTACCAAAGAGTACGATATCCAGTTAAAACCTCTTTTCTCTGCTTTTGAGTTGAGGGCATTTGCTATGACCTCCGTGAGGTCATTTTTAATGTATGACTTCCGTAAGGTCATTTTTAATGTACTATTTGCCACTTCTGGAGCCCAATTTAAACACAGAAGTGGATGATGACAACTTCCTGCAGGAATCTCAAGAAGAACATGTGGATCTGGTTGTTCCCTTTAAAAAATCGTTGAAGCAAATTGTCCGTGAGATGAGTGTGGGATATAATGAGATGCTTTGAGCAGTCACCTTATATGTCTATTGAAACTGCTGAAACTTTTGTTCTTTTAGAAGTTGATAATGTTTTTAATTTGTGCTAAGATAGTTGACTTTTGCTTTCTGTAAAATCTCAGACAACAGTTGTAACTACTAGACGGATTTTGGAAAGACTTGGCGTCCAGTATGTTTCAGAGCGGACAGTATGGAAACTTCTTAAAGGTACTTTCTTTCTGTCATGTTGTAAACATGTTTTTGCTTGAAACCCTACTGCTATAATAGAAGAGCAGCCACAAGTTACTAGTTTATATGTAAAAGAGCTGGTTATTAATTTTTTACTTTCTGCCAAGCTTTTTCATTTGATAAAGCAGAAACTAATGGGCTTGATCATTGTGTAAAGATGCTCCTAAATCCGCTATGCAGAAGGCTGAAAGAGGACTGCCTACTTTCGTTTACTTTGTCAGAGTTAGCCAAACTACTTTTAGAGGTCAGATTTCTTATGCATATACGTAATACATCTCTATTAATTGCCTTTGGTTGCTTGATCTTTCCAAAGCATGCTTTCCTAATAATCTTTATATGCTAAAAACAGGACACTTTTTAGGAGTTGCAGCGACATGGATTGTCCAAGTCGGCCTTGAAGTTTACCTCTCTGTTTCTTGCATTATGAAATCTGGTGAAGAGAGCAACAAGTTTAAGTCTCAAGAAGCAAAGCTTCTCGGAAAAAGGTTTCTGGTGTTACCATCAGGTGTGGTTTGTAACACCCGGATTCAGGTATGCCAGTGAACTCTACTTCCAAAATTACCCCTAGAGTTGATTTTATAACTGGAGGTTCTGGAAATTAGGGAGTTTATCTAGGTTTTTTGATGAATTTTGCTTGAAGGAAAACTTTAGCTAAAAATTATGGAGATTCTCGGCTAAGGAAGAAGAAAATGAACAATTGGTTGGTTTTATAAGCTTTTTGGACCAATTTACTCTTAACCTTTTTCAAAAATGACTATTTTATCCTTAGACAATTACTAAAAACCCTTAACACCACCATATAATTTCAAGTGTGTCATTCAATTTTCATTCCCACTTTGTCTCTTAAATCTTTCTAAAATGACCATTTTACCCCATTTGAAAATTATTGCTTATTTAGTAGTTTTCTAAAATTCTTTTGTAATTTCTTTAAAAATGTAACACCCGGATTCAGGTATCTCAGTGAACTCTACTTTCAAAATTACCCCTAGTGTTGATTTTATAACTTGTTATTTAAAGAAATTATAAAAAAATTATAGAAAACTACTAAATGAGCAATAATTTTCAAAGGGGGTAAAATGATTATTTTAGAAGGATTTAAGAGACAAAATGGGAATGAAAATTGAATGGTACACTTGAAATTATATGGTGGTGCTAAGGGTTTTTTGTAATTGGCTAAGGATAAAATAGTTATTTTTGAAAAAGTTTAAAGAGTAAATTGGTCCAAAAAGCTTATAAAACTAACCAACTATTCATTTTTTTCTTCCTTAGCCGAGAATCTCCATAATTTTTAGCTAAAGTTTTCTTTCAAGCAAAATTCATCAAAAAACCTAGATAAACTACCTAATTTCCAGAGCCTCCAGTTATAAAATCAACTCTAGGGGTAATTTTGGAAGTAGAGTTCACTGGCATACCTGAATCCGGGTGTTACATGGTTCCTCTCTAGTTATTGCTTCCATCGGAGCAGGGATCGGTGTGACCATCATTCGCCCTTCAGTCGGTCAGTGGATAGGTAAGAAGATCAACTGCCCTTACTTTTAGTTATTATTGTTAACAAAATAAACCTCTATAAACATCATCCGAACCCCCACAGAATTAGAGATGTGTTACTATTTGTACTTACTATTTTCTGCAGGCTGTGCTGTCGGTGATTTGGCTGGACCAATTATTGTGACATTTTGCCTTGACAAAGCTCTTCATTTGTACCTTTAACAAGGTAAGTTGATGGAAATTTCTTCCCCCTGATTCTGTTGTACTCAAGCAGCTCAAACTCGATAGCTCGCTCAAGATGTATTTGAGGCCTTATTAAATGATATTACCTATCTATCTGGTGTTCGGTATGATCAGGTTCTGATGTAGAAGCAGTGCTTCTAAAAGCCAGTCATCAAAAGCTTCCCAATTCTGAGGTCACTATCATTTTCTCTGATCATTGATGAACTTCAAAATAATATACCTTCTTCTCCCTTTTGAGTCAGGTTGCATAATTTATGAACATATATTTGTCTCATGAATAAACTTAGACAAACAAACATTTCTTTCTAACCTATGCATATAATTCGATATGACAGTATATGTGATTGGGAGATATGATTGTTTACTTTCTCGCTTATTTCAAAATTTCCCAACCACATATCACGCTAGTTTGTTTGTATAAGTTAGTGAGAAATATTTGTACACTTAGTATTACTCTTTGCCTCGCACTCTATTGTGTCTGTCAATTAGCTTTATGGTGTCACAGCTTCATGCCACGGTGCCACGTCTTGCTTGTCATATAACCGTGCACTAAAGGGTCTTGCTTGTCATATAACCGTGCGCTAAAGGATCTGGTTGTGCTGATACGAATCTTTTTGATCATCTCCCTTTGGCATGAAGTTTACCATGAACAAGCTAGTTGAATGCCATATAAGTTGAATGCCTGAGATATTGACACTCAAATCATTGGTTAAATTCTTGATGTTAGTGGTGAGAAATAGGGACAAAAGAAATGTTCATCATCATTTTAAGATCTAATGTACTGGAGTCTGGTTGTATCTACCTATGTAATTACGTAATAATCCCTACTTTTTGTTCTATAAATATAAAATTTTATAATGACAGGAGATAAGAAATTGTATTCTCCTACCAATACTTAGCGAATTTTCTCTGAAAAAAGAGTCAATAACATAACGATAAATATAGATTTTTGTATTCATAAGATAAATCATTTGAAAATTTTTATTTTTTTGTTCATTGTTTGCGTAGAATTACATATCTAATTTTATATACGTCTTGTTAGTAGATATTTAACATCAATAATTAAATTAAATGAGAAATAATTGGTAGGAAAGTAAGGCCAAATAAAAGATGTTCATAGATTTTGGGTTTAGTTGTGTGTTGATCCTGAGGAGGAAAAAATAAAGAGATGAGTTACTTTAAACTAGAAGGGTTTAAGGGAAGTCTCAGGTGGGATCTAGTTAGAACTCAAACTCGAAGAAAAAAAATCCTTATTATTAAAAAAAAAAGTATAGGATAAATGAATATATCTCGATGTTAATATATGTATTTAGCTTCATTATGGGCATTAACTGAATTAGAAAGTCAGTTTAAGTTTTGACTGATCCAATCGATTATTAGTCTGACAATAGGTTAAATAAATATCAAGATAATATTCATTCAAACATATTATAATGTGACATTAGCAGGGTTGGTCTGATGGTTAAATCAGACTGTCCATGCGGTCTTGGTTCAACTGGCTAATCCAAATTTTAGATTGAACTCAATCAAACCAAAAAAAAAAAAAAAAAGTGTATAAGTCAGAAAGAATATTGTGGCACCGGGCAAAACTTGATAACATAGTTGATTTCTACAAGCCATCATCAAAATCTGGTTTCCTGCTGGTAAATGTCTGTCAACTAAATTATTATATCAATATTGGAAAACAATATCCACAGATAACCAAAATTCTGGGTTTTCTTGACAAACAATATGATCACAGGGAAAAAAAAATTATGTCTACAGCCCAATTCTCATCAGGCTTTTAAATGAGAATGTGAGAAAATGAATTCATCATTTTATAGTCAGTTTGCAGAAAATTGAATTGACTTGCCAGGAAAAAGATGGACGGATTCCTAAATGATGACTCTCATATTCTTCAGTTTGGTACTCGAAACTACATGCACATCTCTTTAAGTATCTCCAATTACAATTTACATAACTCTATCTTCAACGTCGCCAGAAGCGACCTTGCTGCCTTTGTTCTTGCATCCGCCTGCACCATTAAAAGTTTGCTCAAACATAATAGTCAAGCTGATGATCTTTTTTTTACTCATGATATAATTATGCATTCGCCTAATCATTGTTCTTCTCATAGCTTCCTGATCAACATTATGTGTATCACCAAAGGAGATCCAACGACCCGTAAGACAATGAATAAACATTACCTTTGATAATCTTTGGAGCGTTCAAGAAACTCTTTCGCAATATCCTTTCTTTCATAAGATCCTAATACATTTCTGATGTCAGCTGGACTATTACGAGCAACATCTGCATGCCAGTAGGAACGAGAATTGTTGAAACTAACATATTGAGAGATCAGTCAGCCAAAATAACCATAAGCAGCTACGATATTACAAGTTTCTTCCTCTTGCATCACATTTCATACAGATCTATACAATGAAAACAGTAGAACAAAACAAAACTACAGTGAAATGCGGATTTCTTATGTAACCCCGGAACTGGCACTTGCTTATGAACAAATCCAACATCAGAAACCGGGCAATTCAAGAAAGGAAGCCACAAAACTACAAAGAAATATGAAAATATAAAGTGTACTAAAATGTTTGTCTCTCTTCACTTAAGCAGATTAGTCAAGCTTTTTTCAAATACCCCATAGAAGACAGTAGGTTTTGTGTCATTAATGCATCTAAATGAATTAGAAAGCTTACATTCAAGGAACGGAATAAGATCCAAAAGTTCTGTATCATCTGTCTCCAGCTTATATGGCTTAATTGGAACACAGTTTTCTGGCTGAAGGCAAGACTCAAATGCATGACCACTCACGTATAAGATCTTGGCTGGATCTCTATTAAGTTTAGAAAGATCCTGTCAACAAGAAAAAACATCATATTAGTAATACGTAAAAATTAATACAGTTAAAAAGGGCACACTGAAAAAAATGTCAAAAACAATGAAATAACAAAGCAACAAAAGTGAAAGTAGAATATCGCTCAGCAAAATAATGTAAAGAAAGTGACAAATCATAGGATACCCTATAATGCTTGCCATCTTGATACTTAGTAGCACCTCTTGATAGCCTATACCGTATGTATTTGTTATCCAACTTTTCACAAACAGGATCAACATACTGTCCAAGAAAGAGATCACGGTTTTAGCACCAATCAATCAAAGAGTATTAAAAAATGGTAGTCATAAATGTAAAAGAATCAGACTTACCATATTCAGCTGGTCAGAGTATATGACAAGTTCATAGAACTTTGCCATATGTTCCAGGAAAGCATCAACTCCTGGTCGTTTGAATGTTCGCCACCCTCTGTCACGCTTTATGTACAAAAGAGGTAGAAGCATCACAAACAAAAAAAAAAAACAGTTAGAGCTTAGAAATTAAACCATTCATGCTCATTGAAACATGACAAAGGCTGAGTCATTTTAATAGAAAACTAATAGGCTAAACCAAACCAGACAATTTCTCAGTTTAATGCGATTGAACTTTACAATACTCATGCACTAATTAAGCTGGTTCAGCTCCTATTACTGAACCAATCTATGTACAGTTTTTAGAAATCAATTTGAAAAACAGTAAATAAAAATTTATAGCTTCTTTACAATATACGTTAGGCTATACACAACACAAAACAAAGTTAACTATGTTGGATTTGTATGGAATCTATAGAAACTTGTTCAAAAATTTATAGTTCCAAAAATAATATGTAACCTATCCCAACTGGCCTAAATCACATCTCTAGAGAGGCATAAAAGAAAAATCATTGATATTGCCATGATACTGTTACTCACAGGTAAACATGAAAGTATCATATGACCTGTGCAATAACATGTCAACCAAATTTCAGAGCCACTAAAGGTTCTGAAACAAAATTTACAGGAATACATCAGAGGACCTCTTTCCAATCAAATACTTACATTCCAATCAGAGAAAATTAAAGTCTCGTTTAGATCTAGAACAAGTGTGAAAACATGCTGCTCTGCAGGATGCAAATCTGGAAGAAGCTTATCAGAGGTTGGTTCAGTAAAACCCTGACCAAAATCAAGAACTTACAGTTCAAAACAAGGAGCAAAAGCAAAAGCAGTAGGCAATACAGGCAAATAAGATGATTGTGGATAAGCATATAACACTCACTTTAACTTGTTCTTCCAATAGGGTCCTCAAATCCAGGTAAAGTTCAATTGCTTTAGCAGGAACTGAAATAGCATAATTGGTTATTAGCATCAATGATACAAGACAATAAAAAATTTCAAAAAATTGATATGTTGCTATTAGTAAGCTGTACAATCATTCCAGACACATTAATTAACAAGCCAAAAACAATGTCTCAGTTCCACACAAAACAACAATTAAGATTTTGACTCGGTTGACAAAATCTCTCACCAGAGATGGTTCAACTACAACCCAGTTGTTCTGACAACAAAGCATAGTGAGAATAATGCACATTCATTAATTATAAACTGAAGTATAGTTTAGGAAACCCACCTGTCATAGCAGCATTGTACAGCATAGCCCGATATTTCTGCATAGGATATTGATAGAAGAATGTTACCATTTAAATATCAAATAGAAAATAATGCAGTCAGAAAGCACAGCTCTGTAACTCTTACCTCAACAGCAGACGCATCATCCCCAACAGAGTAATTCAATGATTCTCGCAATGGTTTTGTCTTCTCCTCTATTTCCTGTGTACTGTATGCTGCGGACATACATCAAAAGTAAAGTTTAGAACATTTCTTAAGCAAATTGAGAAACCAAAAACAGCTAAGAGGGGATTATAGATTGAGCACTTAAAACGTACTCATCCAATTTCCCACTAGAACAAAAACCTAATTAGACGAATTGCAACAACAATTCATTCACAAACATGGCTGAAATTAAGTACTGTTTGAATCGATCCAGTATCATCAAAATTGCTCTCAAGAAAACGTAACAATGAATAAAAAACCCCACAAATAAATTTGCAATCAATAATCCATAATTCCCTTTAGTAGCTTCATTTTGTCCCAAACCAAATTAATTAACTGTTTTACCTTCAGAAGATCTTAACTTAGCTCAAAAACTCTATGCACTTGAACAAGCATTGGCCAAAAAATTATAGCGTCTCTCTTCTTCTGATCAAAAACCAAAACTTGGCTTCCAAACGTCAAATAAAAGACTTCCAAAAATCAACAAACGCTTCCCATAACAAATATGACTATTATGTTAATATTCGATTATTTATTCCTCCAATTCCCCAAAAACCCAAAATCAAAACCTAAACTTCACCACAAAAATAAATAAAAACCAAAACTTTACCATAAGTAACAAAACCAGCACCGGCTGTGACACCAGTCAAAGCCACCACAGTTCCGTACTTGAGAAACCGCCAAGGCGAGTTACGCCCCGCATCCCCTGCCGCTGTCACCTCCGGCTCCTTTTTGGGGACGTCGGAGCTGAGAAGTCTTCTGAAGCCATTACAATTTTTGCCGCCACGACTGAGCTTCGAAACGATTCGAGATCGCACAACATTCAAAGACATGTTTTATTGGAAACAAAATCAAAATTTTCTGCTTTTATTTGTCTTGGTTTTGGTATATTTTTGAGGTTTTGAGGTCTTGTAGTAGGGTTTTGCAATGTCTGTGAAACAGTGAAAGAGAGAGAGACAGTAAATTTAAAGGATGTGTTTGGGAGTCGGTTTTAGGAAATATCTACTTGGAATCCGCTAGATCCTTTTCCCAAGCACTCCTGAAAAAGTTAAATTCCTCGATTGTGAAATGACAATTTTTATTTATCGGTTGCCAATTTAACTAATAATAAGATTTGAAAAACCGGTGGATCATTTAAATAAATATCAGAATAATATTTAAAATAATTTATATATTTACTTATTAAATATAAAATTTAATCTAAAATGAGCTTCAATCCAAGAATTAACTCATTTTGATTTTAAAAAAATCGAGTTTTAAACTAATTTGAACAAGTGAGTACGATTGTTTGAGGCAATTCGAATCAAATTCAAAGTGAGAATATTTTCCAACTAAGATTGAGCTTTAACTGGTTGATCTTTAATCAATTTAAAATTGAGTTTTATTCAAACATAACTTGAGTTAAATCTAATTCTAAATTTTGGAGTAGATTCTAACCCTAATTTTTAAAGATTGATTTCGAACTAAGTCAATTCAGTTTAAATTAACATTTTAACTTAAATAAGTCAAACTCGAGTTATAGTTTTAATTGGGAAGCTCATTTCATTTGTCCCTTAAACGACCTTATTCATCTCATTCACAACATTATTTATATTATCAAAAATCCTCTAATAACATTATGTAACAATTTGAACAAACTCAATTTATCTTAAGCTCAACTCAATTTGGTTTAATTTAAATTAGCCCAGTTCGAATCTACCCATACTAATTATAACAAGAATTCAGTAAAAAAAAAAATTGTTGTAGGCTTATGGTACTGAAACGGGCTTCATCTGAAATCAATTGAAGCCCACTTCACAATATTGGCCCTTCCAAAACCATGGGCTGGGGCAGCCCATTACAAGTTTAAAGCCCATAGTAAAATCAGCCCAAAAAGGCCTGCAAAATCTTTTCTCAGTAGGCTTCTACCGAATGAATTGGTCAAATCAGAATCAATAAACCCACTAACTCTCTTTAGTGGGTTTCAACTTTCAACCAATGTTTTCAGACTAGACCGGTCCTAGACCCAGTTAACGCTTACCAAAGATTAAAAAAAAATTTAGAAGTCATGTTGCATCAATAGGTTCATTGGATCAAGATTGGTTTGCGGGTTGGACTAGAACCGTTCAAAACAGCCCAATATCAAGTTGGCCGATCTTGAACCAATATTAAATTGGTTCTTTTATATTCGAAATAGACACGTCAATTTGACCGATTCCAATAGTGGTCTACTTCAAAATACGAAAAAAGAACTTGGCCCGACACTATAGAGTGTCTGGCCAGGCTAAGAGCTTTGTCTTATGGCAGAAGCAAAAATCTGCTTCTACCACTTGACAAAAGATGCTTCTGTCAAATGGCAGAAGCCGTTGACTCTTGTAACTAGTAGTTGTTGTTTAATTTTTTTTAATTTTTTAATTAATTTTTTTTATTTACAAAAACCTAGTCAATTTTTCATTTTCGTTTTCATTTACAATTACAAATCTCTCAATTTCAATTATTTTATTATATTTTTAATCTTATTTTCTTTCATTAACTTTCATTTGAAAAATATCTGAATTCACAAATAATTATATTTTGTGTTTATAATTTCCAAAAATCTGAGTCGTGGCATTATGTGTTTCGAAGTCTTTTATCAATGATGTGATGATGTATAGTGAGATTTCTATCAAGTCTTCACTTGTGAAGGGTACCGTAATAGTTAATTTGAGGGATTATAATTCAGTACTTGTTTAAAATGTTCAAATTTCGGATCTTTTCATTTCAGAATCATCTATCTAATATGCTTAATCGAAATAAATTATACAATATAAAGTCTTTCATGACAAAATTTTTCATCTTCATAATTATCTTTCTAGTTAGGATTCGATTTGATTTGGATCAAACTCAAACATGACCTAACTTAATATTAGTTTAAATACAAAAAAATTAGCTCGAGATTGTCAAATTGAGATTCGAATTTGGTTTGAAATCAATATAACTTTGAATTCAATTCAAATCTGACTCATTTAATTCAAACTAAAACAACTTGAATCAAATCTTACATAATTCGTTATGTCATGGATCTCATAACAAGATTGTACATCTAGTATTTTCATGAAATAGTAATGATAATATCTAGGAATTTCACCTTATTACTTATAGTCCCAATTTGGGGTTTTTACGAAAACTGTCTATGTTAGGGGTGTATCTGAACCAAGTTAATCCAGAACACTAATTGGTTTAAGTTTTGTTCAAATAAAAAATAGTTTTATTCAAATTCGTTGAATCAACATTAAAAGTAGTTTAGTTCGATCCATAAGTTTGAAATTCAAAACTCAACTCCAATTCATGACTTAAGTTCGTGACTCATTAACAAAATGATATTATTTCACCTAATAATAAGCAAAATAACATCATTTGACAATTATTTGACATGACTTGAATCGAGTCATAAACTAAACTCGAATCAAATTAATTTACTAATTCGGCTCATGATCCAAACAGAGTCAAACTCTATCTAACTTAAATTCTATTTGATTTTAAAAAATGAGTAAACCCTCTCAACTCAAACTGGGCTTAAGTTTAATCTAAGTGAATTCAAGTCAAACCAAACTGAATTGAGTTAAACCAACTTTTAAGACCGAACCAGCTCAGTTCGAATTTAATTTGACCTATTTACTTAATTTTGATTAACTTTTATCTTGATTTTATTTTCATTGATTTCCCAACTCTAACAGAGAACGTAGCTATCTATAACGATACTTAGACAGAAGTTACACCTCCCAAGGAAAGAATATGTTGAGGGATTGTGACCATGAGAGAAGTAGCACCTTCTCATTAAGGAAAGAATCTCAAGAGATTGTGACCATGTTATACACAAACAATTCCATGGACAAAATTGTCCAAAATGTGGAAACTGCTTTATGTGATTGAAGAATGAAGGTAAAAAAACAAAAATTAAAGGATTTTTGAGATTCCTTTTGCAAAGAAAGATGCATGGGATTGGAATATAAATTAAAGAGATGGAAAAAAAGAAGAAGAAGCTCATAAATTTTTTTTTTTTAAACCTCCATGAAGTGACAAAGAAAAATTATTTTTGAAAAAGCCAAAAGGTTTTCATATGCGGTTTATAATAATTAGTGGTAAATTTCAACTGAATTGACTTAAATTTGAATCCATATTCGATTAAAATGAATTTTGAGTTGAAGTTCAAGTTTGACTTAACTTCAACTTGTTTGCCCTTACAACAAAGCTAGTCACTCTTATGACGAGAAAACCTTTGTATAGTAATGTAATTATTTGTATTTTTGGCTCATATTTTAAGTCTACAAACTTAACAAATAGATTAAACTTGTATTTGAAAACTAGGGTTAGAATCCACGTTCAATTAGAATGAGTTAAAATTAAATTGAAGCTCCAATTCAACACATTTTTCCCTTCGATGACATTATCATCCAATTGAATATACCGTTCACCCTTATGATTAGCTGAAGTTTATATAATTAATCGTATTTTACGTCTAAAATTCAAGTCTAAAAACATAAACACATAGATTAAACTTGTATTTGAACACTATTGCTCAAGCTTTATTATCAATTTGATTCGATCAAACCCAAAACAAGTATCTATAGCTTAAGCTCAAGCTTGAACCATCATATTGAGTTGAGCTCATATTTTTTAAAACTCATTAAGAGAGACCTACTCTTTTCTGTCAAGCTCAAACTGATTTGATTCAAATCCACCTATATTAAAAACTTTTTGATATAATGTCAACCAAACTCATGAAGCCAGTACTCAAGCCTCGTTAAAACACAAAAACTTCTAATATTCCATGACAAAAATTAGGTAGAGAACTATTCCCATTTTTAATCACAAAGTTCTTCTACCAAAAAAGCCCTCAGAAAAGTATAAAGTATAATCCATTACAAAAAGCTAGAGTGTCTTGTGTTGTAGAATATGGACCTTTTTCATCCATCAAATCATTTGTTCAGTATTCTTTTATACCAGAGTGGAGGTGAAGGTGACTTAGCAAAAACATCTATCCAATTTTCAATCTTTTTTTTTCATGAGTTTGGTCCCAAACTCCCCTGAGAATGCCAAGATAGACACTCATGCTCAATCATCTACCTGAAACTTCTACTAGTCAACCTCAAATATAAAGGAAGTAGCCAACTAGAAAGTTCAAAACAATCAAGTAATTCAATGCATGTAACATGTTAGATATCCCTTATCTTAAAAGAGAAATCTCCTATATCTTTGTTTAAAATCTGAGGACAAAATATTATCTTTATAATAGAGATATGTATAACTTTATTTTAATATCTAAACCCAAAAATATCATTTTTATATAGAATGATATAATTATCATGCTTTATAAAAGTCAATAACTCTTATTTAATCGTAATTTGAGTTTAAGTCAAATCATCTTAAGTAAGTTGTCAAAAAGTCATTGATAGATTCATCTTCTACAACGATTTTTCAATTTTTTTTTTATGACTTTTATGTTTTTTTCTCTTATGATCTTTCTTCTACTTCATTAGCACTTTTTAATGATTCGTAAACGATCTTATTCATAGCTTAAATTAAAATACGAATTAAAATTTATAAATTTAATTTAAACTTAAACTAAATCCTATTCAGGTCTCTACTCAACTTAAATCTACCCCTTCTTAGAGCCAGATTTTGAGTTAGAGAAAAGCGTCAACAATTTGTCTTGTGCAAAACGTTGTCAAGGAATATCATATTATATAGAAGTATATTTTTTTATTTTTTGGAATTTTGACCCAGATACTGAATTGTCTTCTAGCATAAAACATCCTTAGAATTATTTGCACCTGAAAATTTTCTCTGTAGTTCCAATAAATCATGTCATAATTATCCAAATATCCGTCTCTAAATTGCATGCAAACGAGGGCATTTTTGTAAACCTAACTACAACCCATGTATGCCTATCAATTTTAAAACCTCTATATAAGGATGTCCATAGTTTCTTCTTTGACACATAACACACCAGCACAAAGCTCTCCCATTGCATTGCATGTTTCATTTCCTTCCCCAAATCTTGCTTCTTCAAGAAACCAATAGTGAAGAAACAAAGAGAGATATATACATATATATATCAACATTCAACCATGGATCACCAAAGCCATGAAAATCAAAACCAGAAGACTTTGAGTCATAAATTTCCAACAGCAAAGTTTCTAAAACAAGTAACCAAATTACTCCTTTCAGTCTCTGTGTTTTCCCTCTTCTTTTCCCACTCAACTTGGTTTTCTTTGCCCATAAGACTGATCAGCCACAACTTAGACAAGAACTACATATTCCTTCTCTGCAATGGACTTCTAGTTTTCCTTGCAAAGTTCTCAGGCTTGTTATCTTCTTCCTCATCCAAGCACAACAACAATAACAATACTACCCTCACCAATGAGTACTATAATGATTTCAAGCCTTACGCAGACGAGTCGCGATCCGAAGGGATTTTGATGGAAACAGAAGATAATTCAGCAAAAGAGAATGCTTCTGACCATCAAGTGGTTGAAGGAGAAAGTCATGAAGAAGTGAAACAAGAAGAGCAAGAAGTTGCAGAAGAAACTAAATATGTCATTGAGGAAGATGATGAAGAAGAGATTAAAGAGCCAGAGGCAGAAGATGAAGAAACTGAAAGAGAAGAACATTATGGGATCTTGAGTACAGAAGATTTGAACAAAAAGATTGAAGATTTCATCAGAAAAAGGAAAGAAGAACAGAGGATTGAAGCTAGGCAGCAATTAGTCATGGTTTAATTTCATTAGTGAAATATATTTTCACTATGAAGTTTGAGAAATTAATATAAAGTTTTCTATATTTATTTGTTCTGTTTCTGTCTTTTTTGAAATTATTTTCTTTTTGGTATGGAAGTCAGGGATATCCTCGGGCTAGCCTGCTAGCTTTGATGTATATCTAGACTAAGTTCCCTATTTGGTCCGATCGAAGGTTGAATCAAAATAGCTTACTGTAGTTTTTTTTTTTTTTTGGGGTTGGCTGTAATTATATGTTTATTGCACAAATAGCAATAATTTTTAGAATAACAAGTATATAATTTCGTTTAAATAAATTATGTAAATGTCAAAATTTATTAAATGTGAAATTATTATTTTACCCTTATATAGTTTTTTTTGGTTTTTAACCAGAGTTTGGTTTTGAATATTATTTATGTGATCTTGTTAAATTTCGTTTGAATATTATTTAGAGATCTCTTCATTTGGACAATGACAATACATCTAAATGATTCATTTAGACGTCATCATCTAAACAAAAATAGTTTGAATTTTCAAAGAAAAGTCATCTAAATTTTTAAATAATTTTCATTAATCCATGATCAAAGAGAAAAGAGAGAGATAAAGTAGGAGGGATGACGACCGACAGTCAAAGACGACAGATTATTGTCAGAGAAAAGAGGAAAAAAACTCTAAGATAAAAATTATCACTTTTCAAACTTTGAAGGAAATTTTTGAAAGTGAAATTATGAGTTTTTGAATTGAGAGGAGAAAATGTGATTTAAATTTTAGTATTTAAAATTTTTTTGTTAAATAACAGTTTTATCACTAACCTTCTCTAAGATTTTTAACAAAAATTATCTTATGAATAGCTATTTGGATTATTTTAAGTTGGAGAATAAGACTTTGAGATTTTACTATATCTTAGATGGGAACAAATCTTTCGGCCTAAAAAGAATATTATCAACCAATAAGGGTTACTTAGAGGTTAGAAAAGAATACTATCATATAATATATGATACTAAACCCTTATACTATTACATTGAATAAATTAGTTAATGCTTTTGATAAGGTTGAGCAAGAAAATTAATTAAATGTTGTTTGAGATTGGACATTGAGGCCCATTTGAAAAGGGCAATACTTATTTTTAATTAAAAATAATCTATTATGATAGACATATAGTAGGTTTTTTCAATCTACGGTTTCCCGAATTGTTGTTCAATGAACTTGTTTGAGAAACTTAGTTTTAAATTTTATAAAAACCCAAATGATTTCAAGAGAATCGAACTTATTCTTATGAGCATATAGTAGGTTTGTACAAGTTTATAAGAGTTATCAAACTTATTGTTCAAATGAATCCCAATAAAAAATCAAAGTCCAAAATTGAAAGCAAATCAATTTATATAAAAGAATGATATTATATATACAAATAGTGAGTACTATTAGATATAAACAAACTGGCTATTATCATATAACATCTAATTATTTATTTTACCTGTAATTTAAAATCATTTAATCTTATAATAATATATCAGTTGTTTGTATTCATTACTACTTAACTATTCATATATAAAAGTATGATTGGTAGGAAAATCAACCAAACTTCTCCACCCACATATTGCACATACGAAGGTTCATGCTTCAACAGAAGATCTATTTGCCTTGTGCAGTGGAATTGCAATAAGATCATAAAAATGGAATCTTTCTCTACTTTAATGCATATATTAGTTGCAGTATATAAATAAATACGTATTTATATGTATTATCATATTATCAGATTTTTTTATCTTTAATTTAAAATTATTCAACTATATAATTACACACATCAAATATATATATATTTATGTATTTAAAATAAATACATATAATTTTATTATTACTCTTACCGATAAAAATACATATATATAAATATTTAACTACGCCAGGTGGCAGAAGATTCCTACAAGCCCTTTACACCTCCACGGCTATAAACTCAACCTTTCATTTTCACCCCTGGGAAGATTTACATCAACAAAAATAGGGCCCTCAAGGAAATCATATATATATAAATATATGGATGGGCCAAAGGGAAATTGATTTCATATTTGAACGATGCAAATTTGATTCACTCCACAGATCTGACAAATCAATTGTTCGTGTAAGATCTAGAACCCCCCCCTCCCTACTCAATTGGTGGGGCTGCAGATAGTTATAATTGCAACCTTTACCGACACTGCTGTAACCATGGGTGCAACCCGAGTGAGGGCCTGCTCTATATCAGATCTAGTGCAAAATGGTCAGCTTATAACTTGGCTTGGATCGCTCGAATGGTGAGTAAAAATATCGGGGAAATGAAACAAAGTGGTTTGAATCTAGAAGAATCACGGGAAAAGAATTAAAATTTCTTCAGAAAAAAAAAGAAAAAGTTTGCAGCAACACCAGCTAAGCATCAATTTTGAGTCCCGTTCAAATTAAAATTTCTTCAGAATTTGATTTGATTTAAGTCAAATTTGACCCGACTTTGATCACATCCAACTTTGTCTTAGAAGTAAAAGTAAAGAATTTGCCAAAACAAAACATAAAGCCTTTGTAGAATGATAGAACAATCACGTCGAAGAAAAACATATTAATTGTATTGCATGAAAATACTCGGGTGTGGATCTAAAATGTTGTTACATGTCTAAACTTTCATCAAAAAATTATCAACAAATAATTATATTTATTAGTTTAAGTTTGGAGTTGATTTATACAATAAGATAAAGTAAAGATGGATTCAACCCTAACTAGCTCAAACTCGAATCATTATTTGTTCAGATAAGTTAAACTCAAACTAAAAACTCTAATTTAATGCCAAAGCTTTTTTTTTTTCTCTAATAACTCCTATTCTTCCCAATATTATTGTTCACTATTCGAACTGACTTAAATTCAAACTTAAACTTAATATTTTATTTCGAACCTAACTCAAATAAATTAACTTATATATGCATAAATTAACTCGAACAACAAGTATCGAAAAGAGAACTACTTATTATAGATTGGCCTACAACAACAAATTGTTGCAAAGAGGTTAGTCTGAACTTTGTTGGAGGAGCTTTGAGTTAAGTCGATGTTTACAACAAACAAATGACTGAAAGGCTAATTGTTGTATAGAAGTGATACGGATTTTGTGAAAAGGTTCTCTAAATTCAGAAGATGAGTTCTCAAGGAGATATACAAGGGGCTACTCGAACTTTGCTCGCTTATTAACCTTGTTGAAAAGAGCGGGTTACAATTTGTAGACTCTAGTGACCTATTAAAATGTAGGTGTGCCTCGAGTGACCTATTAAAATGTAGGAATGACAAGTTCAACAATATGTCATGAAGGGCTTGTATGTGAAATGAATATATGTGTTACAAAATAGAATGAGCTAAGATTAAAATTTTAGGCAAATCGAACAAAATAACATCTTCTTGAACTTGCATTGTTTTTTGTTCATAAGTGAAATGTTCTTCGTTTTCCACCAGTTGTTTTTCCTAGATTGGGTTTTCTACGTGAATATTTATGTTTCTATGTTAGATACTTGTGCATTTTTTATATTTGTTTTGGTTAAATTTCATAACATTGATGAATAAGCATGGACATGAAGATATAATAACTTGAATATGGTAGTTTCATCATGTATGGTATCATATATAAAAAATCTAATTTTTATGTTATCTCTCATATATCATATCATATCGTATGATATAATTTTAAAAATATAATAAGAATATCTTCAATTGTTATATTATTATATTAAAAATTATTACAAATATTTTCGAAATTTTGAAATTTCTCAAATACATCCTCACCCTATTATCACTTTTTTAACAAGTATATTAGTGTATTAGTTTATATCGATAAAATTATTGATACGGATCAATATATATATTATCATATACTATGCCTAATATAATGTATCAAGTTTCAATACACCTAAGGTACAGATAGTTTTCCATGCACATAGAGTAGGGCTGGATTCAAAGCGAGTTTGTTCGGACTCCAAACGAGCTTTGCTCGAACGAGCCCGAGCCCAAACACACGAATCCAAATACTTAAATTATGAAACGAGCCGAACACGAACATGTGTTTAGCGAGCTCGACGAGCTCGAATCTGAGCCCGAGTTTGGGCTCACTAAAAACGAGTTGGGCCCTATTCAGACTCGACTCGGCTCGGCTCGTATCCAGCCCTAACATAGAGTGCCAACAAAGACAAATCAAATTAAGTTTGTCATGATCCTAAAATAATTCAATCTATAATCATTGATGAAATGGGGTCTATGATTGGGTCACAAACTGACCCAGACAAACCCAGATGCATCATTTTTAAGGTCCTGGCAATATATGTTTCCAGAGAGATCTAACCTGGATGATGGGTTGATTTCTTGAGATGAACAAAGCCTCTGAATGTGAACCGCCGACACATCTATCGAAGGATTCTTAGCAAGGACCTGCAATTTTCATCTGATAGTTTCCTAACAATTAGTTAGTGATGAATATGACTAATGCTTTAATATTCACATACTGATTCTTTGAACTAAGCCACAGAAACAATCGGGTTATATCAATTCAGAAGACTAAAGTCCAATGGCCGACTCAAAATGTGCTGTCCTGGTGAGATTGGTACTGATAAAAGTACTAAGAAATTGATTGTAGCACAACAGTCCAATGCCATGATGTGATTTTTCCTTGCCTAGCACCTTCTGATCATCATTTCAAGCACAATTATAAGCTTTCGATAGAAGATTTATATGAGTTTGGACTTTTTAATCTAAACAATTAGTTTTTTAAAAATATTTCTTTCAAAATTCATATTATTTGGTATTAAAGTTATTATCACCTCTTTTAATTGCAATCGTATAACAACTCCTTTTGTTTGAATTATTGAATTAAAACTACAGTTTGATATTAATTTGTTCAAGATGAGTTGAACCTCTAGCTCAAACTTGACTCATTCCAATCAAACCACATATTCAAGCCAGCCAGCTTAAATCAAATTCACCCCTAAAAATGACCCCAAAGATTGATTTTCAAAAATCACAGACCTGATGACATGCACTACACTGTTCGTAGGGGCTGGAAGAGCGCTAGCACACCACCGACCCCAATTGATATGCTATAAACTCAAGTCAAAGATGCGAGACTTGGAGGACTCTGACCATTAAGAACTGTATTAATGTTGAGTGTCGTAAAACCCCGTTTTAGCCATCAAACAGGTCTGACCATTGAGGACATGTATCAATTGTGACTTTTGTGCCACTACATAACAATCAACTAAGCAATAAGTACGCAAATGCGAACTCTCCATAAGGAGTTGCAGAAACCTGATAGAATAAAATGTGGCATACCTATGCATTAGAGACACAGAGGAAACAGGTTAAAGGTTGCAAAATGGGCCATTCAAAGAGATTTTTCTAACTTCTTGTGGAGTTGTCTGGATACCTTTTTCCCTGTATAAACAAGAAAAAAATTTTATTTATAAATGAACTTGAATAGACAGTACAGGCAAAGTTTGAGCTTAATTTGTTACTGACAGTGATGACAATGCAGCGGTTTCTGTCACAGAACTGGTGCTTGGCTAACCGCTGGAACACTGATTACCAGGAATTAATAACAGGAATCGATCACAAGCAACATTGGCAAGGATTTGTTATAATAATTTTAGGTACACAGTACACTTAATAGTTAGTCCAGTCAAACCGGTTTGAGTGGCTGGCTTAGGTCAATGTTTAAAGTTTAATAAGTCATTGGACCGGATCGCCTATGATTGCGAAACGTCCTGCTAAATGCATTTAGACACAATTTTGTTTGGTATGTTCACCACCTCAACAATTGGGAGAGAATGCACAGGAAGACAATTTGGTTTGTTTATTTAATATGTCATGAAGTTGGCCAAGATGAGAGAAAAAAAATTTACAATTAGTGAAAAACGAATCAAATTCATCTTGTAGGAAATATGTATTCCATACCACCCCTTGTTAAATTTTGTTTGATTAAATATTTCTTTTTGTTTATTTAATCTATCAACAATCCAATCAACGGTTAAATCAATCAAAATCCAAACAAACCCCTTGCCTTGGTCGGCTTTGATTTTCCTCAACAGGCACAGCAATGTGGTGGACCTGCGAAAAAATAAGCTAAACAATCACATACTAGTAAGGCGCAACCGAATCATAAATGTGTTGTGTCATTCTTACAGTGTTAAGATTGTTTATACGGTCAAATTTCCTTCCAGCTTCCACGAATCTTAACCAGCCTGTCAGCAACCGTCAACAGATTCAAATGAATTACTAAATGCTAGTATTTTTGACACTAACCAAGCGAATCGGGTCCATAGCTCAGTGGTAGAGCATTTGACTGCAGATCAAGAGGTCACCGGTTCGAACCCGGTTGGGCCCTTAATCTTATACTCCTATTTTTAATCTCTGGAAAATATCCCAAATCCTCATTTTTTAATCTGGAGAAAATATCCCGAACCAAAGTACATTCAGAAAATGCATATTATTCGCCAACCAAGAAAGGCAGACATCCCATATGCAAAACACGATCTCATCATATGTATAAAATTTAGAAACCAAAAGGCTCGAATATCTTCACATAAAATTTAATGCCTAAATCATCTACTTTACCTACTGTTATTTGTAACAATACAAAAGCACCCATAAAAGGACGTCCAAACAGTTGCTTTGCTTTTAATCTCAATTAACAACTACTCCACCACAAAATTTAAGCTATAAATTCCAAATTTAGTAACATTTTTTAGTAATTCTCATATAATCATGATCACAAACCAGAAGGTCAAATCTAAAAGAAGTTTGCATAAATATTTTTTGATCTCAAAATCAACTTTATCTACCGTATGGAACACTTTTAACAGTATGAACAAACTTCCATACAACACCTAAATCAATAGACTACTTTCCTTTCTACAAAATTTCACTTCAATTCTTGAAAAATAATTTTTATTCAATCATAATCTTGTAATGATAAACCAAAAAATTAAAAAGAAACCGAACCAGTTTGCATCGAGATTCTTGCAGTAGTTTCTCAACCGTTCGATGAAAATCAAAGGTGATAGTTCCTCGCTTAGGTCTTTCACAATTCATCTGGTGAATTCTACAAGTAGAAACAACAAAGTTAAATTCAAAATCAGAAACAGAAATTTAAAAAAAAATCCATAAAAACAATAAAACTACATGTGGTGAAATGAATATGTTTTTTGTGCTTTGTGTTCTTACTTCTGTTTTCGATGACGTTTGATTTTGAAGGGAATCGCGATGACACTGTGAGCTCGAACAATTTCCCTCCATTTCTTTTTTCTGATTTTGAACTTTTCGTGTTGAATCACGAATGTTCAAAATGGCGGTAAATTCGAATATATACTTGTACTCGGGCTAGAACATTTGAGCTTGGGCTGGAGGCCCATTGTTGAAAATCAACCCTATTACCAAATTTACCCCTTAAGTAATTTATTAAAATATGTTGAAACATATTCTAGTTGAGTTGAACCCAAACAAAGTTCATCAAAGAAGCCACTGAAAAAAAAAAAAAGGAAGGATTGTAAAAAATGAAAACGAAGAAAAATAATTAAAAATGAAGTCAAAAAATAAAAAAAAAATTATTAGAAAAGATAAAACTTGTTGACGAATTTCTGGCTCAACACAATCTTGAGGTCGGACTACCCCTACTAGAACTTGATTGTTTGAGGAATAACGATCCGATCTCAAGTAGCTCAAATTAAACTTACAAATATAAACATATAATCACATGATAATATATTATTATTAGTATCTAAATTTATATTCGTTATAAATGTACATAGCATTACTTTTTTTTACTAACACTACACAACATTTGGGGTTGGGCTAAAGTAACCCCAATACCAAATTAAGCACTTGAATAATTATCATAAGAGCAACGACATGTATACACATATTTGGTATATAATTTAGGTATAAAGACGATGTGTCATCATGTAATTAGATATTACTTTATTTTTAATTTAAAATCATCAAATCACATAATGATATATCATTTGTATACCCAAATTATATACCAAAAATATGTACGTAATTTTTTTTTTGTTATTAAAAACATGTAATTTTTAGAAAATAACAATATGACGGTACCAGACTATTATTTTCTTCATAAAAAAACTTTATTTCTCTTGTTAAAAGACCAATTTATTGAAGGGATAATTTTTTTATTTTTTTATTTAAAATTATTTAATTATATAATAATATTTTTTTTATTATTTATTTATATAGAGTATTATTACAAGTTGATTGGTTCCTTTAATCTCATAAAATTAAAAAAATGGGAAGCATCATATCAACATTTATGGCCCAACCAAATGGGGTCATGAACAAACAAATTATGCATCAAAGCATTATCTTCTACCAAACTTGATTCAATTTCAAGATTTGTGGAAATTCCAAGCAATGAAATACCCTTCCCTCTCACTTGGAAACAAATAGAAAAAAGGCACTACCCACATAGACACACACTCCTTGTCTACCAAAGAATTCTATTTGCTTGAGCTTGAATGCTCATTGTCTTTTTCTTTTTAGGCAATTTTTTTATTTTTTGATTTTTTTTTTGCTGATGTCACTATTTATTATTCGAATCGATTGTAAGTGTAAATTGATCATTTTGAATTCTAAATAAGTTTTAAATGACTCTTATTCGAGATTTAAATGAACCAAGTTAATCCAACCAGGATAATTTACTTTATTTTTTAAAAATAATTATTTTTAAAAAATAAAGTAAATTATCCTGGTTGGATTAACTTTTGTTTTGATCCTTTCGCTACCGACAAGCGTCAGGTTCTCAATATTTCCCATATTCTATCTCGAACAAAGTATAAGCTTGATGTTGGCAGTCAGCTCAAACCATCACAAAACAACGCACCTTTTCCAACTCTACAGGAGTGCATAGAAGCTTAACTTGCCTAACTGCTAAAGTTCTGAATTTTCCTGGAAAGTTCAAGGAAGTTTCTCGCTGAATTCCTTCTTCCAAAAGCACTTCTGAAGTGGGTTTAAAAGAAGGTGCTTTAGTTCAACTGGTAAGTGCCACAACACACAGAATACTCTCTCTATTACTCAAGTAATGTGTAGCTACATCTGGGTGGAGTTGTTTTTAGTTTCAGCTTGTTAGTGAGAAGTGGAGTTCTTTTAGTGGAAACCCATATGTTGTTTTGTGTTGATAATGAAGCCATCTAACTTACTTGGTCTGATTATGGTTTCAATTCTGTTCCTTTGTTTGCTTCTTATTGAGGCAAAATTGATGTTGCTATCATGCATTAATTAAGGAAATGATCTTCATCATCATCATCATAAGTTCATCATGTTGACCACCACTGTTGAGATCTTGCATTTGTTGGAAACTTGCTTGGTTAAGGTTTACTTTGTGTTTAGACCCATTGTAGTTGTTTCTGTTAATGTTTCCATGGAAAAAGATTGAAAAGAAGTACCAGCAAATCATAGATTCAATCAATGTTGACAATTTGCTTGTTCTTTCTGATGCTGTAGAGGGTTCTTTAATTATTTGCAGGGGTTATTCAGAGATACTGTCACCTGTGAGTGTTCAAAATTTGTTCTTTTTCCACAATGTACTAGGTTTTCATTTCGAAGAATTGTAGTTTACATATAATTGGTGGTGCACTTTTGCTAGATGAACAGAAATAGAGCTTAAGCTGATGTCTTGACAATAGATTACTTTGATAATTTGAGAGGGGTCTTAAAAAATCATTTATTCAATCAATGCTGACAATTTGCTTGTTCTTTCTGTTGCCCCAGAGGGATCTTTAATCATTTGCAGGTGTAATTCAGAGATAGTGTCACTTGTGAGTGTTTAAAATTTGTTCTTCTTCCACGTTGTACTAGGTTTCCATTTCGAAGAATCATCATTTACCTATAATTGGTGGTGTATTTTTGCTAGATAAGCAGAAATAGAGCTTAAGCTGATATCTTGATTGTAAATTACTTCGACAATTTGAGAGCTTATCCCTTGAAATGAGCTGCATCCTGACTGGTGTCATTACTTAAACTTTTGATGTGTCTGATCACTTGCAGGTTGTTTAATGGCCTCCAAGGGTACAAACCAGACCTTGCTCCCAGGACTAGCAGATCCACCACCTCCAAAAAGTAATGAAAAAGTTTCCAAGATAAGGCGATATCGTCGCTGTAAAAGTGCTCCGACAGCTGATTTTCTTCCTGCGGAAATTGGCTTAAACAACCTTCGACGCTCCGAATCCATTTTTTGGAAGCCTCATCCTCATTATCTGAGGTTGGCTGCATACTTGGGTGTGTATCTGAGTGCAGGCACCATGTGCTTCTTCAGCATTCAGGGACAAATCAAAGGAAAGAAAACAAATGGAATCTTGGATTCTGTTTATTTCTGTATTGTGACAATGACCACAGTTGGATACGGAGACCTTGTGCCAGATAGTGTTCTTTCGAAACTACTTGTCTGTGCTTTTGTCTTTATAGGGATGGGTCTAGGTGGTCTAATGCTGAGTAAAGCAGCCGACTACTTGGTAGAGAAGCAGGAAATCTTTCTGATTAAGGCCCTGCATATTCCTCAAAAACTTAGTCCAATGGATATGCACAAGGAGGTTGAAACACACAGAGTCAGGTACAAATGCATCTTGCATTTGATCATCGTTTTGGTGCACATCATTGTCGGGACAGTTGTCCACGCCTTTGTTGAGGACATGGACTTCGTCGATTCCTTCTACTGTGTTTGTTCTACCATTACAACACTGGGTTACGGTGACAAGAGTTTCTCAACGACTGGGGGTCGTGTTTTCGCAATCTTTTGGATCCTCACTAGTACCATGTCTTTAGGTCAGTTTTTCCTCCGCATTGCTGAGCTAAACACTGTAAAGAGGCAAATGAAACTGGTCAATTGGGTTCTTAACCGGAGAATGACAGCCGCCGACTTGGAGGCAGCTGATCTTGATGGCGATGGCGATGTTAGGTACATAATCTCTCATTGTTTCTAAATTCTTGTTTGCTAATGTTTTCTCCAAAAGTACTCTCTCATATTGCCTATTTTTTCAACAGTCCAGCGGAGTTCATCATATATAAGCTCAAAGAGATGGGGAAGGTTTGCGAAGAAGATATTTCACCGGTATTGAAGGAGTTCAAGGATCTTGATGTCGATCAATCAGGAACATTGTCGACTTCCGATATAATACTTGCTCAAAACCCTCAAACCAAATAGCTGAAGTTGATCCTCTTTGTAACATAAAACTAATGTCAACTTCTTATTGCCAAATGTATTCTCATAGACCGAACCTAAAATAAAATTTAAGAGACTAAGGTTAAATATAAAAAGATCAATAAAAAAATAAAATTTTATGAGTTATATCGATATTTTTCAAATGCTTCAATGAAAAAAATTCAAAACGAAGGGAGGCTCGGCCACTGTAAATCATGTTTGTGCTTGATGTTTGAGAGTTCCTCTGTCCCTTTTCATGAGGAGATAAAGTTTCTAAACCTTGACTTTGTGCTTGCTTACTCTCACAGCCACCATGGATTTCCAATATGATATCACACTTTTTGATTTTAACCCACTTGCCAACCTTTTAATTTCAATACGATATGATTTCACGAGATTACTCATTTTGACCGTTTTCGTTCATTGAACTTTACCTTTTTACTGTTTTAACTAAAGGTGTATTTAAATTAAACTCAGTTATCCAATTTGAGTTTTGATTAACTCAAATTCAGTTTAATATGAAGAGAGTTGAGTTTAAGTTTGGTTATGATACTTAATCGAATTTTAGTTGAGTTTAGTTTAATATTGTAATTGGATGAGAATGAACCAAAACGACATTATTTTGATTTATATTAGTCAAAACGATATATTTTAAATTTTATTGATAAAATAACATTATTTTAATTAATACAAATCGAATTTTTTAAAACTCGTGAGCTTAGCAAGTTGAACATCCTCAAATGCAAACTCGATCTGGAATATATAAACCTCATAGAGTCGACCTTGGTTTAAGTGTGTTCATTTTGAGTTGAATTAGCAAACAAAACAATATTGCTTAGAATCTAATCCTACTCTTAACAACCGTTATGTTATATTACTTTTTTAGGCACCAACAAGGTTAGATTTGATTGTATAAAACTTGAATAAACTCAATTTGAGATCCGTTTTGATTTTTAAAAAATGGCAAAGTTAGAAACAAAACTTGAAAGGATCAAAGTGAATAACAACAAAATATAGGGTGGTACAAGATAATAAAATATAAAAAGGCTCAAATAAATTTGAAAGTTTATTGATGTTTTACCTTTATTATAAGTTAAAAAAATTAAGTTAACTCTTTAATCTCCTCTTTTGTTCACTGATTTATAAGAGTTTGCTTGAAATCAGTTGGGGGTTGACAAAATAAGATTTAAATTTGATTTGAGGGTAAGTTTATTTTAGATTTAATTTAAATTTACTCAAAGTTAAATCAAATTATTTTATAAAAATTAAAAGTGTACATAGTTTAGTTTAATACAGTTTAAAAGTTTTTTTAAATTAAATTAAAAAACAACTTAAAAATTTTCAAAACTAAACCAAATCGTTTGAGATTTCAAATCAAATTATACTAAACTAAAATAAAAAATATGATTTGATCCAATTTAAATTATAATTTAAACCATAATATTAATATGCTATAATATACAAGATATACTATATGATAAAAATAAAAAATAATTTATATAATAAAATATATAAAATTAATATAATATAACAAACCTATCGTATAATATAAAATTTAACTAGCCTACCCCTCAATGTTAATTCAAGGTGAAAAAATCACGCGCATGGTCTTGGGTTGGGCGGTTCGTGGTCCCCCCCTAGGTCATAAAAGGTGTCGACATCCAAGACCAAGTGAAAATCAGTCAATCAATCGACCATGATGCGTGAATCTACTTGACCTTTTTATCGCTGCCAGCGATCATCAGAGTGGCAGTGGCCCACAATACCCACAGATCCACTGTTAACCGTACGAAATAATCAATTAAAGTCGGTTGATTATCATATATAATCGCCATCTCCGAGGCCCACAGAGCGAGTGGCGAACGTCCCAGATTCAACCTCCGATAATATTAGAATACATTCGTAGTATTTGAACATGCGTCTGCATGGCCCACTAAACCACTGATTAAACGTGTAAACTCAGTAAAAAATTTTAGCAACTTTCTATTATTAGCATCAATTAATATAATTATAGATTAAAAAATTATTAAAATAATTTTAATTTTACTTAAAAAATAATTTAAATAATAAAAAAATAAGGATTCAAAATTTTTCCCATAATATATTAAAATTAAAATTTTGATTTATTTTTCAATTTAAATAAAATTTTTCATTACAAAAAAAACAATATTAATTTTTAAAATAAAACTACATTCACTTTAATTAATATAATAACATGAAAAATACTTAGAGTTATTATACATAAAAATATTTAAATAAATAAATAAATTTAATATTTTTTATTATATTCAATCAAACATAATAATTATATACACCCACCAATTTTTATAAAATATAATAATAATTAATACCCAATAATATTTTATATAATATACCGATGTATTAATCCTTTATATTTTATAATAAAATATTAACGAAAGGACTATTCTCCACCTGAAATATAGAGTTTTATCAAGTTTTTTTTTGCTAATTTTAAAGATCTCATTTATTTATCTATAGACTGTTAAATTTAATTAAGTCCGTTAGTTATATCATTTTCTTTCTTATACCCTAAAAACTAACAATTTTATTTTAACCTAAGTTTTTAAAATTAGTATAGGCCCCCCTAGAGTTTTCAATTTTCATATTCAAATTTTCGATGCCATTTATTCTTCTCCGACGATCTCTAGACGATGTCTTTTTCTTTCCGATGTGACTTCCTTCTAAGGATTCTCTTGGGCATAGTCATCGGTGAAGAGGACCACCAAAAGAAGACCGTGCCAAAGTCAAATCAACAATCTATTAAGAGACCACACTAGGTAGTTCAGCCTCTCTATAAATCTAAACTCCACCCAAACATAAGTTGATGCTACCCAACTTAATTTTGACTTGTACTATTAAGACATTAAAACAAAGTTGGATGATTTCGGACAGATCTTAGTTGGGCCTTTTTCGGCTCTCTCGGTTCAAATTCTCCCTGATAGCCAAAGTCAGATCATTTGGTATTTCACTGCCTAAGTTATGATAAATTGCTAACCATGTCCCCACCGTTCATCACAATCAACATAATGATAAGCTTTTTTATTCTGCCGCAAATACTCTACAGTTCAGAACATTCGAAAAACAAAAGAGAGTTAGAAGAGATTATTACACACAAAATCTTCAACTAGCTAGAGCTTCCAGCAACTGGTTCACCTTCATCTTCACCTTCAGTTTCCGGGTGTTGATGTTGTACGGTTTGATCTTGGCCGGCAACGTAATTAAGGAGGTCTTCGGCGGCGGCTTTGTGGTGTTCGACGTGGGAGGCGTCGGAGGTGGACGGCTTGCCGAAGAAGACGACGGCGACAAGGAAGAGAGCAGTGGAGAGAAACAGAGGCCAAAAGTAGGCTAAAAGGGTGAAGAAACTTGGAGCGAAAATGACTAAAGAAAACAGCAAGCCTAAGAGAATGAGTGGGAACAATATGTGGACCTTGAACTTGAGAAGCTTTTCTTGGATCCCCATGGAGGGTTTTGCCTGAAACTGAAGACGGGAAGAGAGAGAGAGAGAGAGAGAGAGAGAGAGAGAGAGAAGGGATGATTGTAATTATTGTTATCGAGATTTCTGTTTATGTGAGATTCCCTCTGAGGTAAAATATGATTGCTTTCTTTGCGTGAGAGAGACGGGTAAATAATTTTGATCCCTAAGGTTTGACAAAGGATTTCTTAGTCTGCTAAATTTTGGAAATGCTTTTTTAATCCCTATTAAATATTGATGGATTCAAGTATGAGTTAGTTCGGGTTTTAATTCACGTTCCAATTAATCAAATCAAACTTGAGTTAAAGCTTCAATTTTAAGGGTGGATTCGATCTATTCTAAACAAAGTTAAGAATTTATTCAAGCTCAAATAAAAAACATAATATCTAATTTAAGCTCGAGTTTAAACTTGTGGATAATATCATCAAAAAAAAAATTGTTGATTGTGTGACTAGTATTATCGGATGAGTAAATATTATTGTCAATTGAATAAATAATGTTGTAGATAGACAAAAACACTTGTTTTAAATCAAGGTATTAAGCTAGAATGTTTAAACTCGATTCATTAAAGTCATGGATTCAATCCAAACCAATTTAAATTGAATTGATCTTTATCTAATTCAACTTGTTTGCTTTTTCAATGATATTATTCACTCTATCAATATTCTTATTCATTAATTCAAATAAACTTAAACTTAATATTATAAATTTGAACTGTTTTTTATTTAAGTTCAATTTAAATCCCGTTCTTAAAAAAAAATACAAGTAAGAAATTCTAAACTCATCTATTGTATTCGAAATGAAATACTTGAAAAGTAAATACTACCTTTTTACACCGCAATAAGATAAGTGAGGGCGTTACAAGCACTTCGTTTCAAAGTATTTGACAGAGATTTAAATTCTCTGGCCATAATTGATAATTGTCTACTAGGGGGGTTAAAGAAATTTTTAAATTTTACTGGACTGAATTTCTCTTCAATAGTTATGGGATGAACATGTGATTAACTCTCAATAGTATGGTTGACGTTTTATTCTTTCCAGATGCGTCTTCTCAGGTGGGTAAATTTTTTATTCCCACCCAATCTCAAGTCGCACTCACAGGAGATAAAAAAACTCAAACTTTCATCTATGACCAAATTATCGTCTAAATTTTTAGTTAGAAAGAGAAGTAAAATAGTTATTTTCCTATAAACTTTGAACTTCAAAATTTTTATCATTTCCTCCTGCAAGTTTAAAAACTAATATTTTAACACATCCTCAAAGTTTGAAAAATTTAATTTCACCACTAAAGTTTACTTCCTTCTCTGACCACCACCGACAGTTGACTCTTTCCATTGATCTTCCTTCTCCGGTTACAAAAGACAATGAAGGACAAACTTCGTCACCCAAATCTGGACGACAAAGTGTCATCTAGATTTAGAAGAACAGACAAAGAACGATGTTTCGTCGTCCTATCTAAACGACACGATGAGAGATAAAGCGTCGTCCTTCATCACCTAGGTTATGCAACGAGGAGATGGAGATCTCTTTGTCGCACCATCGCCTTTCACCAAGAGAAGAAGGAGGCCAAAGACAACTCCGAAGACGACGCTAGAAGATGAAGTTGAATGGTGGGGGTGAAACTGCTGTTTTTGAAAGTTATGAGAGACGACTACGTTTTGAAAAATATGAAAACTCTAGGTTTGGGGGTAAAAATAATACTTTTCAAAGTTTAAAAACTTTAGGTAAAAGTGAAATATTAGTTTCTAAAACCTAAGGGGGGTGAAAAGTAATAAGTTTTATAACTTTTAATATAAATAGTAAAATAACTATTTTACCCTCTCTTTAACAGAAAAAATTAACAAAAGTTTGGTCATAGGTGGAAGTTTGAGTTTTTCATCTCCCGTGGGTGTGACTTTGAGATTGGGCTAAAATTTGGGTGGGAAATAGTCCTTTTCCCTAAATTTAGTTAATAATTTACTTTCAAAGCCCCTCAATGGCAGCGTCGGATGGATACGAAACTTTAAATATTGTTCTGATAATTAATAAAATAAATAATATAAAAAATATTTTAGAATAATTACACCTTTAACACATTTATACAAAATAAAATATTATTATTTTTCTATTATTTCTATCTAAACATAATAATTATTTATATTTCTTAAATTTTATCAAACATAATAATCGTTTATATTTAGTAGACTTCTAAATAACTTATTTTCAAGGAATCATTACCTAAACTAAACATCTCCTAATAATGTTAATTTTTTTTTTTGCTTTAAAGATAGTTTGAATGTTAAAAAAAGAGGTTTCATGTATAAGTAGACATTGATTCAAATCTTATCCGATAATATTTTACTATTAAATTTTTTATTTACCTTGTTCAGTAGTTATAGGGTCAGTCACTAGTCTTGAGAATTGACCTACACGATATGATTAATTTCATTTTAGCCCCAAAAGGACAATCTAACTTAAATAAGATTCCTCATTACCAGAAAAAAAAAACCTCAACAACCACGTTGGTTGGTTTTGTCATCCAGGGATTGTGACTTTTATACCAAATTATGTGAATCTTGAGATAATCACCTCCCAAAAACTAACCTAGAATCAAAATATACCCTAATATAACGTCATGAGCTAGTTATGTCATTGGACAAACACTGTAGTATCAACGTTATCACTTATATAACATGATTACAACTAAAAGTCGTGATTATGGGTAAGATACCAAATAATACAAATTTGAGGAGAATCACAACCTAAAAATTAATTTTAGAGATTAGAGACCAAAGTCATATAAACTCTCCAACAAAAACTCATACTTTTTGACTTGAGATCCAAATAGCATATGTTGGATGTAAGATAGATATTCATATTTCACAATATATGAACCTGTAATTAAGATTATAGATCTAAATGGTATCTAACCATAATAAGATAGGTTTAATATCATATGAGTAGGTTTAAAAGATTTGCCTCGATGAATCAAAACGATTCATTTTGGTTCAACATGAAAATTCAACTACATTGCATAGTTAGAATCCATGTTGTATATTTGAATGTAAAGATGGATTTAAATTGAGTCGATCCTGAAGTTGACTCGAGCATGGATTGAATCTATAACATCCAGTTTGAATTCGATCTTATTTAAGTTGATTTACAGTGTCACTAAAGAGTTATTGACAAGATGAACAATGTTACCAATATAATAAACAATATCACTAAATAGATAAACAAGCAAATGTTGATCCTAACTGTCAAGTTAAAGCTCCAACTCAAAATTAACTTATTCGAATTGAAAAATAAATTCAAACTGAACCAATTTGGATCAGATGACATTCTTGTTCGAGTAGTTAAATCTTACAGTTTGTATATATAAAAATTATTCCCCTACATTCCACTGAAGATGTAAGAGTAAACTTTAAAATTTTAAGGGTTAACTGATATTATACTAAAGCTCATTGAGCTGAATAACGTGAACTCAGCTTGAGTATAAGACTCAAGCCACTTAAGTTTGAACTTGGCTTGTTTGATCAAGACAGTACTCAAACTGCATCACTTCCAAATTTACCTGAATCTTAATTATTTCTTTCATAGCTAATTAAAAAAAATATAAGACCGGTTTAACAGACGCATGAACTCAAGAATTTGGACATATTAAACTGTCCATTCAAAATAAGGGTGAAAAATATTAGTGTGTACCTTATGCAATATTGGCAACACAGAAGTACAACTTGATGCCTCAACATAAAACCAGAAACCAAAACAATGCCTTGACTTAAAAATTTTACTTTTGTCATTGCAGAAGGTTTAACTAGGCACTTACTGTTGAAATACATGAGCTCAATAAAAGTTACCTCCAGAGAGATTTATGTTTGTAGGATAGTTATTGCCACCAAGTCTGTCAACAGATAAATATCTGATGCTAACAAAAACTCCACTCACTGGGGGTTCCATTTCTCAAACTGAGACTCATGGCAATGTTGGTCTAGCCAGTCTTTGGAAGTACCCTTTGACATGTTGATGCCTACTTTTCCAGCGCCCACAAGCTCTCTCAGAGTTTCAACCTTATTCTCCCGGCCTGTCCCACCAGACTTCCTATCTGCTTCCTTCAGTTTCTGCTTAAATCGCTGCTTACGGCTGGATAAGCTCAGATCTTGCTGCTTTGATTGTGAAGGTGGAGCACCATGGGGTCCCAAGTAGATATTCTCTTCCTTCTTGCCCTGGACATGTGGAATAAACAAATGTAAGATTTGATCAAGTGCTAGTATGATGAAAACTTCATGATATAAACTACGTTGCCTAAAAATGATCATTTTAAAGATATACAAGGCACAACTAACCTTCGAAGAAAGAGGTTCTGATACTTTCTCTTCTGCAGCACCAGGTTTGCTTTCACCCAGGTCTCCTATTCCCAAGCTTGGAATCACAAATCCATCAGTGTCTAACACATCAAGAAGAACAGGTGAACATTAACGTCAATTAATGGAAAATAACATCAATCTAAGGCAAAATTAAATTACTACTTGAAATTGTTGAAACATAACCCAAAAAGGCATTGAAAAAATCTACCCATTTTCATATCCAAAAAATGTATCCTAAATATTTCAAGTAACACAATCAGGAACTTTACGTGTTTCCATGCAGCAACTGTTATCTCATCTAAAGGGTTCAGAAAACAAACAAGCCATAAACTTAAAGGAAGAGCAGCAATTGGTTATATAAAATCCCTATAAGTAAAACTAAAAGTATAGATATTTTTTACTAATCTACCATACAAACTAACGCAACAACATGTGATTAATTGATTTTTAAGTTAAAAAAAAAATTATATTATCCAATCACATATTATAACGTCAATTTGTATGAGCACGTTGGTAAAAAATGTTCATATATGTAGTTTTATTCAATCCCCATAGCTTCAATTTGGCCCAACACAAGAAAAAAAAAACTGTATAATTAGAAAGACAAGTCAAGCAATGTTAAATGTTCAATCCATGAAATATAAACAATCATATATTTACAAAAAATCCACCACTCAATTCTCTCCAAAAAAAAAAAAAAAGGCTGCCATAATGCACTGTAAACAACAATATTACTTTGAATTCTTTCAAGCGTCAAAATTATTGCATTTGGAACACGAATTTCACATATAAAATCAACAAAAAAAAGAAAATTTCAGAATCAGAATCAACATACCCAATCACCCACCAATTAAACTCAAATCAAAGTTTATCAAAATACAATACACACAACCTAAAATTCAAACTTGAACAAATAAATTCCTTCAAATATCATTTTTATGCATTAAAAAGGTAAAAAAATAACATAGAAAAAGTATCCATATAAAATATAATCCAATGAATATATATATCAAACAAAGATTTTTTTTTTTTTTCCAAATTTTCCAGCTTTTTTCTCGGGAACCAGATGGAAAATAGACAAGGGCATAACTATAATTACGTACCCCACTCATCTTCTTCTTCAACTGGAGGAGTGGTGTGCACTGGAGAGTGTTCCATGAGACGCTGATGATCATGGATTTCAACGGCCAGAGGGCGCTAAAGCCCAGAGAGAGAGGCGATCAGATCAAATCAATCACCCACACTAAACCCCTGAGCAAGCAATTTGTGACCGTCGGAATTTATAGGAGCTCGAATAGTGAATCCAAATGAAATTACAAATGAGGAATAAAATTCCTTTTCTAAAAGAAAGCATAGGGACCGCAAGAAATTTTAACCTTTTTTTTTTTTTAACATCACCATAGTTCCCATATTGCCCTTTTGCTTGGGATATGTTTGGTCGTAGGATGGCGCGGTGTTGAGGGTAATTTTGTCATTTTAAATTTTAAGATTTGGGGGAGATTTATTGGTTATAGAAATGCGGTGAAACATTTCTTTGAGGTCCCAAAGTCTTTGAAGTGATTATTTTTATCTAATAAATTTAAAAAACTCAAATAACTAAATTAATGTTGTTTATTATATTTGGCTAAAGGTTTTAGTGAGTCTAAATAATTTAAAGGTTTGTGTTTGACTCATTTTTAGCTTTTTAAATTTTTGCAAATTGTTAAGAGCTTACTTACATTTCTTCTTAGGCCAAAGGTCTATCTCCCATCCAAGGTATGTTGTATTTCTAAGTTTATTTTCTTTAACTTTAATAATATCAAATACTCACTCATGAATAGTTAAAATTAACGGTAGTAAGAGCAAAATAGTTATTTTCTCTATAATATTAAAATAAACTAAAATATAATCTCTTTTTGCCCCCTAAACTTTAAAAACTAAAATTTTTTCTCAGTCTAAGTTTTAAAAAATAGCAGTTTCAACTAAGAGTTTCGTTTTGAAATCTCTGGCGTCATCTCTGACTCTATTACCGGCGACCTCTCCCTCTTAAAGCATTCTCTCCCTTCAACGGTCTCTCTCCTCCTATTTGAATGCTCGATCGGTGTCGAAGAAGCGATGAAAGACGAAGAGCTTCGTCGGGGAAGACAAATTCGTCTTCATCTTCCCAGAAGTCAGCTTCGTCTTCGTCTAGGAAGATGAAGAGCTTCGTCTTCCCCTATGAAGCTCTTCATCTTCCACCACTTCTTCGACGCCGATTGGACATCCAAATGGAAGGAGAGAGACCACCGGAGGGAGAGGTCACCGGAGATGACGCTAGAGATTTCAAAATAAAATCCTACAGTGAAACTGTCATTTTTTAAAACTTAGGCTAAGAAAAACTTTTAGGAGGGCGAAAAGAGATAAAATTTCAAAAGCTCAGGGTTTTGTTAATTTTAATTGCTTATGAGTAGTTATTTACTATTATCAAAATTTAAAAAAAAAAATTTAAGAATGTAGCATATCTTAAACAGGAAATAGTCCTTTAGCCTTCTTCTTATAAGAATCCAATATAACTCGTCATACTTTCGAGCCTCGATAAGACTCATAAAATTTTCAACCGAGCCAAAGTTGGCGGTGCCAAAATTGTGTGGCTGTGTCGGCTGCCCAACAAACATCATTTCATCCAATGCACGAGAGAGATCATTGATTTGGGGCAAAGTCAATCTTCGCATTATAATACTTTGGTTTCTTGCACTTAATTTGCCTTCCACTAAGCCACCAACTCTATCTAGTAGGAGACAATAAAGCAATTTTGACAAACTTTTGACAAGGGTTGCCAAACATGAATAAGCTTGTACTCTAAATAGTGAATTTGAAATTAATAAACTAAAAATAAAACTAAACTAAATGTTCGAATCAACTCAATCTTGACTCTTTTATGAATATGAGTTTAATTCTTAACTCAAACTCAATTTATTAGATTAGAGCTTGAACAATTTAAATTGAATCTAGCTTTATATATAAAACAAATTCATTAAACTCCTCGTTGTTATATCCTCGAGTTATGTGTTATTTGTCATAATTTTATATTATTTATTATTAATTTAGAATTACCTTATCTATAAACGCCAACGTGACTCAAAATAGTATGAATTTTGTTGATTTGATTCCCGACATTACCATCCAAAAGGTCTGTAATGTGCAATGGGCAAACATTGTTATCTGAAGATTTTGAGCTCCTTCATGCCCGAAAAAAGGGACCTCCTATGCCATTTATATGATTATGTTTTTGTAAGTTTTTATTGCAGACAAAAGAGAACGGGTTGGCCATTATTACTGAGGAACTTTCGGTTTTTTGGCAGACAATTGGTCTTGTCTTGACTTTGTGTTATTTCTACCTTAAATTTATTTGATAACATGAAATGGCATTTGAGTTAGATAATTTTTCAAGGGTCAAATTAATTATATCGAATAAAATAAATTTTAAATTTAATAATTAGTTTCATAGTTATCGAACCAGGTAAATTAAGAGTTTGATTTTGATATATTATCATAAGAGATTTAAACTCATATTTTTTTATACATAAATTTTTTTTTTTACCACTTAAGCTACATCTCAAGGTATTTTAACTTAAATTTTTGTACTCCATAATATGACCGTCTTCATGTGAGTGAGATTTTAAGCTTAACGTGTGTTATGTATAAAACTGCATGAAAAATTTTGGATGGTTGATTGTGAGAGGTGTCAAACTAACGATAACTTAATGTGTGAGGGAAAGTTGTTGGATTGTTGCATGTTGTGAAGGTCCGATTAATAGTGTATTGTTTTTATTGATAATTGGTTAAGAAAAGTGTCGAACCACTAATGACTCGATATGTGAAGGGAGATTATTAGATTGTTACGTTTCAAAAGATTATTGGATTGTTAAAAAATTAGTGTAAGTGTGTGAGTGTGAAAGAAAATTAGACTCATTAAACTAGTTGAACAATCCAATAAAACTTACCGATATGTTAGGTTTCTTTTCGAAAAAGACCAAAATTTTACTGGGTTTTTGATAGATACTCAGAAGTGAAAAGGGCTTTGAAATGCTCCACCGCTAATTGTATTTGCTTTCTTCTTTTTGTTTAGTCTTTATCAAAAATCTTTTGAGGCCATTTTAGGATCTCTAGACATGGAAAAACTAGCCAAAGTTGAAAGCTTTTCTTCACTGGTTTTGTCAAAACCTTCGTTGTCTTTTGTTGCAGCTGTCTTTCTTCTTCCTTCTTTAGTCTTCACTTATCTGCCAGGCTCTGGCTTTTCTCATTTTGTAGTCACAGTCACAATCCCAATCCTGATTCTCTCAACTTCTATCCTTGTCACATTCACCAAGAAGAAAAAGGAGATAACCCTTTTGGAGAATCAAGTTCAAGATGGAAAATCCAGATGGGATTTAGCAGGAGACCTTGCTGAGAAAAAGGCTGAGAGGAAACAACAAGAAGAAATACAAAATGTTGCAGAAGAAAAAGCTGCAAAAGAAAGGGAAGTTGTTGGCCTTACTCGTGAGCCTGCTGGGATTCTGATGAATTCAAGAGATTCAGTCTCAGAAGGTGATGAAGATGAAGATGAAGATGGGCTCATTGAAATTACCATTCCAAACTCAAAACCTTCTGAATTCTTGCCTCAATCCATCTTCTATCAACAAGGACTAATGGAGCTTTTGGCAGACATCAATGGGGTCAATGAAGAAGAAGAAAACTTGATAGAAATTGACATTTCCATGGGCTCCATCAAGTATTCAAGGTTTGAAATTGAAGCATAAAATCCCCACTCAGATTTTGTTTGTATTGTTTTGTAGCATTTTGTGTGCTTTGTTTTAGATTCCTTTGTTTCTAAAGTTCACACTAGATTTTGTCACAAAGAGCACTTTGTGACCAGTTTTCATTATTCAAGTGAATGGCTCTACCCCTGATATGGCATACCGTTAACACCATGGGCTGCAAACGAGTTGGGTTGACTCAACCATTATCGAATAGAGTTTGAGTTTGAGAGGCTTGAGTTTGGTTTTCGAATTGAGATCAGGCTTTCTGCTGTTTGGCTTGGTGAATTTATAAATCCATGACATAGGGCAAGTATTATACCAATAAATTTTTAAAAGTTCAAAATAAAATACTTATATTTTTACTCGTTAACTTGGAATATATAGGGTAATTAATAAATATATAAATTATAAAATTTAAATGCAGTTTCTCAAGTCAAGTTCAAGTCAATCATTCTTATCTCGAACTCTAGTTTAAACCTACAGCTTCTGAATTCGTCAAGTTTTAGTTTAAACTTTGTATAAATCTAATCGAGTTGATTGCAACCCTAATGACGCCCACATTTTAAGTGAATAGGAGTTGAAGTTAACCTATTTTTTTATAAACAAGCGCAATTGGTATAACATAGTACTAAAATTCGATATAATCAATTTAATATAGATGAACTACTTGAGTATTACAACTAAATTTGATCTAAGTCGAGATTGATGAGATAAAGTTTGAACTTAGTTTAAAAATAATTTTACTTTAAATTTGACCAAAATTAACTCAAATTCAAATATTCATACCAGTTTAAACTTTGTTGATTTTATAAAATAAACCCGATACTTGACTGAAACCAACTTGTCCAATCTAAGCTAGAATTTAGGTTCGAACAGCTCAAATCACATCCAATTATAATAGTTAAATGGTTTGTATTTGAATAAGTTAAAACTGTATTACTTAATTTAACATGATGTGTATCTGATACACCAACTCCTTTCATCATCATCTATGTATATTTTCATAGGGATCTAAATAGCAATAAAATTATATATACTAATTATGAGTATTAATTTATGTATCAGTGGTATTATCCAATTAAGTAATTTTAATTAGAGATAAAATAATATTAAATTATATGATGATTTTATTTTTTACTTAATATTTTATTATAATATCCGAAATATTGATTATTGACTTAGCATAACATTTTATTATCATTTTAAAAAATTAAAAAAAGAACCACATTTTTTAATTAATAATTGTCATTTTATAATTAAATTATAAAATTCCCTAACCACATTCTTCCCGTGGGCCACGCTATTCCCATAGATGCCTGAAATACAACTGAAACGAATATCTACCCACAGCCGTCAATTTTCCCGATGCCCTCCAAATGAAATCTCAACCGTCAAACTGTTTCCCCACCTCGAACTTCTCCCTCCATCCGACGTGGCAATTAACTGTATTTCAAATCCGGATTTCACGTCCGACTATATAAAGAATTTCACGAAAAACAAATCTGATTTCTGAAATAAATACTAGACCAAAAAATTAAAAAAAAATGTCGAACACTGAAAGGGAAGCAGAGAGAGCTCAGAGACCGGTTCGCCTTCGAGATTTGAATTTTAATTTTTAAAATATGTAAGTAGTTTTTTACTTTTAGCATCATAATTATTTTTTTAAAGGTTCGATTGGCTTGCAATTTGTGTAATTTTGATGATTTTTGTGAGTATTTTATGTGTATTTTTTTTAATTTGGTTTTGTGGTGTTATGTGTATTTTTTTAAGGTTAAGATTAGGGTTTCTCAGTGTGTACTTTGGATTTTTGTTATTGTGGTGAAATTGGTGTTGAGGCAGTGATTGGTCGCTAGAAAATGTGGGATTTGAAGAGAAAATTTTGACGTTTGGGAAGTAAGGTTTTCTCTGGTCTAAGGTGTGAAAAAGTTGATTTTTTTTCGAAATTCAGCTTGATGCGCTTGTTCTTAGCTTTGGTACAGTTGGGTTCGGAGAAACAAACCCTAAAATTTAGGTGTTGATGTTTTCTGAAGTTCGTGTAACTTTCTTAGTAACCTAACAGAGGTTTTTTTTTCATTTTTTTTTTTGGTATGGGCTTCAATTCCTCTGGTTTTCCCTGAATTTGAATGATTTTTGTGTGTTCTTTTTCAATTTTGGTTCTGTGGTGTTTTGTGTTAAATTTTTAGATTAAGATTAGGGTTGCTCTGTGTGTATTTTGGGGTTTTGTTATTTTGGTGAAATTAGTGTCGAGGCAGTGTTTGGTTGCTGCGAAATGTGGAAATTGAAGAGAAAATTTTGACATTTGGGAAATAAGGTTTCCTGTGGTCTAAGGTATCAAAAGGTTGAATTTTAAAAAAAAAAAAAATTCAGCTTGATGCACTTGTTCTTAGCTTTGGTACAGTTGAGTTTGGAGAAACAAACTCTAAAATTTGGGTGTCCATGTTTTCTGAAGTTTGTGTAACTTTCATAGTAACCAAACAGATGGCTTTTTTGGCATGGAGTTTCAATTCTTTGGGTTTTCCCTATCTGAGAGCTTGTTGAAGCTTTTTTGGACAAGTAATTGTTTTTTATCTTTATTTTATTCAGTGTAGTAGTCCTTTTTATAACATAAATTTTCAGTTACTCTGTTGTCTTGATATGAATTTAATTGAGAGATTATTACTTTTTTATGCAGCTTTTTGTGGCATTGAGTTGAGGAAGAAACTTATCAAGTTTGGTTGGAAGTGTAAAGGGGAGATCACTTATTTTAGCAATTACTCTGATTTGATTGAATATGGGTGAGGAAGAAACGAAGAATGATGTTCCTGAGGTGACGGCCAATGGAAAGACTAACTCAGTGGAGAAACCGTCAGAAACTGTGGTGGAGAAAAAAGAGATTAAGGAAGACAAAGGACTAAAAGAAATGGAAGAAGATGCAAAAGATGATGGAGTGAAGGAAATGGAAGAAGATGCAGAGATGGGTAGAATGAAAGAAATGGGGGAAGATAAGAAAGATGATGCAGGGAAAGAAATGGAGGCAGAGAAGAAAGATGCTGAGAGAGCTGGTGAGAAAGTTGAGACTGATAAAATGGAGGAAGACCCAGAAATCAAGGAAGAGAAAGAAGCCAAAGGAGAGATGGAAAAACAAGTGGACAGTGAAAATGAGGAACCGAAAACTGAAGATGGTAAAGAAGAAAATGGCTCTAAAGAGAATGATGAACAGAATGTTAAGGAAGAGGATGTAAATGAGAAGGCTGATGGGACAAAGGAGGAAGAGCGTAAGGTAGAAGAAAGTAAACAGTTGAAAGGGTCAGCAAAGCGTGGGTCAAAAGTTAAAGGACAGAAGCCAAAGGTAGTAGATGAGAAGGAGCCTGAGCAAAGGACTCCTTTTACTGATCGCCCTGTGCGGGAGCGGAAATCTGTTGAAAGGCTTGTGGCCACCATCGAGAAAGATGCTGTAAAGGAATTCCAAATTGAAAAGGTTTGGTTTTTTATTATTATTTAAAATTTGTTTTTATTTGGTTAATGTATTTTCTTTTTTCTATAAATATTTGATTGTAATGTAATTTTAATATGGCAGGGACGTGGTACCCCATTGAAAGATATTCCTAATGGTATGGGCTCTATTTCTTCTTTTGGATTTGTACTGGCTATGCTTGTGTAAAGGTCATAATAAATTTTCTGGGAAAATTGTAAAATATTTATTGGCTCCAGTGTATAAAACTATTATATGATGCTGTGGAAATTAAAATAGGTTTTTCTTCTTTTAAAGTGAATGTTTGAAAATTTGATTTACTTTCATACTCAAAAAGCTTCATTAGTGGAGATTGGACTCAATGTGGGAATAATAATAATAATTCGGATGACTTTTTTATTGTCCCATGGTAACATGGTGACAACTGATATTGATTATGCTCTACCTTAAAGGTGTTAAGTTTATTTAGTGGATGAAAATACCTTTGCTATGGATATCTACATGGTACATATTTTTCCAGGTTCCTTTCCTCTGGGAATTATTTGTAAGGGCTCTGAGAATTATTTTTAAGCTCTTTTTTCAATATTTGATATCATGTTATCAATCATGGTACAATTGTTTGTTATAACTCTAATGAGGTTGTAGTTATGTCGTCTTTATTGTTATATTTGTCTTTCTGTCCATCATAAATCTTATTTACTGGTTTATCAAAGTGCTTGTAAATCGATGGAAACTTGTCTCTTTGCATCTTTTCCATATGGATATGTATGTCAATGCATAACTGTGGATGAACCATTTGACATCAGAAATCTTTTCTGCTTCAGTGGCATTTAAGTTATCTCGAAGGAAGACTGAAGACACCTTCAGACTGCTTCATACAATTCTCTATGGAAGAAGGGGAAAGGTAATTTGAGAGTTGTTCTTTAACTTTGCTCCATTGTCAATTTCTTATTAGAATGCATATTGAGTTGTTGACAAGGATGTTGTAAACAGATGCAAGTGTTTGCTCACTTCATGAAAACCTAGAACAAAAGATGGTTTTGGAGCTCTTTGTTTGTGTGTCATAGCAGATGATTTATTGACTGTGGTAGACCTATTTTATGTGATTCCCATTCCTTTCATTTGCAGGCATCTCAGATGAAAAGCAACATATCTCGTTTTTCTGGATTTGTGTGGCATGAAAAGGAGGTAAACTACAATTTTATGAAGTCACTCGGTTGTTTCTATGTACATTTTCTCAGTTTTAAGCTATAGCACATCTTAGGGAATTAATTTCAAAAAATTATTATGTAATGTTTAAATGGTTGGTTTGGCTTTTGACACGGTGGTATGATAATTGGATTTCACGCACTTTGATAGTTCTAATTGTTTTGTTCTTGCAGGAAAAGCAAAAGATCAAAGTGAAGGAAAAATTTGACAAGTGTAATAAAGAGAAGTTGCTGGAATTCTGCGATGTGCTAGACATTCAAATTTCCAAAAACACTAGGAGGAAGGTTTGTTAATTTTCTAGTTCTGCCTGCTAGTTCCAGACAATCTGTGTGGCCCCATTACTTTATTTTTTGTCCATATTTTATCCTGTTAGTGGAACTATGTCATTGGTTTAATTGAGGAAAACAAAATATTGTTTTTTTATTAGTTAGTTTAACTACTGTGTTAGGATCCCAAGTGCAAGATATGAGACTTGGATCCCACATTGAAAAGTATGGGCAACTAGTGTAGGGTTTATATGGCTTGGACTCTCCCATCTCAATAGCTAGCTTTTGAGGTGTAGTTCTCCTAAAGTTCATATCATTTGGTATCAGAGCCATCACCGTGTCTCCTAGTTGCAATTGTGCGGCACGGGTGGTGACACTGGCATTGTAGTGTTCACCCGGGGCTAGCAAAGAGCTAGCGCACAGCCAGCCCGCGTGGGCACCGGGGCTGCGGAGCGCGATGGTATGTTAGAATTTCAAGTGCAAGGTATGAGACTTGGATCCCACATTGGAAAGTATGAGCAACTAGTATGGGGTTTATATGGCCTTGGACTCTCCCATCTCAATAGCTAGCTTTTGAGATGTGGTTCTCGTAAGGTTCGTATAATACTGTCTTTGTGTGCAGTACTCACAGACAATCATGTGAATAGAATATCCAGCTCTTCTGTGGTTTTGTCCATGATTCTGTTTGATAAATTTCCTTTAGGAAGAGAGTTTAGTGATTTAGCCTGCCTGAATTTTATGTTAACATATGAGTTGATTGCTTCTTTAATGAGCTTAAATTAAATTGTATGTGCAGGAAGATATTGTCACAAGTCTGATAGACTTTTTGATGGCTCCTCATGCCACAACTACTGAGCTACTCTCTGAGAAAGAGGTCTGCTGCTTTAAAATACTGAAATTTAAGCTTACATGTGGTTTCTGGTCTGGCATGCTTTTTATTTGGACTTTTCTGTTGGTAATTTAGTCAAGAGCAAGCCAGAAGCGGAAGAGGGTAGGCAAACAAAATTCATCAACTTCTGAGAATGCATCTTCAAAACGTTCTGCGAAGGTACCATTTTTTTACAATTGAAATCAGAAAGGTGATTTTTTATTTTTACATTGTACTATAATGGGGGAAATTCCATGCTTGAAATTTTTTCTTTTTTGGCTGTACTATATATAGTCAGTTAGTGTATCTGTGGGTACTAGGTGGCTGTGTTGTAATAAAGGTCTAGGAAGGGGTTGGTGTAAGGGTTAAAAGAAAGGCAGATCATGCTTACTATCGTCTTACTTTTGTGCTAGTGGTAACTGAATTATTTTGTCTTCAGATAGTCTGTAGCTTATCTTAGAAATGAATGAAATAAGCTGAGAAAAAAATAAATTAGGAACATCAGAGGGTTTGTACTATGCAAGAATTAAGTGTTTAATTCTGTCTATTTGTCTTTTTTCATTTCTTTTTTCATAGAGTCGAAGAAAGGCTGAAGATTCTTCAAAGAAGAAGAATACCTCAGACTCGGAGGATGAGTCTGAAGGTGAAGAGGAAAAGGAAGAAGAATCTGAACAAGAGGAAAAAGAAGAAAATGGTGTTCCTGAGCCTTCTGATGATGGGATTCCTGAGCCTTCTGAAAGTGAAGACAAAAGTGAGTCTGAGGATGAATCAGAAGAAGACGTGAAGAAACGCAAAAGAAGTTCAAAGACCCCAACTAAAAAGGTATCTGCTGGAAAAGCTGGGGCCAAGAAAATTACAGTCACTAGTAAGTCCAGTCCACCACCGAAAAGAACACCGAAGAAAGCACCATCTAAACAATCCAAGGCCGATGAAGTCAGTCATACTAGCCCAAAGGTATTCTCAAGAAAGAAGAAAAATGAAAAGGTCACCAAGGAAAACACTACAACTTCGACAAAAACTACTCCCAAGGAAAAAACTGGTGAAATAACAAAATTCTTCTCAACCTCATTTGGTTATTTATTGTTAACTATATCTTTTTCTAATTTATGCTGAAAAGCTTCTCCTTGTTTTTAAAGGAAGAAAAGCTGTGAAAGGTAAGGATAAAGCTGAGGATGAGAAACTGAAGCCAAGTGATGAGGATATGAGAGATGCAATATGTGCGATTCTTAAGGAAGTGGACTTCAATACGGTAAGATTTGATTACTGCAGTTCACTATTTTGTTGTCTGTATAGATTTCCTTATTTCTTTAGTTCTTTAGTTGGTTCTGAAACTTTGTAGGGAAATAAATATGTAACTAGGGGTTCAAATGAACCAAGCCATGTAGTGCTTGGCTTGAGTTCAGCTCAAGATAGAAACAGCTAGCTCGAGGCTAACCAAGCTGATAAGATCTCAGTTCGAGTTCGAGACAGAAATGGCTAGCTCTGGCTTGAGCTCGACTCAAAAAATTACATTTTAATTTCTTAATTTTCAAAAAAATATTTAAATTTCATAACTTATATATTTATCCCCAATGTTCAAACGTCAAAGCTAAAAAAATAAGATTTTAAAGTGGTAAATGTAAGATTTGAGATTTTTAGGGGCTTATTGATATTTTATGCAAACTGAGCTATGAGCTGGCAAGCTCATTGAGCTAGCCAACATCAAGTTTGAGCTCGGCTCAAGAGCCAAACTCAATCTGCCATCTCCTCAGCTTGCTTGCAGCCCTGTATGTCACCAAAATTCCTGCTTTTTAATATGCAATAATTTACTGTCTTGAATTGTCTTCACTAAGTTATTTCTTTCCCCTTGCAGGCTACCTTCACAGACATTTTGAAACAACTTGGTATGCACTTGTCACTTCTATTTTGTTGCACTGATTTTGTACTCGTTTGGATCCTGTCATCAGATGGTAACAGTTAATGGTCTAAAACTTGTAAATTTGTTGCTGACAACTAGACTTGGCGCTTCTGTGCAACAAGCCTTAATTGCTCTAGTAAAGTGACCAAAGGCATTAAACAATGCTTCAGTTCTATAAGTCTCTCTTCAATATATAAATCTATAAGTGGCCCACTCCTTCAACCATCGCAAGTCCAATTAAAAAGGGTTTTAACTCTGATAACAAGATTTGTTTGTGCTGTCTATGTTTACTCTGAATGATAAAACCTTGAAATATATAGAATGGGAATGTTGATAAACAGATTTTAGGATAATGAGAAATTTTTCCACTTTTCAGCTATTCGATTTGACATGGATCTCACTTCAAGGAAGTCATCTATAAAGCTCATGATCCAAGAAGAGCTCACAAAACTAGCCGATGAGCCTGATGATGAAGATGAGGGAGGTGATGCTGAGAAAGATGAAACCCAGTCTACTGGCCAAGAGGTTGAAGCCTGATGATCTTCGAATGGGAACATGACTGCAAGAAATTGTTGTAGGTATTTAAGCCTCTTGGATCCCTCTTTTGAATTTAGTTGTACCACATGTAATATTTAGCCTGTTTCCATAAAGCTGGCTGTAATTTATTATATTAGCATTAATTTGCTGGCGGTTAAGCTAGAGATTAGTGAAAACTAGAGAAGATGGTGCTACTCAAGTCTTTTGTGCTGCAGAAATGCTGCATGTTGTGTACACTATAACATAAACATGAATCTGTAGGAATTCTAACCAACCTTTTGTGGAGTATAAAACTAAGACATTGAGAAACTTTGCCATTGGTAGTTGCATATGTTATGTCTTGCTTTATTTATTATTACATCTTGACACATGATGGTTCCTCAGTCAGCTGATTTGTGACACCTTTGATGGATACGAAAATTGCTCTTGTCAATTCCCACTAATTTAGCTGACAATTGTTTGTTGCTTTAGAGAATAATGTATTAAGGCATGGAAGGTGATTTAAAGTGCCATTGACTTGGTATTAATTTTTTCGGTTATACTTATTTAGTATTGTATGATTGAATTATTTTGAATTAAAAATAAAATAATATTTAATTATATTAATGATTTAAAAAATGGAGCGGATTAATAGCTGATAGTTACTTGATGGAGACCTAATGACTAGTTTGGTCTGGGTGTTCCAATGTAATGGTTTGAGTCATTAAGACTGTTTTGGACTATTAATCAGATGGATCACATCGATTTGTGGTTCTATTGCGATTAAAAGCTATCTTTGATGTTGATGTTATATTGACATGACATATGTTGATGTAGACATTAATATGATGTCATATTGATATAAGCGTGTCTTTGTAAACCATGGTGCCCCACTGTCCAACCACAAGTTTGATGCATAGATGAAGCACTAATTCTCCACACTTCCCATCTTCTCCGGCTAATAGAGAATAGCAAGACAATGGCATTGATGCCCACTTACTAATATATTAGGTGTACAAATGGTAAATATTAATAGATATAAACAAATTAATGTTATTATATGATTAATTGATTGAATTGTTTATTTAATTTTATTACACATAAGAGACTCTGATGATATCTAAGATTGTATTATTAAAAGAAAGTATTATCTATAAAATGTTCATTTGAATACGTTGACGTTGGTTTTCAAGTAATATTCGAGGGTATTAATGTTAGTTTTTAAAATTTAAGAATATGTATTTCTTTTTGGCCAAATGACTATTTCCCACCCAAGGTTTAGCGTTTTCTCAAATGTCCCTCCTTTAACTATGGAAACATCAAACATTCACCCATGGTTGGTTAGATTTAACAGAACCCTAACGCCTAAAAATTTTATCTCTTTTTGCCCCCCTAAACTTTAAAAACTAACATTTTTCCCCAGCCTAAGTTTTAAAAAACCACTATTTCACCCTAGGGTTTGGTTTTGAAATCTCCGATGACCTCTCCGACTCCGTTGCCGACGACCTCTCCCTCCCGAAGCAACCTCTCCTTCCGGCGATATCTTTCCTCCCATTTGGAGGTTCGATCGACGCCCAGAGACGTCGTGGGAGACGAAGAGACGAAGTTCTTCGTCTTCCCAGACGAAGACGAAGCTGGGAAGACGGTCGTCTTCCTAGAAGAAAACCTTTGGGAAGACGACCGTCTTCCCAGACGAAGTTCTTCGTCTCCCACGGCGTCTCTGAGCGTCGATCGGACCTCCAAATGGGAGGAAAGAGATCACCGGAATGAGAGGTTGCTTCGGGAGGGAGAGGTCGTCGGCAAAGGAGCCGGAGAGGTAGCCGGAGATTTCAAAACCAAACCCTAGGGTGAAACTGCGGTTTTTTAAAACTTAGGCTGGGGAAAAATGTTAGGTTTTAAAGTTTAGGGGGTAAAATTATTTTTATTTTAGTTTATTTTTAATATTATAGCGAAAATAACGATTTTACCCTTACCACCGTTAGAGTTTTGTTAAATCTAACCGGTCATGAGTGGGTGTTTGGTGTTTCCATAGTTAAAGGGGGGACATTTGAGAAAACGCTAAACCTTGGGTGGGAAATAGTCGTGTGGCCTTTCTTTTTTAACAAATAATACTTTAATTACAAAATTGAGATATTAGTGTGTGATTAATGATTTTGAATAAGAGATCAAATAAATAATTAGAGTATTTAATTATATAATAACATATTAATTTGTATAGATAAATTATTAAGAAAAGGATGTGCAAACATAGTGTTACTCTTTCCCAAAACCTCAAGTATGAGAATCAAATACACATTCAAACTTAAAACCCAAAGTGGGGAAAAATGACTAGAATCAAAGGTTATACTTAGAGGTGGATTTGATTCGAGCTTATAATTAGTTTGAGCTAGGGTTGGATTCGAGCCGAGCCGAGCTCGAGCTCGAGCTCGGCTCGGTTCATGTATAGTTGACTTAATTTCGGACTCGAGTTCGACTAAGATTAGCTCGTTTCGGACTCGAATTCGGTTCGATTCATTTTTTATTATCAAAACGACATCGTTTTAATATATATTGGTCAAAACGATGTCGTTTTGTATCAGAAATTTTAATTTGAAAATCTGACGAGTAGCTTGAGCTCGACTGAGCTCGGCTAAGGCTGGCTTCTTTTGGTCTCAACCGAGCCAAGCTTGAGTTGACTCGGCTTGAATCTAGCCTTAGTTTGAACTCAATTCGAATTAATGAGTTTGAGTTAGTGTATAATATCATAGGAATATAACTAACAAAATGAACAGTATTAGTGACAAGATAAACGATTTTGTTGGAATGATGAACAGTGTCAACAAAAAATGAGTTAGATTTGAACTAAATTATTAAGCTAGAGCTTCAACTTGATCTCAATTCATTCAAGTCCAACAATAGATTCAAATCGAAATAACTCAATTTGAATTCGCCCCTAGTTAAACTCCTATTCCTATATGATTATATAAACAACCATGAAAATCTCAAGTTCTTGAAAAAACTAATGACAAATTGCTCCACCACTTAGAAGTGGAGCACTCATTTGACCTAATACTCAAATCTCCAATTGGTTATATAAAGTTAATCCTATATATAATTAAAGAATAATATTATGTGAATTTAATTTTAAGTATTTAATTAAAATTTTAGATAATATGTCATCTTCTAATTAGATATCATTTTATCCTTAACTTAAATTTATTCAATCATATAATCATATATCATCTGAATATTTAATTAAATACTTAAAACTAAATACACATAATTTTTATTGATAATTAAATTGCAGGAGGTTGAGTGATATGTTCTATCACCATTTTAGCTCTTCCCTTTAGGTGCCAAGTGAGGTGGCTCATCTTTCAAAGGATCTTATATTAGATTTGGATAACAAGTTGATACTTATAAAACATAAAATTTAGTTAATAATTTTTTCCAGTACATGTGAATTAGGGTTTTTATTATCTGGTCCTGTTAACATTGGTGGAATTATTTTTAATTTTCTTATCATAGTGCAAAAGTCATCTACATCTCTTAGGCATCGACTCGAGTAGTTATTATTAGGGTTTTACTACTTATAACATTATTTAAAGTATAAACTTTCGAATAATTTTTTAGAGGTTGATTGTAATTACTTGGACCGTATTATCTGGGTAGGTAATAAGATTCGTTTATTAATAAATATCCATATGCATTTTCATAGAAAATAACTTTATCAAACTCGATTTTACCCTAAAGAGGTTTTGATTATAGTATTCGAAAAAAGAGTAACGTTGCCTCTAGTGTTGTAAGATATGAAGTATAGAAACATGGTTTGATTGGAAAAATAAATTCTCAAATTTATATGTAGTGGATGTTGAGTTAAACTTAAATATAGACTAATTCGAATAGAAAATTGTCATGAGAATTCAAACTTAAGTGAATTCGAATGATGAATTATGATATTGAAAAGAAGAAGGAAAATTGTTAAATAATAAAAAAAACTATTAAAAAAGAAAATGACGAGAATAAGATGAAGAAGACAAAAGTGTCATCACAAAAGTAAAGTTCATATATGGTTATATCAATACATGTTCGATCCCAAGTTGAATTGATGCTTCAGTGTAAGTTCAACAACATGAATTCAAGCAAATTCATGACCTCATCTAGGGTTAGATTCGAATTGAATCGAGTTTGAGTTTGGTTCAGTTTATATATAACTGAGTTCGAGTTCGAGCTTGTGAAAGTCAAACTTGAACTTGGTTTGAATTCAATTTGACTCATTTTTTGTTATTAAAATGACACCATTTTAATATATATTAGTCAAAATAATATCGTTTTGTATCAAAATTTTTAATTAAAAAATTTGACGAGTAGTTTAAACTTGAGCTCTATTGAGCTCATATAGGGGTGGCTCATTCAAGCGGAGCTCGTATAGGGGTGACTCATTAGAGCTGAGCTCATATAGGGTGGATCGTTCAACCGAGCTTGAGCTCTAGCGCAAACGGACTCAATTCGAGTCCAACCCTAATCTCATCAATAAATCATATTTATTTTTCTTATAAAAAATTAATTTTAAATTTAAAAATGAAAAATCCAGGTGCTACACACTGAAAGTCAATTCTCCTGACTGACCAATTGGATGGCTTAAACTCCTCCAGTACAACTGCACACACTTATCGACAAGCAACGGTTGAAAATCCGCCACGTGTTCAATCTCTAGTCGATATAACCCATTAATCTAACGGCCCCAACTCACTGTCTCCCAAACTCCTTCTCCTCCATCGCTCTCTAGCTCGAAAAGCTCTGCAATTCTAACAGTCAAGAATCAAAGTCACTTCAACAACTGTTTTTCTCCAATTTTCAGTAACCCTTTATCGAAATTATTCAGTTTCTTCTTTCATATATTAAATTTTATCTCTTAAAATTGACCAAGTTTCAGCCTTTTCAGCTTTTGACCACTGGTTTTCATTGCTTCAAGCTCTGTTGATTCATCGATGGCTTCTCTGTTTTTAACTTGATAAAAAAACAAAACTCGCCATAATTCTCATTAATTTATAATTTTTTTTGAAAATTATTTGCTCAATTTCATTACTTTTTACATGTTTCATGCACTGTAGCGAAAAAAACTACCCCAGAAGCTCAAAAACTCGTCTTCAATGGCGGACTCAGACAACGAGTCAGGCGGAGAAAGAGACAAGACTCAGAACGCTGGAGCGAACTCAGCCGGCGAGTTATCTCCGAGAGAACAAGACCGGCTTTTGCCGATAGCAAACGTGAGTAGGATCATGAAGAAAGCTCTGCCGGCGAACTCCAAGATATCAAAAGATGCGAAAGAAACTGTACAAGAATGTGTATCGGAGTTCATAAGCTTCGTCACCGGCGAGGCGTCGGACAAGTGTCAGAGGGAGAAGAGGAAGACGATCAATGGGGATGATATTTTGTGGGCCATGGCCACTCTGGGCTTTGAAGATTATGTGGATCCGCTCAAGGTATATTTACAGAGGTTTAGAGAGATAGATGGGGAGAAGGTGTCGCGTGACAAGGACGCGCCGCCGGGTAGTGGTGGTGGTGGTGCGATTGGTGAGCAAGGGATGGTGATGATGGGGCATGGGAGTCATCGGTTTCATCAAGGACAAGTGTACACTTCTGGTGGGTTTCATCATATGGCTTTGGGCGGCAGCGGCGGCGGTAGCGGTATAGGAAAGGGAGGCCAAATTTAAGTAGACCACCCAGGTAGAAAATGGTGGTGCTGAGATTGAGCTTATTGTAATAGTGATGGACTCCATTAATTTTGAGGTTTTGGCATTTTTTGTGGAATGTAATTTGTAATCTATGAATAAAAAAATAAAAGTGATTTAAATCAAATTAAATTTAAATTAAGATTAATTTTAATTTAAGTTCATTCAAATGGATACATTAAAGAAGGTAAAGAATCTCTGTTTAAATGATCTCTAATAATAGAATCTATCTTGAATAGAATACAGAAAACAGTATCCACGAAGAAGAAGGAAAAAATAAATTTTCCGTCAAGGCTATCTCTGATCTGATAACAGCATTGATCTTGAACAGAACACAGACAACAGTAACCACGAAGAAGGAAAAGCGGAATTTCCGGCGAGACAATCTTCATAGATTCGAGCTTGACAGTCTTTTGAACTTTTTAAAATTGGTCCTCTGTAGAACTACTGTATCTGGGCTTAAAGTCTCCGTCAACAGACCTATTCGACAGTTCTTCCAACTACGCAATTATGCTGGTACGACTAAAATGAGAAAGGGTTTATCTAAAATCATAATTTAATAATATTATTATATAATTAAATATTATTTTATTTTTAATTATATAATAATATTTTATTATTTATACATAAAATATTTTATATAATATTATTCTTATAATTCCAGTGCCAAAATAAATGGACGAATATATTTTATAAACTAAATATAAATTAGGTAAAAAATAGGCCAAACGACCATTTCCCACCCAAGGTTTGATGTTTTTTCAAAAGTCCCTCCTTTAATTATGAAAACACCAAATACCCACTCATGACCAGTTAGATTTAACAAAACTCTAACGGTGGTAAGGGTAAAATCATCATTTTCACTATAATATTAAAAATAAATTAAAATAAAATCTAATTTTACCCCCCTAAACTTTAAAAACTAAAATTTTTCTCCAGCCTATATTTTAAAAAATGGCAGTTTCACCATAGAGTTTGATTTTGAAATCTCTGACAACCGTTCTGGCTCCATTGCCGACGGTCTCTTCCTCCCGAAGCACCCTTTCCTTCCGACGAATGTTTTTCTCCCATTTAGAGGCTCGATCAACGTCGGAGACGCCTTGGGAGACGAATAACCTCGTCAAGGAAGAAGAAGTTCTTCGTCTCCCTAGACGAAGACGAAGTTCTTCCTCTTCCCTGACGAGGTTATTCGTCTCCCAAGACGTCTCCGACGTCGATCGAGCCTCCAAATGGGAGAAAAGCATTCGTCGGAAGGAGAGGCTACTTCGAGAGGGAGAAGTCGTCGGCAATGGAGCTGGAACAATCGACGGAGATTTCAAAACCAAACCCTAGGGTGAAATTGCCATTTTTTAAAACTTAGGCTGAGAGAAAATTTTTAGTTTTTAAAGTTTATGGGGACAAAAAGAGATAAAATTTTCAGGCGTTAGAGTTTTGTTAAATCTAACCGACCATAGGTGGGTATTTGGTGTTTTCATAGTTAAAGGGGGGACTTTTGAGAAAGCATCAAATCTTAGGTGGGAAATAGTCATTTGGCCTAAAAAATAATATATCTTAAAATATATTAAAAATTAATTTAATATGATTGATATATCATAATATATAATACATATTAATTTATATTAATATTTTAATAAATAATTTTTTTTTTAACATGACAAAAGTATAATAATTTTATTATTGTTATTATTATTTTTTATATAAACATCGAATGATATGACATGAAAGGTTACATTTCCAATAATACAAAATACATGATTTGATTAGCATGATCCCTAAAAGCATATGAGCTATTTCAAGAGATTAGAGGGCATCCCTTAACTTGATGAAAGATTCCACAATAGGTTAGAGTAAGCAATCACCATATGAGTCCGGCTGGATTTGATTAGACTAAGCTGAACAGAACAAAACAACGTTCTAGATTAATTGACCCTAATCCCAAAAAATAAGTTATTTTGAAATCAACTCAAAATCAATGAACTGAAATTCAAACTCAATTTGGAACAAAAAAAATTATCTTTAATTTGATCTAAACCAATTTAACATCATATGTTCAAATCAATTTGACTTCAGCTAGTTTGTTCTAACTCATACAACTTAGATCAAATCGAATTCTGTATACAAGGAAAAGACCCAAAATAATTGGTTCAAAAACTAAATTTTGCTTTTTGAGAAAGAGCAATGCTATGTGAACATAAGTTCGAAGATCCAATTGAAAAACTCAGATAATATATTATTATATAATTAAGTATTATTTAACTTTTAATTTTTTATCACCTAATCATGTGATGAAACATAATTTGGATACCTAATTGTGTATTCAAAACTAAATACACATAGTTTTAGTGTTTGAGAAGAACTTTAGAAACTCACCATGCCTCACATCAAATTCCAATAATCAGAAGAACACAGGCCTTCTGGAGGATGCGAAGAAAAAATGAAGTTTTGAAAAGCCACAGCAAGGCAAGAAATGTAAATTTGAGAGAACAGAACAAAATGCAGAGTATAACAATTCGTGTGATTGATTTTCAATATATACAAGATCATAGTGTACAGTTCTAAGGCTAAAGGTACTGCATTAATCCAGTGATCAGACTTCCTACATCCCCTTTCACAAAAATTCACATGAACAACATTGTGGTATAATCAGAAACTAAAATGGGGTTGAAATAATGATACAACAGCTAGCCAACCAACCAAGTTGAGCAGGCACATGAGAAACATTTCTGGGCTAAATCCTATTACATTACATTCAAACAGTTGAGTTCTGAAGCAATCGACCACATCCAGACAACAAGAAGTTCAAGCCATCATCCACAACATTGATCTGATCAAATGTCCATAAACTAAAACATAAAAGTGAATAGAAGATAAAGACTAAAAAGCAGAAGTTTTGTCTTCAACATCAATGTTGGCAATAAGTCATGAGGTCCTCCTTATCTGAAAAGAAACACGGTTCTGCTGAACAGCTTCATTTCTCAAGATCATACATCCTTCAAGCTATTAATAAACAAAGAAACAAGTAAGCAACGCGGCAATCCAGGTCTTAACACAGCGAAAAACATTAACAGGCTTCAGATGATAAAGAGCGGAGTTAACTCAGTAATTGTTAAAAAATAACCATAGATTACATCCAATAGGTGAGTGAATCACCCTATTAGGCACTTTGAAAAAAAATAATGTGATAGCAGCACAACCAACCCAGTAAGATTATGTAACCACTTAGATACAACTCTCAAATTTTGTGTGAGACAAAAATGATCTAAAAACTGGTGCCGGAAATCCACTGCAGCCCAACAAACATGTAGAAAAATCACTTTATTTGGAAAAAGACCAAGTTTTCTTCAATCACTTCATTATACAACCTAAAATGATAACTTTCTCACTTTTATGAGTGATTTCACTAGGGTAGACATAAACCAAAGTAGATTCCAACTTCAGAAAAATTTGCCAATAGAATGGAAGGCATCTGTTAGCTCATAATATTTTAACAACGTAAAGAAAAAGATAACACAAAAGCAAAACCAATTTGAGCTGGTTATTTACAAAGCAAAAGCATCTAACTGCGAATAACAGACTACAGACACAAGACAATTATTATTCCCTCAGAAAAGATCCATTGAAAAAGTTTTCTGGACTTTTGTTGGAACTGAAGATTGCAATAAGAATCAAAACAGCTGACTTGTAGAATTAAGAACTTACTTCTTTCATGCGGTCATGAAACCATACTCCTGGTGAAATGAAGCAATTGAGAATTTGCAGGCAATAAACTGAGAATGATTGTTCAGCAAATAAGGACCCAAAATACCAGTTGAAAGAGAGTCTGGATAAGCATGAAAAATCAAAAGTTCAGCTGTCTTCTGGTTTTTGTTGAAAATGAAATGTGGTTCACAAACTAATAAGCAGTAGACTCAGTTATTCAGAAGTAAGCCGTCGTCTCCTCCCATAATCAGGATCCCTTGATCTTGAGCGATGTTCATCCTCTTGAGACAACCGTGACTTACTGTGCCTTGATGACCGCCCCCAGTCCCATTCATCATCATGCTCTGTTTCACGGTCTCTATACCTATGATGATCTGGGTATCTTTCTCTTTCCTCCCTAAACCGATCACGTTCCCTTTCTCGATTTCTCTCCCTATCACGGTCACGATCTCTGGAACGTTCACGGTCTCTATCACGCTCTTTGTCCCTGTCTCGGCCAACATCCCTGTCCTCACGATGCCTTCTCTCAGCCCATTCATGATCATACCCAACATCTTTTTTTCTAGGCATGTCCCTTTCATACCCAGGTTCCTTGTCATCACGATACCTTTTCTCAGAGGAATCAGACCAGTCCCTTTCTGAAGCTCGATCCTTTTCCTTCAGGGAATTCTGCCAACCTCCTCTCTCATGACTCACCTCACCATATTGCTGATCGGAAGCAGCTTCCTCACCGTAACTAGACTCTCCAGCTCTTCCACCACCATGCTCCTCTCCACCCCATCCTCCCATAGCAGGATCCGACCACATTCCCATATTAGGCCCCTCAACACCACTTGTAGGCATCATACCACCCATCCCATTCATTGGCATCCGACCATTAAAAAACGCTGGATTCAGATGTGGAGCTACACCAGGCAATCCAATACCTCCTACAGGTGGAAAGGAAGATAAAACCCCTGAAAACGGAGGGGCCGGAGCACCGGGGAAACCCCCATAACTGCCCATCCTACCCATAGGTGCACCGAACATTGGATCAAATCCCATTGACTGAGGATTCATAAAAGGAGGGGCCCCACCAATGCCTTGCCCAAATCCATTGCCACCATTCCCCATCATACCTCTTCCACCTACTGCACCAGGTCCCCTATTCCTCATTGGACCAGCTGGCCCTCTATTCCCCATCCCTTGCATATTGCCTCTTCCCCAATTCCCTCTTCCATGGCCGCCTCTATTATTGTCCCCACCTTGATAATTCCCACCAGTTGCAATATTATTTCCTCCAGCCTTACCCCCTCCGTCATTTGCTCCCCTCCTACTTTGCCCAATGTTAGCTTGTGACATTTGCTGATTCCTATTAACTTGAGCCTCCCCCATCTTCTTAACACTGAATGGTGATGCATATGCTACCACACACGGTCGCCCATTAAATACATGTCCGTTCATATTCTCTTTACAAGCAGTGGCTGCAACTGGGTCATAAAACTCAACTTGACAATACCCCTTTGATTTCCCACTAGCCTTCTCATCAAAAAACTTCACCTCCTTTACCTGCCCATACTTGGTCAACTCTGCTTCCAACTCAGCATCAGTCATCCACCAATGCAAATCTCCCACAAATAAAATTGTCCCACCGCCACCTCCACCACCAACAATGTTATGACTGTTACCACCACCAACAACTACCCCACCTCCTTGTCTCATCATAACCTCATTCCCCATAGCACTGCCACCAACAGCGCCAGCATGACTTTGCTGTCCAATATTCCCTTGAACACCACCACTACCAGCAATACCAACACCATCTCCAGTATTATTGCCACTATTAACATTGTTATTATTTAAAACTTGCTCTTCAGCTTCACTCACCACCTTATTTGACCCTAACTCAACCCTAAGTCCTCCTCCACCACTCCGCCCACCCATCCCACCAGGCCCACTAAACCCTAAATTCTGCTTACTATCATTATTTCTATCCCCAAAATTTCCCACAGAAACCCTAGGCAAACTAGTATTACTACTCTCACCAACAGTACCCACCAAATTAGGCGCTGAGTCTAGTTTCTTCTCCTCATCATTACGGTTGTTATTACTCCTGTTATTATTATTATTATTATTATTATTATTATCATCATCAATTTCAGGCCCCAAACCGTCCTCCTTTTTTTTCAAACTTTGAAGAAATCCTTCACCGACATTAACATCATCATACAGATCATCAAAATCGTCATCCTCTTCTCCGAGAAACCCGTCATCAGCAACGGCTGAGATCGCTTCGTTGCGATGAAACTGCTCCATCTGATCCCCTTCCTCCATTTCTCTCTCTACTTTGTTATCCCTTTTTCAGTTTCGTACCAAAATTGAAACCAGAAACATGTCGCTGTGGGTTTCCCAGAAAGTAAATGCATCAGATATAATAAAAATGAAGGAAATTTTAAGCTTTATCAGATCTTACCAGTGAAATTGAACTGGAATGAACATCTTCGAGAACGAAACCCTAATCTGGAAAACTTGTAAAAATTTATTTTCTTTAAACTTTCTCTTTTCCCTTTTTTTTTTTAACTATTATTATTTCGTGCTGTTGTTACAATCTAGTGATCCCAATGTGGAATTGTACGCACTACTGTTCCTGAAACGTCTTCGTTTTGATGGCTATAATTGTTTGGAAGACTAAACATAACCATCAAACAAATTCTAGATTGGCCAACTGACTATTTCCCATCCGGGTTTGATCAATTTTTCTTTTTTCGTAATTATTAAAAATTAAAAATTTTATTTATTTATTAAATTTTATTAATATTATTAAACAATAAAATTATTATTTATTAAAATATTTTTAAAAAAATTAATGATATTTTTCTTTTTAAATTAAAAATTTTAATAAATATCTTTTTATCTAAATTTTAAAAATTTTATATATTTTTTCAGGATTTATGTATTTTCAATCATCATCAACCAATAAATTCGATTAATTAAGATATTTTTTCATCTAAACATGAAAACACAGTTTATGAGAGTTTCAAAATTAAAATAATAAATGAGGATTTAAGTTTTTAATATTTTACTTGGGAGAGCATAAGAATTCAACAAAACTTAGGGGGGACTAAGGGTTTTGGCCATCACTGGCATGGTGAATCACAGCGTAAAGCCTAGATATTTGGAAACGTAATAAGCTTCATAAATTAAAGGAAATTGTGATTTTAATAACCCAAAGATTCTAACCCTCGGATAATATCATCCAAACCGGACAAAAAACTGTCCCAGCCAGTCATGCACTTTCAAGTAACGGCTACTTCACTGGCTAAAGCAGGTCACACTAAGCCACAAAATCCAACGGTCACATTTCCACAGTCCACAATTCCCAACGTTTTGCTTCTGAAAAAAATTGCTATAAATATCCCTCACTTCCCCTTTCTTTCTTGCTCGCCAAACACAAAACACAGAACACGAAACACAAATCTGAGCTGAACCCATTTCAGATTCAGGCAATTTAACATGTTTAAACTTGTTGTACTTTGTTTTCTTGTTTTTTCCTTATCGGTTGCCGGCAATGTACAAGCAGACAATGCGCCTGCGCCATCTCCCACCATCGCCACTACAAAGCCACCGCCCTCTCCGGCCAAATCCCCTGCTACTCCTCCGTCGGGAAGTCCGATTGTTTCTCCTTCACAGTCCCCGGTTTCGCTTTCATCTCCTCCGCCTAAAGTTTCTCCGGTTGCAGCTCCAGTGAAGTCACCAGCGGTTTCCCCGGTGTCGCAGCCGCCAGCTACTCTTCCACCGACGGTCAGTCCCCCTGCACAATCCCCCGGGAGTCCTCCTTCCCCGCAGGCGGCAACTCCCGTTGCTGCGCCAACATCGCCTCCAGTCGCGGCTCCGCCAACAGTGGAGGGTCCGGTTCGTGCACCGGCTCCTGAGACAGTTCCAGTAAACATTCCATCGAGTTCAGCAACTCCGTCAGAGGCTCCATCCGTGTTCCACTCTAGCAGTAGCCCACCGGTTCCAGGTCCGGGGAGCTCTGCACAGAATTCGGCAGATAGTCCGATTAGTGATGAATCGGGTGCCGGGTCAATGTATGAGGTTCGGGTCATTTTAAGTGGGCTGGCAATTGGAGCTGCCTTGGCATTTTAAAATTTTCTTTTATTTGTTTTGTAGGCATGATTTTTTTGTTAGGGTTTAAATCATATTATGTAATTGTAATTGGTTGTAGTTCAGCTCGACATTGGTGTAATTGCTATTCGCCCTCTACTAAAAACTAATTTATTTTTTAATTTGATGAATTAAATATTTAAATCGATTTTAAATTAATTTTTTTTATAAAAATAAATACAAATATTAGGATAAATTTCTCTCATTAAAACTGACATTCATTATGAAAATTAATAACTACATGAATTTCGTCATCTCTTCCTCTAATTACATCCCAAATAAAACACATCAAAATTGTCATCTACTATGTAAACATAAAACTCAAAGAAGAAGTTCGTTAAAGAGCATTTTCTGCCACGTTTATAACAAGTTGTTTTATTTTGTTCAATTATAGGCCAAATCACTATTTCCCACCTAAGTTTAAGTGTCATCGCAAAGACACATCTATAAGGTTTGAAGACACTTTGATCTCGGGTGGTTGGAAAGTGATCAATAGGAAAAGTTGAGCTCAGACGGAGAGCTAACTCCATCGAAGACGCCATCTCTAGTGACTCTAACCATGATTTGCAAACCGTAAGAGAGAAATTTTGATTTTTCAAACTTCAAATGAGGGTTGAATTATAAGTTTTCAAGCTGAGGGGGAAATGTAACATAATTTTAGATTTTTAAAATTTTTTATTAAATAACTATTTTACCCTAATCATAACTATGTGTTTTAATAGATGAGTGAGATTTTAGATTTTTTAAATCTCATTGATGTGACTTGGGATAACACTTAAACTTGGGGGTGACATAGTCCTTTGGTCTCAATTATATGTATAATTTGATCAAACTATTATACTAATTTTAAAAATTAAATTTTGTAAAATTATGTTACAATTTTATTTGGATATATATTGTTATTTGGTAGGAAATATACACCATATCATATCACTATAATTCTAGTATTTATTAATATGATCGAATAAAACTTAAATTGATCCTTTGATTGGGTCGAATATGATATGAGTCTAAAAGAATTGATTAAAATTTCATTGGAATGATGTGCAAGCTGTGAAAATTGGGAGCACATAATTTTATTAAATGTAATTATGATAGATTTTATTTGACATCAGAAATGTATTAAATTCAGTTTTATCTTTTCAGTAATTTTATTAAAAAAAAAATTAACTTATTAAAAGAGTTTAACAGATGGTGAAAAATGACCTTTTTAAACTTAAAGGATAGCCATTTAGTTCATCAAAATGTTGGGTGGTATTTCATTTGGCCTATCATCTTCCACAAAATCAAGTCTTCTCCGCCTCTCTCTCTCTCCCGCGACAGAACATGGCCATTTCTAATCTTTTCCTCTCTTCTCCACCTCCTCTTTTCACTTTAAGTAACAAACAAATCTTCAAACTCGGCCACCATACCAACATAACCAAACCCAGAAGAATTAGCTTCACTATTGTTGCCAAATCCCAAAACAACAATAACAATAACTCAGCTGACTATCAAGATCGGTTAATCTCAGCTGTTTGTTACTTTTACCCTTTTTTTGATGGCATTCAATATGGGAAATATGTTTTAACCCAATTTACTCCCATTCGAGTTCTTGTACAACCACTTGTACCAGCTATTAAAGTCTTCAAAAGCTTCCCCTTTAATGGGTTTTTGGTCTTTTTAACTTTGTATTTTGTTGTGGTTAGAAACAATAATTTTAGTAGATATGTTAGGTTTAATACTATGCAGGCTATTGTGCTTGATGTTTTATTGATTTTTCCTGACCTGTTTGAGAGAACTTTTAATAGTAGAGATGGATTTGGGTCGGATTTGATGATGAGTTTGGATAGTACTGTGTTTTTGTTCCTTTTGATTTGTTTGATTTATGGCTCTTCTTCCTGTTTGTTAGGTCAGGTGCCCAGATTGCCCATTGTTGCTGAAGCGGCTGATAGACAGGTTCTGTAAATGCCCATTTGGGTTCTTTTTGTGATTTTGTAATCATTTTTAACTTATTGTTTGATGGAAATGTTAAAGATTTTAGCTTTATATATAACACCATGCTGTTTCAGCTGTTGTTTTTATGTTTAAGTTGGTTTATGATTGCTAGTTTCTTTGAGAAATGATGGGAAATTGGGAAATGGTGTTGTGTTGTCAAATTTAGTGGCTTGACAATCCTGGAAAGGCCATGGTTCCACAATTCTGCTGTCTTAATCTGGTTTCATTTAGCTCTATACAATAAAATGCTGTTTCAGCTGTTGTTGTTTACATTTGTCTTATATCAAGATCGATGAATATTTGGTAGTTAATTTATGATTGCAAGTTTCTGTGAGAGCTGATGGGAAACTTGCATGCATTTGGTTCCAAGGTTATGTTTTCACATACATTTGGTTTGTTGTTATTGAAATTTTAATCATATGTAAACTTATTGTTTGATGGGAGTGTTAAAGGATTTAGCTTTGTATAACAAAATGCGCCGTTGTTTTGTGTTGGTTGTTTTTTGACTGTTAGTTTCTTTCAGAAATGTTGGGAAATTATGAAATGACATGTCTTCTATCTCTGTATAATGTTCATGTTTTGTGTACATTGCAAAATTTGGAGTCTTAGCAGTATGGCACATGCCATGGTTCACTCTTTTGATCATGCTAGGATAGGCAAACTAATCTAATGATTTCTTCATTGCGATGTTATGAATATGAGCGGATTCAATTAGAGCCAAGCCAGAGGTTGGCTCTAGATCATTTGAGTTGGTTTACGGTATCCTTGAAGGCCGCCATCAAATGTCATAGCTATTTGTCTAGAATGAGAGGTGGTCATACTCATTGGTGGCTTACTTTGTGTATCTGGGCTTAGGAATTTTTTTAGCCAATCTCGTGTGACTTTTGAACTGAGGTACTCATATTTTTACCTCTCTTTGAATGTCTCTCTTAAAGGAAAGACCTTGTTTTAGTGTGCTCAACCGAATTAGCACAATGGGAGACCCTTTAGTCATAGTCTCAGGTAAATCTAGTACTTATTTCTTTTTCAAACTTACAAATTAGAACCAAACCGTGACATCCTACTGAGAGCAAGGTTTGATCAGAAGAACTTTTACCCACAATTCAATTCTTTGGATCACCTTTCTCAACATATGCATAGTTCGGATCCTTCGAAGCCATTTCTTCACCAGATAGTCTAAACTCTTTGATTGGTGTTCTTAAAACTGAAGGGAGCATTTGTTGTTCTGATACGCATTTCACTAAACTTAAGAGATACTGCATACTTGCATGTTCAAAACTTTGGAATTTGAAATTGTGAAATTGCATCATGCATTGAATGTGCTTCCATGGACTTGAAGATACTTCAAAATGTTCATTCGCCATGTTTGCTCTGAAAACTTAAAATTTGTGGGTCACTACTCACTATATGAGCTTGTTTCTTGGCTTTGAAAAGGAATCATGATGGAGCCAATAAGATATTGCCGTATATCAGAAACCAAGTCTTTCAATTGCCCCACTTCTTATTTTCTCTCATGGATCCCATTAATTTCTTTGTGACTGGTACTAGCTTGCTTAATTTTATCATAAATCACAAGCTGGCTAGAATAGGACTGCAAATGAGTTATACGTTTGGCTTGGTTATTGTCAAATCAAGTTTGAGCTTGCTTTAGCTTATCTTGGTGAGCTTGTGAGCTGCTGGTTAGGTCACGAGGTTTGATTGTGATTTTGTGAGTTGAGTTTTAGTAGGTAGTTCTTATCTCAAACTCAAGCTTCCAACTCTTGCATTCGTGGAAATCAAACTCAAGTATAACAATATCGTGGTTGGGATGGTACAAATGAATGGATGGTAATAAATACTAATAAATGATACGTCATCACGTAATTAAATGATATAATCATTTATTTTATTTTCAATTTAAAATTTTTTAATTATGTAATAATATGTCAATGTTGTAATACCCCTTAGTAACCATCCTCTCCATGTCTATAAAATGTTATTATTGCCCTTAAATAAGGACCAAGGCTTCAAACTAGCCTTGAAATAATTTAATCATTATTGGAATTAGATTTGTTCGAATTAAATTTGAATAAAACTTAATTTAAGATTTAGTTTAAATCTAAAAGAATAAATTCAAAAACGACTCAAGATCAATGGATCGAGACTTGAAGCCTCGAACTACATTAGCATAATTTGATATGAGTTAGTTTAAACTTAAATATTTGTGTTCGAAGCAAGGACCATTAGTTGGATTGACAATTTAGCCCATAGTGATAAATGGCTTCTCAGGTTCATATGGATAGAATCAATGACAAACAAATACCAAGTTCATTCCCATTTAAAAAGAAAAAAAAAGCATCTAAAGTCTATCAATTATGGACGTTCTTTAAACTTTGGTCTAGTGCCTCATAGGCATCTTGAGCTTGAATTTGAGTTTGAATTGATGATTAGATTCATTTTTATAAACCAACTATGTTTGAATTGATACGAATATTTAAATTTTATTTGGTTTGAATTGAATTCAAAGTTAAATTAATTTTAAATCGATATGAACATTTGAATTGTAATTGATTTAAATTAAATTCTAAATTAAATCATTTTTTAATCAAATTTAATATCAATCTATTAATCTTGAACAATCTCTTTTAGATTCAAACCGCTTGCTAGTTCATTTTTGTTTGTGCTCAATTTGGATTGAATCAACTACTATGCACGTAAGAAGTAAAGTTTTTATAATAAGAGGAAAAATCAATTTATAAAGTAGATTTAAATGTTACAATTTAATCTTAATCAATCTCGGTGCGCCAAGGGTTAGCAACCCTTGGCAGAGCATTAGAATTTTTGGTAGAAAATTTGACTTCGAATCTTTATTACACTTGTAAAGTCTAGAGAAATTACTTATTAAAAAAAGGCAACACATGTATCCTTAGCTAATACATATGTGTTGTAATTTATATAAAAATATATATGATTATTTTTATTAATATTGATATTAATTTATATATTAATAATGATATGTTACTATTGATTAAATATGAATTTATCTTTAATTTAAAATAACTCAATCATACGATAATATAATATTATTAATATACAAATTATTATTCATTGTTAGTATATATGCTATTATTATTTTTTCTTTGTATATATTATGTTCGGTAGTCAATAAATTGAATATTTATATATAATAATATTTCACATATAAGTGATAAAAACTAACGTATACAAATAAAATAATATATAATTATATAATAAAATAATTTTAAATTAACGATAATATTAATAATTAAATAATTATGCTAAACAAATGGGTATAAAAGTAATTTCAAATGATTAATATATACCCTTTTAAATATTTAATTGAGTAATTAAATTTTGTTTTAACCTTAATTAAAATAAAATATTATCAAAATATATAATTAAATACTTAAACCTGAGTTAAATTGTAAAAAAGAAATTTCTTCGTATGCAAGTTTGAAGCTTGTTGGGTATTTTCGCTTTTGGAGTCTCCATGGCAACTATTGCAGGTGCTTATGAGCAGCAGGGAAAAAGATCAGAGAAAAATTAAAAAAAGGAAAAAAGAAAATTTCCTTTCACTCACTCTTATCAACTTTGTATAGAGAGACTCAACAATATACAAGTACAACACAAACAACCATGTCTTTGGGCTACGCAGAGAAGCTCTCTTATATAGAAGATGTGGGCAACGTTGGCATGACTGAATTCTTTGACCCACCTCAAGTTCTCCAAGAAAAAGTTAGATATATCTCTCCTTTTTCCCATTTGAGTTCTTGTTTTAGTTCATGTTTTAAATGTAGTTTTGTTTGGTTCTATAATTTTGTTGTGTTTGCAATGGTGCCTTTAATGTTACTTAGGTTTTAGAGGTTCGAACCTTGGTTGAAGTATTGCTGCAATATGGGGTTTGAGAGTTTGTTTATTTGTGTATTGAGTTGTTTGTGGAGATCTGGCATTTGGGTATCGGCGATTTCGATGATCATGACTTGGAGAAATAAGTTGGAAATTTATGACTTGTTTTGTCTTGCCATTGTCGTGTGTTGATTGGAATGATGTTGATTAATTGCATGCAAGTCAGTGGAAATGCGTATTTGGGGAAATGTGTCAACTGGAGAAATAAGTTGTGGCTGCAGAATTTTATATTGGAGTTAGTTGAGGGTGGTGTTGATTGGAGTATTGATAATCAACTTTATAGAAGTTAATGGAAATCTGTATTTAGGGAGGTTTATTGACTGAGTTATAAGTTGTAGTTGAAGAATAGCCATGGAGTGAATTGATTCTGCCTGAGACTTTGATTGTGAAAGAAATGCATTACAGGTTTGCTTGCAAGTTGTGATTTTGCATGGATGAGACCTGTGCATTGAATGGTTATGTTATTCATATATCTGCTATGGGAGTTACCTAAGTAGAGTGGTCTAGTGTCCAGTTTTAGGCTCAAATGGTTAGGTACTATGCAGCGAAATATGATGAAAATAATTATTTTTCCTAATAAAAAACGATAGGAGGACCACTATGCTTTTGTAATTAATCTGTGTATACTCAACATGCTTTTGGTTCTGCCCCAAAGGTTTTGATTTTCTGTCAAATGAAATTATATGTCATGCTCTTGTTTGTTATGCTAACCAAATTTGTTTCATGTTTGTGATGGCAGATTGAACAGCTTGCTAAATTAATTCAAAAGGTTTGAACACAATAACCTGCTTATGGTAGTGGTTATGGATATGTATCTGCTATTCCATCCCAATCAGCCTCTTTAAGTTTTTGTTTGTATTTGCAGAGTAAGCATCTAGTAGTGTTTACAGGTGCAGGAATTTCTACTTCTTGTGGTATACCTGATTTTCGAGGTCCAAAGGGAATATGGACACTACAGGTGAAAATTGTTAACTCTGTTTGCTCTTATGAATCAAATGAAGTTCTTGCTCTTTTTGAGGAAAATATATAGGGTATAATGATTTCCTCCATTTCTATATTTATAAAAGATAATGAGATAAGAAATATGTGACAATAGTGTGATGGGCCTTTACAATCAAGATCTATAATAGGTGCAATTTTTTCTTATTCCAGTTAAAGATGATGGCTACTTCTGTGTGTGTGTGTGTATAAGTATTTTTGTCAAACCTATAAGTTGATGATGAACATGCTTCACCAGTTAATTATGGTATTGATGTTGGCATTGATCGATGTGGTAACTGATGTTTGACCATGATGAAATTATCTGAAGTTTTATTCATTTCCTGCATGTTCATTGTTTTTATAGCTCTTATTATTGCTACATCTTTCATAATTTCTTATAGAAAAAGGAAGAAAAATATATATGATATAAGCAGTAACAATTACTTATCCTTAAAGATGCTTCTGAAATTATATTGTAAGTCCTCTGAATCACTGACAAGCTGTCTGCAAGTTACTGTTGATTGCATTGGCAGTGCAAATTAATTCTTACTATATTAACTTCTTTTCATGTTTTTGTTCCACTGATTTGCAAATATAGCGTGAAGGTAAACCCTTGCCTGAAGCATCCCAACCCTTCCATCGTGCAATGCCAAGCAGGACTCATATGGCTTTGGTTGAATTAGAGAAGGCAGGCATTTTAAAGTTTGTTATTAGTCAGGTATGTCTTTGTTATTCCTTTCTTTAGGCTTATGCTGCATATTTTCTACATATTGGAGGACCGATAGTATGATGATGAAGTCAGTTATTCCTTGCTGCAAACTTCATGTTATCGTTTAGGTTTTTCATTCACTTGGGAATGCATCAATCATTTATATATTGTACCACATGCCAATGAGTCATTAATTTTTCAGACTTGTACACATTTCAGCTTAGTTTTCTGATTCGGTATGTTATCATCACTTCTAAATGTTAGAACATAGATGGCCTCCATCTTCGCTCAGGAATACCGAGAGAGAAACTTGCAGAATTGCATGGGGACTCCTTTATGGAGGCTTGTCCTTCATGTGGAAAAGAGTAAGACATGATCTTATTTGAAGCATTTGTTCTAAATTTATATTTAACCATTCTTTACAAAACAAAAATAATTTTCTAAGTCCTTTTGATATTGGTCATGTTGATATCCTGGTTTTGAAAAGCAATGACTTGTTTCAATGCTTGCTGTTTCGTTGGATATTCTTCTGCTTTTCAAATTTAAAATATAATATTGTTTGAACTTTGAAGGTATCTGCGTGACTTTGAATTGGAAACAATTGGATTAAAAGAGACATCACGGCGGTGCTCTGATAAAAAATGTGGAGGAAAACTTAAGGACACAGTTCTTGACTGGGAGGTAACACTTTTTACTGTTTCTTTGTTGTATATTTTTCAAGACTGAAGGAATTATTTGTTTTTCCTGATGTGTTTTTATTTAATCTAGTCATTTCTTTCTAGCAGAATCTATATGAACTTCATTCACTGAAGGCATATTGAATGAATCTTTTTCTTTATAGTTCTCTTATAATTAAATGTAAAATGGTAGTCAAATTGTGGAGCTTTAGTTTAAATATTAAACTTTTTAGGCATGAAGGGTTTAATAAGATAAGCTTTCAATGTTAGCGAAATACTCAGGACAACAGCTGATTTATGGTCCTATTTTAAATCTTTAAAATCTTTCAAAATCAAAATAATATATGTTGAAGAGTTTTCTCTCTGTGCAGGATGCTTTGCCTCCCAAGGAGATGAATCCAGCAGAGAGTCACTGTAGAAATGCTGATGTTGTACTATGTCTCGGAACTAGGTAGTAAAGATTGCCTTATTAATAAGTTTATTATTGCAGTAATAAACTTGTAACACACTAAAGACAGATGTTGATTTTTTTCATGTACTGACTATGTATATTGTTTGCTGCGTGTTCTGCTTGATGATCATTATGTGATTACTCCATGCAGTTTGCAGATAACTCCTGCATGCAATCTGCCTCTTAAATGTCTTCGTGGTGGGGGAAAGATTGTGATTGTGAATCTTCAGGTACTTACTCTTGAATAAAACTATGTGCACTAATAATGGATATTAATTTGTGTAATAAATATGATGTGTCACTATGTGATTGGGTGATAATGAATTAGGGATAAAGTAACACATAATCACATGGTGACATGTTATTATTAGTATACAATTGGCATTCACTGCTAATGTATAGTCTTACTCTTGCTCTAAACCTAGTTTCTTTCATAACATGTCCTCTCCATACATGATGAATAGATAAATGAAAATGCTTCAAAAGTTGTTATAATTTTTCTAAGCCTGTTTGCTTTCATATCTGCTTTTTTACTAATATCCTGGTAATATTTGATTTGTGTTCAATTCAGAAAACGCCGAAGGACAAGAAAGCAAGCTTGATTATCCATGGACTTGTAGATAAGGTACTGGGATTTGAAGTTGTTAGTGCCAAGTGATTTTAATTTCTTTGTCTCCTTTCTTATTTGCCTTAATCTGCTCAAGGTTTATACTTGCCCTACTGCTAAGCTTCTTGAAAATTCATTATTATATCAATGCTAATATATTTTCATTTCTGTTTGCTATCTACCTGAAGCTTATTAGTTCGTATGTATGCATGAAGTTCTTTGACATGATTGTCTTTGGTGATGTATGATTTATTAATTTGAAAAAAACAGGTTGTAGCAGGAGTCATGGACTTGCTGAATATGCGTATTCCTCCATATATCAGGATTGATCTTTTCCAGATCACCGTAACTCAATCCTTGAGTGCAGGTGTGTTTTGCCCACGTGTACTTGATATATCAATCATCCTGTCCAATATACAATGTGTTATACATACATTATACATATACGGCCATCCACTAGATGTAATGTCCTTATTGGAGTGTGTTAGGACCTAGGGTTTTGGCACACATGTCCCAATTTTAGAGGGTTAGACTAATTATATTAAGTGTAGTTACGGTTGTAAAAAGGGGAGGAAAAAATTAGAGTTTTGGGAAGCTGATTGTGGGAAGCTTTTTAGGCTGATTTGGGAGGTTTCCGGTTCCTTTCTGCTGTTTATTCACACTTTTCCCCTTGCCAAAATCACATTTGAAACTCCACATCTTACTGCTCTGATACCAAAATGTTAGGAATCCTGCCAATATTCAATCAATCAATGGTAGACACACTCTAACACAACAACTGAAATGAAGGAAATGACTTTTTTATTAATAAAGGAATTCAATATTTACGATAAGAAAAGGACATCAATATTTAAGAATGAAATCACGTCCGTAGCAGCAGTGTTTGGATGTGAGAACTTTTCTAGACCTTGAACCATGAACCTTTGCTGGCTTCTCACATTACTCAAATGAAGGGTGCCAAGATTGATGGCAATCAGAAACTGTAGAATTTATTTGTAATGCCTAGCAATATTGGTTTGGTTTATTGCTTTCTCACATGGTTTATTAATGTGCTTTACAGATAAAAAATTTGTGAACTGGACCCTCCGGGTAGGAAGTGTGCACGGACAAAATGCCCCACTGCCATTCATCAAATCTGTGGAGGTGAATTCACTTTCAGACTGCATTCTGATTATTGTCCGTACAAATCAATGCCTGAAGTTCTTTGATATGCGTCAAGGACTTTTTTGTTTTGCCAAAATTTAGTCTGTAGTGGGCTTTTATAATCAAGCAATTACTGGCTGTAAATGCTGATTTTTCTTGTGACTGTCAACACTGGGTCACTTTTTTTTTTAAATTTTTTGTCTTGATTCCTGACCTCAATTGCCTATTCATTGTGTTGTTACTTGGGCCTGCAAATGAGGCAGGTGCGGCTCGATTATTGTTGAGCCAAGCTCAAGCTTGTTGTCGTTTGGTTTGGTGAGTTTGCAGTTTGGCTTAAATATAATATTAATAAACCTCTAAAAATTTAAAATATTACATTTACATTTTTCAAATCTTACTATTTGACTTTAAATATTGGGGATATTAATAAATGTAATTTCTTGAGTTGAGCTTGAGTCAACTATTCCTATTTCAAGGTCGATTCGAGCTTTAAATAAATGAATCGAGCCAAGTAATACTCGACCGGCTCAATTGCAGCCCTAGTTGTTAACAAGCCTAACTTTTCAACTTTCTTCTTTATCTGCTTCACAGGTTTCCTTCTCAGACAAGATTAAGTACAAAATAGCCAGTTTAGATAAGCAGCCGTTTCAGCTGAAGAGGTAACTTTAAATCCTATTATATTGCATGTGTAACTTCAGCAACATGGAAGTGTGCCCTGTTCTGCATATAGTACAAAAAAATATCTAAGTTGAGTTTTATGAACCTGGTTAAAGTGTATGAAGAAGACATGGTTGATTTCATGTGAGTGCATGATAATTTATTTCAACCTAAGAATCTTGAGCATATGGAATTGAAATACTACTTTCTTCACTTTGCTTTCCCAGTTAGGACGAGTGTCTTGGATGCCCTGGCATTCAAGTTATTCAAACTTACCCTCTCATTCTTTATGTATCAGGAGAACTATTACAACTGAGCTGTTCGACATCGTGTTGAAACTCAATTTCAGTGATGGGGTTGGTCGTCCATACACCCAAATCACTATCCCTTTCAATTTTAAGGTGAGAAGAGCCATCACTCTGCTCATTAATTAATCAATTATTTGCCTATATTGGTTTAGTCCTCCGTTATTCTTTGGCTAATCTTGATGCAATAAATCAGTACAGTATTTGGAATAACATGTTGCCATTTTTGCAGCTTTCAGCAAAGAGCTTCGAACCTGACAAAGAGGTGATATTCCAAAAGCTAAGAGAGATGGCAATGCAAGAATTTCACAGTGGGCAGAATTTGCCTATTGAGAGGAAGGTTTTTTCATCCCCCAAAAGTGAGGCCACTGTCTATGCCATCGTTACTAACATCAAACGTTTTGAAACTCATCCTGGCGATCTGAAGTGGCAAAAAGAGAGTGTGAACGGTATCAAAACATCCGGGAAAAGATCAAACAGTCGTAAGCGGAAATCACATCCATAGACAATGAAGGCTAGCTAGGGATTAGAGGCTTGTACATATTTTACTCTTCATTGGAATTACCGAAACTCAGAGGTCACAACATATTTTGCTGAGTGAATTTTGTTAGATGTTACACTCAGTTTCCCCAGGCAGATTATGAATACATTAGTTCTTCATATGGCAGGCTTTTCTCTCTATGTACATTTTATATATATATATTCTGCTACATATATATATATATATATATATATATATATATATATATGTAGCAGAAGGTTTTTTTTTTATATTTTTAAATTGACAGTAGAGGAGCAATTCTATAAATTGCTAGTATAGTAAGGTCTATCAGTTCTTTCACTAGTAATAAGGGATTTTATTTTATTTTTATTAATCATTTCAGAGACTTTAGGAACAATTTGTTTAAGAATCAAACGTTAGGGAGTTGATTTCTTTGAACTCTTTTTTCAATCGTAGTGCTCAATCAACATTGTTGAATTAAGTAGGACGGAAATCACTCTACACCCCCTAATGTTTATTAAAACATCAGTTGGAAGGTAATTGCTACACTTTTAAACAATTAAATCCACTAATAACGTGACATGTCAATTTTTTTATATTTTTTTATTATATTTATACATTGAATATTATACAATGAGGAGAATGTCCATATTTTCTTTTCACCTTAAAAGAGAAAAAAAAAATATATATTCAATAGTAAAATATACAACTGAATTTGATTGAAGTCAAGTCTGAACAAAGTCAAATTTAAGATTAATTTGAATCCAAAGAGATTAGTTCAAAATTGATGAACTAATGTTTGAACTTAGTTCGAAAACAATTTAACTTTACATTTTGATCCGAGTTGGCTCAAATTTAACATATATTTGAAAACGAGCACACAATCTTTGATTCAAACTTAGTTGGTTCAATTCCCACATATTGGATCAAATCCAGCTTAGTGAATGACCTAAATAATCTAAGCATATGAGAACAAGGCTGCATTTCTTTTATATTAAAATTTAGGAAACTAAAGTCTATATCAAGCGCATTGAGGAGAAAATTTTCTGCTTATACCAAACTAACAGAATACGGAAGCTTAGATACATTCAAATGGTGTTCATGAATGTCCAGAATAGGAGCCAGCCAAAACCAATTTCAAAATAAGTTGCCAGATCTTAAATTGCTATGAAGAAGATAGAGATAGTGAAGGTACAATGTGAGACTCAGGCCAAAAATGCGGCTGAGACCACATAGTTCAATAGAATAGCTTTGAACTCAGGCCACTGAACTCCTACAGTCTCTTCTATTGCTGAATTACAAACTAACCACAATACAATCAAGGAAAAACAATGAAAGAATCAAACAATCAAATTTAAATTTTGCATAACTAAACAATGAATGCTACCTCTATCAAGTTTATTAATCTGACCAGCGATCATCTTCATCAGAAATGATGTCGTCTAGTTTCAGTGACACTTCCCTGGAGAATGTGAGACTTGGCTTCATCTTAGGCACCATTACTGGTGCTGCCTCATTGTTCAAGATCTGAAGGACTCTTCGCATTGAAGGCCTCTCGGTGCTATCTGGGTTTGCGCAACCTAGCCCTAGAAGTAACAGCTTCTTCATTTCTTCCTCGTTAAACTCCCCATTCAATCTTTTGTCAGCTGCTTCAATGATCCTTCCTTCAGCATGCAATCCCCATACCCAGTCAACCAAATTCACCATTTTGTAACTATCTCCATCCCTCTCTATTGGCCTCCTCCCACAAGCCACTTCAAGTACAACCACACCATAGCTAAAAACATCAGTCATATCAGTTGCTTTCCCATACTGAAGATACTCCGGCGCAAGGTACCCCATCGTGCCTGCTGTCAGCGTCGAAACTGGACTTTTATCATGATCCATCAGCCTTGCCAAACCAAAATCACCGAGCCTTGCATTGAAGTTTCCATCTAGCATCACATTGCTAGCTTTTATGTCTCTATGAATGACTTGCTGCTCACATTCTTGATGCAAGTAATTGAGAGCAGAAGCCAATCCAACCACAATGTTAATTCTATAATCCCAACTCAATAACACTCCATGGCCAGGTTCTTGATATAGCACCTTATCAAGGCTACCATTTGACATGAACTCATAAACAAGTAACAATTCACCCTTCTCAGAGCACCAACCAAGGAGCTGAACCAAATTTTTATGCCTCAAGCAAGCTATAATGGATAATTCAGCAAGGAATTCAGTTTTACCTTCATGGGAATGCTTTGATCTCTTCACTGCAGCTATGGAACCTGTAGAGACAAAGAAGGCCTTGTAAACATTCCCAAATGAACCACGGCCTAAGATTCTACTTGAGTGAAACCCTCTTGTTGCTGAATGCAACTCTTTGTAACTAAACTCTTTTGGTCCCGGCACAAGTTCTGCTTTCAGGCAAGTTCCTTGTCTCATGCCTCTCCATTTCTTGGCAACAATGTAACCAAAAACTGCAAGAACTACCAAAAACAAGGCTGGACCAGCAATTCCAAGACCTAAACCAATCTTATTGTGATGTTTACTAGAAGAATTTGATATAGGCAGATTACCAACTGTATTTACTGAATTATCAGACACATTGTGAGGATGAGATCGCGGTCTCACTGGCAGGAACCCAGAAGTTTTGAAACTCCAATTCTGAATCAAGTGAAGCTCAGTACTGCCTTCTGTTGAAGCAGAGAACCCCACATACATAACGTCCTTTAGGTACTCAGAGAGGTCAATATCCACACTTAACACCGGCTTTTCAGGCTTCAAAATCGAATAATTCATGAAAACTCGCAAGACCCTCAAATCATTCTTGTAATCAATCCAAACTGTAATGGAATTCCCACTCTTTAAATCAAGCCCTTGCAACCGTGGATCAGCAGTCTTGATTGAATTAAGGCTATCAATATCCAAACCAACATGGTGGTCATTTGGATCATTAAAATGAGCATCAAGCCTGGTATCAAACTCAATAGCCACAAATCTATTCTTAGTCAATTGTGAAGAATTCACCAGGCCAAGATACCCTCCAGGGCTGCCAAGAATCTGATCATCAGGAGAAATAAAAAAGGCTAAGCCATCACCATATGAACTGGGGTTAATATTATTGATAGAAAAAGTAAACTTTGTGTTGAAAGAAGCTGTGGTGTTGGTTTCTTGATCGAAAAATGGAACTGGGTTGTTGTACACAACAGTGCCTGCACTAGAAGAAGGCACACCAACCGCTCTTGTGAGACCAATTACGCCATTGCGGAGATAGGCGTCACCGAGTAGCGTGAGATTTCGGAGATTCAGCGAAGGGAAATTGAAGCTCACATTATTGGCCAAGACAAGATTAAAGCTTAAGAAGTTGAGAAAGAAGAATAATAACACGAAGAAATCAAGAAACTTTCTTGCAGGCATTGAGTTTGTAGGGTGGTGCTTTAGTTTCTTTTTCCTCGATCTAGTTGAAATTTGATGACTGGAAACGATGAAGAAGATGTAAAATCACAAGGGTTTAGATTTTTATTTTTTCTTGGAAGAGGAGTGTTTGAAAGGTGGGAAAATGGAGTCTCAAAGTTTGTGGGGGTTGTTTTAGTGGCTTCCTTTTCAAGAAAGTTGAGATTTTGATGAGAGGAGATGATGAAGAAGATGCAAAAACAAAAGGGTTTAGATTTTTTTTTTCCCCCCCTTTGGAGAGAGAAGTGTTTGGAAGGTGGGAAAATGGAAATGGGGTTTAAACGTTAGTTGATGATGAGGTTGAAGAAAAGAAAATTAACTAGAAGGGCCTGCAACGGTTATCAAGAAAATTGGGATGTGAAACGACGACGTTTAAGGGGTGGAAGCATGTAGCGTTTTGTATTTGTCGGGTGGACTGGCCATTTGGTCAAGGATCAGATGTGGTGGGCCACATGGAGAACTTTTTCAGAACACAAATTCAAAAATGACCGTTTTATGTCTTGTGTTTGTGCGTTTTTCTCTTTTTAATAATGTTGCAATAAAGGCACATTCATACACCCCTACTACCTAACAAAGAGCATTGCGAGCTATGTTATAGGCACCTCAAATTTGAGATAAGGTTGCTCTTATTCGATATAATTAATTTAATTTTAAATATGGTAATTTAATTTAAGTAGAATTTTTTTAATATTTTATTATATAATTAAATATTATTTTATTTTAAATTTAAAATAATTTAATTATATAATTACACATTAACTATATAATTAAATTTATAAAAAATAAAAGTGTAATATTATTTCTTTATTATTAAAATATAATTCAATTCATATGACAATTGATTAGACATAATATTATTAGAGTTAAATTAAAAGATTTCAAATAATTTATTTATGATTATATTTTAATCTTCCAAACATTGATTTAAATCAAACTGAACGATAAATTTTAATCAAACTAATTTGTTTAATCAGTTTGATATGGTTTTAAAAACACTAAAATAAAGTTGAATAAAATCAATTGGTTTCTCTCAAGATCTATGTTAACAATTCTAAGATACAATAATAATCGAATGGTTACAATTTAAAATATTTATCAAGACAATGAAATTATGTACACATTTTTGAATATTTGAATATATAAATAATATATTATTATGTGATTATATAATTTTAAATTAAAGATAAAGTAATATCTAATTAAATGATGACACATTTTATAATACAATTTTTTGAACCAAGAAAATTGATCAAAGCCAAGTAAATTAGTTTGGGAAGAGAAGCCATTGGCAAAATCTAAACCCGACCCGACTCTAAAGTACCGGCCTATCATAGGATAAAAAAACTCTTGTTGGAGGCCCATGTTGAAAACAGGCCTATAAGGCCTTGGCAACCCAGTTGGCCCATAACCCATAATGTCGCGCTTGAGAATGGGCTTCTTGTGCATTGAGGTGCACTCAGTCTCACCCTCATAATAACGGCTCAGAAAGAGAGTAAGAGGCTCAACATAGTCATCAAAGCTCAATTTTCCCATGACCCAAATCACATCTTTGACAACGGTTGTCTTACGTTTCTCAAAGGGCCAAAGGACTATTTCCCACCCAAGGTATATTGGTTTTTCAAAGTTTCTCTCATAAATTTTAAAAATTTCATTTACTTACCTATAACCATTTAAATATGTTAATTTTAAGGATAAAATCATTATTTTATATTTAATATTAAAAATAAACTTAAATATGATTTTATTTTCCCCCCTAAATTTATAAAACTAACTTTTCTCTCATAAACCAAGTTTGAAAAAAATCACATTTTCCCCCTAAGGTTTAGTTTTAAAATCTGGTGCCAATGTCAATAGTCTCTTCTTCCTAATAGCTCCCCTTCCTCCGATGACTTACCTCAACTCCACCCCAACCGCTCCGGTGTCTAGAGACGTCGTTAAGAGGTTGGGGTAGAGTTGAGACAGGCCCTTAAAAGAAGGGGAACTGTCAGGAAAGAGAGATGATTGACAATGACATTGGAGAAGGTAACCATATTTTGAAACTAAACCCTAGGGGGAAAATATGATTTTTTTCAAGTTTGACTTGAGGGAAAAATGTTAGTTTTTAAACTTTTAGGGGGCAAATGAGATAAATTTTTCAAAGACTATGGTTCAGTTAATTTTAATTAGCTATGGGTGGGTAAATAAGATTTTCAAAGTTAACGAGAGGAACTTTAGAAAATCAACATACCTTGGGTGGGAAATAGTCCTTTGGGCTTCTCAAAGTGACAATGTTCAATAGCTTTCATAGTAATGACGCTAATGTAGACATACTCATGGACAGTCCCCTTGGCATCATAAAAAATCTTGGTGTCCAACACATGATTTGTATCACATTACAGAGAGGCAGGTATTGGTCTAGCTCGTGAGTAACACATAGTGGCGGTCGAGAGATTTGTTGTCTAACTGAGTTATTATTGTAATTGCTAGTAATATTATTGTCGTTGATGACAGTGTCTGTGGCGGCAGCGGCCAAGGTGTATCCATTCCTTGAATGAATGTCCAAATCTTAATCCAAAAAGAGATGTGAGAATAGCAGTAAATATGACCATATGATAATAAAACTCCATAAAAAGTCATTAGAACAAATTAGAGGATATTAATTAAAATAATTTTTTTTTTAATCTTTTATATATATATAATCTCCTTTGTTTTTACTATACATATATACCTATTTTTTAGTTTGATTTTTCCTTTAAAAAAAGAAAAATCTCTCTTCAAAAATCAACGGTTAAAATACTGCAATTAACATCAATTTGAAATAAAAAATTAGTTGGTCAACCGATTTTTTATTTAAAAAATGAATGGCCAACCAATTTTTCTAATAAAGAATTAATAGTTAAAATATTGGTTGATTGCCAACTAACTTTTTAAAAGAAAATCAGTTGGTCGGGTAGACAACCAATTTTATTTAATTAAAAATTGTTTGATCGGATTGTTGATTGATTGACAAACCAATTTTTAGAAATTTTAAAATTTAAAATTGATTGGTCAGGTGATTGGCCGGCCGGTCATGCCCTGTTGGCCAACCCATTCAACCAATCCCAAATTTCAGAATCTTCTCTTTTTAAAGACAAAATCAAATTAAAAAGTAATTATATTTGTATAATAAAAAAATGCAGCTATATATGTATAAAAAACAAAAAAAATAGGTATTTTAATTAACATCTCCCAAATTAACCCTTAAAAAAAAGCTCATTAATGTCACTAATAATTGAATTTGAGTTAAATTAAACTGAACATAAATATATGTTGGTTCAAGCTCAACTCATATAATAAAAAATTTGTTATCCAACTTTTTCTATAAACTTGAAGATTACTTGTATTCAAAAACCGATGCCGATCTAGATAAAAATGATTTCCCTAAATAGAACTCCATTTGATCCAAATTACTCGAATTTGAATTTGAATTTTCATCAAACAAGAAAAGTTCAAGTCAAATATTAGAGTTGTCTTCATAAATAAACTGAGTTTAAATCGATTCAATCATTCAAGTTCAAATTGACCCAAATCAAATCTAATATTAAATTATTTTCAAATCGAGTTTAAGTCGTAGTTTATCAATCTTAAACTGACTTTCTTATGTTCAAACTTATTTTAGGCTCAACATAGATCAAATCCATCCCAATCTCTAAAGCTACAAGGGTGATATATAAAGTTGATCTAGCAAGTACACAAGAACAAGCTCTCAAGGTGTAAATAGAGAACAACTTATGTTGGTTTTTAAATAAAGCAAAGCCGTTTGAATAATACTAGTAATCATACAAAAATGGAAGCTTATTAATTAAAAAGAATAGTAAGAAGTTTTCATAGATGTACATACTGTTACAATCATGGCATTTTGTATACAAGATTTCCGATAATTAGGAATAGGATTTGAGTTGAACCAAACACAAATAAGGGTTAGCTCAAATTCAGAATATCTAAGTCGAGCTTGAGCCAGTAAACAAAAACGTTATAAACCCAATAACTCGAGTCGAATTACTGAGCTAGAGTTTCAACTTTTGTTCAGCTTGAAGCTCTTTCAAGCCAAACATGAATTTGAGTCTGCGTTTACTCAAATCCATCTCTACCTATACCTTCATTGTTGTACCAGCTCGAAAGAAATAATTAAATCATAAATTAGTTCATATCTGTTTGATTTGTGCAGCATAAAACAAGTCATCATCAATCTCACCAGAAGATGCTTGGCCGGGCAATGGATCATTTGTATTTTCACCAGAATTCAGTGAATGTTCTGCGTTGGAACTTTTGCTGTTGTCTTGAGCCCCCACCTCTACTTTGGATTCTACCAATTTGGTCTTCCATTTGATTCCAACCGCTGCTGCTTGATCAGCGAACAAGACTTTAGAGATGGGTGAACTGCAGATTTCTTTGTAAATTTCATAACTAGAAGCACGAGTATTTCCACCTTCCAACAGTTTTGCGAGAGGATGCAAAACCAAGACTGTGTCGTTACTTTTCTCCAAACTTTCCTTCAACTCCAGAAATTGGGGAACCATTTCTTTCTTTCTGAACTGAACAAACACTGCAGTTTCATCAATGTGATACACAGTAGTCACGGAGGTTGAACCGAGGGCCTTAGAGATGCATTCTCTAATCTCCCAAGCCTTGAGTTTGGATGGGAATCCCCATATTAGAACAATGTGACTGAACAAAATCAGTGGGTACTGGTACTTTTTGTTACTAGAAACCAAGGATAAAGAACTCCGTTTCCCCGTGCTTAGATTAATAATGTCCCCATTTGTCCAACTAAGATATAGAAGGTTGATGTGCTTCTGGAGTTTTTCGTTGAGTGCCAAATTTTCTGAGGATGAATGGAGTGTAAAGTCAATGCCAAGATGACTGCATGCTTGAGCAAAGACACACCCTGTCATGAAAGCATCATATCCAGCTTCATGCTTGACTCCAGAGTTCCAGTTGGAGGATCTGCAGATATACAATCTCAGTGTAAAAGGACTTCAGATGTCTATTCAATCCAAACAAAAATGACAGTAGCATTTAATTCATTTTTTGAAAAAAAAAAAATACCAGACAAGTTAACATGCCTGCCAAAGATACCATATAACTTGAAGACACATCATCCACACACATGGCCACACGTATCAGAAATAAAACTGGGAAAAATTATAAAAGCATAATGTGCCTTAAATTTTGAAGAATTGAATTCTAGACTTCCTAAATTTATAATGATAGTAGGCTATATTAAACACCAAACACAATACCTTTTCAAATTGCAGCTGGTGCATTTTAATGGAAGCAAGCAATACAAACTTTCCAATTAGAAGAGATATCAATTGAAGAAAATGAAAATGGAAAAGCTAACCTCATATCATCCACTTCAACCTCCACTTTCACACGCTGTTGAACAAGTAGATGAGAGCTTTTAGAACCAAGAGCACTCTGTGGACATAATATAGAAAATGCCGAGGATAATGAGGTGCTGGATTTCTTCATCCGTTGTAGTAGTAGATTATTGGAATTCAACAATATTTTGGTGTCAATGATGTGAGGAAAGTATTTGTTAACAGAAGAAATGAATTCTTCAGCAGTCAAAGGAAGAGCCCCTAAGAACTTGTCGTAAATATGTGCAACATCTGTATCATAAAGATTAAATATCTAAATCACAAATTGTATAAATAACTGCCTTCATGATCTCAAATTGATATTCATACCTAGGAAGCAATTGTGACCAACAATCAACTTCTTTTCAGAGGAAAGGCAGTCGATAACATGGCGAAACCCAATTGCAGCCCTTATCTTCATCTCTATGTCTCTATTTCGCTCATCCTTCATCTCTTTCTGCAGAAAGATTAAGGAAACACTAACTTCAATAAGATGCATATGAAAGCAGAAACAAAATTGGGAAAACAAAGATTTTGCAGTCAAATTTTCCTTTTATGATCTCCCCACAACTATCAGCACAAATATTATCATCAGTGAGATGCCTAAATCCCAGAAACTTCACATCCTAGTTTTGCATTGACTTTTCACACCATTAATCCATCCAAATTATTTACTATGAAAAGATTTCAGCATTAAAATTTTAGTTCCACTGAATGGAAGCTATTCAAACAAATTCACCATATAAAATTTTTCCCTATATAGATAAAAGTTTGCATTGTAGAAACATCTAGAACATTCATGTGTATGTTATCCAGGGATCTTCCTAAAAAGTCATTCTTACCATAAATAACTTCTTATCATCATCTGAATCAGTATACACCACAAGTTGCTGTGAACACGAATTTTCCCCACTAACACGAACATAAACAAGATCTTTGAAATGCTTGTTTACCACCTGCACATTTTTAGCTTCATTTATTAGACATGACAATATATGCAGTAACTCTAAGGTAAATCCATTACCAAAAACGAAGAAGGAAATATTATATATAGTAGAGGTTAAGAAAATCTTAGGAATGGATGATCATTAGGAAAAGCTAAACCTGTTAGACAAATTCAAGAGTAAACTGAGAAATAAAAAGACTGGCTGGCTCCCAGCTCAAAAAGATTAGCAAATAGTTCAGGAGTAAATGACCAAATTGGCAGGCAGTGTTTTGCAACATGTTGGTCCTTATTGGTTACTAATTAACACTGCATAAGATGAAAAGATAGGTGGTGCAAGCAGAATACTCTAGGACAAGGGAAAGACAAATGTCCCACATTATAAGTAGAGGACCCTCCTGTAGAACCATAAAAAAAAAGGGTAAACTACGAACATAACACACTAGATTTCTCAAGTAACCAACAAGATCAGAATGAGCTAACAGACTCTAATAATGATGTTCAACAACAAATTTTGGAACTTATGTGAAGAAAGCTTAACACTCGAATTTAAACATTGCAACTCAATTTGGAAGGCAAGAGTTCCTCCCAAAGTTTAAGTGTTTCCATGGATTCTAATTCAAGGAAAACTCAATAAAGCTGACATCATCCAGGTAAAGTATCATCAAATGTGCCTCCCCCCTCATTAGAGTGTTATGTGCAACAATATTGCAGAATCTTCTAACCATTTGTTCCTCTATGCCCAATGGCTTCACGACTATGAGCAAAAGTTTGAAGAGAAGACAATTTCCAATGAGTTACTCCTAGTTCTTGTTATGATTCACTTATGGAGAACTCTAATTTTGTTGGTAAAGGAAATAAAGACCAACACTCAGAAATTGTGTGACTCACGTTTTTGTGGGCTATTAGGAGTGAAAGAAGAAGAAACTGAATTTCTATGGGACAGCATCAAGTTCTTGGCATCTCTTTGGGCCTTTGTTTCAAAAGACTTCGAGGACACCTCTTTTTTTATTTATCCAACTTAATAGGTTAGGTGCAGTAAGATAATTCTGGTTTTTAGGACTTGTCCATGCCAAAGTATCTCTCTTTTTTGGGTATCTTTTTACACAGGCTCTTGATACTACTTGTAAAGTTTTAGCCCCTTTTAGATGGGCTATCTTGGTAGGAGTGAATTTCTGGTCCACTTTCTAAGTTTTTTCATTAATATACATTTCTACATCTCTTATCAAAAGAAAAGAAAAAAAACCAGACATTTTGGAAATAATAACTCACAACTACATAGGAATTAAACAAAAGATAAGAACACAATACCGATTGAATCAACTTTAGTTGATGAGAAGTGAAACCATTAAGACTAACTGCTGGACGCATCTTACAGAAAATCGTTTGAAACTGTTGTTTTGAGTCATTTAAACTACCCTGAAATTCAGACTTTCCGTTTCTATCTCGTAATAACCGATCATGCCATTCTCTCAATCTGTTCTTCATTCTTTCAGTAAACAGAACATCTGCTATGTTGACCAATTGCATTTCTCTAGCTTCTTTCAAGTCACGCCATGAATCGAACAACTCATCCTCATATAAAGAATTCATGGATCTAAGAGCTTCCTCTTCTTGTTCTCTGGATAAATAAGATACCCCTGAGATTATTTAAGCTTGTGAATCTCATACTGAAAGCATCTTAAAAGACTAATTACGACACATTAGCAGGAGCTCATTAAGTCTACTTTCTACTGTTTAACAAATATAGACAAAAGAATAGAGCTTCACTGGATTAGAAAAAAAAAAAAAAGACATTTGGAATTCTTTAAGAAGAAACACACGATAATTTTCTCTCCTAGGAAGAACCGTATAGGTATTATTTTGCAAAAAGCACTTGCAACAGGCTCGTTTTAGTGGCTTTCCCGAATAGAATTTTTATTCGGAAAATGACCTTTACAAGCACCCCCCAAAAAGATATTTCCCCGTAATTTATACCAATCCTCAACCTTACCTCAAAACCCAAGCTTTAAAAATTTTCAAGGAAAACCCGCAAACTATACACGTACATGCATCAATCACCAAATAAAAAAAAACTACCTTCATGAAAACAGGCGTTGAAATCAAACTGGTACTTTGCCAAGAAATCCATTGATGATGTCTGACAAAGGAACTCATAAGCACGGCCATCAATCGAAACCTCTTGACGAGGAAATATGAAGAAATTGTGCCTGCAAAAAAAGACATCGTACCAAAATTGATCCCTTGAAATTTAATGGCAGTTTTTGAATATTATTTTCTGCTTACAAACCAAACAAGCGCGAATTAATTAATACTGAGAAGAGAAAAAATTTAACATTACGGGTGCGCGATAAAGGAGTGGTTGATTGGGTCCCATCGGAAGGGGCAAACACCGAACTGAACGACGGCGAACTTCTCAGCGGAGTCCTTGACTTTGAGGTAACGGACGTCATAACGGTCGAAATTGAAGGATTCGCGCCAGGGCGCGCTGGTGACGCCGGTCATTTCGAGGTCGACTGCGACGAAATCGGCGGAGCGGATGTGATAGCGTAGCGAGCTGAGCACGGAGTCGAAATTGGACTTCGTTACGTGTTTTAGAGGAAACGGCGTCGTTGACGCTGCCGTGGATGAGCAGTATGACTGATTCAGGGCGAGAGAGAGTGACGTCACCGGCCATCGTTTCTTCATCATCGTGTTGAATGTGGAAGAGGCTTGCTGTCTGGAGGTTTTAGAGAGGGATATGGAGACCATTTTATCAGCTAAACGGCATCGTTTTTCACTTTATTCAATAGATTTTTCCTATCAAATCCTGGTCATCAGTACATCGGGTATCTACCTATCTCATAATATTATATTATAAGTATGTTAAATTAATATAATATAATATGATAAATATTATCAATATTTATTAATATGTCCTTTATACAAAATAATGTAATAAATATATATTTTAATATTATTTATAATATTTTTTAAAATAATAACACATTAAAAATATTTTTTTTTAATAAAAAATCATGTAGTGCCTACACATCTTAGTTCTCTAACTTTAGAAACAAAAATGTAACCAATTATTTTTTACTCTTGTTGTGTTTTATAACCAGAACCAAGCCAATCCAATGAGACTTAGTGCCAAATTCAATTTGAATCATGATTAAAACTCATCTACCCATTAAAATGGATTGATTTATGAGTGAATCTAATAAATCGTGTAAAACATATGATGGATTCGAATTGAATTAATTTAATTCAAATTCATTACTCAACTTACTTAACTTAAGTTTGATTTGTTTATTTCTTGATAATATTGTTTATCGATCTAACGATATTGTTCACTCTATAGACAATATTATTTATTACGTTGATAACCTTTTAATGATACTATATTTCATTTTTCAATAAACTCAAACTCGAGTTAGGTATTAAATATTTAATCTAAACTTAAATTAACTTTTATCTTAACTCAAATGTATCTCTAATTAAATCATGATTTAATCATCGGTCATACTAGTTTAATCATCATATTGATGTCAAAATATGAAATGTCATAGTTTACCACAAATATTTTAGCTACAATTCAACACATCTAAGCGAGCATGGTGATAAAATTTACCCGCAAACATAAAGATCAAGTTCATAATGGATTGATAAATTATATTGAAGTGCACCAAGAGTACATGAGTTCGTTACTTAATCTTAATTTAATAATATGTTCCCTTATAAGGATTGAAGTAGATATGTAATAAAGGCACCATCCAATGGATGTTTTGCTATGTTAAAGCAACGAATAACAATATTTAATATAAATATTCTCCTTTCAACATCAAGTTTGAGTCTTATCTTATCAGTTTTGAGATAATCTTATACTAATTTTTTTGTATTCAAACCGATCTTGAATTAGATCTTGTTGTTGAATCTTGGGTTGTGTCGAATCTAGACCAAATACAAATAAACTTCATAATGGGTTGGGCCATTGGGCCAAAAGGCCCATATCTATTTCTAGTCCAACAAAATTTCAAGTTGATAAAAGGTTAACATTGAATAGGAAATGAGAATCCAATGGCAGAATCCATGTGCTACTTTCCATTATAATTTTGCAAGCAATGTGAATTGGAGCCAAAGAAAGGAATAAATAAATAATAACACTTTAATTTCTTTCCATCAACTTTTTCACCATTGAAATTAAAAAAGTAGTCTTTCTGAGGAATCTTGTTTTTCCAAAGTAACAAGGAAACCTAATGGCTTGGGCAACATATTTCTTAATATTTTAATTCAACAAAAAGAAGATAATGACATTTTTTTTCTCTTGAATGGATTGTTTATTGAGGGGATCAAACTTTTCAAAATTTTCAATTAAATAAATTAAATCTTTTATTTTTTTCATTAAATGTAATTGAATAAATAAAATTATGATTATTATTCTGTTTTATTTAAAAAATAAGATGGTTAGCTTGATATCTTTAATGGGAAAATATTAAAAATTTGGTATTTTAAATAGTCGAACTGAAAGTTTGTTATATTCAATAAGAAAATCTAAAAATTTTATCATTTCAATAAATTAAAATAAAGTTAGCTTATTTCAATAGAAAATAGAGAATAGTTCAATACCCAAAAAGGTGAGTTTGGTTTGATAATATTTTATTATCAACTATGAAAGAACACCGTAAAAATATATTATCTTGAAGATTATTGAATATAAATTATTATTATATTTGATAAAAATAAATACATATAAATAATTATTATATTTAGTTAGAGATAATAAAATATTACTATAATGTAATTTTATTTAAATATTTTTAGGTATAACTATTTTAAAATATATTTTATATTAATTGTTATATTAATTAAAATTGAGACTATTTTAGTTTTAAAAAATTAATAAATAAGAATAAAATTATAATAAAATCAAAATTACCTTAATAATATTTTAATATATAATGTGAATGTAATAATCAGATTCATAATTGATAATAAAAGATTATTATAATATTTTATTATTGATAAAATAAATAAGATAATATAAATAATAAAAAATATATTATCAAAATAATTTTTATTTATCATAAACCAAACTACTCCTAAGTGATATTATTCTCAACAAATACCATATTTTGATATTTAGTTTATAACTATAAATATTAGTCTATATTTAAGACGTTACTTTATGATTTTGCGTATAGAAATGGGCGACTCAAACTAAACTAAAATTAATTACAGTTAAATTTGATACTTTATATATTTATCAGTTAAACTTCATTGCTTACATACTTATTACTTATCATTTGTATTTAAAGTTATGGAGTGAGTCAGTTTTCGACGGTGTAAATTGTAATATTGTAATATTTTAAGAGTTTTATTGATATTTTATTTGAATCGAGTTATGAGTTCGTGAATTGAGTGAATCGAAGACCAACAACAAGCTTGCTTGAGTAACCCAATTTTGTTGGAATTAACTATCACCTTAATTGCATTTGGGGGTATTCTTGTACAATTAAATTATTCTTTTTTCTCCTATTGATGTTGGAAATGTTACTGATGCTCTAAACTTCCGACACTCTTACTTCAACATTAAGTAAAATCCCAACAAGCCATATGACTAAAATTACCAATTAAACCTCCTAAGGGCACAATTGCACAAACTTTGGCTCTCATGCGTTCATCTTTTTGACAAAATTAGTGACATGGAAGGAGTAAACAATTTAGTAGTATGAATAAATGAGTCGGTTTCGATTCAAATCACTAAATTGAAATTTTAATTATTGACATTGATTTATAAATTTGAGTTAAGAGTACTTACATTTGATTTACCCTCCCATGTCGATTAAGGTAAACTCAAATTGAGATGATTTGTTCTTAAAAATCAACTCAATTTAATTTGATTTGAATCTATTTAATTTAAATTCGAATTGAATTTAAGTTTAAAAAATCTGGTTATTTTTTAAATCAAATCAAATTTGAGTTAAAAAAAATTTAATTCAAATTCAATTTAAATTTATAACTTATATTTATAATTTAATTTTGATTAAACTAATTTAAACTAAATAATTTTTATTTAAACCATACTCAAATTCATCATGCTCACAATGCCCTTTGAAAGCCTTCATTTATTCACTGTCACTTCTCTTTTATTTTTCTCTATCTATATAAACTCTAACCCCAAACACTCCTCACTTGCACTTCTCTATTCTAGTTCTCTTCTTCTCTCTCTTTAAAATTTTCCCCTTTCTCTCTCTCTCTCTCTCTCTCTCTCTCTCTCTCTCGCGATCTCATCGCAATTCCAAAACCCTAATTTTCATATTCAAACCCTCAATTTCGATTTCTCATCAGGATCCGATCACCTTCTTCTGTATATATATACCGGTACCGTCGCCGATACCGATACTTACGCCTCTCACTCTCTCGAAACCCTACCTCATCCCATTTCGATCAGTTCTCGATTGGTTGAGAATTGATCGGCTTTGATCATCGCTCCCCGTTCTGGCAATGCTCTTTGTTTCACGATGAAGCTCAAACGACGGAGGGCTTTGGAAGTGGTCAGTTTTTGATAGTTCTTTTTTGTGCGCGTGTGATTGTGCTGCGCCTATGGTTTTGCTTGTTACTGTTTATGATTATACGGGTTATTTTGATCGTGTTGGTGTATTCGTATTGTTACTTGTGTTCGTCGATTAGTGTGGAAATTGACAGCTTGGGCAGTATTTAATATGTGTGTGAATGTCTTTGTTTTGTTTTGTTTAGTTTAGTTGAAACACTCGATTTTCAATTCATATCTAGTGTGTTCGTTGTAATTTTAATAACAGACGAGTTTGGAAGTAGATATATACATATTTCTATTTTAAAAATTATTTTACACCTATGATTGCACTTGTTACTGTTTATGATTGTAGTTTGTTTGATCGTATTTTGTGTATTTGTATTGTTACGTTTGTTTGTTAATTGGTGTGGGAATTGATAGCTTGGGCAATTTTTAATATGTGTATTAATGTCTTTGTTTTGTTAATTTTAATTGGAAGACTAGTGTATTTGTATTGTTACATGCGTTTGCTGATTGTAGTGGATGTTGATAATATAGGCAACAGATAATTTGTTTGTGTTAACATGTTTGTTTTGTTTAATTTAATTTTAAGGTTTCAGATTTAGATTCTTTTTGGATGCATTCCCATAGTTGTTAAAGGCGAAAAACACCAAAAGGCAATGAGAGGTCTTATTGCCTAGACAAAAAAGGCGAGGCGAGGACGTGACTTTTTTACTTAAAGCGATTAAAAATTCCATTAAAAAAATTATCATTTCCATTATATTTAACTTAATTTCTACTACACCAACAATAAAAAATTGATTGACAACTTTATCGGCTCTCAGATCAGACTGACAACTGGTTTTTATGCCTAGACCTTTTTGACAATTATACGAGGGATTAGTGATAGGTAACCTAGCCAACGATCTTAAATTTCTCCACCAAACCCTCCGACAATCTTAAAACTCATTGATAATCTCTTTGGCGACCTTGGAACTCACTGTCAACCTCTCAACAACCTTGGAATTCGCTTGTGATCTCTCCGACGACCTAAGAATTTATCGGAGACCTTAGAAATTGCCAATAACCCTCATATATGGCGGAAAATTGGCCAAAGACTATGCCAAAGATTGTTTAGAAATTGCTAATAGCCCTCAAATATAGTCTATGATAGCCAGTTGATAATAAAGCGTGCTTTTCCAATGCCTAAAGCTTCTCCAAAGTCGTCATAAAAGCTCTAAAGGTGATCACCTTTGAACCATTAGTCAGCTTAACCATACTCAACGCTTAATTTGTTTGTCTTAACCTGTTTGTTTTGTTTAATTTAATTTTAAGGTTTCAAATTTACATTCTTTTTGGGTGTGTTCCTTGTAATTTTAACCAGGAAGTTGTATGGTTATGACCATGTATGGTTATATGCTTTGTTTTATTTATGTGTATTTGTGAATTGTGGTGGTGGTTGATGGGAGAAGTTATGTCTAATCTGTCTGAATTATGCTTAACGGGATTGTTTGTGTGTTAATGTGTTGTTTTATTTAGTTTAAATGAAACATTCTCAATTTAGGTATGTTTATTTTAGTTTTTGGTTTCTTGAAGTGGTATTTTTTAAAATGTTTTTTGATACAGGTATAATTCTTTTTGTTAGTCTGTGTTGTTGTAAGTCTTCAGTCCATGATGAATTTTACACTTCATTTTGATCATATCTATACTTGTGTGTTGTTATAGTAGGTGTTCATGTGTGTTAATTTTATTGGTATTTGATACCTCAGGAAACAATTGATTTAGGTGAATTTTGTTCTATGGGGTTCTTGAGTGTTGTTAATGTGTTTGTAATTGTTTAGTTTATAGACGGATTTCCAATTTAGATTCCTTTTTGAGTGTTCCTCAGGTCATTATAGTGTTTACATTAGTTTGTGCTTTGTTAAAGTTTCACGCTGGGACTGGTTGAACTATTTGATATTTTAAGTTTTCTATGTCAACTATTATAGGTTAATTGTCTTTACAAATTTAGGTTTGGGCTAGAGCCTTAGATGTATCTTGAGTTTCCTATCAGGTGGAATTCTGGAACTATATTAGGTTTGGTTTAAAGGCAGACGCCAATTTTTATTGCATCTAAGTTTTATTTCAATTAATTGTTATTCATACTGTACAAGGTAACCAAAAAGTTGTCTATTAGTTGGCAGTTTCTTGTGTAAGAGTTCTCATTTTTCTAACTTGTTCTTTTGTGTATTTTTTAAATTTTACCATGTATTGTATTAGTGAGATGTAAATATGAAACTTGGAATTTGATGGTTGTTGGAGTTTCATACCTATTTATTTTCCTTTTATTTTTTCAGCCTCCCAAGATCAGATCCTTCATCAATAGTGTCACTTCTGCGCCGCTTGAGAATATAGAAGGGCCCCTAAAAACTTTCATATGGGAGTTTGATAAGGTACCTTTATTGCCTTTATCTCATTCGGTGTTGTTAATGTTTTTATGGAGTTTGATTTATGCTTAATTTATTTATTTAATTTTTTTGGTGCAGGGAGATTTCCATCATTGGGTTGATCTTTTTAACCATTTTGATTCATTTTTCGAGAAGCATGTAAAATCTAGAAAGGATTTGCAGTTCGAAGATAACTTCTTGGAATCTGATCCTCCTTTCCCAAGAGAAGCAGTTCTTCAAATACTCCGTGTCATAAGAATAATTTTGGAGAATTGTACAAATAAGCATTTTTATAGTTCCTATGAGGTATGTTTTTATGTTTCAGTAATCCTTTGCAACCTTATTTGTGTTTCAATTCTGGTTTGCTAGGATTCAACTATCACTAATTTTTTCTTCCCTGTGCCTATTGTGGGTGAACTTATATGATCGACATGTACTTTAATAATTAAAGTACTTGATAATGCTTCTTTGTTTGACATTTTTATTTTCCCTGATCTCCCTTCTTAGAGGTCTTTTTTTTGGGTTTCTCATGTTCTTGCAGCAGCATCTTTCATCCTTGCTTGCTTCCACTGATGCGGATGTGGTTGAGGCTTGTCTGCAGACTTTGGCAGCTTTTTTGAAGAAAACTATTGGGAAGTATTCCATTAGAGATGCTTCTTTAAATTCAAGGTTATTTGCTCTTGCACAAGGTTGGGGGGGAAAGGAAGAGGGTCTCGGGTTAATTGCATGTGCTGTACAAAATGGGTGTGATCCAGTAGCTCATGAGTTGGGCTGCACCCTGCATTTTGAGTTCTATATGGTGAATGAGTCATTAAATGAATTCTCTTCCACAGAGCAGTCAATCCAAGGTTTACAAATCATTCATTTACCTAACATCAACACTTGTCCGGATAGTGATCTGGAGCTTTTGAATAAGTTAGTTGGAGAGTACAGAGTTCCCACCAGTTTAAGATTTTCTCTTTTGTCAAGATTGCGGTTTGCAAGGGCTTTTGGCTCTCTAGCTGCTCGACAGCAATACACATGCATTCGCTTATATGCCTTTGTGGTTCTAGTTCAAGCAAGCAGTGATGCCGATGATCTGGCTTCATTTTTTAACTCTGAGCCTGAATTTGTCAATGAATTGGTTACTCTGTTGAGTTATGAAGATGCAGTGCCTGAGAAAATTCGTATTCTTTGCCTGCATTCGTTAGTTGCACTTTGTCAAGATCGGTCCCGCCAGCCATCTGTATTGACTGCTGTGACATCTGGTGGGCACTGTGGTATCCTATCTAGCCTCATGCAGAAAACTATTGATTCTGTACTTAGTAATTCCTCAAAGTCTGTTGTTTTTGCTGAGGCTTTGTTATCTCTTGTAACGGTTTTGGTTTCATCTTCGTCGGGTTGCTCAGCAATGCGAGAGGCTGGGTTTATTCCTACTCTTCTACCTCTTCTTAAAGACATAGATCTGCAGCATTTGCATTTGGTCAGCACAGCTGTGCATATTCTAGAAGCTTTCATGGATTACAGTAATCCAGCTGCTTCTTTGTTCAGAGACTTGGGTGGTTTAGATGATACCATTGCCCGCCTGAAGGTGGAGGTGTCCTATATAGAAAATGGTTCTAAGCAACGTGGTGAGGATTCTGATTGTAGTGGGAGCAGTTCACAAATTGTCTCAAGTGCTTCAAGTGAGCTTGATAACACCCAGCCTTTATATTCTGAGGCATTAGTTTCCTATCACCGGCGACTACTGATGAAATTTCTTTTACGTGCTATATCTCTTGGAACTGAAGCTCCAGGAAACACTGCCCGTATTTATGGCTCTGAGGAGAATTTATTGCCGCAATGCTTATGTATTATTTTTAGAAGAGCAAAGGATTTTGGTGGTGGGATATTTTCACTTGCGGCAACTGTCATGGGTGATTTGATTCACAAAGATCCTACCTGTTTTTTTGCTGTCTTAGATGCAGCTGGCCTGCCTTCTGCATTCCTTGATGCCATAATGGATGGTGTTTTATGCTCTGCTGAAGCCATAATATGCATACCTCAGTGCTTGGATGCCTTGTGCCTGAACAATAATGGCCTTCAGGCTGTGAAAGATCGCAATGCTTTGAGGTGCTTTGTGAAAATCTTTACTTCCAGAACTTATTCACGTGTCCTTGCAGGTGATACACCGGCGTCCCTGTCTAGTGGACTGGATGAACTTATGCGCCACCATGCTTCTTCTCTGCGTGGTCCTGGAGTAGATATGGTGATTGAGATCTTGAATACCATTTTAAAAATTGGATCTGGGGCTGATCCTTCTTGTTTATCCACTGATTCTTTTTGTGATAGTACTCCTGTTCCCATGGAAACTGATGTTGAAGAGAGGACCTTGGTTACACCAGATGATAGGGATTCTTCCAAAATGGATAGTAGTTCAGAGCAGACATCTGAGTTATCTTCTGATGCATCTTTAGTGAATATTGAATCGTTTCTTCCTGATTGTGTGGCCAATGTTGCTCGTCTTCTTGAAACAATTCTTCAGAATGCTGATACATGTCATATATTTGTTGAGAAGAAGGGGATTGATGCTGTCTTGCAATTGTTCACCTTGCCTTTAATGCCTATTTCAGCATCAGTTGGTCAGAGTATTCCAATCGCTTTTAAGAACTTCTCGCCTCAGCATTCTACCTCTCTGGCTCGGGCTGTATGTCAATATTTGAGAGAACATTTGAAATTAACAAATGAGTTATTGGTTTCAGTTGGAGGTACCCAGCTCGCTGCAGTTGACTCTGGAAAGCAAACGAAAGTTTTGAGATATCTTTCCAGTCTAGAGGGTCTTCTCTCTCTTTCCATTTTTTTGTTGAAGGGTACCGGTACTGTTGTTTCTGAATTGGGCGCAGCAGATGCTGATGTATTGAAAGATCTTGGGAAAACATATAGGGAAATAATTTGGCAAATTTCTTTGTGTAATGATACTAAGGCAGATGAAAAGAAGAATGCTGAGCAAGATGTGGAGAATGCAGATGTAGCTCCATCCAGTTCTGTTGGAAGGGAAAGTGATCATGATGAAAATATTCCGGCAGTGCGATACATGAACCCTGTTTCTGTTAGGAATGCTTCACAGTCACTGTGGGCTGGAGAAAGAGAGTTTCTTTCTGTTGTTCGTTCTGGTGAAGGTTTACATCGCCGTAGTCGACATCACGGTTTGTCTCGCATTCGGGGTGGAAGAACTAATCGACACCTGGAGGCATTTAACATTGATTCTGAAGTTCAGCCTAATTTTCCTGAGACATCTTCTTCGCAAGAATTGAAGAAGAAAAGTCCTGATGTTCTTGTCATGGAAATCCTTAACAAGTTGGCTTCAACATTGCGTGCTTTCTTTACAGCTCTTGTGAAGGGTTTCACATCACCAAATCGGCGTAGAGCTGATTCAAGCTCATTGAGTTCAGCTTCAAAGACCCTTGGAACTGCCTTGGCTAAAACATTTCTGGAGGCCCTAAGTTTCTCTGACTATTCTTCTTCTTCTGGGCTTGATATGTCACTTTCTGTGAAGTGTCGGTATCTTGGGAAGGTTGTGGATGACATGGCAGCACTCACATTTGACAACAGGCGACGTACTTGTTACACAGCAATGGTTAATAATTTTTATGTCCATGGAACCTTTAAAGAGCTACTCACCACATTTGAAGCTACCAGTCAGTTGTTATGGACACTACCATATTCTTTTCCAACATCAGGTGTTGATCCTGAGAAAGTAGGTGAGGGAAGTAAATCAACTCACGGTGCATGGCTTCTTGATACTTTACAAAGCTATTGCCGTGTGCTGGAGTATTTTGTTAATTCAGCTTTACTTTTGTCTCCGACCTCTGCCTCCCAGGCTCAGCTGCTTGTTCAGCCACCGGTTGCTGTTGGTTTGTCAATTGGGCTCTTTCCTGTTCCTAGAGACCCAGAAGCCTTTGTTCGTATGCTTCAATCTCAGGTTCTGGATGTGATCCTACCTATCTGGAATCACCCTCTGTTTCCAAACTGTAGTCCGGGTTTCATTGCCTTGGTTATTTCACTTGTTACCCATATATACTCTGGTGTAGGAGATGTGAAACGAAATCGTAGTGGTATTGCAGTGAGTACAAACCAGCGTCTCATGCCCCCACCACCTGATGAGAATACTATTGCTATCATTGTTGATATGGGCTTTTCGAGGGCAAGAGTGGAGGAAGCACTGAGACGGGTGGAAGCAAACAGTGTTGAAATGGCTACAGAGTGGTTGTTGAGTCATTCTGAGGATCCTGTGCAAGAAGATGATGAACTGGCTCGAGCACTTGCTCTTTCTCTAGGAAATTCGTCAGATACAGCAAAAGTTGACAGTACTGACAAGTCAGTTGATGTTCTAAGTGAAGAGGGACAAGTGAAGGCACTCCCTGTTAATGATATTCTTGCTTCATCTGTCAAATTGTTTCAGAGTAGTGATACAATGGCATTCCCATTGACAGATTTGCTTGTGACATTTTGCAATCGAAACAAAGGAGAGGATCGACCACAAGTTGTATCTCATCTTGTTCAGTACCTTAAAGAATGTCCATTGGATTTTTCAAAGGATACCAGTGCATTGTGTACAATATCACATATTATAGCATTGCTTCTTTTTGAGGATGGAAGTACTAGAGAAATTGCTGCACAGAATGGTATTGCAACTACTGCAGTGGATATCCTCACTAGTTTTAAGGCTAGAAATGAGTCACAGAATGAAATTTTGGTCCCTAAATGCATAAGCTCTTTACTACTTATTTTAGATAACCTGCTGCAGTCTCGGCCTGGAGTTGTGTCTGAATCCACAGAAGGAACCCAGATAGGATCTCTGCCTGACCCATCTGGAGAGCTGGCAGCTCCAGCTGCAGTTACAGAGAAAAAATTAGATTCAGATGTTAACGATAAAAAATCTACCTCACCATTTGACAAGATATTGGGAAAATCTACTGGTTACTTGACGATGGAAGAGAGTCATAAGGTGCTGCTTGTAGCTTGTGACCTGATTAAACAACATGTTCCAGCCATGATCATGCAGGCTGTTCTGCAGTTATGTGCTCGCTTGACAAAAACACATGTTCTAGCCCTGCAATTTCTTGAAAATGGTGGTTTGGCTGCCCTGTTTAGTCTTCCAAGAAGTTGTTTTTTCCCTGGATATGATGCTGTTGCATCTGCTATCATTAGACATCTCCTTGAAGACCCTCAGACACTGCAAACAGCTATGGAATTGGAGATACGACAACATTTGAGTCTAAACAGGCATTCTGGGCGTAGTCTTCCTCGGACATTCTTGACATCAATGGCACCTGTTATTTCAAGAGATCCTGTAATATTTATGAAAGCTGCAGCAGCAATTTGTCAGCTGGAGACATCAGGAGGGAGGACCTTTGTGGTTTTGTCAAAGGAAAAAGAAAAGGAGAAGGAGAAAGACAAATCAAAACCAACTGGTGGTGAACTTGGACTATCTTCTATCGACTCTGTTCGGATTTCTGAAAATAAGAGTCATGATGGGTTGAGTAGATGTTCCAAAGGCCACAAAAAAATTCCTGCTAATCTTGCTCAAGTAATTGATCAGCTACTTGAAATAGTATTGAAATACCCTTTGCCTAAGACCCAAGAAGATGGTATGAGTGACTTGACTTCTATGGAGGTAGATGAACCTGCTACAAAGGTGAAGGGTAAGTCGAAGGTTGATGAGACAAGGGACGCAAAATCTGATTCAGAAAGATCTGCTAGCCTCGCTAAAGTGACTTTTGTTCTCAAATTATTGAGTGATATTCTTCTTATGTATGTACATGCTGTTGGGGTTATACTGAGAAGGGATTTGGAGATGTGTCAACTTCGAGGGCCCAACCATCTAGATGGTTCTGGACAAGGTGGAATTCTTCATCATGTTTTACATTGGCTACTTCCACTTTCTATTGATAAATCAGCTGGTCCTGATGAATGGAGAGAAAAATTGTCTGAAAAAGCTTCATGGTTTCTGGTGGTGCTGTGTGGTCGTTCCAGTGAAGGGCGTAAACGGGTAATTAATGAACTTGTAAAAGCCCTATCTTCATTATCAAACCTGGAGAGCAATTCAAGTAAGAGCAGTTTATTGCCTGATAAGAAGGTTTTTGCTTTTGTTGATTTGGCCTATTCAATTTTGTCAAAAAATTCATCATCCAGCAACTTACCTGGTCCTGGGTGCTCCCCGGACATTGCAAAAAGCATGATTGATGGTGGAATGGTTCAATGCTTAACTAGCATTCTTCAAGTGATTGATTTGGACTATCCTGATGCTCCCAAAACAGTGAATCTTATCCTGAAGGCTCTTGAAAGCCTAACAAGGGCTGCTAATGCAAGTGAGCAGGTTTTTAAATCTGAAGGGGGTAACAAGAAAAAATCAGTAGGGTCAAACGGAAGGCATGATGATCAAGTTACTGCTACTGCTGAGACTATGGATCCTAATCAAAGTAGGAGCACTCAACATGAAGTTACAGGTGCTGAAGATACTGAACAACAGCCCCAAGGAATTTCTCGAAGTGAAGGAAACAATGAAGTGAATGCAAACCAGTCTACTGAGCAAGATATGGGAATAGAAGTGGAAGATGCAACAACTGCCAATCCACCTATTGAGATGGATTTCATACGTGAAGAAATCGATGAACGTGGTGTGTTAAACAATACTGACCAAATTGAGATGACATTCCACGTTGAGAATAGGGCAGATGATGATATGGGTGATGAGGATGATGACATGGGAGATGATGCAGAGGATGATGAGGACGATGATGAGGGGGATGATGAGGATGAGGATATAGCAGAAGATGGTGCTGGCATGATGTCTCTAGCTGATACTGATGTGGATGACCATGATGATACTGGCTTGGGAGATGAATATAATGATGAGTTGATGGATGAAGAAGATGATGATTTTCATGAGAATCGTGTCATAGAGGTGCGGTGGAGGGAGGCCCTTGATGGTTTGGATCATTTGCAGGTGCTTGGGCAACCTGGAATTGCAAGTGGTCTTATTGATGTTGCTGCTGAACCATTTGAAGGGGTGAATGTGGATGATCTTTTTGGTCTTCGCAGCAGGCCTTTAGGTTTTGAGCGCCGGCGTCAAACTGGTAGGTCTTCTTTTGAGCGATCTGTCACAGAAGTAAGTGGGTTCCAACATCCTCTCCTCTCAAGGCCATCCCACTCAGGTGACCTGGTCTCAATGTGGTCATCAGGTGGGAACACATCCCGGGATTTAGAAGCTCTGTCGTCTGGGAGTTTTGATGTTGCTCACTTCTACATGTTTGATGCCCCTGTTTTTCCGTATGATCATGTACCAACTAGTCTTTTTGGCGATCGTTTGGGTGGTGCAGCACCCCCACCTTTGACTGATTATTCTGTAGGTATGGATTCATTGCCATTATCTGGGCGAAGAGGGCTAGGTGATGGGAGGTGGACTAATGATGGTCAACCACAAGCAGGACCCCAAGCTTCTGCAATTGCGCAGGCTGTAGAAGAACACTTTGTATCTCAGTTGCGTACTATTTCTCCAGCGAACAATCTGGCTGAAAGGCAGTCCCAGAATTCAGGGGTGCAGGAGAGGCAATTATCAGATGCCCCTCCATCTGTTGATGGTCTAGCAGTGGTAGTGGGTGAAAATGTTGGTAGTCCTCAAAATGAAGTTCAGCATCAAGAAAATGGGAATGACATGGTTGATCGAGAATCTGATCCAACAGTTGTTAGTGTTCCAACTGGGGAGCAGAATAATTCTGGGACTGTTGTTGAAGATGAGCCTATGGTTGTTCAACCACTTTCTTTGAACTCTACACCTAATGGTCAGGATATTATGGAAATTGGGGATGGTAATGGTACTTTTGCTGAGCAAGTACAGGCAATTCCAGAGTTTGTCAACTCATCTGCAAACTGCCCTACTGATCTGCAACATGAAGGTGCAACAAGAATGCCTTCAAATGTGCTAGATATTTCAGTTCAGAATAGTAGCTGTGATGGATTGACAAGAGTGGATGAGCAGGCCAATACTCATGTGGTGATGGATTCTGGTTTGGAGATGCCCAATCTTGGAGATGTGCAACCTTCTTCAGTTCATGCAAATATTGATATTGATATGAGTGGTATTGATGTACAAGGAAATCAGGTTGAACAATCCATACCTGCTTCTGAACAAGGTGTAGATATGTTATCATCTGGGCAAAATACTGCGGTTTCTCAGGACACCGCACAGACTGATCAAACTAGTGGGAATAATGAGGCTCCTGCTGCTAGTGCTATTGATCCAACCTTCTTAGAGGCTTTACCTGAAGACTTAAGGGCAGAAGTGCTAGCTTCTCAACAAGCTCAGTCCGTTCAACCTCCTACTTATACACCTCCTTCAGCTGATGATATAGATCCGGAGTTTCTTGCTGCCCTTCCTCCTGATATCCAAGCAGAAGTTTTGGCGCAACAAAGAGCACAGAGGTTTGCACAACAGGGAGAAGGGCAACCAGTTGACATGGATAATGCTTCAATAATTGCTACTTTTCCTGCTGATTTGCGTGAAGAGGTCCTTTTTTTGAACTTGACCTCTTATTACTAATTGATTGTAATAACTCTTTCTAATGTTGCTTTTTGTTTTTTCAGGTACTTTTGACTTCATCAGAGGCAGTTTTATCTGCTTTACCTTCTCCCTTACTTGCTGAAGCTCAAATGTTAAGAGACCGAGCAATGAGTCATTATCAGGCTCGCAGTCTTTTTGGGGGAAGCCACAGGTTAAATGGTCGAAGGAATGGTCTGGGGTTTGATAGGCAGACGGTGATGGACAGGGGTGTTGGAGTTACAATAGGTCGAAGAACAGCTTCTGCTATTGCAGATAGCTTGAAAGTGAAGGAAATTGAAGGAGAGCCTCTTTTGGATGCAAATGCATTGAAAGCTTTGATCCGGCTTCTACGGTTAGCACAGGTAAAAGCATATTCTATCTTATGGTTAATGTGGCGGTAGTATTATGAGCAGGGGGAGTTGCTTGTGTTACCAGCTTACCTGTCAAAGGTTTATGTATCAGTTGCTTATTAAGGCATCTTTCTTTTTGCTGCATTTCAATTATTGTGCTGACTTTGTGCTTTCCTGTGTGATGTAGCCCCTTGGGAAAGGCCTTCTGCAGAGATTGCTGTTAAATCTGTGTGCACATAGTATTACAAGGGCAACTTTAGTTCGTCTTTTACTTGACATGATTAAACCAGAGGCTGAAGGTTCTGCAAATGGATTGGCAACAATTAATTCACAGAGGCTTTATGGTTGTCAGTCAAATGTTGTTTATGGCTGTTCACAGTTGTTGGATGGTATTTCTTCCATTTTATTTGTCATCACTATCATATGCTCGGTTTTGGGTTTAAAATATTAATAATTTTTTTGGGGCCTCCAAACAGGTCTTCCTCCGCTGGTATTGCGTCGAATTCTTGAGATCATGACTTATCTGGCCACAAACCATTCTGCTGTTGCAAATATGTTGTTCTACCTTGATCCCTCAATTGTGCCAGAGCTTGCAACTCCAAAATACTCTGAAACCAACGACAAAGGCAAAGAGAAAATTCTGGATGGAGATGCTTCATCAGAACCTCTGGGTGGCTTACAGGATGGACATGTTCCTTTAGTACTCCTTCTGAAACTCTTGAATAGACCTCTATTTTTACGCAGCACTGCACATCTTGAGCAGGTAAAATAGTTTTTTGCACGTGAACTTTTAAGATATCTTAGACCCTCCCATCTTTGAAGCTGTATGTGATAGAATGGGCTGCACTCTTCCCATTTGGATTGTTACATTGTAGTATAGATTTATTCTCTTCTTCTAATTTTTATATGGTCATGTCTACTTGTGGTTCAGGTCATGGGTTTGCTTCAGGTAATTGTTTATACAGCAGCATCAAAATTGGAATGTCGGTCACAATCTGAATCAACAACTGAAAATTCCCAAAAACCACCGATTGATGAAGCTTCTGGTGATACTCAAAAAGATCCTTCTTTGGCTGAACCAGCATCAAGTGAAGGGGATAAAAATGTCAGTGACAAGTCATCCACTGCAGATGGAAAGAGGAGCATTGATACCAGTGATATTTTCTTGCATCTGCCACAATGTGATTTGCGCAATCTATGCAGCCTTCTTGGTCGTGAAGGGTACCTTTTTTCTCTGAATTTTATCTGTGGATGTACTAAAGTTCTAAATTCTTTGTGCTCTATGTTGGCTAGTAATCAATAGTGTTTTGTGAACTTCTTACTAGTTATTATCATTAGCAATTTATCTACTTACTCTTACAATAGCCTTAAATTTCTTTTGAATTTCTGTTTATTTATTTCTCAGCAAGGCAGGTGGGAATGCATAAAGTGACTAATTTATTTTAGTAACTTGTTTAGGTTGTCAGATAAAGTTTATATGTTAGCTGGTGAGGTGCTGAAGAAGTTGGCCTCTGTTGCTGCATCCCATAGAAAGTTCTTTACTGCAGAGCTTTCGGAACTGGCGCATGGTTTGAGCAGTTCAGCTGTAAATGAGCTTGTGACACTGAGAGATACACATATGTTGGGTCTAAGTGCTGGTTCCATGGCTGGGGCTGCGATATTACGTGTGCTACAGGCACTTAGCTCACTCTTGTCACCTAGTGGTGGTGAGAGTCCAGCTCAGGATAATGATGGGGAACAGGAGCAAACTACGGTGTGGAATCTAAATGTTGCACTTGAGCCATTATGGCAAGAATTAAGTGATTGTATTGGTGTGACAGAGACACAGCTGGGTCAGAGCTCCTTCTGTCCAAGTATGTCTAATATAAATGTTGGGGAGCAGGTACAGGGGACTGCCAGTATGTCACCTCTTCCACCAGGAACGCAGAGGCTACTTCCATTTATTGAGGCTTTCTTTGTTTTGTGTGAAAAGCTACAAGCAAACCTTGCCATGATCCAGCTAGATCATGCAAGTGTAACTGCTAGAGAAGTCGAAGAGTCTACTGGAAGCTCAACTTCCGTAAGCACAAAATGCAATGATGATTCTCACAGAAAGCTTGATGGCGCCGTCACATTTGCAAGGTTTGCTGAAAAACATCGGCGGCTTCTGAATGCTTTTATCAGACAGAATCCCAGTTTGTTGGAGAAATCACTCTCTATGATGCTGAAAGCACCTAGGCTGATTGACTTTGACAACAAGAGAGCATATTTCCGTTCAAGAATAAGGCAACAGCATGAACAACAACTCTCAGGCCCACTGCGAATTAGTGTTCGGCGGGCGTATGTTTTAGAGGATTCTTACAATCAGTTGCGGATGCGGTCCACACAAGATTTGAAGGGAAGGTTGAATGTGCATTTCCAAGGTGAAGAGGGTATTGATGCCGGAGGTCTGACGAGGGAATGGTATCAATTACTGTCAAGGGTCATATTTGATAAAGGAGCATTACTATTCACTACTGTTGGGAATAATGCATCTTTCCAGCCAAACACCAATTCTGTCTACCAGACTGAGCATCTTTCCTACTTCAAATTTGTGGGCCGTGTGGTAATTTTCTTGGTTTAATGAATTTTTGAGCTATGTATTATTTGTGTTAACTTCTCAGCAAGTTGATTATGTCTATGATCTTTTATGCAGGTTGCCAAAGCTCTCTTTGATGGTCAGCTTTTGGATGTTCATTTCACCAGGTCCTTCTACAAGCACATCCTTGGTGTCAAAGTGACTTACCATGACATAGAGGCTGTTGATCCTGAATATTACAAGAGCTTAAAGTGGATGTTGGAGGTCAGTGGTTATAATTCCAGTCTATTTTGTTTTTCTTTTTAGAATTCTGGTTTTCTGTTGACATCCATCTGTGTAGCAATTATGAAAACTGTAAGGATTGACATCTTTCTGCATCTTTTTTTAATTTCAGAATGATGTAGGCGGCATGCCTGACCTGACATTTAGCATGGATCCAGATGAAGAAAAGCACATTCTTTACGAGAAAACTGAGGTATTTTAATTTGTATTTTGTTTTTTAATTAGTTCATCTTGAGCAGCCTTGTTTCTTTACATATCTGTGATTTTCTTCTATATGACTTGTTTTGTTATTTTTTGCAAATTTTTTTCCGACCTGTTTCATTTCGTGCTAATTTCTTTCTTCTTGATGTTCTACTATAAATAGGTAACTGATTATGAGCTCAAACCTGGAGGAAGAAATATAGGGGTTACAGAAGAAACAAAATTTGAGTATGTGGACCTTGTTGCTGATCATATCTTGACCAATGCTATCCGTCCTCAAATCAATTCATTCCTGGAAGGTTTCAGCGAATTGGTTCCACGAGAACTTATTTCAATTTTCAATGATAAAGAGCTAGAGCTTTTAATCAGCGGACTTCCTGAAATTGATTGTGAGTTGGCTCAACTATAATCCTACTTAATTTGTGTGGTTTCCTTGCATTTCCTAAATCTGATTGGCTTCTTTGTCATTGCAGTGGATGATCTAAGGGCCAATACAGAGTACACTGGCTACACAGCAGCATCTAATGTTGTTCAGTGGTTTTGGGAAGTTGTTAAAGCTTTTAACAAGGAAGACATGGCTAGACTGCTTCAATTTGTCACTGGAACATCAAAGGTATGTTGATGATCTACATCAAATGGTCCTAAAGTTGTTCAGGCACATATAATATTTTAGGATAAATGCATGATAACTAGGGGTGGACTCAAATTGAGTCAGTTCGGTTTGATTCGAGACAAATTTAAATTGAAGTTGTAGTTCAGCAGTTGGGTTCGAGTTCTACTTGAATCTCCTGCTGGTGGTATTATTCATCCCAGTCGTCATACTATTTATCTCGTTGATAACACTATTTTTCTTGTTAGTCGCACTATTTTTCTTGCCAATTGCACTATTTACCCTACCGATGACCTTCTGACAACATCTCTAGTTACTTCAAATTAGGTTTGAGCTGGCCATAATAGACTTGAGTCAAACTTGAGTTAGCTCATGTCTGAACTTGTTTTGGCTCGAATCCAGCTTGAATGATAACTATAATATGGCCTTTAGGTTCTTCTGATAATAGTGCTGATTTTAAGCCATTAAATTAATTTTGTATCTGGCATTCTGGATTTTAGGTTCCATTGGAGGGTTTCAAGGCATTACAAGGTATCTCGGGTCCCCAGAAGTTTCAAATTCACAAGGCATACGGAGCTCCCAAGCGTCTGCCCTCAGCTCATACATGGTCAGTGAAGATCTTTCGATGCATGCTATCATTCATTTGTTCTTGTTTTACAGGTCGGAGTTTTGTTTGAATCACAACATCTTTAGCTGACACTTGAATCTTATTTTTCAGCTTCAATCAGCTAGATCTTCCTGAGTATTCCTCCAAGGATCAGCTTAAAGAGCGTTTGTTGCTTGCTATACATGAAGCCAGTGAAGGTTTCGGCTTTGGTTGATATATTCTTTTCTGATAACTCTGCTCAGGCATGCCAGCAATTCAACTTCAATTCTCAATGTACATGTCAGTAAGACACTCATCTCATAATCTTGTACCGATTTTGATAATTTCAAATTGTGCCCAGCCATTTTTTACGAAGTTGGATCTGATTACCAACGAATAGTTCATTTATACTTTCTTTGCAGAGGGTTACTGATTTTGGTGGATAGAACTTAATTAATAACCGGAGGAAAACACCAAAGTAAATTAGGGCATCAAGACCCAGATTATAAATGGGACTTCTGGCAAGCATCGATCGGCAAAGCTTCTGATATTGAAGAAAGGGGAGCTCAGGTCTTTTTATTGAACAGTACTGAGCTGGAAAATGTTTTTTTTTATTTTAATTTTTGGTTTGCAAAATAGATTATTCTGAAGAGCGTATATAATATTATTAATGGTATCATTGTTCATATTAGGTTTTGACTTTGAGTCCTTACTTGGTCTTGTTTTACAAGGCATTTATATGAATAAAGTAGAACAGATTTGATTGCATCTATTTTTAATGATCTTTTTTTTTTTTTTTTTAAATTATACATTTCCAAGCATTAGCCACCTGACTCAATTAGAGATTTCAATCATTTGAGGTATCTCTGTTTTTCAAAGTGGGTAGGAGAGGATTCAATTTGAGTCTAATCGAATTTGAGTTTAAGTTTAAGCTCCATGAGCTCTCCTGAATTGTTTACTTTATTTGTGTTTTATCGTGAATTGGTGTAAAATCACCAGTTCAATAGGCCTGTGGGGTCCTAGTCGAACTGGTCAAATTGGCCGGTACAATCTGGGCACTAACTCCATGAAATGAATAATGTGATATGTTTGATGTAAACATTGAGTTGGTGTAATGTAAAGCAACTATTTGATATGGTTGAAAAATGAAGTTGAGCACTCGGTAAAGTTAGCCATGAATTCTCTTTGCTTGAGCTCAAATCATTGGCAGAAGATATTTGGTGGGAAGGATGTTGGTGGGATGAATGATGTGACTAACATAGTAAATAATATTATCGGTAGGATGAACAATATCATCAGAGAAAGATCTAAATCAAATTATTATATTAAAATTTTAATTCAAATTTAATTTGAATTAAATCAAACATCAATTGAATTAAACTAGCTCAGCTGGGTCTAACCAAAGGAAATCTTCAAATATTGAGTAAAGAGTTTTGATACAATCGAATATTGATTTAAATATGGTTAAATTCAATCAAAGTTAAATTTAAACAAGATTTTTAGAATTGATTTTCTTTAGCATGGACTCAACTCATCATCGAATATTCAATTATCATTTAATGACAATGTAAAATTATATATATATATATATATATATATATATATATATATATATATATATATATATTTTTCGATACGTGATTTATTTAAAGAATATTATACTAACAAAGTCCTTGTAAGTCAACAAAAGCTCATGTCACCGAAGACTCATAGTTGGTTGCCCAAGATTATGTTAATGGTGGGTCACCTCTTGTATTGTACCAAATATTACCAATATTATATTATATAGTTTTGAAACCATATCTTAATTTTATTATAATAATAATAATAAGAAGAAGAAGAAGCCAAATTGTCACAAATTGAGGCCAATTATTCATAGGCTTTTCTTGTCTTATTGTAATCTTACTAAAGGTAATCTTATTGAATCTTCAACTTCCTATTAAACAAAGTGCTTAATTGGTAATCAAAGTATTAATTTAAGGTTTCATCATCCTTTTGAATTTATGATAGTTTTTTCGAAAATGACTTATATGACTTTTCTTATTCTTCTTCTTTGAAAATATTTTTTCTTAATTAATAATTTATTCTTTTGTTTCTATGATATCACTATTTACTAATTATTATATATTTGAATTAATTTATTTATATTTTATTCAAATCCACCTTATTCCCATTAAGGGAGATAAATAGATAATATTTAAATAATTATTTATTGGTGTTGGGTTGCCTTTATCAACTATTTTCTTAACTAACTAACTAATAATAATAATAATAATAAAAAAGTAATAATGGACATTTGATTTGGGGCAAAATTCATACAACGGTAATATGAACACCACCCGAATAATTTGTTGGATTTTATCTTATCCGAATAATCATTAAAGAATTAATTAATTAAAAAAAAGGCCAAAAGACTTATTCCCATCTAAAGTATAGTGAAATCTCAATTTTTATTTATTAACTTTTAAAAACCTAAATATCCACCTATAATCAATTTTTTGTTAAAAATTTCAATTAATGTTAAGAGGTAAAATTATCATTTAGTAAAATATTAAAGTTTTACCATAATTTTTTTCTTTATATTTAAAAAAGAAAACAAACCTTGAAGGGTTTTGTCATTTTTCAAACTTTAGGTTAGAGGTAAAATGTAAGTTTTTAAATATAAAAAAAAATTTTTAATAAAATTTTAATTTTTTATTAAATAATAATTTTATCTCTAATATTAATTAAAATTTTTAATAAAAAATTGATTGTGGATCGGAGCATAAAGTTAGTGGATGGGATTTTACTGACTTATATGGGAATAAGTCTTTTGGCCTTAAAAAAATTACTGCGCCGTAACACTCGACTCTTTAAACAAGGCTCACTTGCCTCTGTGCAACTCAAAATCCGTTCCCCTTTTTCACCCCGTTTGCCAGCTCATCCTCCGTTGTGTTTTCTCTCTCTTGGGTTTCAGTCCAAAACGCCGTCGTTTCACTCTTTATTTCACCGTCAAATACAGCTCTCAATTCTCAATTCTCAATTCTCATCTCTCTATTACACAGTTTTACACATTTCTTTTTTCTCCCACGACTCTCTCTTATTTTTTCCTTTCTCTCTCTAAAAAAAATTCATTCATGTCGGTAAGTAATCGCTTTCTCTCTCTTAAAGTTTCCATTTTTTTTGCCAAATTAATGATTTTTATTGCAAAGTTTCAATCTTTAGACTTCACTTTTGGTGGGTCTTGGTTTGTTTTTGTTGTTTGATTGAGTGGTTGGTAGATTTTGTTTTATTGATCGATTGGAGCTGGAAAAAAATTTGATTTTTTGTTAGTTTGTGATTTGGTGAAATGGGTGTGTTTGTTTGTTTTTATTGATGTGATCTAAGGTTGATTTGGATGCTATTGAGTTATATGATTAGTGCTGAATTTTGGTTAATTTTTTCTGCTTTCGAAGTTTTTTGTTTCTTTAGCGGCGTTGTGCTTTCTTTTGGTTGGACTTGATTATGTTTCTTTTGTGTGTGTTTTTATACATGTGAATTTTCTGTTGTTTTTGTGCGAACTCTTGAATCTGTTTGAATTTTGAAGTGGAAAATTGGTTGATGTTAATGGGAATTTAGCTATTTTTTTGGTGCTATGAGATCTGTAAAGAGTACATTGATGCTAATAAGTGAAGAAGCATTTAACAGTGAGTGGTAATATGGTAGAGGCAAGTTGAATTTGAAGGCATAAAGGTTTTAAGTTAGTGGGTTGTGATCTGAATAATTTGTGAAGGGCATGTTTGGTTGTTCAATGGATTCAATGAAAAGTTTGTTTCTGGTATTTGATCAAGTGCTTGAATTGAATTGATGTCATGCATGAAGAATTTTTGTAGAATTAAACTGTGTGCACTAACAATGAGTACTGATTTGTGTACTAATGATAACGTATCACTATGTGAGTAGATAATTTTGAATTAATGATAAAATAACATCCAATCATACGATGACATGCCATCATTAATTGTAAACTAGAACTCATTGTTAGTAAACATAATCTTACTCTTTTTCTTATTTGGTCATTTGTATTTCATTTAATCTTTATTTGTGGTTTACATGTCATTATTCTTATTTCATAGTTTGGATTGGACTGTAAAGTTGATTATTCTGGTGATTATAAGTTATCAAAAATCCACGTCTGTGAAGTGACATCTTTTTACTGGACCAAAAGAACCTGTTACCTCACTTACTTGGCTGACAAATAGATGTTTGTAGTAGAATGGTTTTAATCCACACACCTTTATCATGGATACGGACAGTGTGGAACTTAGCTTTTAGTGCTTGCTGTAGTAGTTGTTGTCTTCAGAGTACAAATGTCATTAGTGAACCATAAGTTAGCTATCTTACTATTTCAATTAGGTTTAAATCAACAACAATTCAATTGGATCATTTACTCTGACTGCCAAAAGCATCAAGTTATTTGATAGCCCAAAGAATATTTACTTTTTTATTCAAATGACTTCTTGCTGGCTGTGTTAATTGTTGGCTCTGTTTTTCTGTTCCTGATGATTGCTTATTGAGGGTCTTAATTCTTTATACTTGAGTCAGAAAGTTTAAATTACATGTTTCTCAATCATTAAGCATATTATTGTATGGTTGTCTCATATGGTTTCATCCTGCTGTTAAAACATCTGTTATAGTTTGATACCAATGGAAAATCTTCTTTTCCCTGAACAGGAGAAGGGTCACCCATTGCCTAAATTTGGCGAATGGGATGTCAATGATCCTGCCTCAGCTGAGGGGTTTACTGTGATCTTTAACAAGGCAAGGGATGAGAAAAAGACGGGTGGCAAACCCGAGTCACCTAATAAGGTTGATCCTCCTATTAAGCAGGGAGTGGATCCTGGCAAACCGCAGCCTGTAAGTTCTTCCATTATTTGCCACACACACACACACACACATATATGTTGGGGTAAAACTACCAACAAAACATCTGTTTGCATATTAATGGTTTTGCGATTGTGAAAATGCACTGTTCACAGAAAAAATGGTTTTGCTGCTTCTAGAGCGCAGCTGCAGAATCCTGATGAGGTTCTGCCAGTGTAAAAGCTTCAATGGAAGAGTATGTTCATGTGTAACTGGCCTCATTTTCTCTATTTAAAGAAATATAGGAGCTATAGAGCTGTGATCAGTCCTGCTGGAATTTGTTTCTGTGCTGTAAAATTTAAGTAGTTGTGGGGGAAAGCTGCAAAAAAGAAGGGAAAAAAATTACTGTATCTATATGTACTGATTTTGTGGGTTATTATTGGAAACCAAGCTATTTTCTGTTTTTGCCTTATCTGCTATATGGGCTGTAGAGCTTTTGTTGGTGACATATATATTCTTTATGCTTATCGTATTGGTGAATTGACCTTGTTTGTGAAGCAGCTTTTCTTTTTCTTCTTTTTTTTTTTTTTTTCCAAAAATCCTTATTTGTCAACAGCAGACTCCAATTCTTTAACCTAAAATTATTTGATGTTTCTGTTAATTGAAAAGAATGATCCAAAGAGAGAGTACTACATATTGGTAAGACCATGCCTAGGAATTAGAAGTGATTAAAGTTTTGAGCTTGTTTATAGTAAACAAGTAATTAGGGGTGGATATGAGCCAGCTTGAACTCTGCTCAAAGCAAACACATCATCAGTTGGAGTTGGGTTTTTAGGATTTGAACTGAGTTTGAACTGATCTTTATTCAGATTTGAATCCTCCTTTACAAGTAATAGAAAGATGCAATTCATCTGTGTAGCTACTCAGGTCACCTGTGGCAGTTGATTACAGTCCCGTTTGAAAATGGTAATTTTCATAGCACCAGAAGATCCTGACTTTGGGGATGAACCCAATTTTACACAATACAATTTAAATGATCAATTAAAGTTAAACACATAAGCACCAAATGAATCATTCATCTGAATTTTCATGGCATGGTTCAAGAAATCTTTGAAATATGCAGATTTGAGATCTGCTGCTGTGGCTCTGGGGAATAATTCAGGCTCCTTACTAAGGCCATATGAATAAATATGGATATATATTTCATCATCACCACTGAAACAAAGTATAATTTAGTTTCTGTAAGTGTTGTTTTTCCTGCAGAGAAATCACAGAACAAAAACCAAAACCATGAAACAACAGAGTAGGCTATATGATCCTACTATTTAGTGACTCGACAGTTAAATTAATCCTGCAACTCTGAATGTTTGGAGCCTGATGCTAAATCTAAACTCTGGAGATCCTGAGCTTCCTTTCGAACAGACGGCGAAGGAGGTAGACTTGGAGAACACTAGCACCAACAAGAGCTGTGGATTCACAAAATGCCTTGTAAACTGCCCTCTTGCTCATTGCTTCATTTACTGCATTTCCAGTCAGAAAGACAAACAAAAAATAATTCATGTTGCTTCGAAGACCAAAAACGCAAGAACTAACGCAGTTCTCACAACTTGTGTGCAAACTGATGATCAGGTTGATTACTTTTGCATACAGTTAAAATTCAGAATGAACTATAGCTGAGTCTGTCTTTGGGTGCTATGGTTTTCAACAGTTTGAATAGGCATCAATGAAGAATGAAAGACATCAAACAACACACTGCTGCATCTGAAATTAAACATAAACATAAATAGGGTTTCAATGAATTGATTACATACATATTGCCTGGCGTTCAGTCTCAGCTTCCAGCCAATGCTGTTCAAATTGGATGTTGTAAAGCATTTCTTCCAGTTTTGATATCTGTTCTAACAAGGGGTTGAAATGTTCTGCAAAAAACACATAGTAACTCTAAGTTCAATGTTTTGAGCATAGTTATGAAAACCATACCGGTTAGTCAGACTGATTCGATCAGGGCCTGGTGGCTAGTCCGGTCTAGTTGAATGGACTAATGGCTTTACTTGTTGGACCACTTTGAACCATGGTTCAACCAGGGGTTTACAACACCGATTCACAATTAAACCACTGTTTTACTGTACATAACATTTGCAAACGTTGGGACTCAACCTAAATACCAGCGTTTGAGAGTGATGTTGCAATACCATCAAACCACAAATTCATTTGTGGTATATTAAAAATAACATATTTTTAAATAGTTTTATTTTGGGTTCAAAAGGTCAGACTAGAAAAAACCCAAGCTGACCTTTGCCTAGGTCAAGGCCTGGTCTGATTATTGAAACATTTGTTTTGAAGACCTGAGCAAGAAGAAGAAAAGGATATCCACCAAGGAGCATTTGCTTACCATCTTTTGCATGCTCATCATAGTACGAAAAATGGCCAACATGCACATCAAAGTCCACAGTTTCATGATATGGAGATTGGTTAATAAAGCAGAAACGGTGGACACCCTTGTGATGAGCCACAAAATTAAATTTCTCACTAATTTTACCCCGGATATCCTGAATCTGATCACCACTTGGCCCCTTCACCTGAAAAATTCAAAAGCATTGTCACTGTTAACTCTAGCAGGAAAGTCAGGTAGAAACAATGCCACTATTATTGGGTTTACTCAAAATTTCAACAACAAAAACTATCATATATAAAATGAGCCAAAGTCATTTCATGCCTGCATAGCCAACAACACATAAGCTTAGGCAAATTATTGAGAATCACTAAGCCACAATAAACAAATCATCTGAAAACCCTATAAAATCTAAAAACTGATATGAACCTTGGGAGAATCACACCCCAAAAATTAGTTGAGATTGGAGGGCTCAAAATTGTATAAACCCCACACCAAAAGTCCATACTTTCTAATGTGATATTTAAATCTCATACCTTATAATTGGGATTGTAACATACCCCCCCCCACTCTACAGCTCTAGTGCCTATGTGGGTTAGTTATGCACTAGCTTCCTGCTAACCTTAGGTGAATATTGCAATCCAGTGTCACCATTTGCACCATACAATTGCAATTGGAGGACATGACAGTGAGTTTGATACCAAATGTTATGAACTTTGACAAAATTAAACCTCAAAAACTAATTGTTGAGATTGAAGAGCTCATAACCATATAAACCCCACATCATAATTCCATTCTCTCTAATATGAGACTCAAATCTTATATCTTGTACTCAAAATATTAACAAAAACCTATTCCTTTTAACTAAGTAAACTTTACTACATGAAAATTAACTAATGCATAGTCACAAAATCAACTGAACAAATAAATAGTCTCATTAGAAGAAGCACGAAGCTTACCACAAGATCGACGCCTTCACTTCCACCATACCAATATTTATCACTCTTAATGACAACAAAAGAAGCATGGACTGTATCACCTTCATATTGCACATCATGAGAAAAGCATTCCTCCTTATCAATCACAAACCTAATCCCAAAAACACCTTGTGGGTTTAACACAAGTGCCAAAAGCACAGCAAGACAAAACTCAAGTGCCCTAAATTTCATCTGCAAGTTAAAGAAAAAAAATTTAAACTTTATGAGATTGGATCAAACTTCACAATAACATGCAAAATAATTTGCCAACAGAAGAGACAAGAAGATCCTGTAGAAAACAGACCAAAGATTGTATACGAGATCAATAGTTCACCCAAAATCAGACTATGTCCAACAAAGTCAATATGATTCAATATTTTTATTTGCCATCAAATTGCTATTATACTCATACAAGAGAATAATATGTTTATATATATACTAGGATTATCATCCTTAAACTAAACCTTGCTAGGAATTATTATTAAACCAAACCCAAATAGAATTCTTATTACTAAAACAACTCTTCAAGTAGCGTTTAGCAAGTAGGACCCTATCTGTTACATGATAAGTGGCCGGTAACAGGTAGTTAAACACTGCTCACAGGCTCGGGGGTGCTGAACTCTGGACCCCGCCCAGGGAGCGGATTACCAGCCTACTAACGGGGCATCGGAACCTTATGGTTCATAAGATGAAGCGGTTGCCAATTCAAACAAAAACCACGCCCACAATTTGCTTTAAACAACAAATCAAGTGTTTTTTCCCCAATCTCCACAGAAAATTATAAAAATTTTCAAGCACAAAAGAAAAGAGGGGTATTTCATAAATAAGCATAAAACATTGCCAGATGCGTCAATATATAGAAATCAAAACATGGGATTGATCCCATTTTCTGTTTGGTTGCCAAGAAAAATCAGGACAACAGATAACGAAAATTTGCAAAACACTCATCGCAAGATAGCATATAAATAAACTCTGAAATTAAAAAAATTTAAAGACAAAAACTTGGATCCTAATAATATGAGAGACAAAATAAAAATTGCACCTTTGAAATTGAACCAAATCTTAAGACCCCTCTTTGAAAATTTTGAGCTCTTGAGTTTTGTCAGAGTCGCTATATATTAAAAGTGGTCGAACGTGATTGAAATATAGTTGGACTGGGAACGTTTTTGTCTTAAAAAACAGCTGCGATTCTCTGTGTCCAGATTCACATAACGAAATTTACACCCCACGGGGCTAATCCTTAACTGGTCAATCATACATACGAAGTATGATGTATTTTCAGTCGAGTTACTTTGGACTCGGGTCCACGCCCTTCTCAAATAAGCCGAAATTGAAGTGAAACAAATTTACTTTATTGACCTCGAGCTTTTTCAGTGATTATTTTTTTAATAATCCTTTTTCTCATTCATCTTTGTGATTATTTTCATGTATTAACAATATTATTTATCTTTCTCAGTATTATTATTTATCAATTTGAATTAATTATTTTAAATACGAATCAAATTTAAATTAACTCCTTTTCAAGCTTTACTTATACTATTAATTAAAATTAATTTGATTTGAATCAAACCTAAAGAAGAGTTAATTAGAGATTATTTGAGTATAAAATCGATTTGAGATTAATTAATAGAGAGTCAAATTCAACTAAAAATAATTTAATTTTATAATTGATCTGAACTAATTTGAACTTGAATATTTAAATTAATTTGAACCTAATTAATTTTTTTTATATAATACTTTCCGTAAATCAAATATATTTGAATTAGTTGCACAAAAATTAATTCGTAGATTATTTTATTACAAAGAATATAAATTAAATATAGTTATTAAAATTTTACGAACTATATGATATATATTGTAAGGTATAATATAAGTAAAAAAACGATACGTAGTTGAATTCCTAAGCCGAAGGCAGAAATACAAGATTTTTTTATTTGCATGCAACTTATATAATTCATACTACAAAACTGTAAAAAGACGGGGAAAAGGAAATAATCAATACAAGAATGTGAAACAGGTACAAGCAGACAGAGCTAATACAAGTGATTTGGCAGTTAAAGAGCTTGGTATCTTGCCATTGTCCTTCCTCAAGAAAAGGGCCTGGTACAATGGCCAGTTGATGAGGACTAAAGCACCACAGAGAAGAATCTGCAAGACCATTGTATCATAAAAGCTAAATAAGCCCTGATCTATGATCACTTTCTTCAACACCCCAATCAGGCAGAATAAATTGAGCAATGCAAGAGTTGCTAATACGGTGAACATTGAAGAGGAGGTTCCGAATTCCATCATCTCTTTCTCGTATCGCTGTGAAACATCTTCATCGGCCACTTTGGCTGTGACTACAAATGCTGATTCAGTAAATCCTAGTGACTTCAAAATGGTGTCAATGAAGGCAAAAAAGTAGGAGGTTGTTCTCTTATAGAGCCATATTCTTTGGTCATTCCACCAACCAGGAATTGTGCCACCAGACCACAGAAATTCCACTAGGCTGTAAGCGTACCTTGCAAATATCACATATGCAAATGGTATAATCCATGGACTTGAAAGCTGCATTCATAATATTTGATTCAGATGAATGAAAGTTGCATCCGTTTTAGGCCTTGAAGATTCAAGCAATTTAATTGCAGCTGGAAACGGAAAGCAAAGAGCTCATACCTGTGGAAACAAGGACACCCCTTTGAGAAGACAAAGTGAAGGAACAATGGAGTAATAAAATGTTGCGAAACAGTTGGAAGCCCACAAGCAATAGCAGCAATATGCCAACTGAAGGCCTGGGCTGATTCTTCCATGTGCATACCAAGCAGGGCTGTACTTGGAAAGCAAAATCTGAAAATCACCTTCAGACCATCTCTTGTGCTGCACAAGTGTCTGAGGCAATGTGGTCGGTGCAACGCCTAAGAAAGCTTTCCTTTCTGGATTGTAGTATGCAGATTTCCATCCTCTGCATTGAATTGTTAGCCCTGTTATTACATCCTCAACCGGACACCCGTATTGCAAACCAATCTGCAATCAAGGATAGATTCAATGCTAAGATGTAAACAAATTTGCAATTGTCTATAAAGCTAAAGGATAATCGACAGACCTCGCTTCCCCATTTTGTGTTTTTTTCGTAAGTACAACCTGCAAGGTCCTTTGCTTTTTCTTCTAATTCAAGTGCACTTTCTTGCCTTTTTGCATTTTTGTTTCTCTTCAATTCAATTTTATTTTCCTTACAGAATTTTCTTCCACAGATGATCTCTCTTCTATGGAAGCAGCCAGTTCCAATATAAAGAGGGCCCCCATAGCCATCCAAACCATGAAATTCCACCTTCGAGCAACATAAAAAAATCATCATCAACATCATTCAAAAAAGAAAATGCTCTTTCTGCAATTAGATTCTGGTTCATAATTTCTTACCTCATTTATTACTTTTAGTGAACTACTGTATACGTCATTCTTGGTGATATTTACAAAGTTCTGAGGAAACTGCACATAAGCAATCTCATGGCCCTTTTCTTCATCCATGAAGAAGCAAAGAGCATCTCTCACAGAATGTGAATAGTTTGAGTACATATCACAGTCTACATTAAGAATGATCTCTCCATTGCTAATCTCCGATGACACCCGTATCTGCAGGTATTCAGAACCATCAAACAAGTGACAGTTTTTCAGAAATGAAATCTTGATTTTCATTTAGGTCATATCAATGGATTTACCAGTGCATTCATAGCTCCTGCTTTATAATTATGGAAATGTTGAGGCCTCTTCTCACGAGCCAAGTAGACCAAAGTTGGCAATGCACACCCTTCAATGTCAATGGCCTCTGGATCTCTTCCATCTATTAATATCTACATAAAATTTAAAAAAAAAAAAACAAAGTAAATAAACCCAACAGCTTAAAAACCAAAATGCAGCCATTAGAGGCCATAGTGATTAATTTACTTGAAGAATGGTGTCATGATCAACTCGAGATGAGTATGAATCCCATTGAGAAAATCCTCTATGTTTCATGCCAATATCTTCAGTGATTCTACCTAGCTTGGTTGCAGTTTGGATCCTATTCTCCATGTCTTCATATAGTTTCTACAGTAAAGAAAAGCTATCAGGAAAAAAGAAACTACCCAACAAATTCTTTTCAAGTGTTGAGATTGGAGCTCCATTATTATACCTTGATGGCTGTGAGGTCTTTGGAGGGATTAGCAGCATGGGAGTCTGAGAGTGAGGCAAAATAAGCAGCTGGGGACCTAGGCTCAACTTTGAACTTTTTGCAAAAAGGTATCCAATGTTTGGAGAAGTGAGAGGCCTCCAAAAGAGCATAGAAAGTAAGGTCAGAACCAGCATCATCAGAGAGATACACACTCAGCTTCTCTGGTGGATATTCATATGCCATCACTGATAAAACAGTGTTGATCACCATCATTGGTGGCTCTATCTTGGGGTCTGCTGTGCACACAAATATGTCCACTCCAGGCAAGTCATTTCCATATCTGCTTACTCACAAGTCACAAATAAAGTTTGTATTCAAATATAGCCGCATGTGCATTCAGCAAATGAGAGAGCTGTTCAGGATTGTGATGAGTTTAAATTTACTATAGTAGAAATTCAGTTATACAAGGAATAATAATTCAATCAAGATGAAGAAAATATTTCTTAATAGAAAATGCAAATCTTTATTAGTTTATAAATAATCAAAGAGTTTATGGGAGAAAGTAGCGCTAGATTCAAGTCGAGTTGAATCCAAACATAGGCTAACTTAAATTCAACTTAAATCCTAAATAGTCAACCTGAGTTCACATTAACTGAAGATGGCATTGGAAGTCATTGGTAGGATGAATAGTATTACTAGTGGTGATAATATATATGAATAGTATCACCATAGTGGATTCAAGCAGAGTTAGCGAATTAAAACTCTGGTTTGAATTCAACTCAAATCTAACATAATGCCAATTCAAACTAAGTTGACTCGATCTAAATCTAGTCCTAAGAGAAAGAAATATGTGAGTATCTCACAAAATTTGTCGATATGCAAGGGAGTTTTGGTTAAACATATTTCAGGATACCATTTGTTTGGGGTTTTTGATAGGTATCCTATTTTTGTTAACCTAGTCTTATACATACAAGGTATTGGGGTATTGTTGCTGCACTTTCGAGTACCATATAGTGTGTTGTACTCATGTATTGTTTTGATAATAAGATATTCCTCTCTCTTTCCTAGATATAAGCGGGTTATGCCGAACCACAATAAACATCATGTCTTCTGTGTAATTGATCATCCATAAAACATTCATCAATTCTAATAGGAGTTAAAACACAAAAGAGAAATCAAGCACATGTATGTATGGCTAGTTTTTCTTACGTGCAGAAATCTGATATTGTAAAAAGGTGCAGATGAGTTAGAAAGCTAACTTCAGTAAGACTGTTTCATTAAATTTCAAAGGAGGGGGAGAGAAAGCAAAAGGAACCTTTGAGAGAGCCTATCTTTGAAGGTAACCCTGTAAACTACGTTCCATCGCATGGCCTGAGTGAGGACCCAGTAGAAACCAAACCAGAGCTCAGCAGCAAACATGCCAAACCAGAACCACTTCCCATGTTCTTGGTCATTTGGCAACTGACTTACTCTATAGCCCAAAATCAAACATATCCCCACAAACACAGAAGCTGCAAACAGCCTATACAGAACTCGACCGTTTGCTCTTCTTGTTTCAAACAATGGACCATTCTCACCATTTCCCATTTTTTTCTTCTCTCTCAATTGATTGTAATTTGTTCATCCGCAAGAGTTGACTATATAGAGATGTTGAGCCTCCAGAGTCCAGACCCACTAATATTTTACCGTTTGTTCTTGGTCTGCTCCAATTTGGACTGATTCTAACATTATATAATAACTTGTTATAATTTGTCATGACATCGTCAGCAATTAGGTGTCCAGTTACCTCCGGCTTTCGGGGTCCTGTGTTTGACATCATTGAGTGGCCAAATGACTATGTCCCATCGAGGTGTGATGTAAAATCAATTTTTTTTTTTTGTTAATTATAAAAAATTTAAATATTTATGTATATTTATTATTAAATATAAAATTATTATTTTTTAAAATATTTAAAAAAATTAAAAAATTATTATATTTTTTTAATTTCAAAAATCTAATAATTTTTTAATTTAAAATTTAAAAAAATCAATAATTTTCTCGTAAAATTTATAATTTTTCCTTACTATTATTATTTTGATGAGCAGAGTTTCTCAACCTTTATATTGACATTTCTCTCTTTCACAGAAGATAACAAACCAACGATATACAAATGGAAGAGTGAAGTAAAGTGAATAATATTAAAACATTATCCAATTTATTAAATCTGACTATCATTTTAATATCATATAAGTAAAACTTATTTTAAAATTTTAATTATATTATATTGATATCACCAATTCAATTTAATTAAATGGTTAAACCTTTTCGATCTATCAATTAACCATTTTGATTGGATTAATGTCAAATCTATATCTAAAAATATTATTGATAATAATTATATTATTTTTTAAAAAAAAGAAGAAGGTTGAGTGAAAACTAAATCTAAACTCCCTTGACTAGATATGATATACTAATTGTAATTTTTTATATCCAATTTTTAGATTTGGATTAAATATTAATCTAATTAAAAAGTTGATTAACCTAATCAATGATGTTAATACGAAATAATTAAAATTTAAAATCATATTTTATCCATACATGTCATGTCAGCTCGATGGTCGAATCAGTGCAACTTGATGATGCCGAATTTACTTATAATTTTATAAAACTGAAAAACTGTATGGCAATTTAAACAAGTTTGCAAAGGTCACCGACACGACAGATTGCTCTGTTTTCTTAGTCAACCGTCTAAATTGGCGGACCTTTTTTTTTTTTTTTAATTTATTTTGTTTTTTTGTTATCATTACCTTACCCAAAAGGAAAAACAATTACAGTTCATTAAAAAATTTTAGGAACAGTTTGAATGATTGGGTTGAGTAAAAAAAATTCGGATTTAACCCGATCAATGATATCTATTAATTTTGAATATATATTATTAAATTATATTTATTTTTATAATAATTTAGATTATATATTTAATTAATAATATTTAATTTATAATTTTTATATATAAATAATAATATATTATCATATGATTGAGTATTATTTTATCTTTAATTTTTAATTATCTAATCACATGATAATACGTCGTTATTTAATTTAATAGTTAAATATAGTAAATATAAACAATACTATACAAAATAGATATATAAATAATACATCATTATGTGATTGAATATTAATTTTAAAAACATGATAATCGAGGTATCTCTTTGATAGCTAACTCTCAAAATTGCAATTGTTCTTGCTAGATAAGAGATCTCCGTTGTTCCACTTGCAACTACACATGTCAATTAGATTGAGCCAAATGGAGGCTAGCCCAAAGCTTGAAATTTAGGCTCATCCCATGGGTATTCTAGGTCAGACTATGAGCCTAGATATTAGGCTTATGAATCAGTCTGACTCAATCTATCACTATTAAAAAATTTTAAAAAAAAAAAAAATAAATAAATGGTAGTTCGCTTTTACAGCTTTGCAATTGCTTCTGCCACAAGTAGAAGCCACAAAAGTTGTTTTAATTTTTTTATAAACAATCCAAATCTTTTCTGTTTTATGCATCTAATGTCAAATGAATTCAATTTATTTTAATCATTTAAATAAATAATATGTTATATATATTTTATTTATGTTTATAATTATACAGTATATAAATTAATTTATTTGTATTATATTATATTATTTTTTATTATATAATTACACTATTTTTTTACCATAAATAAAAAATTATAAATAAAATATTTGTGATACTATTTTCAATTTTAATAATTAAAAAATAATTTATATTTAAAATTTTTAATTAATATTTTTAGAAAATTGTATAAATAAGCTGATTCAATTAAGGTTCAATCCGACTCATACATCCAATGGCCGAGCCAGCCCGATCAATAGACATGTCTACTTGCTGGTCTACCACGAGTCGCATCAACTTCATGATCTACCACAAATCGCTTCTGTCTTATGCAACGGCGGTCAAATGTTGATGACTGCTGGCTTTGTTTGTTTGAAAGAAATAAAATGCCAAATCGCTAGGTCATATATCACGTCGCTATAAAATATCTTTAATTACCTAAAACATGATTTCAGAGGACACGCCATCGCCGCCGTGGCGGCAGCAGAAAGAAGAAGACGCCAAAAACATAAGAAAACCAGTTTGTGTGTAGAAATCAGCGTCAGCTAGCTTGTCTCTCATTGTTTTTTTATTACATAATATATTCAAATAAAATGAAATCAGGCCATGAGACTTATCGACTAAACGATTTCTATCTAGATGAATCCAACCCTTAAAAAAGGATCTTGATTACAAGAGATATTGACCATAAAGGCTTGCACAGCATGTTTTAATGGACAACCGGATACATACATACATACATACATACATATATATATATATATATATATATATATATATATATATATATATATATATATATATATATATATTAGAAGTGTAGACATTTGAAGTGGTCAGCATGTTGCTTGCAGCCATGGTTTCCATCAGCCATGGTCAGCATGTAGACATTTGCTCTTCTTCTTCATAACACTCTCTCACGTCCATCTTTATGGCTTCCTTGCCCTTGTAAATTCCTTGCAACATTTTCTTTTCTGGCTTCCTTTGCTGCTGCCTTGCTGCATTCTGAATCATCATCATATTCTTCTTTGATTGTTGCCATATTTTCTGGGTTTTCTTTTCCAAAAGTTTCACGATTATCATCAGAATTCAACCTAGCCCGCCCATTCGGTGGCGTAATCATAATGATTGACACATGCAAATTTGTTATGCTGATGTGTCAAACGATTTGACACGCGGCACACATGCAACTGAACTGCATTTGCCATAGGTATCCATCATCAAACTGCCAGTTTTAGCATAGTCAAAATCAGAGGTAGGTTAAGTCAACTCAACTCGGTTTGTAGACAATTAAATCATCGTGTTATTGATAAAAAAAAAAAATATCTTTTTGATCATTCTGAGCTAAGGTGCTCCTCCAAATTCAAACTCTACTTAAGCTCAAGCTTATTTCATGTTTGATAGGGGTGAATTGACAATTAATTTTAACTTAATTTGGTTTGAATTCAACCCAAGTTAAAAGCTTAAATCTCGACTCATATAGCCTTTTTTAAAAGCTTATAATTTCTCAAGTTATCTTGTCTTTAAGGATTAGATACAAATCAGGTTAAATCTAAATATGACTTAATTTAAAAAAATCAACTTAACTCGAAAAGAGTTAACTTGAGATTAGTGAATTAAGGTATAAACTCGAATTGAAAATAATTTAACATTAAATTCAATTTGAGTTAACTAAAAATTAAATGTTTAAATTAACCTGAATTTAACTTATTTCACAAAAATGAATTTACTCCTAAACTCAAACTCGATTTATTCGATCTAAATTCAAATTTTAACTCATACAATTCAGATCAGATGTAGCTTTAGTGTCTTCTTCTCCTACTAGACATTTTCATTTAATGGACCTCCACCATGTTGAAGATGATAGTTGTTTAGTGCCAAAAAATAGTAATTAGACTTTTTTTTTTAACCCAAAATTAGAATTTCAATTAATTTGATATACCTCTGATCAAAGGGTTGGTCTTGGTCTTAGGTTTGATGGTATGATAGATGACGTATTAATGATAGGTTAAATAAATATTAAAAAAAATGGATTTATAATGTAGTGGTTATGGTTGAATTCAAAATAAACTTATTTAAACTCATTAAGAGCTTTACTCGAACGAATATGAATTTAAACATGATATATATGAACTCGAGTTAAAATATATTAAAAAATTTTTTAAACGATGCCATACAAGCCACAAGAGAACCAAATTCGAGTGAATGAGTTCGGCTAACTTGAACCAAGAACCAAGTTCAGTTTACCTACATGGACATGAGTTGAACACGAACTTTCAATCCATAAAGCGAGTCAAAGACGAACGAACGAGTTATTCTTCAAGCTCGGTGAACTCCAATTGAGCCTGAGTTAAGGTGTCTCGAGAATGAGCCAAAAATAAGCTTCACCCTGTTTGAGTTCAGTTTGGTTTGAATTCAACCATAGTAATAGTATATATTGTATTTTTTTATAAAACTGAATCAGATAGAGTCTTAACAATTACAAAATTTTTCACTCTCTAACTTGACTAACATCACAATAGGTTAAATACAAATTTAAAAAAATATATAATCAAACAAAATTGTGATTTGATGACATGGTGCTAATATGAATTTAAACATTGACTTTTACAAGATTGACCAATGGGTCTCAATCTATTTGGTTCAACCAACATTCAAATTCAAAAAGATTTAGATAAAGTTTAAAATTAATCTATTTTCAAATTAAATTTAAATCTAATTTGTCCATCTTGAACGGATTGTTTTGTTAAAGGTGGATCTTAATCAAATCCAATCAAATTTCAAAAGCTGCATTGTGCTATTCTTTGTTGTACCTTTTAGACAGAATTCTTTTTACTCTCATTAAAAAAAATCAATTCTCTTTTCTGTTTTGAAAGTTTTTCATCTCAAACCGACGCATCACTATTTTTAAAATTACATATTATAATCACTAAATAATAATCATATAATCCCTCTCTCGTATACAAATCTAGTTGAACAATTATGTAAGAAACTATTCCATGGTTCAAAACTATTTATTATTAGGCCAAAATACATGTTGCCACCCAAGGTTTGATATAATTCAAAACTTTTTTTTGTCAATTTTAAAAAATTTAATTATTTATTTATAAATTAATTTATATTAAAAATCTCAGTTAAAGTTACCGGTAAAATTATCATTTACTAAAATATTTAAAAAATTAAAATTGTATCACTTTAACCTCATTAAATTTAAAAACCTAATAATTTCTCTTCTAAAATTTTGAAATACGTCACATCGAAAACGTCAAATTTTACCATAACCTTCGCTTTAATCTATCAAGAATCTTTCAAAATCACAACTTAAAAGGTTATAAGTCATATCTCAAGCCACCCTTGGGGTGACCTTGTCAATGCATTTTATACATTTAAACCAATTACAACCATTAATGTTGTTATTATTTGACCAAAAGACTGTTTCCTACCCGAGTTTTAATGTTAAAATAAATATACATCCATAAGGTTTAAAAAACCCAATGTCCTATCTATAGGTTAACTTCTATTAAAATTTTTTGTTAGATATAAAGATAAAATCATTATTTTACCAATAATATTAAAAAAAATAAATTTTATTAAGACTTCCCTTAGGTTTTAAAAACTAACAACTTCACCCTTGTGTAAAGTTTTCTAGCTTTGAAAGTAACATTCCCCACCACCTCCTCCCCTTCAAACCTAGGATTTATTTTCTTACCCTCTCTGATCACTAACAACAATGTTTTTGTCTAAAAACACACCGACCACCATCTCTTACTCTCTTTGGTCTGTGGCGAAGAGACATCTTCGTCGATTCTAGACAAATAACAAAAACACATTGATCTAGATGAATTGACAAAGCCTTATTGATTCCAGATGACTCTTTCTCATATCGGAGAGATAATGTGCAGTGTTTTGGTTTAAGTATTGTTGTTAGTGATTGGAGATGATAATCGGAGATGGTAAGAAAATAAACCATAGGTTTAGGATAAAACATGTTATTTTTCAAACCTAAAAGAAAACTTAATGAAATTTAGATTTTTTAATATTATTAATAAAAATAATAATTTTACTTTTGTTTCTATAATAAAAATTAATTTATACATAAAATTTTAAATTTTTCAAATTTTATTGATACATATTTGTTTTAACATTAAAGCTTGATGGGAGACAGTCCGTTGGCCTTATTATTATTACTTATTTTATTTTGAAGTTTGTAGTCATCAATCATTTATAACAAAATCTGAATTGACCCTGATCAGTTACTAATTTAATTTAATTAATTAGATATTATCAAAGATAAAGATTCATGCTTGATCAACTTGTACATTTCTCCCAAATTTACCCTCCAAAAAGTTCTATTTTTGAAACTGAAAAACTACAACTTGAAAACGTCACCTCTTTATCTTTTCTCTTTTTCTCTTCACTAATTTGCTGATGTAATTTGTCTGCAAATTCCTTTCCATTGAATCCATTTTTCAAATTTATCTCTATAAATTACATTTGTTTCAACGGCGGGAGAAGAGGAAAGAAAATCACTTGATTTCACCCTGAAAATTTCCCGGAAAACAGCTTTCTTGGCGAAAATTTTGGTTTCTTCGGAATTCTCGCACAGCTGGAAAAATACTTGGTTGGTTATGTTCTTTGAGTGAAAAGACTAAAAGGGTTTCTTTTTTTTTTTTTTTCTCGTTCTGAAAGAATGGCATGAAGATCGGAGAAGATGATCATGGGCTTGTGTGAACATGTGAAGACTGGAGCCTTATTACAAGTGGCTTTCTGGGGTTTTGAACTTTGATGATCTTTAGGTTAAAGTGATCAGGGTTTTGTGGATAGGCGATCAAAGGTGTGTTCTTTGTTCTGTTAAGGTTTTCAAGTTTATCTCTTTTAGCATTGTTTATTTTTGTTTTTGTTGTTTTGGTTTTGATTTTCATTTGTTTTTGTTGATGTGACATGTCATTTTTGTTGATGTATGGATAGTTCATGATAGTTTGTCGTCTCGTTTTTTTTGATTTAATGTTTGGGCTTGAATTTCTGAAAGCGAAATGCTAACTAAAGAGTAATTGAATTATTTTTGTGTCAATGTTTAGATATATGTATCTATTTTTTAGCCACACCAGTATTATAACATGTAATGTATGTGAAATATTTTTGGTCAAGAAATGATGAAGAGAACTAATTTGTAGTTTTAATTTTTAATTTCATTTCAAGGGTTGTGGTTCTTATTGTAGGTTACATTAGGGATTATTGAAACAGTGAATTTATTCGCCAGCTGCTAGTTAAGTTGGAGGAGTAGGGAAAAAACCTATTATGCTGGCTTATTATGGAGTGCATGAATTCAACAATTTTAAGTCTAGCCTATGGGTTGATGCATTTGTTAACGGTTGGAATTGTTTATCTGTAGCAGCTTCTATAGTTTGATGACACAAGTTTGGAAGATGATTAAACTGTCTTTCATGTTCTGTTTATATCTTTTAATTTCTTCTTTACTGAGGTATGAATCGTAATCTACGGTTCGATTTCCCCTTTGAGCAGTTTCTGAGGAAGTAAGAAATGTATGTGAAAAAACGAATATGGTTAATGTGATGTTCATTTGTGCAATTTATGTTCTGATTAATGACACAGCTTGGACGAGTCTTTAGACCTTATATTCTGCTATTACTATTTGGGTGTCTACAGTATTTTCCTCGTGTTGTGTACTATCTTTCAGAATTGTATAATAGCGATGATATTTTGGTTGTGATGCAGCTTCTGCTTGCCATGTATGCTGAATGTATTGTGACCTTTTGGTGATCACAGGTCTAATTTCTTCTTGATCCAATTTGAAATTATGTTTTTTATTGTCTTCAGCAAGTCAGTTTCCAAATAATACAAACAATAAAACATTATGGTAGCAAAAGGACATCAAAATAGTACAGACTCACCTAAGGCGGAGGTGGGAGAGATAGACACTAGTGCACCTTTTCAATCTGTTAAAGATGCTGTAACTCTCTTTGGTGAGGGTGCTTTCTCAGGGGAAAAACCTGCCATCAGGAAGGTGACACCTCACTCTGCAGAGGTACTCCTTTTTCTTGTTTTTTTCGTCTTGCAATAATGTATATCTGCACACTGCCTATTCCCATGGATCAAATTCTGCATTTCTGACTAAGTTGATGAGACTGGTACAAGCTTTCTTAGATTGGTCAGTGGATATTAAAAAAAAAGAGTGATTAGGACTGCACAGGATTCTGAATGTTAGAAACTAAAATAATCATTAAAACAAAAGGCATCCAGTCTCCACAGACATTATGAGAGTATTATTGTCTTAAGTGCTATGTGAACTTATAATAAGTACTAATTTGGGTACCGATGATGTTGTGTCACAATGTGATTAGATGTTACGTTATTCTTAATTTAAATTAACTCAATCACATGGTAACACATCATTATTGATATCCAAATTGGTACTTATTATAAATGTACATGGTTTTATTGTAAGATGAACGCTGCTTTATTCAAGATAGTACTCAATGGAGTATGCAAGCTGGCCTCTGCTGCTTTGTTTCATTCTATTAAGTAGTAAATGTCTTGATGATTAATATTTCTTCTCTTATCATCTCAAAAGTGTTTACTTTCTCTAATTGATAGTCATATAGTGATAGATGTAAGATATTTAGCTTCTCATCAATTTGAAGTATTGTTTATCGTTTTACTATTCTATTGGCAGAGAGTATTGGCCAAGGAGACTCGACTTCACTTGGCCCAGAATGAGCTGAACAAGTTAAAGGACCAACTCAAAAATGCCGAGAATACCAAGGCCCAAGCACTTGTTGAGCTTGAAAAGGCTAAAAAAACAGTTGATGATCTCAACAACAAACTCAAAGTCATTAATGAATCCAAGGATTTGGCAATTAAGGCAAAAGAAGCTGCCAAGAATCAGGCAAAGCAGATTGAGGAATCAAACAGTGGCAACCCTGCGGGATCTAAAGGTGATAGGGACCAGGGCTTGGAAACTGCAAGGGAAGAGTATATGAATGTGGTTAATGAACTGGATGCTGCAAAACAAGAATTGAGGAAGTTTCGTCAGGACTGTGAGGCAACCTTGGAGGCAAAAGTCACTGCCTTCAATCTTGCAGCTGAAGCTGAAAATGCTGCCAAAGCAAACATGGAGAGAGTTAATGAGCTCTCAAAGGAAATCTCTGATGTGCAGGAATCAATTGGGCAAGTGAAGCTTGCAACTGAGCAAGCACAGCAAGAGCATGCAAAAATATTTACTGACAAGGATGTTCAGAAGCAGTCATATAAAGCAGGTTTGGAAGAGTTGGCCAAGAAATTGAATACTTTGAAGAATCAGTTTGATCCTGAACTCACCAAGAACCTTGAAACACAATTGACTAAAACAATGGATGAGGTTGCAGCTCTGCAGAAGCAGATGGAAAACGCAAAGGCTTCAGATTTAGATTCTGTGCGAACTGTCACTTTGGAGTTGGATGATGCAAAGGGGTCTCTGCAGAAAGTAGTGGAAGAGGAAAGCTCCTTGCGAAACTTGGTGGAGTCTTTGAAGCAGGAGCTTGAGAATGTGAAGAAAGAGCATACTGAACTGAAGGCGAAGGAAGCTGAAACAGAATCTCTTGCTGGGAACCTGCATGTCAAACTCCGTAAAGCTAAGTCTGAGCTTGAAGCATGCGTTGCGGAGGAATCTAAAGTAAGAGGTGCTTCTGAAGAAATTACCTCAACGCTTAAACAACTATCACTGGAAACAGAAAATGCAAAACAAGAAGCTGAAGATATGAAGAGCAGAGCTAAGGAGTTGAAGAATGAAGCTGAAGCCACCAAAATTGCGCTTGAAGATGCAGAGAAGAAGTTGAAAGCTGCTCTGGAAGAAGCTGAAGAAGCAAAAGCAGCAGAGGCAATGGCCCTTGATCAGATTAAGGCCTTGTCGGAGAGAGCTAATGCTGCACGAGCAACAACTTCTGAGTCTGGTGCTAAAATAACAATCTCTAGAGAAGAATTTGAGTCATTAAGCCGTAAACTTGAAGAGTCTGAAACATTAGCAGAAATGAAAGTGGCTGCTGCTGTGGCCCAGGTGGAAGCTGTGAAGGCTAGCGAAAATGAGGCCCTGAAGAGGTTAGAGGCAACTGAGAAGGAGATTCAGCACATGAAGGCTGCCACTGAAGAGGCTTTAAAGAGGGCAGAGATGGCTGAAGCAGCCAGGAGGGCAGTTGAGGGAGAGCTCCGGAGGTGGCAGGAACGGGAACAAAAGAAGGCAGCTGAAGCTGCAGCTCGGATTCTTGCAGAAACAGAGATGTCATCACAGGCATCTCCACACCACCATCGGGTTCCAAAGCATAATTCATCAGAGAAATTTATTGAAGTTCGAAAGATGGAAAAAAACAAGACATTGTCTAAAAAAACTCTCATACCGAATATCAGCTTCTTTCATAGGAAAAAAAACCACGTTGAAGGTGGGTCACCATCTTATCTTCCTGGTGAAAAACCTGTATGACATTTGTGTTTACCAGACCTTTGTGTGATTAGGTATGGTTCAAGGAAAAACAGCTTTAAGCCCTTGGTTGTTTGTACATGTGAGGCCACTGGAATCAGGTTTCTATTATTTAGTCTGTTTGAGAGAGAAAGAGTTGCCACAAGATGAGATTGGTAGCACCTTCTCAAAAGAGCTGATCTTTCACTACTAAGCTCATTTGAATATGATCTTCTTTTGTAAGATTATGGAAGTGTGATCTTGTAAATGGATATTCATTGATTCAAATTTTGCCCCATTAATAAGCTTTGTTATGGCTTTGCAATTTTAGCAAATTCCTTCAGTTCTACTGTGAAGCTATCAAGGATAATTGATGCACTGAAACAAATCTGAGATACACATATAAAACATCAAACTTACACGAAGTGTGTCTTCGATAAGAAGTAAAGCTAGATTCAACCTTGAATTCAAATTTGGATTGAGCAAGTCAAGTTTAAGTCGATTTAGATATTTTAATTCAAATTGGTTTAAATTAAATTCAAAGTTAATATCATTTAATCTATAAATTGAATAGCTTTAAAGACCCTTTTTTCTTAAATTTTATTTGTACTTATTGTTGGATTTTTGTCTACAATAATAATAATAAATTAATTAATTATAAAAAATTCCCGGTAAAAAGTTATTAAAGAAGCTCAATTTACATCGGCTTTCTAAAATTAATTTACTTAAATTTACATAACATCCTATGATGCCACGTGTCCGTCCATACAAGAAGGATAAATTAAAAACCTAGAAGACCGAACTGAAGTCTTCATGTTCAAAACAAAATATTTTCGCTTCAGTTCCAATTCCACTGGAACTCGCTCTACTCAACTGACACCAAAAATTGCTCTTTGATTAACTTTCTAACTCGGTTAACACTCAAATTACTCGCCCACAATGTCTAACAGGGATGAGCCTTTGAATTTCACATCTTCTTCTTTGCCTATCATGGTCTCCGACCAGCTTGACAGCTTGTACACTGAGCCGGGAAGCGTTTCTCTCATGGGAAGCGCTTCTAATAGCTTTCAAAATGATGCCTTTTTGAGTGAAGGGAGTGGCAGTGTTCTTAGTAACGGTGGTGTTGATGCTGAGTTTGGGTTCTCTAGACCCGAGTTCAGGCTGAGTCCACTCGCCGGAACGGTCGATTTTTATGAGCGCCACGTGTTCTTGTGTTATAAAAACCCCGCTGTTTGGCCGGCGAGGATCGAGGCTGCTGAGTTCGATCGGTTGCCGAGGTTGTTGGCGGCTGCTGTTGGTTCTAGAAAGGCTGATATGAAGAGACAGGTTTGTAGTTCGTTATTAATGATGTGGGTTTGTTTTGTTTTCGATGAATTATTAGGGTTCTTTATGGTTTGTGAATTTATTGTGTTTTCAATAGTGGGTTGGGGTGCTTGATTTTGGAGTTAAAGTTTTGATATTTTTTAATTTTTAGTTTGGATTGAAGGGCTTCAAGCTTTGATTGTTGTGAAATTTTTGCCATTTCAAGTGAAATGATGAGGGTTTGTTTTTTTTTTGGAGGAATTGACGTGGGTTATTAATGTTTTGTGTATTTGATTTATGCTTTGAGAATGATTCTTGGTGCTTGATTAGTTCATTAGGAGGCTCAAGGTTTGATTTCTTTTTTCAAGTGTGGATAAGAGGGGCTTTAAGCACTGATTGATGTGAATTTATTTCATTTCTGGTCAAAGGATGTGAGTTCTTGGTTGCTTTTTCTGCTGGCTTTCTTTTGAGGAATGATTTAGCAATGTTTTGTTGTTGGTTGCTTCCGAATCTGGTAATTGTTTTTTGTTTTTGGGATGTGGGTTGCTTTGTTTGATGTTTGAGGGACTTTTGTTTACTATTTTAGTTTTCAAATGTGCATTGGTTTAAGTTTTGCGAGTTGAAGCATATTTTGATGCTTTGAAAGTTGCTTTTGTTTGTAGAGATTCATACAGTGTTCTACTATGAACTTGTTTGAACTTTGACATGAGTTGATTTTAGATTTTTAGTGATTTATGTTTCTGGTAGCTTGTGATTGAGTGTTTATGGGGGTGATTGAGAGATCTGGGTTTGAGGATTTTGAATGTTGGTGAATGAGTTTTGTGGTAGAGGTTAGGGTTTGGTGATGGGCCATTTGAGTTTTCTGTCAGAAAGTTACCTTATTAAATTAATAAGCGTAGATTTGCTTTATATACATATAGAAACTAATATCTCTTGTCATGCTTAAATAATTTTTTCTTTTGGGTTTAAGGTTAGTGTGTGGATAGGGAAGGAAATGATATTTCAGCTATGATTAGTCATGAATCTTCCTTTAGTGGTCATATTTAATGATGCTTTGAATTGTCTTATTCTTTGATTATGGTCCAACTGGAGAAGCCATGCGAAATCCAATAATTTCATATGCTATATGTGAAAGCATTCATTTTGTCATTTAAGTGAGTGGCATCTTTGATTACCTGAGATTTGAAAGATTCAGCTGCCTGAGCATTTATGATTTCTCAATTTTAAGAAGATTAAAATTTGTGATGAGAAGTGTATTTATTTGGAATGTTAATTCTGATGGTTGACTTTAAAAAAATTAGTGACCAGTCTTGTTATCAAAGAAGTCACAAACCTCATATCAACTTATTTCAAATAATGTTCTTGAGAATGAGGAAATGCAATCAACCTTATTTTTTGGATTTTTAAGAGCTTTTGAACAAATTTCTTTCTTTGAATCTTCTATCAGGTAGAATCATCTACTTTGGTGTATGGTGAAGACTACTGAATTTTAACCCTCTTGTCAGGGAGAAAATAAATCCGTATTTGTTTCTTTCAAATTTATCTTATGGAAGGGATGCCTTTGTGATATGTTATTAGCTTGTCTATGATGTTTTGTCTGGATTTTAAATTTTGATGTTCAGTGGTAGGCAAATGAAGGATAGCATGGCGGTACTCCTTGGTTGATTTATTCTTTCTATTATGTTCTCTCAGTTTGATCTTTTTCTTCTTAACTTATCATTCAATAAAACTATGTATACACACGTTGAGTACACAAAATGGGCACACAAATGATGTGAAATAATGTGATTAGGTGATTTTGAATTAAAGATAAAATGACATCTAATCACATAATTACATATCATTTGTGTACCCATTTTTGTACTAAGTTTGTACATGTAACATTGCTCCTTATCTTTGCCCCCTCTTTCTTCAGACTCGCTTAACAATATGTGAGGGTCATGATGGAACAGAAACATCCAATGGGGATGTATTAATTTTCCCAGACATGATCAGATACAGGTCAGCTATCTCTATCTCTCTTGAAAGTATGCTGAGATTTTTTTTCTCAAAATTACTTTTTTATCCTTTATTACTAAATTCGATGGTGTTAATGATGCAGGAGATTGACTCATTTTGATGTTGACACATTTGTTGAAGAAGTGCTTGTGAAGAATGGTGAATGGCAGCCCGGTACCCCTGAAACACTTAAGGGTTGGTATGTATTTGTTTGTTGTCATTGGTCCCGAGATCTTCGCTGTGGAGTTTGTGGACCTGTAGTGGTTAGTAGATTCAAAGAAGAAATAGAAACTCATGGTCTTCAGGGTAAAGTGTCTGTTAGCCCTTGTTCACACATTGGCGGGCACAAGTATGCAGGAAACGTCATAATATTTGGATCAAATATCAATGGAAAAGTTACTGGACACTGGTAAGGGGAAAAACGAATTTGTTTATTGATTGTTTTGAGCCAACTTTTAGCTTTTTTATATTTTGTTATCATAAGGTACAACTGATCATGGTGCTAGTAGTATTACTAAATATGATGAAGAATCTTATGATCTCTTCTGGGAATTATCGATAAAGAATGTTTGCTTGGTGGAAAAGTGAAGACAGAAAAGGAAGTTTAACTTGGAGAAAATGCAGTCACAGAGAATAGAGGAAGAATCAAAAGAGTATAAGAAAATACTAAGCATTAATATATCTTAATGTGTTATATACAAGCTGATGTGGTGTCAGGTTGGACGATTCTCTATCTTTTTTGTCACCAAACTGACATTCTAGACCGATAATTTGGCTGAAGAGATCATAAGATCATTTATACGCAATTAGTTATTTAACCATTTGAAGATTTATTTTTTTGTTTTCACAATTTGCAGGTATGGTTATGTTACCCCAGATGATGTGCCTCTATTACTTGAGCAGCATATAGTGAAAGGAGAAATTGTGGACTGGCTGTGGAGGTAACTATTTCATTCTTTTTTTTTTTTTTTTTTTAAATTTACCACTTGTCTCAAGGTTCTAGGCTTTTTTAACTGGTTTTTGTGGCGGTTTCCCGATTCACGCACTAATCAGTACTCATACTCAGCAGTCTATAGTCAAGTACAGTTACAATGGAGCTAATCAACCTTTTGTTATACGTTTTAGCTGTAATATCGGATCTCATGGTAAATTGTGGTTGGCTCCTTTAATCTGAATGACAGGCCACGTGATTGATAGCTATATTTTCTACTCATGTAGAAGAATGGGTAGATAATAGTGCAAAACTGATCACACTCATTTTCTTGTTCTGGTGCTGATTCTGCTTAGATGGTCTTAAGTTTGTTAAGTATGTTTTCTCAAACATTGTCATTTTGATTTCAGGGGTCAGATGGGTTCATCGGAAGAGGAACAGAAGAAATCTCAAGAATTAAGGCTCCAACTAAATGGCGAAAATGCGGTGAGCAGCAGTGAAGAAGTGATGCTACAGGGACAATTAAACCAGGAGAATACTGCAGCTTGTAGATCTCAAGGTGAGTTTAAAGGGTGTTGCAAGCAAAATGGAGACTCTTGTTGTCAGAACCCCACTGTACCAGAAAAACTAGACAATTCGGATGCTAATGAGAAGGCTAAAGTTCTAACTGAAAAGAAGGAAAGCAGCAAGAAACTACTTTCGCAAACATGGTTTGAAAGCTGGGAGCGTGAAGATACTTATGCAACCCTTGCAGTTGTCTGTGCCGCTGTGTCTGTTTTCATTGCCTACAGTTGCTACAAACAGCTGGGATAAAACCTCGAAGCAACGTTGAAGTGAATGTGTGTTTGTTTGTATAATGGCTCAAAGCCACCGCCTTCTCCTTTCTGTTATCTTCAAAATGTAATGCATCTGCAGAAAGATCTGGAATATGAAGGCAAAATGGCTTGAAGGAAAGCATTAGTTAGATATGTAAATTATTATTAATGATATTTGAAATTTGAATTGTTTCTTTTTACTCTTATGTTTAGACTGTACCTGTACATATATGGTGGCACTATTTTCTTGCTTTGTGGGAGCTTTGGTTGGTAAGTTATATGATGTTCACTGCTTGTTTCTAACCTTAACAAGCCCTTAATTCGTGCTTCAATTTTAGTTTTAAGAATTATGTCTGCTTGCTGTGATGTTTTCAGTTCAAGGTCATTTGGTTGCCAACTTGAGTTTGAGGTCGAGATCATTTGAAAGGTCGAAGGGGTGAATCACTGATGATTCTCAAATTTGAGCAGAGCCGTCAAGTACAAGACAAGCTTGTGAACAGTATTATAATCCATGTGATCGGTTTTCACCATTTAAAGGTGAGGCCACATGTTTTGGATTTGTGGATTCAATTTGAATTAAATTGAATTGAGTACAAACAAGGATTGACTCAAATTTAGTTTAAATCTAGAATGACTAGCTTAAATATGAACTTAAGGGTGTTCAAACTAGGATTAGATTTGACTCGAATCGAGTTCAAGCTCATCTATGCTCAAGTTTTGCTTGTTTCAATAGATTCAAGCTCGAGCTTGAGCTTATTTTAAAAGTGCTCTAGTTCAGCTCGTTTGAGGACAATTGAGTTTGAGTTCAAATTCGAGCTTAAATGGAGCTTTAAACTTGTTTGGATATTAAAACAACAACGCTATGATTGTATTGATCAAAACAACATTTTAATTTATTCATATCAAATTTTTTAGGCCTGTGAGCTTTACGAGCCAAACATCCCTAAAACTTGAACTTATAATTTTTAAACTCTCAAATGCGAGCTTAAACTTGCTTGAGCCAAATTCATTTCAAATTTGTTTGAATTGAACTCGAACTCAAACAAATTTGACTCGAGTCTAACCTGAGTTTAAATTGATAAACAATATTGTCGAAACGATAGACGTAATACGGAAGATGTAAATCAGCTACAAACCCACGAACTTGTCTCCAACACAAGTTTAACTCAGATAAAGAAAAACATGGATCCGAGTTTGAGTCCAAATCAGATTAGCTTGAATCCACCCTTGCATGAAGTTAATGCTATTATGTTCTGAATTTGTCAAAGAAACAAGCTTGTAAACAGCAGGGTCAAAATCCATCACATTATAAGCTTCGCTCATTCACGGCCTTCAAACGCATAGAAATGGATGAAACATACTGTGATTGAAGAGATGATAACCAAAACAAATTGAAGGAACTAGAAAAGATTGTGTTAATCATATAAAATTATTTTGATCATTTCAACTTATACAAAAGACTTCACACAAAAAGTTTGCATTTTCACTAATACCTAATACAAAGTGCTTAATTTCATGCAGACAGTCTCAAGTCATACAGGCAGTGCCTTGCCTGCTGCAATGGCACTTGCCATGGAAGCTTATAACGTGCAGAAGAGAACTCTAGCATTTAAAAATCAGAAGAGCTTTACTCTGTTATCAGTAGAATATGAAAAACCACACAAACGTGGTGAGAGTGTGAAGCTACAACAAATTAGTTATTGCATCTCTTGCATCAATCTGAACCTGGTGCAAGCCAATGCTACATTATAATGGCTTAAGTACAAAACCTCCATGGCTCAACATCACATGTGACAGAGGCCATAAAGTGTTGGGAATTGAGGACAATGCATTAGCCACAAATGTGTAATTAGTATTCTCTGAAATTCTAATTATCCGTCAACTTTGGGGCCGCTCAATGTCTTCATGAGTCCATTCTTGCCAAGCCTGTGAAACTCAGACTCTATGGTCTCTGCAATCTTGGCATCTTCAGGGTCTGGCTCAGGGACATCTACATGAACTGAGCCATGTCGTATTATTGGTGAAACGGATTCCATAAGCACAGCTTGCTGTTTTGTGTAATTGTAGAGCATTTGATGGAATGGGTGGTCCAAAGAGAAACAATTTTGGATAGTTCCATTCTGGGATGACCCGGAACCTTCATTTCGACAAAAATGTGGGAGGGAATCATAATCCATTATCTGAAGAAAATGCATAACAATGTCAAAGTACTGTATATTTTATCATGCCCGGTACATTCACAGCTGTCTACAAAGCAAAAAGTAACCAAAGAGTTTAACATTATTTGGAGTGCTTTTATGAAAACAAATAAGACATGGTCTAAAGTTACCGTACTTTCAAAGTTCTAGCAGTATATATTACAAGAAACTAGACTTGAAAATCACAACATGAACAAGAAAGGCAAAAGAAATGCAATAGGGTAAACTCTTTCCTTACCTTCAACAACTCGTCTCTCCCATTCCCTTGCAGCACTTGAATTTTTCTCTTTGTCCTTTCTTGCAGAAGAGGCTTTACAACCTGCAAAGGTCTGAAACTATTAGATTTTAATCTATTTTTGGGTGGGAAAGAAAGAGTAGGAAAGAGAGGTGGAGAGTGAAGATTTATTTTGATATAAATATGATGAGGATTGTAAACCTTCCAACATGCTGAAAACATGTATGGGACATTGACAATATAATATGTTTCAGTCTTCTCTGGATAATTCAAGTCATCTACTGTCGATATTGCAGTCATTAGCTGCATCATAAGATCAAAAGTGAGAATAAGCTTCCGGAAAAAAAATCTAGCTGCAAATAGCTGACTGATTCTGTTCTTTTTTTCTTTTCTATTATTTGTGGTAAAGTCTTGCTTTATATATTTTAAAAGTTAGATCTTCTATAAATTTAGATCTTGAAGATTGATAGATTGTTAAACTTGCGGTAAGAATAAATGGCACTGGCAAATTCAACTGACAAGTTTCTTAAAGGCAAGTTCGACTTGTTCCACTTCATTTTTCCTCCAACAATGTCATTAAGTTTCTACAGCATGACAGAATACTATGCTTTTCATATCAAGCCATACCTTTATCTGGTTCAGTGCTGACAGCTTTAATCCAGTCATATCCAAAACCTTCAGACAGGTACTAATGTGCCGTTTGTACTTTTTAGATGCAGCAGGCTATAACATAAGCAGCGAAGTTAGACTCCCAGATACATTACAGCAGAACAATGGACAAGAGATCTCAAGAATATTCTTACCAATACTACACGATCCCTATATTCATTCATTTGAATGTGTGATTGCAGATAATAATTCACCTAAAACAAAAAGATATACAGTACGTACAACAAACAAATTTCCATATATGACATACCAAAAAACATAATTTATGATACACTTACAGATGCTTTGTCATATGTGCTTTGCCCAACACCAACTGCAATTACAGGAAGACCCTGAAGATTTTATTTAAAAAGAAAAAAAAAAAAAAGAAAAATCATAATTTGGAACTTTTGATTGATTAATCACCATGAAAGTATATGAATGCAACAATCATTTCCTCCGAGAAAAAAAAAACTAATGAAGAAGCAATTCCACACAGAAATTCATGACAAACAGAATTTCAATTGCCAAACCAGCTTAAGCAAGCTAATGGTAGGATCACTGCAATGAATAATTATTTTTAACATGGATATACCTCTTTTGAGTAGCCCGAGAGACCCATTAGCTGAGAATCTCGCACCGCTCTATATAATTCAGCAGGGACAATAGGTCTCTGCAAATAGAAAAGCAGAAGCAATTTTGGAATAAATCATTAATATCAACAAAAGCATTTGGTTTGGCTTATTTATTTTCGCTGTTAATGCATTTTATAACATGGTGGTGGAAGTTTGGAACATATCCACACCATCCCTATCAAAACCTTGCTAGTTAGCCCACACGATTCAGTGGCTACGTTCTCTATGAATTGGGTGTCAGTCTAAATAAACAAGAGAACTCCCTTTCTTTTTCTTAAGTATTTGATATATGGTCAGAACTCGGTCCGTAAGCAAAAAGGAAAAAAAGAAGTGAAAACAGCTTGTTACAAATCTAAATGCAAGCACCATTAACCAAAACTCACCGATAATATATTGTCAATGTCATTCGTTACCCTCCATTTCAAACAATCAATCAACTGGCACAATTAAACACCATTAGGAAAGAAACAAAAATCAATGTTATTTCAAGAAGATAATATATAACATAACTTATCAAGAGCAAAATTTTCGACAAAAGACCATAAATCTAACCATTTTGTGCGCTTTTGAGACATTCCAGTCCCTAGCTTTGAGAAACCGCTCCAATGTCGCAGTTGGATTACCTTGGTGCATATTCTGGAGATTACTAGACAAACTTAAAGATCAAACTGAAATCTCACAAGCACATGTACAGAATCATGCCAGCATGCAGATTAAACACAACTTTAGCTGTCTAGTCAAGCTAAATCAAAAAGGAAGAAATTGAAGACCCGATTTTGCAACAAACCAAGACACTGGTAATCTTCTGGCAAATCAAATACAATGTGAAGATCAAGTCAAGATTTCAAATTTAAAACAGTCAAACGATGATAATAATAGGGAAAAAAAAAAACAAACAGAAACCAAAATCTGAAAATGACCCAACAGATCTTCACTGAACCCAAAATTCAGAACATTGATTAATCAGACAACAGATAGATCAGAACCAATAATCAAGAAGCCAAAAACAGTAACACCCAGATCAAATCTCAGTTTTCATCAAGTACAAACAAAACTCAATGATTGAATAAGTCTCATTTGAGTCAAAATTTCAATTATCAAGACTCTCAGAAGCTAAAATCCAAAACTGAGACTAAAATTTCCATGCTTTTTCACTTCCATTTTCCCAGCATCCAATTCAAATATAGATCCAACAAACTTATAAAAGGAAAGTAGAAGCCAAGCTAACCTTAAATGCCTCCTTCATTGACTCATCCGCCACTGTAAAAAAAAAAAAAGGTTGAAAAAATTACAACCTTTCAAACAAACTGCAATCCATTATAGATCGTATAAGAAGATCAGCACAAAATGTGAAGTGAATTCATTCTTCAAAGCTCACCATCTTCTATCAAAGACTGAAGCTGCTTCATTGCTTCTTCATGAGCCATACCCAATTTTTCGGTTCTTCTTGCTCAGAAAAATTAAAAATTTACTAGAAAATCTTGGTGAAACTCAACTGGGATTGGTTCAATCCTTGATTTGGTTCTCTGTATTTATAAATTTCAGAGCTCCAAATGAGAAAAAAATGGAAAACAAAAAATTAAAATGGACCAGCCATGGCTAGAGAGAGAAAAAGGAGAAAATGTATTTATATAGAGAGATAAAATGGGAAAGAATATTATTCAAATTTTCAATAATAAGACTAAAATTAAATGCATTTGGCCTTTTTTTTTTTTTTGGGTAATTCAAAAGCTAAGAAAGAAATTAAATCCAAAATATTATATGCCTCCACCAAAGTGATTTTTTATACTTTTATTGAGAATTTAGAATACATTCGCTAACGAATAGTTTGAATAATAAAAATATAATTTATTTTAATAATATATTAAAATTAAAATTTTAAATTATTTAATTTAATAATTATAAGATCGATTATTAGATCATAATTTATTTTAGTTAGTATAATTATTTTAACTTCAAATAAGTGATTTAACTTAAATGAAAATTTTTCATTATTAAAAAAACTATTATTTTATATTTAATTTAAACTTAAAACTAAAAACTAAGTATATATAAATTTATTTTTATCAAAATAACGTGTTAAGAGACTATATTGATAATGTATTTTATATTAAAAATATTATAAAAATAGTATGATAGGTAATGTAAAAATAATTGGATTACAATATTTATATTATGTATTAAGAGAGTAAAATTTTAATTATATTATAATTTTGTTTTTATTTATTAAAAAATATTTATTTCCCTATTATTGATGTATAAAATATTATTGATCAAAATAATCTAATAATAAATTTTGAGTTTTTATAAAATAAAAATATTTAATTACATAATATAATATATAAAATATATATATATTTATATATTAAAATAAATACACATAACTTTTTTTTTTTTAATATGTTGTGGTGATAAATGCACTTAATGGACATAAGATGTAAGTGGGTCAATTAGATTAGAGCACTTGCATGCCAAATAAATATTATATTATTTTTTTTAATTTAGAATATTGAAAAGAGGAATATATTTATATGGTTGGAAATACACATCACTAATATTGACTTATATAAAAGCTACTATTAATTGTCTTGTCAATAATTAATAATAATAACTTGTTACTTATTATGGATGTACAGCTAACATTCCATTAAGTCAAGTAAATATTATTTTAAATAGGAGAAAAAGCTTAGTCCCACCCAAGGTTTAATGCGAATCCAAAGCTTCATAAGTTATATTTTGAATTTTTAAATATTTATTTTTTTGTTAAACTTTTTTATTAAAATTAAAGGTAAAATTATTATTTATTAAACTATATTTAACAAATTAAAATTTTATCAAATTTTTTCTTTTTAATTTAAAAAATTAACAATTTCTTTTCATTCAAAGTTTGAAAAGTTATCAAGTCTTTTATAGGTTTTTTTTTTCTATTTCTTCAACCATCGTTTTCTTTTCGGTGGACAGCTAACCTTCCCTCTATTGTCTTTTCTCGTTGATGCACAAAGATTAGGTTTCATTTTTGTTGGATAAAGACAAATTGTCTTCTTTTGACGAAAAATATTTACTTTAATCCTAACAAAAAAATTTAATATAAAGGTAAATATTTGAGTTTTCAAAATATAACAGATACAACTTTGGGTTTGCACCAAACTTTGGGTGGGAATAAGTCTTTTAGCCTTATACATATAATGGGTGTATAATTACGAGTGCATACAAATTAATATGTCTTTATATGAATGAGTTATTCAATTCTTTTTTTTAATTCAAAATCACTAAATAATAATTATATATTAGTTTATTTGTATTTATTTATTATAAAATAATGTATTATTACGTGATTTAGTAATTTTAAATTAAAGATAAAATAACACTCAATTATTTTTTAATATTCAAAAGTTAAATTATTTTTATTTAAGTGTCAATTGAATCTTATTTATTTTAAATTGATTTTTATTCAGATTTGATATAGATCGAATCAAACGTAAAATAGAATAGCACAAAATCCTTTATATATATATATATATATTATATTCATTTACAATGTGATTCACGGAAGTTGAGAGGCAACGTGCCTTCGGCGCCTAAATGCAATTTTCTTGACAAAAAAAGGAATCAAATATGACAGAATCAATAAAGCTTCCATTTAGAGACAAAATTTGAGGGTGTAATTTGGACGGTGATCATGATTCACGATGCCATTTGATTTGGCCACGTGGGTAACGTGTGATCATGATTTAATAAGCATCATGATTGTCAATTTTAGAGTAATGATCCTGGTGGTGGATTTGAGTCGAACAGATTCTAAATAAGGGTGAATTTGACTTTTGTTTAAAATAATTAATTCGAAATTGAGTTTGACTTGCTCAATTGATAAACAGTATTATTTGAGGAAAAGACAAAATACTAAAAAATATATATATATTGAATATAAAAGAATTATTGAAAAAAAAAAAGAATAGTTAGAAAAGAAGAAGAATTGTTGGAGAAACAAACTCTAATGCAATAATATCAACAAAGTGTCAAGATCAAACCGAGCTCAAAATAAGCTTTTTTCAACTCGAACTTTGTTTATTCGCATTGTTTGCATCTACCCCTACTCTATCAATCACCCAAATTTTATAAATGTTGCTAAATTTTATAAATGAATCTATTAGTTTTATTGATTAAACATTGTTTGAAAACTCGAACCAGGCGGATTGATTCAATTAGAAACGGGTGTCAAATCTCTTTTGAGTCATAGCTAAATTCATTTTCGCTATTGAACCTAATTGATTAGGGTGAAATCAAGTAAATAATGTTAAAACATGGTTTAACTATCGCTTCAAACTTATCCATTCAATATATTGATATCACATAATTAAAAATTTAATATTTATTTTAAATTTTCAAATATATCATGTTGACATCATTGTTCGACTGCCACCATTCGACTAATTGACCCACATACCAACCTTTTGACCAGGTAAACAATCAATCCGGGTCTTAAAACATTGCTATCAAATTATGCATTTTTCCTTATCTCTTATTTTTTATCTCTTCAAATGTAATTTCCTAATTCTAGGGTTTTTAGTTTGATGTTATTGCTTTCTTTCTTAAATTGGAATATTGATTCTGATGAATCGAAAGATAAAAAATGAGACGATGAAACCCTATATATGATTGAGTAAAAAGATTCTTCCCATACGTTCAACTTTACTCAAAATAGAAGTGAAACCCACCCACCAGAAAATGAAACAAGATTTTGTAGAAGTGCAATGTATAGCTCGTTAAGGCAGTTGAAAGCTATGTGATCCCTTTAGTGGCTTCTCCGGATAATTCTCATTTGGCCATAAATATGTAAGGTCTGTAACACTAGTAACCTTTAGAATTCTCAACTTTTGAGTTTGGCTAGCTTGATTGATCATGAGTTTGCCGAAGAAACCATTAGAAAAGAAAAAGAAAGTCGAGAAAAAACAAATGAATTGTCAAAAAAGATAAAAAATTATTTTAAAAAAAAAATGAACTTGTTAGTGATTTTATGACAACTCAATGGAGTCGAGTTTTCAAACTAGGGTTACTTCTACTCGAGTTCGACCTATTTCTGAGCCCAATCCACCCTCTACCACTGTTTTGAAAAATAGCATCAATGTGTGCTCTCACCTGAGAATCTGAGAAACTATATTGGTTTACTTTATAATGATGTTATGTCAAAAAGGGCAATCTGGACCGTTAGATCAAGGATCAATCTAACTTTTTAAATATGATTCAAGGGTCCAGGCGAGGTAACAATACCCCATACTGTAGAAAATTGGACTGAGATTCCCTTACAGTATAAATAAATAGTAAGAGTTTTGTGAAATACTATTCCGTGAAGTGCTAGGCACTAGGCATATATGCACTTTTGATTTTTGTATACAGTAACCCAAATGAAACATGTGGTCGAACTGGTCACCACTAGTTCAAACTTTTCTTCGATCAAACTCAAAGATACAATACAACACCCAAAAAGAAAGTCTATGATTAACAAATAGACGTGATATTAGCTCACAATTTAAGACTAGACATGAATAGTTCACGACCTCATCTAAGACTTAATAAGGAATCAAGAGTCTAATCACTGACTTCTGCATTCTTTCTAACACTAAATAACAATTTTCTGTTATCTTGTAACTATTTTCCACAACTTCAACAGTGATAATAAAGTATAATTACTCTCCTATCATATCGGTATTTTATAATGATAATGACACCTGTTAAGTTATATAACTTCGCATTTTACTTAATCAGTTATACATATGGCTCTATCATTCACTAATATAAATTTAAGGTAGTGAAAATAAGGGAGAGACACTTCTAGCATTATACTAGTATCTTAATATTGTAACAGTGCAATTCTCTACAAACATTCAGCTAATATCACTACCATAAAAATAGGCTCTTGGTTTTCTAGTTGAACCATATAAAAAATTGTATTATCTCTTGATCCGTAACAATTCAAACTACTTCTAGTTGATGCTAATCTTATCACCGACAATGATTGTATGTATTTTCAAAGAACCTCATTTTACCCAAAAGGAAAACTGAGAGGGTTTCTAGGGTAAACTTCTAATGGAGCAAGATGTTCTCTGAGAATTTATAATGCTACTCACTGTTGCTAGGAACAACTACAGATTTCTCTGGGTCAAAATATATACAGAAGAAGAAAGCAAATCCACACACTATGTCTTGACTACAGTGAACTTGAAACATTGAGACCATTGACATTCAAACAGAATATGTTTACAACATATATTTGATCATTACAGCATAAGATACTAATTTTCACACCATAGAAATTTTGGTACTCTACACTTTTTCCTGGAGAGAAAAAAAACCAAATTAAAAGAAATCAAATTCCAAATACTTACTTGGATCAGAGATTGCAGTGGCAATGGGAGCTTTGGCAGTTTCATCGGTTGTTGGCAACGCCGGAGCTTGAATCTTCACAATTTCAACTTGCCTTGGGATCTCCGGGGGGCTTGCACAACGAATCAAAGCCCAATTTACCCCTTGAAAGAAGGGATGTTGTTTGATCTCGGTTGCTCCTCGCTTATATGCCAACCTATGCTGTGGCTCTTTCACCAGCAAGCCTCTTATCAAATCCTTAACCGAAAAATTTACAACTGGTGCATCAGGGAATCGCAATGGTTGACCGATAACATTGAAAAGGGTAGCCTTGTTATCAGAGCCCTTGAAGGGAGTTTTACCAAATAATAGCTCATACAGAAAGATCCCAAAAGTCCACCAATCAACGGCACTGCCATGGCCTTCACCTTTGATGATTTCTGGAGCCAGGTACTCATGAGTTCCCACAAACGACATGGAGCGAGCATTGGTTGGCTCAGCAACAAGTTCTGGCAGTGGAGTAACTTGGTTCCCAGTTTCATTCTTTGGCTTCTGAACTTTCTTGGGTTTTGAAAAGAATAGAGGAGAAAAACAAGTTGTAGGGGCAATACATGATGGTTGGATACATGAGGGCTCAATGCAGGCAGGTTGAACACAATAAACCGTACTCTTTTTCAGGGATTCAGACCCGATCGTTGATGACTTGACTAATGTTGGGCTGACAGCACAACGAAGGGAAAGATCAAAGTCAGAGAGCATTATATGCCCATCTTCCCTTACAAGAACATTTTCGGGCTTAAGGTCCCGGTAAACAATTCCAAGCATATGGAGGTATTCCAAAGCAAGGAGAACCTCTGCTACATAAAATCTGCACGTAGAATAACATGATAAGGAAAGATAGCACACTTTTGTTCATCTAAGTGGTGCAAATTAGGGATGCGGACAAGAAATTTAGATAGTAATATGCACCTACTACTATTAGGTTATCTTTTCTATTCTCATTTTCTTGCAAAACTAATATAAACCGTAGGAAAACTACATCCCAAAACCTAGTTGTTGAGATTAAAAGCTCAAAATCATATAAATCCCACAGCAGAAGTTCATACTTTTTGATGTGGGATTCAAGTCTTATACCTTACACTTGGGATCCTAACATACCTCCATGCTTCGCAACCTCGACACCCACCCGAGATAGTCGTGTGCTAGCTCTCTGCTAGCCCTGAGCAAACACTGCAATGTCAACATTATCACCCGTGCCACACAATTGTAACTGGGAGATGTGATAGTAACTCTAATACTAAATGATATGAACCGTAGGAAAATCACATCCAAAAAATTAATTGTTGAGATTAACAAGCCAAAAACTATATAAAACCCACACCAAAAGTTCATATTTTCTGATGTGGGATCTAAGTCTTATACCTTAACCTTGGAATCCTAACAAAAACATTCTCCAAAGTCAGGAGAGTTACCAAAGTATGCCATAGCTTATAATTAGACTCATGTTAAACAAATATAAGGGATACACAAGGCCATAAACAATTTCCCAACTCAATTTCTCCAATGACCATATACTGACGAGACGAAGAGCGCCCCTAAATGGATAGAAGCATGCAAAACATGCACATATATCAATGACCACAATTTACAATTATAGACATTATAAGTAGGGAGGGATTTCATACTTTACTGCTTGCTCAGAAAAACGTTTCCCAGGTTGCCTCTGTCGAAGTGTGTGCAGGTCGCCTCCAGGGCAGAACTCCATCACCAAACATGAGAACTTTTCAGTCTCAAAATGGGTGTATAAAGTTGGAAGGAAGGGGTGGTCCAGAGATTGTAATATTTCTCTCTCTGTTTGAGCTCGGGGTAATTTCTTACGTTTTGTTAGAGATGTTTTGTCCATCACTTTCATTGCAAAATGGCACTTTGTTCCACTTAACTCAGAAAGATAGACGCTTCCGATATCTCCACAGCCCAACTTCTTAAGAAGTTTAAAATGGCCCACACCCAAGATGCCTTCTTTTGCTCGGACAGCTTGTATTGCTTCCCATCTTACATCATTTGCTTTGTGAGGTTTATTGACACTGCTACTTAAGCTACTACAAGTACTTTCATCGCTCACATCACTGCTTGTACTACCTTTACACATACTGCTCTTCCCACTCTCAACACAATCAGCTCGAACACTAGTCTTGGCGCTTCCACTTTTCTTAGCAAGACTGCCTGTCCCATCACTGACTTTTGCAGAAGCAGTGACAACTCCATGCTCTGATGTTTTCTTCTCTTGTTCATCATCAGCTTCTAACGAGCCCTTGGTCTCACTCACTTCAGGGCCAACATAAGTTGTCACTTGTTTTGAATCACCCAAGGATAATCCAGAATCCAGCTTATCACCTAAAGAATTAACAGAATCTGTTTTATAAGAATTCAGGGGTTTTTCATCCTTGATTGCAACAGAAGCCTGTCCTGATGCAACCTGCTGGCCACACTTGGGTAACTTTCTTGGATTAACCAGCTCAGAGTTGTTTTCCAAAGGTGAAGGTTTGAGAAAATCACATTCTGATTTTTGATGACCAATGGGTTTCCTCTGCTTCTCAGCGGAAACTCGCATACCAGGTTCTGAGGCCATCAAAAGAGAACAGACTTTTTAAACAGACTGGGTTGTACCACGAACCCATTACTCATCCCCAAGCTTCAACACATGGCTCCCTCCATTAGCAATGCTAATATTTATCATTGCCAACTCCATTAACAGTCGAACGATTTCTACAATCAATCAAAACAAAAGCATATACAAAAAAAGTCATTGCTAGCAATGAAATTCTGCTCCAACTAAAAGATATAAAAAAAAAAGTGACATAATGAAAAACCCAAACCAGACAACAATCTTCTATTCATAATGATCCATAAGTTAAATCTTAAAACTAGATAGATAGAACTCTTGGGAGACCAAATATAACAAAACTGCCACATAACGCCACAATAAAAATCTTAATACAAATCAAGAAAAGCAGTGAAATTTTCTCTCCAGTAAGACCAAACTTAAGTCCATAATTCAGTTAAGAATTCAAGGATTAAATGTAAAACCCAATTCATGAAACCAAACAAACGAGCTAAAAGATATGGTCACACTTGCATACAACAAAGATTGATTATTACAATTACATCAAGAAAGTTAGAGAATCAAAGCCACTTAGATCAAAATTCCAACCCCATAAAAAACTGAAACTTTGAACCAAATGCAAGAATAAATTCTGAAAAAAGACCATTCAAAATGTGCTTTACCCTCACCCGAAGAACACACAACACAAAGCAAAATGCAAAAGACAAGAACAAAGTGAAGTAAAAAGATTCACAATAGATCTCAAATCAAAGCACCAGCACTTGAGAGCATGCAAAGGAAAGTCCAGAAAGACCCAGATGCTAAAAAACAAACTAGAATGCAATGGCAAAGAGAAGCTAAAAAAATCCAACAAGAAAATCACAAGAGCAGGAAATAAAAGTCATATGAAGAGAAAAGAAAAGCCAAAAAAGAAGAGTACCTTACAGTGTTAAAGATCACAACTTTGAGAGCTTGCTTTCGCAGTGAAGAAAAAGAGAGAGTGCCCACTTAATCATTCAGTTATTCACCACCGTAGAGAGAGAGAGAGAGTAATCTGTGAGAGCTCCTCGTCCTGAAATGTGTGAGAGAGAAGAACAAGAAATCAGGCCTTTCGACTCGGGGAATAAAAAAACGAATAATTATAAGTTTATATTTTGTTATTTTGATAGAGATTTATTCATAAAATTCTATGAACCCTATGATACAAGATCCAATGGTAATGTGTGCTGCGGTAATGTTATCGACACCGGCAAGATAACTCAGTAAGGTTATGAGTGTGTTATGAGTGAATTCAAATCAATTTTAAATATGAGTTAATTCAAACTTAACTTAAATTTAGAATTATTTTGAGTTTAAACCTAACTCATGTGATGAAAAGTGAGATTGGAAAGAAGAAAAATAATATGAGAAGTAAATTGTTTGAGAAGAAAAATAGGAAGAGTTTTCTAAGTTTTAGTGTAGCAATGTTAACAAACCCTTGAACTCGAACTGAGCTAGCAAATTGAAGTCTTAGCTCAAGTTTGACTCATTCAATTTGAATATGGATTTGAGCTCAATCTAATTCAATTTGTTGGAGTTGGATTTAGATTCAAGTTAAAATGAGTTTTGTTCGAATCCACCTTTAAAATGAGAGAGAAAGAAAAAACGGAGATTAGGAAGAAGGAAAAGCAAGCTTGACACAAATCTAGAATGGCCAAATCGAGTGTGACTCGATGGTAAAAGTGATATTATAATAAAGAAAAAGAGTTGTCAAATAAGAAAATAATCAGAGAAAAAGAAAAAAAACTGTTACAAAAGAACCATAAAAGAAGAAAGAAAATCGTCAAAAAAAAATATTTATATAATGATACTGACAAACTCTCGAATTCAAATCAAACTATAAATTTAGAGTTTTAATTTGAGTTTGACTTACTCAAACCCAATATTAATTCGAACCTATACATACTTCTCAAATCCACCCTAGAATGAGGGTGAAAAAAGAGTGGGGACTAGCAAGAAAGAAAAGGGAGTCAAAGGCAATGGTGGTATGAGGTTTCATTAACAACCATAATAATTTCAAAAGCGAAAAAGGTTATTGAAATTGTGACTTAAAACTAACTTTTGTCCTAAAACCAAAAAACAAAGGTCTTAATAAAAGTGAATGGGCCTAAAAAAGCTCCGAGCTGTCTCTTCACATGGTTTTTGGGCTTCTTTTTTTAAATTCTTGAGATTCCCATTTCGGGCTTCAAAGTCTTTGGAATCACCGTTTCTGTCCCTTCTTTTGCCACCCTTTTTTAGTGGTCCTTTAAAAGAGACACTTTTTCCTCAAATTTTTCTAAGTTCTTAATAGATAAAGGTGTAGATGATGATGATGTCTCATCATGTTTATGGTTGAGATTAATATTTTCAGAGTTGGATCAGATTTGACTTGTTTATGAGATTGGTTTGAACTTTGATCAATATGATCTACGATTGGATCAATAACATCATCCACGTAAATCAAATTTTATATATATTTTAATTAAATTAATCTAACAAAAAATTGAATTTAGTGTAATAGCAAGCCATTGATATATCAAGAATTACTTCTCGAGAATATTAGTTTATATATTAACTAATGAACATTAAAATAAATAATTATATTATTTGATTATATAATGAAAAGTTGACTATCAGTATCCATCCATCAATATAATTAATATTTCTTTTTTTCAAATCTCTCTCTTCTCACTATCCCAAATCTAAGAAAATAATACTATATTCACTTATAATAAACATCAATTTGAATATCAATGATGATATATCATTTTGTGATTAAATATTATTTTATCTTTGATTAACAGTTAATACAATCTCACCCTAAATCATAATTTAATTTTTGAGAGTAAAAAGTCATGTTCTTAAAACAAAAATCCCTAAATTGATGTCAACCTCACCCCTTTGGTTGTAGAAACTAATAATAGCTACTCTAATGAGTAAACAAAATAAGGGACAACGGTGTCAGTTTCTGAAATCAAGAGGCAAAGTGGTTTTTATGCCACAAATAGGGGGTGAGGATGTTATTAACCAATCAACCTCAAAATATATTTCAAATATTTCTTAACCAAGAAAACTTTTGAGGTGACAGAGAAGACCATGATCCTTTGTCTCCAAGGACAGGCATGCCACATGCATCATATGAGTGAACGTGAAAGGACCTAAAAGTTCTCATAGACCTGTAACCCTCACACTTTGATAATTACATAATAATAGAAAAAAAAAAAAAGAACGATGAAAATTAGCCCACCTGTGTTATGGGTGAATTCGAGCTGAGTTTAGCTCAGATTCGAATCCATATTTAGCTTAAATGAATCAAACTCCAGATAAAGTTCGAGGGCTCTCCGATGTCGCCATAGTGGAGTTCTCCGATGATTCTTTTTATTCTTCTTTTCCAAAATTTCTTCTTCTTCTATTGCGACTTGTCTTTTTCATCTCTAACATCACTGATTACCAACTAATTGAGCTCAGCTTGAACTTGAGTTGGCTGTATTGGTTTTGAGTAATGCTTGATCTGACCTTATTAGGGCTTGGCTTGAATTCACCCTTGAACTATACAACAATAATACAAGTATGCAGGTACAGCAAGATTAAGGACACATGTGCATCACAAGTGGACACCTGAAACAATTCTTGCACCAGTCCTAACTAAAAAATACTCAACAAAGCTTTATAAGATTAGGATTGGATGACATTCCTTCCATCACTATACAAAAATAAGGCAATCAATCAACAGAAACAAGCGTTCCCCATAACAACTCTCACATTTTTTAAAGCTAATACTTGCAAAAGAATCTCATATACGCAAGGTGAAACAATATTAGCTTCTTCACTTCTAAATTGGAGGGAAAGAACAAATATCAATTACCAAACCCCTTGGTTTACAGTGAACTAGAATTTGTTAGAACATCTACTCTATATAGCATCAAGACAGCTTCAGTAAATAAAACTTCAGGAGGTAATGCTCCGGTTGATTCATAGTAACTGGAAAATGAAAAAAAAAAAAAACAGAAAAAACAGATGAAAACGAGAACATTACGCAATCAAAAACTTCAAGCAGCAGTGTTGAATCTATGACCAAATTGTAGCAACATGTTTCCAAAGGGTGGGAAGTTAACAATGGTGGGCTCATCATCATTTTCAAGCCTATACACAAACATTGACAATCGGTATAGACTATCCTGTTCCATCATCGATCAAACACAGAAGAAATAGTTCCACATGGGCTCAGATTCATATTACACGCAAAGCTAATTACTCATGCTGCATGCATTTTGCATTTGATGTGTTCAAACAAGTAGGAACTTCGAACCGAACAGGATATTAAAGTGATTTCTCCTGAAGTCTTCTGATTAGTGCAAATTGATGCACATGCAAGACATACTTACATTTAAAATGGTCTTTAATAAGTAGTGACACATGCTTCTCCTATTCTTCTCCCACTCTTAGGCATTCCCTACAAAGTGTGCAAGCCCGTCATCCTGCTGCAGTTGCCTTTTCTTACCTATTTTCGCCCAAATTATTAAAGAGTGATTCCAACAAGGAAAATGGTGAAGTTTTTTTCAAATGCTATAAGAAAAAGAAACAGTTAATGACGGCCTACTCTGCACAGCTTTATCATTAAAACAAAATTTCCGGAACAAAAACTTGTTTGCGTTCAAATTCCCCGGCTTAAACCACAAAATAGAAGAAACAGCAAAGATAGCAAAAGCTCTTTACCATTTCCAAAATCTTCGATATCAAATACTTTAACCAGGCAAGTGTTTACAAGTTTTTCAGCATCCTCGTCTTCAACATCTTCCAATAAAACAACCTACAGATAACAGATTAAATCTTAGACAGCTTAAAAAGATAAGAAAACTGATAAATATGCATCAGGCCGGTTGTTAAGAAGCAATTCCTGAATAGCAACTATGAACCTCAGGAAGCATTCGGTAGCCACTGGTGACCACTTTGCATGAGTTTTACCATGCCTTTTTACAGCATGTGCTTTTAATTCAATTTCTCGCAAAAAGAAAAATATTATGACCAGTGAGAACTTCAACAAACACAACTCATGGATATGTTAACTCATCGAAGCAGTGAGACTAGCAACAATGTCCAATAGACTCAAATTTTCAGTCTTTACAATATTTCAACTAACAAATTAACAAGCTTTGTATAACACAACCGAAGCATCAAAAAACAAAAATCATGGGCATTTACAAACGGGAAAAAACAGATAAAGGGTCAATGAAAAATACAAAAGCACTTCCTCGAAAGCGTCGAAAAACCTGTAAAATTTAAATATAACCAATAAACACCTCAAAAACATGCAAAACCAAGAGAAGGGTAGCTACCAAAAAAGAAAAAAATGGAGAGAGTCGACGAGAAACACAGGAATCGGAGCCTCAAGGTTGCAGAGAACACGAGTTCTCTGAATTCTGAAACTCAAGATGTGGAGGGAGCTGTTTGGGCAAATCTGGTAAATCCAATGATGAGAATTTATTTTTCAGTTCATTTACTTGCTTGTTATTTTTCTCTTCCATTTTTCAGAAAATTATCTCTGAGACGCGGTGTCCAAAAATGGTGAGTGAGACTCTGCGAGTAGGAAGTGAATAAAATTTGAAGGGTTTAAGATTGGAAGCTAGCTTGATTAGGGTGAATGTGGGTTTAGGGTCAATGTTTGACTTGTTCAATTTGAATTTGAGATAGAATCTTAATTTAATATTTTGATTTAAATTTGACTCAAATTTATTTACTATTTATTTTGTTAAAGTCTTTTACAACGTCTCCAACCAACCTACATGGGTGTAAATTTAATTATTCATTTAAATTTCGAGTTAAATTCGAGCCAACTTATGTTTAAATTCAACTCATTTCAAATCCAATCTTATTCTCAACCACCCAACTTTATCTTTTGATCTTTTGTCTCTTTTGACAATTATATTAGAATTTTTTTGGTCCAACTAAAGTTCAAATTTTGAACAAATGAATCAATTAGGGCAAGTTTACACTGATATGATCATTCAAATTCAAATTAATTTCAATCAAATCTAAAACGCTCCTGAAAACAGGTCTAGATTGGCATGACAAAAGCACAGAATAGTTCTTGTGGGAGAGAAATGAGTGTATGCAAATCAACCCCAGATATGAACAATGCCACTTACAACAACCGATTATATAATAATAATGGCACAATTTTGAATTTTGACATTGTGAGATGACAAAATTTTTTGGCCCAGTACAGCCCCAAAGTCATATCATAAGATGAGTGTTTCTCTTCCACCCATAACTAAACAAAAATCAAATACCATAGATACTCAAAACTGGATACTTTGAAGCAAAGGGTTACAGAATCTTGAGCTTCTGATTGATTCCTTAAATACTGTTTGACAATATGGTTAGATGCCTGTTTACTTTGCCGCTGTTAGACGTCACATTCCGGCCTGGTTGTTCCTTGCTCCCATCAGAAATGAATCATAGTGTTACTGATTCGCAAACCACCATCCTGTGTTGTCATCAACTGATCATTTGCTATCACCACCTTCCTTCTTGTTACCAGCCTTCTTTTTCCTCAATACGTCTCTCTTCTCTTCTCTGCAGGAATTAGCGTGAACAAATGAGATCATATACAGCAAGATTCTATTAGGACAAACAAGACCATGAAAAGATTATTTGGTGCTTCTCACATTATTCATTATTTGTCTGTCTCTGTTTGGTCATCCATCACACAGGTATATACTGGAGGAAACAGAAGGATTCCAGTAGAAGATTAACCGATGATGGTCCAGCGGCTGGATTAGTTATGGCAACACAAAAAGGGGGATGCGTGGAGATTTAAGAGAGTTGAGAGAAAAGTGGGCTCAAAAAGGAAGAGCTAAAAAGGAGAGCAAGAGAGTGAAAAGGGGATAAAGAAAAATATAAGGGAAAATTGGGAAGGCTTTGGCCAGGGGAGGAACTGGCGTCTCTTGTTACCAGATTATCAATTTTACTTTTTCTTAGTCTGTTTTTTTTTTTTTTTTTTTTGATTGAGAGACTAGCCAATTGTGAACTCTTCCATTTCCAAATCCATTATTGAATTTTGATTGTTTGTGTGGAAGTGCTGGTTTGCTGTGATTGGTTTGTGAAGGTTTCTAAACATCTCTAACAAATTGATCTTAAAACTACATTAAGAAATGGCACCAATTCTTATGGATAGAAAACTTGATAAGGCATGGGGACAAGCCTTTACCTGACTTTTGAGATTTCCTCTCTAGATGGGAATTTCCTTTTCTTCCTTTTGTGTGGACTGGATTGGGACTCTCCATTTCCGTTTTCATCTAACCTTCGTTTCTTTTTCTTTGCATCCTTAGCTTCTTTATTGCCTTTAGCATCTCTAGTGCCTTCTTCCTTCAAGGGCTGTTCAGTGTTCTTTTCACCATCGTTCTCATTTGAAGCGGAAGCTTGTTCAATGGATTCTACAGGTTCAGAAGCTACAGGAGTTGACTTAGAATTGCTCATTTTCTTGAACTGCAGGAAGTAAAACAGAAAGCATAATTCATTTGGCATGTAAAGCATCAAGCTGAAATTTCATATTAAAGGGTTTTCATTACTAGCACAACCAATTAATAAAAAAAATTTGTTTTCGAAAATGTGATGTGTACTTTCAAAGACCAAGTTATACCTTGGCTACAAAAAAACCATCCATATTGTGAACATGAGGATAAAATCGCCTTGTCTTTTCCAAGGAAGGATGAAACCGGTGCTCCCTAAAGCGAACAAATCTGGTAGAAAAATGAAACGTCATTAAATGTGAAAATTAGAAAGGTTTACTACAACCTCTCAAAGATATAAAAGAGCAATGCATTACCCTGGACGTCCAAAGTCAAGTCCACATGGTACAAGTTTGACATCCCTCTTTTTCAGTGCATAGTCTATAACAGCTTCATTCTGCAACACAATCTTTTACTATAAAAGAGGAAAAGTGCAGAAACAGAAATCGAACAAGCACACCCTTCTCAACAAACCTCAGGAACCATTATGGAGCAAGTGGAGTAAACAACATAACCCCCAGATTTGGAATTAGCATCCACCATGTCAATTGCAGCCAGTATTAATTGCTTTAAAAAAAAAAAAAAAAACCCAAAATCAGCTTCATCATAGAAAACCAAATGAGATGATAAGTACGAGTTCTAGTTTTCCAACAGAAAGAACATACCTTCTGCAAATGAGAAATTTTCTGAATATCATCCAGGCTTTTAGAGGTTTTAACAGATTCATCCTTAGATATAACCTGCATAGAGTAAAGAAGGTCATTTAGTCTCATCAAGCAATTACCAATTGAAAGAAAGAAGTCCTCTAAAATATGAGATTTCCTAACTGCTTACCCCAGTCCCACTGCAAGGAGCATCCAACAATACTCTATCGACGGTGTTGACACCCAAAACCTTAGGTAGCTGAAATGGAAAAACATTAAACAAAAGGGATTATACTTGCTGAATGGATATTCAACCATACGATTTCATCTATCAAATAATAACTACTCACGCTAGTGCCATTCATTTATTAGCTACTAATCAAAATGCAACCAATTTCTGTATAATATATAGATATGTTATACTATAAACCATTCTAGACTATGAAAAATAAAAGTTTTCATGTTTCCATGAATAAGTATCAATGAGATGCAATAAACTTTCAGCAGATTTCTCAAATTACTTGTAATAAAGAAACAAGTTGTTAATTTATAATGCAATTTACAAGAATGAATAAAATATTTGCTACACTTCAAAACCACCTTGTCAACTGTACTTATGGGACAAAAGAGTCCATTATTCAATAATAACACACCATTAAACCTAGAACTTGTCACAGCACTACAATAAATTATATAACAGGCAAAAAGAAGCTAACCTCCTTCCCATCATAGTTGCAAACTACAGTATTTGTCACCCCCATACGATGTAAATTTGCAGTCAGAGACTTAAGCCTTGGTTCTTTCATCTCATTTGCATAGATTAGACCTGATGAAATTTGAATTAGAACAATAAAGAAAGTATAAGATTGAAATAATGAGAACCAAATTGTAATCACAGAAAAATTATATGGATACAGACGTGCATAGTAGCAGGAAACCACTATTATTTTATAGTTCCTGATAATAGGATAAGTTGCATCATCTTAAAAATGATGATATCTTTTACCTAATCATGTAGGTTAAGCAACTGACTAGCATAAGAACTCATAATATGTAAAGCAAAACGAGGTGTGTGCACAAGAAATCTGTTTCCATTGAATCTTCCAAAATCACTACATACCAGTATTTTTCATAAGAGCAGCAATGTATGTTGTTTTACCACCAGGTGCAGCCCTGCAACAAGAATAAAATTGTCATCAGAAGAGAAAATGTAATGTTTCTTAAAACTTATAACACAAATACTTCAGATATTAATGTTTTTACAAAAATTTCATCCTCATCTTATGACTAAGTGGACAGTGAAAGCAGACATCATTACAATTAGAGACAGAATTATTAACATAAAATTACAAGCTTGCAACTGAAATTCTCAACATAAGTTAAAAGGTTGCCTAAGTTAACAAAAAGCTTTCTTGATCATCATGACTCCAAAGATACCAAGACAATAATTGGTGGATGGAACACTACAAGGTAGCTCAGAAAAAAAATATTAAGAAGAGAGTAACTTACGCCATATCAACAACTCGCTCATTTTCTTGGGGAGCAAGAGCCATTACCGGCAGAAAAGAACTTGCACTTTGTAGCTGAGAACAAAAAAAATATTCACTACCTTAAGTACATCATTTAAAACTCCGAAAACTAAAATAAAATACCACGAAAAAGTCAAGAATAAAATACTTCCTACCATGTAATAACCTGCCATATATTCAGGAGTTGCACCAATCGGCACTTGAGAATCATAGACTACCAACCCTACCTGCAATAACAATACCATGGTTTTGACAATTATAATATTTAATCAAAAATTTCGAAGAAAATGAACAAGGTAATTCTTACTTTTGACCACTTGCTTAATGGATCTAAATTTACTCCTCTGTTTATGAGAACATCAGCCAAATCCCGCCTTCGAGTCTAAGCTCATACAAGAGAACAACAATTCTATCAAGATACTGAAAATTGGACATAATACATATAAAAGACAAATCATATCACAGAATACAGCAGTGCAAAAAAGTAGTTTCACCTTCAATGTGTTAGTTCTTAAGCATATAGGTCGAGGCTTTTCAAAGGCTTCGATAAGTTCCATAAGTTCAACAGGTGGAAACATCTGTAAAGGAAAATGCACATTAACTAGAGAACATAAACACAGAATCAGAGGACCAAAGGAAAGATGAAATAAAAGAGAAATAGTAATTCATGAACTACCTCCACCAAAACCCCAATTAGAAATTCATTGTAACCATAGTATGAACCCAGATCCAGTTTAAGCTGTTGAACATATTCTTTCCTAGTTCTTCCCTTTTGACACAAGTCCTTAAAATTTGAAAGCACTCGAACAACTGCAAGTGAATGTCAAAATTAGATTTGGAAAAAAAAAAAAAAAGAAGCAACATGATTCTGAGAAAAATCAAACATTAAATAAATTGAACTAATTGACATATAACTCACTCTCTTTAATCCTTCTCTGAAGACTCGAAAGATCAGGAGGTCGCTGTTTTTCTTCCTCAAGTTCCTATGTTATTAGGGAATTAAAAGAAAATAATTGTGAATAAAATTCATTAATTAACCCCAGAAAAAGAGGAAAATTTATATTCAACAATATATTTAAATAAACTAGGCATCAAACTGAGGAGAATTAGAAAATGTCAATGATGATAAATAACCTCCTTGGTTGGCAATCTGAATTCATCAGACTCTTCTTTAATGTTGAGCTGCATTTCTTCAAGAGCTTCTTGTTCTTCCCTTGCTCGAGCTTCATCAATAGCTCTTGACTTCTTTTCAATATCAGATTCATCATCTGAATCCGAATCTGAATCTGAGCCAGAGTCAGAACCTGAACCCAAACCTTTGCCTGCAACAATATTATGATATTAAAACAAAATGAGAAACAATATAATTAACTAAACAGAACCCTCCAATGAAAAGACCAAAATAGCACACAAAATTTTGAAAGACTCCAAAAACTACAAACAGATAAAACCATAATACCTTCATCTTCACTTCCTTGAAGGAAATCATCAACAAGGGGATCATCTCCATCAGAAAATAATTCTGAACCAGCTTCTGAATCAGAGTCTTGCTCTTCCTGTTCAAATTCTTGAGGGTCTTTTACTTCTTCATTTGAAATATCAGAATTCAAATCATCAGAAATATCTTCCTTTTTCGAACGTTTTGCAGTGAACAGATTGTTCTTCTTTTGCTTCTTTTTTGGTGGAGGCTTCTGTGCTTTTGGACCCTTTTTCTTTCTAAGGGCAGTAGGCGCCATTAAAGCTGCATAAACAGAGACAGAAGTTAACGAGTATAATTCATAGGTAAGAATAAACAACCAAATTAAAACTCTCAATCATCATATCATGAAATGGGTCCACAAATAGAATTAATCAAAAAATTAAGATGGGTAACACCATGTACACTACAAATGCTAATATGTCGTTATATGACAACATGTTACTTTATCTCTAATTCAAAATAGTCTAATCATATGATTACACATTTGCTTTTGTAGCCGTGTTTATACCCATTATACACATCGGTGCTTGTACCTATGTTTGTATCTGTTCCATTAATCCACTTTGGTGTACCTTAAACACAATTTTATCCAGCTTTGTCTAGCTCTAACTGTTTTACCAAAGAAAAATTGAACAAGTTTTGACTAACCCACTTACATTCTCGATAAAAAGATATTAAGCACAAAGCAACATCCATGAGCTAAACTGAACCAGACAAGAATAAAATTCACGCAACAGAAGACACTTTTTGTACACAAAAAAAGCATTCAAAATTAATCAAATTTCCTATTTTCAGAAGCAATTGAACTTCTACGTACACATAAAAGGGTCAAATTCAAAGAAAAAAACCCAACAAACAACATATAGGTAATATCTTAAAGTTATACTTATCAAAAAAATATCTTAAAGTTATGAAATTGATCAAACGCCGACATGCAAATAGAAAAAAAAAAAGCAAATGGGCACTTATAAAAACATGAAAAGATAAGATTTTCACTTGAATTAGTTGAAGGAGAAAAAGTCTGCTTCCTCTTCGTGGACGGCTAGGGTTTAGGGTTTAACAGACGGAAGGAGAGGGACTGGAAGAAGAAAGTGCGAATTGAGGACAGTAGTATTAAACAGCCGGGCCTTGAATTGGGCCAAATCGTAATCTAAATTTGGACCTAGAAAGGCAACACATCTTAAAATTAAATTACAAAAATGCCCCTGAACGAACTCATTGCATCTTCAGACCGAACAAACCAAATTCGAACTGAAATGATCTCAGTTCATCTAGAATGGTTTGAGATCGACATTGAGGTTGGCTAACCAGTGATTGGAACGAATTATTTTTTAGATCAATATTAAAATAATATTCGAAACAGTTTTAATTATTTAATTATTGAATATACCAACTAAATAATATTTAATTAAAATGTAATATGGCAAAAACAATCAATTGTTTAGTGTTGAGTGAACCAAGCTCAATCTGGTCAAATTAAATCTAATTTGGCTGAATTACAGATGATTGGATTGGGTTACTTTGTTTATCTAATGATACTATTTATTAATTAAATGAATCAAGTTCAATTTTATATTAATTATTTTTAATTTAAATCGAACTCAAATCAACCCTGATTCAATATCACATGATTGACTATTTATATTTTCGAAACGGTCATTTATAGTATCACACATTTGTTCTAGTTGTAGCCCAATTGTACAAGATTTTAGCATATCTCTCTCACTTTAAAACATACCACCGCATTCAAACGGAGTT